>NW_022881625.1:6383252-6983252 GCF_003369915.1 Drosophila miranda | reverse complement strand
CTCTGCAGCTTTAATGCCCATCGGGCGAGACCTGAGTGTAAGTCAGTTTGTGACATGAGCCACTTTAAAGAGGCGTGATCAGTGATTACAGTAAATTCATGCCCCTCGATATAAGCTCTGAACCTATTTATGCAAACTATTGCGGCCAGACATTCTTGTTCGGTGACCGAATAATTCTTTTGGGCTTTGTTGAGTTTTTTCGATACAAACGCAATCGGATATTCGTCCCCCTCCGGCGTCTTCTGCACCAGCACTCCCCCAACGCCTGTCTTGCTAGCGTCGCAGTGAACATAGAATGGTTTGCTAAAATCAGGACTACGCAAAACTGGCGCTGAGCAAAGCATCTCCTTCAACTTTTCAAAAGCCTCCTGACCCTCTGGAGTCATTGAAAATTTCTGTATGGGTTTGAGCAAGTCCGTGAGAGGCGCGGCTACCGATGCGAAGTTGCTTATAAACTTCCTGTACCAGCCTGCCATACCTAGGAAGCGACGCAGAGACTTTAGGGATTTTGGCAAAGGAAAATCGGACATGGCCGAAATCTTATCCGGATCTGTACGAATCACCCCTTCGCCTACTATATGCCCCAAATACCGCACTGACTTCATGCAAAACTTGCTTTTCTCCACATTCAGCGTTACCCCTGCCGCTTTAATGTAACTTGCCACTTCACTCAACCCCCTCCGATGTGACTCAAAACTGTCCGACACAATCAAAAGGTCGTCCAGGTACACAAAAACTTCATTTCTTAAACTGGCCGGAATTACCTTGTCCATCAACCTTGTCATGGTCTGCGAAGCATTAGTGAGACCAAAAGGCATTACCTTATACTGGTAGAGAGGTTTCCCCGGAACCGTGAACGCTGTTTTATCGCGTGAGCTCGGCTCTAAGGGAACTTGCCAATAGGCATCCTTAAGATCCAGGCTCGAAATAAACAACGCCTTAGGAAGACGTCCTAGAATCCCATCAATTTGTGGTAACGGATACGCGTCTTTTTTGGTCACCGCGTTAACTTTCCTACTATCTAAACATAGCCTCACCTTTCCCGGCTTCTGCACCAATACTACCGGTGATGACCACGCACTATCGGATTCCTCTATCACCCCTAAGCTGAGCATCCGATCTATCTCCGCATATAACAATTTCTCTACCGCAGGAGATACAGGGAAGTGTCTCTGCTTCACGGCTTTTGCATCACCTACATCAATTGAATGCGAAAGCAGAGCCGTCTTTCCTAGACCGGAAACGGAAAACGAAGGAAATAAATTGATGGTCGCTTGCAACTGGTCCATTTCCCCTCGGCTGAGGTTCTGCGGTTCATGAACTATCTCTGCCAGCGACATGCTGGGTGGTAATAAATCGAAACTTGACCAAAAGTCGATCCCTAAATACAAGTCCTGGCTGAGCGATGGAATAATGTGCAGCTCAAGGTCCTTCACTGCACCCTTATACTGCACCGGTGTCCGCAGTCGTCCCACTACCTCTTGCCTCCGTCCATCCGCAGTGGAAGCATTTACAACTCCTCTCTTAAAAGGAATTCGGCTTTGGATTACGCGTTCTGCTATCTTTCCGCCTATAACACTCATAGCTGCTCCGGTGTCCAATAGACCAAGGACCGTTTGATCCAACAGGCGAACTTCCGCATATGGACGCCTGTCCTTCTGCTTGTAACGAATGCAATTTATCGCTTTCGCCGCCTGCCGGAACGCTCTCATCCTTCTTGCACTCCTTGTGAGGGACTTATTACTGGTCGTTGGTGAAAAGCGAATGGGATCTGGCATGGACTAGTTGTGGCCAGACTAAAGCTTGGTGTATGTCGGATTCTGATTTCTCAGACGGAAGCTGGGCGTTAGTTTTAAGTATCCCTACTGGGATTTCGACTACTGCACTCGACTGCTTGCGCTGAACACTGACCGGCTGGCGAGGCTGGGTGTTCACTTTGCCGTTTTTTTGGCATTTGCTACACGACGGCTTATATTTATTAGGTGCTCCGCACCCAAAGCAAAAAATTTTCCTTTTGCTATCGCAATCGTGGTAGCGATGCCCCTCCTTTCGGCAGTTCCAGCAAATCAGTGCCATGGCTGCCACCTCGTCCTCTTCTTCTACATCCGAGAATTCGGAGGCCTCCTCTAATTGGGCTTCCTCTACCAATTCCGCAACCTGTTTCCGGAAAGGAATCAAATTCTGGTACCCATGACTCCGCCTAACGTCGTCGAGAAAACCCTCCCTTCTACGACAGACTTCTCTCAAACGTTCTACGGAGTCGATTTGGACATTCAGGAGCTCATGTCTAATTTCAGGTCGCAAATTGCGCCGTAAAGTTTCCACAATCGCTTTCTCTGACATGGGAGTTTCCAAATCATCCATCAGCTGTATCAGGGCGTCGTGGAAGGAATCGAAATTTTCTTTTTCTTTTTGCTTCCTGTCCCTTATCGCTTCTCTTATATCCACATCGGTTCGAGAATCCCTAAGCTGCTTTCTTAGGGCTTGGCATAACCGGTCCCATCTCATCGATCCGGAAGTCTTGTGGTAACGCCAATAAAAATCTCTGGCCTTTCCGTCAAAAAGCAGACTGGCGTTACTGCACAGAACTGGAAAATTTTCCTCGAGAGTCTGATGCGTCAAAGCCTCTACCCTATAGAGAAAATTATCAATGCTCAATCCTTCTTGGGTCCCATTAAAACGTAATTTCCAACTATTGAGGATATGGGCGACTTTGTCCGGTCGGTGACTCAGATCTGAGACTGCACTGCTTGGACGGTCGTAGCTCGGAAACTGTGCTGAATACTGACTATTCAGTCCCTGTCGGAATGTTTCCTCCCCTTCTCTGTCCCTATTTTGTTGGACCGGATTATCCGCTTCCCCACGTCTATTCCCTTGAGGAAGGCTATTGCCAGTCTCTTGGAAATGTGCTGCTATGCTGGACTGATTGATTTGAGCCATTTTGTCCGTGAGCTGGGCTACCACCTCGTTTTGCATCGTGCTGATGGCCTGTGTAACCATGCTACTAACTCTTTCAGCGGTTATGGCTGCTGCATCGTTTTGCCTGGCCTGTGAACTGGTATTATGAGGAGTACTTCTATCGACGCATAGCGTCTTGCATGTGGGACAGGTAGTATGGGTCTTGACATGTGACTCAATACAAGTTTTGTGAAACTCGTGGCTGCACTTTGTTTTCAATGTAGGAGCCGAAGCCAAAGTTTTCCCACACAACTGGCATTTTGGCGCCGGAGCCGGTCCAGGCTCGTTATCGGGGTTCTCCATTGTAAAAAAAAATAAATCAAACTTAATTGCTAACTGTCCTGACAAAAATATGTCCCACAAAAACTACACGACAAAACCTAAACACTTACTTATCAAACGCAGACAAAACCAAAGTTAAAAATGTGTTAATAGTAAAACTAAATTAAGTATTCTAGTTAAAAGTCAGATAACTTATGCTAGCAAACCTAAGATGACCTAAAAATTCAAAAATAATAAGTAATTGTACGTGAACTCAAATTGCAAAGAGAACTGATTCCTCGTGTTATAATTCATAGCTTCCTACGTTGCCAACTTAGGGTCAATGGCCCAGCAAACGGCACAGCTGTTCTCAAGTCTCGCTTCCCTTGTACAGCGTGAGAGCTAGCAAATCAACAGCCCTACCCAATTACACACATGGAATGTAAACCACAAGAATAGAACGCAAAGAATATGATACGATAAAATAAAGTCATAAAAATGTTTGCCTTACGCATAGCTAATCCCCATGCGAAACGGACCCTATGCTAATTGAGACCCCAATTCCTAAGCACAAAAGAAAATGAAAAGAATGTGTACGCGCGCAGACGCCTTGCACTTGTCGCTGTCTAATCAAAACCAACAACAGCTGCATGCGCGAGCCGTGGCCAGCTGCTGCTTTGATTCGCGCCGCTGTCGTCCAAACATCTCGGCTCGGCACTCTACACTTGAAATGAGCATGCTGCTACTGATTTCACTCGTGGCCAACGGAATTCTATAATCAAGATTAATCCGAGCATGTCCAACGCTCTAAAGCTCATCAGCAGCAATGGCTAAGCCTTCCGCACAGTCCTTCAGCCGTGGGCAGGGTTCCGTAAGTAAACGAGATTCCCTCTGCAGTCCTATGCGCCCGAAAGACCATGTTTAAGACTCCTGCCTCAGAAAAAGTAGGGTATTATTAAGATCGATGCACTTTTCGAAACGCTCCTCAGACGTGGCTGGATGAAAAGTCAAAACTTCTGCTTCCGTTTTCCGAATCGTCTGACAAGCCCTCTACTTGGTGTTGAGAAAAGAAGATATTCTTGAGCAATGACCACTTCCAGAGAAACAATTTTGGTCAATGCCGTCTTGTGCTACAAGCGCTACAGTGTGTCAGTATGTGATAGGAGAGAGTAGAACGAACCCCGACAATCCGGCGAGCTTAGTCAGAGCATAGCTAGAGGTGCACACGAAATCTCTTCATACTAGTATGGGTAAACGACAGCTATCCCACACCTGCACGCTACATAATTGGCGCCCAACGTGGGGCCCGAAGGGACATGATCTCTCGTAAAGTTGGTACTTAACTTTAGTACCAGAGGCATGTCATTCTGGGGCTAGGCTCCACCATAGCTCTATATTCCATCCAAAACAATAATTCTCTGGTAATGCCATAGTGAAAGATCTCTCCGGGTGGGAGTACGACAGCTGTTGCCTACGGAATCTACGACTATTTTTCATGGTTGGAAAAGTCGACCTTTGTATAATCTGTTGTCTCTTACGCCGGATGGACTAGCTTATATAGGTAGTTACGATATGGTAATATCACGATATAGGACTCCACCAACGAGATAACTAAAGATGTTGACTTAGGGAACTGCGGGAGTTATTCAAAAGACGGATACCCCGACTCAAAGTTATATTCATTAAATTATCTCGAGCTTGGCTGTAGAGATTTCCTTTATCAAATTCTAGTTTGTGTTAGGAAAAAGTCACAGATTTTAGGAATCACGATCGTCTATTTATGATAAGTAGAGACTGTCCATTATCCGGACTTATACCTTCGAAGCTGGTAATAGAACTGGCCAACATACCCAACTTAATTACTCAACTATTCAAATGGAAACGTACAGTTAGTAGTAGACCACCTAGATCATGCCTGGAGAGGGCGAACATATTAATTATTTACCGACGGAAATAAGAAAAATTTCATATTCATTAACTCATATTTGCATATTAGTTTCATAATTTTATTTTCATTATTATTATTTTTTTTTATTTTTTATTATTAAGAAATTCATACAAATCATGGCGGTCCACCGTAGTAATGAAAATTTAGCTTCGGCATTGATCAACCAAGACTCATTTTGCATTATTTGCCAGGGAAATTTGCGGCAAGACCAGTTGATAGCTACCACGCCTTGTCACCACCGATTTCATAATACGTGCGTATGCGAACATTTGAAAAGCGATGCATTTGCGTAAGGCAAATCTCCAGATTAATATAGCCAAGTCAAACTTTTGTATACGGGAGATTAAATATCTGGGGTTCATAATAGGTTATGGTCAGTTAAAGACAGATCCGGGGAAAATAAAATGCATAATGGAGTTCCCGATCCCAAAAACCGTGAAACAGATAAGGAGATTTCTAGGACTTTCTGGATGGTACAGATGCTTTGTCGATAACTATGCCACCGTCAGCTACCCCTTAACGGAACTACTAAAAATAAAAACATCAACCACTTAAGTGGAACGCATCAGCCGAAGAAGCTTTCAATAAACTCAAATCCTGCTTAACATCTGCTCCAATCCTAACCACCCCCGATTTTCAGAAACCCTTTTTGTTAATATGTGACGCAAGCACTTTTGGTTTGGGCTGCGTACTAGCTCAATTAAACGAGGAAGGGATAGAGTTACCTATTGCTTTTATGTCCGAGAAACTTTCCAAGGCGCAACGAAACTATTCGGTCACCGAACTCGAGTGCTTGGCAGTGATTAAAGGAATAAAGAAGTTTAGAGCTTACGTAGAAGGACAGGATTTCCAAGTTATAACGGACCATGCGTCCCTACAATGGCTTATGAGGCGAAAAGATTTGTCAGGTCGCTTGGCCCGCTGGGCTATAAAATTACAGGGATTTCATTTTCAAATATCACATCGTAAAGGGTCCGAAAACGTAGTGGCCGACGCGTTGTCACGCCAAGATGAGCCCGAGGTACGAGAGTTGAACGGCAACGGACCCATAGTCGACCTTACTTCTACAGAGTTTAAATCGAAATAATACATGGATCTAATAGAACACCTAAGGCTTAATCAACTTTAGTTACCCGATTTGAAGGTTGACGATAATTTGGTGTATAAAAGAACCGAACCATCCTCAGGGGACGCGATAGCAGATAAACAAACTTGGAAGCTTTGGATTCCATCAGGTCTTACCAGGGCTCATGACCCCCCAGACGCTTCCCACAGTGGTATTGGGAAAACCGTTGAAAAAGTGAAAAGGTACCTGTTTTGGCCAAAAATGGTTACACAAATACGAGCCTATGTATCACAATGCGACGTTTGTCGCCAGACCAAAAGTGCTAATGTCGTCTTAAGACCACCAATGGGTAAGCCAATGAATTCAGAAAGACCTTTTCAAAAGCTTTATCTGGATTTGTTGGGCCCGTATCCGCGTTCCAAGCAAGGGAATATTGGTATCTTAATAATCGTAGATCACAACACCAAATTTCATTTCTTTTGTCCGCTCAAGAAGTTTACCTCAAGTAAGGTGTGTGACTTCCTAGAAAAAATGTTATTTAGTACTTTCGGGGTCCCTGAGACTATACTCACCGATAATGGTTCGCAGTTTGTCTCTGGGAATTTCAAGTCATTTGTTACCAGATTCGGGGTAACTCACCGTTGCACTGCAATATACTCACCGCAAGCCAATGCCAGTGAACGGTTAAACCGATCCGTGTTAGCGGCTATAAGAGCGTACGTCGGCAAAGATTATACTAATTGGGACAACAAGTTACCTGAAATTAGTGCGGCGTTACGAGCCAATATCCATAGAAGCACAGGGTATTCGCATTTGGGCAGAATATGATTCTTAACGGAAAGGATTATGAACTACTCAGACGACTAAATCTCCTATCGGATGACACCAGAGTCGAATATCCAGATGTAGTACAAGTATGTCGACAAGCCGCTCAGCAAAATGTAGCTGAATCACACGAGCAGAATGCGAGGACATACAACTTACGTAGCCAGGTCCGTCAACTTAAAGTTGGAAACGTCGTGTATGCCCGGAATTTTTGTCAGAGCAACGCTTTAAAAAAGTTCCGCGCTAAGCTGGCGCCTGTGTTTATATCAGCCAAGGTTATTCGCCGAATGGGGACAATGTATTACCAATTAGCTAGCGAAGATAAGAAAAACTTAGGAGTCTATCACTTAAAAGATATTCAGCTTAAACCTTAGTAAATGGCCTTCTTCAGTTTAAGTCTCATTGTAAGAACAATTACGTCTTCAACTGTGGTGTAGGGGCCGAATTTAGGGAAAGAGTAGGGAACATCACGGATAAGCACAGTTTTCTTTTGGTAATGCTTAAAAGTGCAGATACATAGTAACTCCGAAAGTGGATCGTAAGCTGCAAGCTTTCCGAAAAGCTTTCTAAAGAGAGTCGGCGCGCAGCGCACGCATTTAAGCGAAAGACGTCACGTTTACCTTGACCCAAGAGAGTAGCGTAGCGTAGGGAGAGCATAGATTAAAAGCTTGACCAAAATTTCGCTCAAGTGGGCGAAAGATCATCCGATTATGCAGTTAAAGTTCCTAAGGTCATCCGATTATGCAGTTAAAGTTTCCAAATATCATCCGATCTTCGAGCTTTTGGTTCGGTACCGCTTAGCTAAACTTGCTGAAGTTGGGCTGGAGTTATTGACTGAGAATCGATTGATTAAAGCGGACGTGTTTACTCGGGAATAAATCAATATAGTTAAATATCCGCAACTCGATTTTAAGTTTTTAAAAAAGACTTTTATTTTACAACTTAAATATCTTTATGTCACAAGATTTAAATGAATTCCCCGACTTGACTTTGGGTCTGCTTGTCTCAAACGGAACTGATCTCTCTGCTGCTGGCTAGTTTCCATGAGCCCTTCTCTTGGAACTCCCGACTCTGGCTTCGGGCGTTGCTTTCCTCGGCTGCATCTTCGTGTCGGTGGCGTACGTGCCTGGATCGATATTTGGGGATGCGTCGGCTTTGATGAAAGGCATCCACTGCTGGCGATCGGTGTTGCATTACATGACGGAGCTAGGAATGTGATACTCCTTGGTTTTATGTCTAGCTTTGATTGGTCCTCATGAGTGGCGTGATTCTAAAGAATCGATTTCTCGAGAGTGGCGTGATTCTAATGTTGATGAAACAATGTGATCCATTGTTTATATTATGGGGGGCCCTAGCTTGTAGTATGGGAAGAAACAGTTATTGATTCTTGAGTGGGGTCCTGTTACTTGTGTGGATGGGGTGGATGAATTGTACATAAACATAATGTGTATAGGATGTGGGGAACTATGGATATGTCACTCCCCCAACGTTTGTTGTTAGCCTGTCCCTAGGCGATTACCCTCGGGTATAGTGACGGGGTGTCAAGTGCGGTGGCTGGGGTTGGTTCCTCTTCTGCTTCTATTATAGGGTTAATACATTTAACCGTGACTCTTTTAGAAGTTTTCTTAAATTTAACAGCTACATAACTTAGTAGTACTAATATAATTATGACAAATGAAATTAGTAGACTTATTTGTAATAGGTTACTATATTTGGTGTATTGCATAATTATTTCATTAGTTTGGACATACGACAGTGGTTTTATTTTAGTTATGTTGTTGTTGACATAAACATTCTGGGCAAAATCTAACATTGTGTTTGATATTGTAAATTCATTTAATTGGATTGAACACATGTAGATTTTTATAATGGTATTTCCTTCCGCTATGATTTCTTGGTTTACACAATTCTGGTTTAGCGTTGTTTTTGGAAGATTCCATGTGATTAGTATATTGGGTTCAATAAAGTTTATTTGAAAGTTTTGAAAAGTTTTGGAATATGGACATTTAGTGGGAATTTGCATTAAAATTCCTTTTATACAATGGTCATTGGTTTTCAATCTAGTTTCTTTAACAAATACTTCTTCATTTTTTATGTAGTACTTGTCGTATTTCATATCTGTTAACATGTTATTTAATTCGTCTGGATACGGAACGGTTTTATAGATTGGTACTTTTGTAATGTCTTTGGGAATGTTGGAAATTATTAGAATTCCGTTGGTATCGGATTTTAGCCATGTGGAGGTTTTTATATTTAGTATTTTTTCAGAATTTTTTTGTTCCAGGTAGTCTTGTTTTAATAATTTTGGATTAAATATACCGAGCCTAGTTAATTGCATACCTAGTTCTATATCTTCGATTTATTCTGTGAAATGTTGTAGATTGAATATCAAAATTTCTATTTGTTGATTCCTGTCTTTTTCTTCATTTAGTTTGTTTATAACGTTTATTCCGCTATTAACTGCATCTATTACCAAATTTAGTTCATTCATTTGAATGCTATGGCTGGCTAAATTTTCTATTTTTTGTTCCAAATCGACTTTATCTTCCTGATCTAGTGTTCCAAAGAGATATTTGTAGGCTGTTCCTACTATATTGATTAGGCCTCTTTTATTTCTTTTGGTTATTTTTAGCCCGTTCATTTCTCTTTGCAATTTGTCTACTAGATATTTTATTTGGATTATGTCCTGGAATTTAGTGGCTTGCATTAATAAATTTTGGTATAGTTCTTCGGTTTTAGTTACATTAACAGTTAGATAATGGTATTCGTAATTGATAGGTATGTTAATCGATCCAGTTTTGAATATCATATATCCGTTTTGGGATTTTATAGGATTTATTTCTATGTTTTGGCCCTGTGCCATTACGATGGTAATTATGAGGAAGATGAGGATTTTAATTGTGTTGAAGTTCGCCGATTCCATTAACTTCCTCGGTTTCTCTGGAATTATTATATTTGCTTCTATTAGATTTCTTCTTTTTCTTGAGTTTTGATTTATAATGAGTTATTTTCCTACCCCTATTCTTTTCTTCATAATGTTTTTCGTCTACCTGTCTAATTTCGCCCGTCCTTTTGAAAGGATTTGTTACCTTAGACTTAACTAGAGGTGATAGTTTATAGCTATAGTTTATAGTTTATCTACTTCATACTCTATGCGGTTTTTATTTGAGTGATTTTATTCAATTTATTTAGTTGGGTCTCATAATCAGGTGAGCCTGCATAAATGAATATATCAGCTGGTGTCCTATTTGTGGTATTATGTTTGGTTTTATGATTATAAGTATAAAGAATTAATTCAAACTTCGTGAATCTATCTTCTGTGTTATCCTCGCTAGATATTATTCTTAATTTTTCATTTACTGTTTTATGAAATCTTTCTACGTCAGATATTCCATTTTTGCTGGAAGTGATCTCTATCTTGACGTTTTCCGCATTCAGCCATGCTTGCAATGCTGTGCACATAAAAGCTGAATCTTTATCGGCTTTGATTTCAATTGGTTTGCCCATCTCGTTAAAAACTTTCATGATGGCTCTTTTTGCTTCTAACCAGTCACGACTTTTTACTTCTACAAGAGTTGCAAACTTCGAGTATACGTCAATACATGATAGGAACTGTTGGTTACCAACCATATAGAAATCTATGACGTATTTCTCTCTGATGTTCAGTATTTCCGGTGTAGTTTCGAATGCCAACTTCGTATTTCTATGCTCTGTTTTGGCAATATTACAAGTAGGACATTCGTTTATGATGTTTTGGATTAGTTTTTGATAATCCGGGTAATAGTATTTTCCGCTAAACCAATTGACGGTTTTCTCTATCCCTGGATGGAGTATGATTCTTTAATATGGTTTCTTTAAATTCAGCGTAATTCTGAATATCTAGGAGTTTCGTGCTTGATTTAATAGCTTTGGTTATATTGTTAGAATTAATGATTTCTAAATAGGCTTTTTGGAATGGAGGAAAATCTATTTCGTTATGGAAATATAATGCGCTCTTTTTGGTGCATAGATATTCCTTTATTATATCCTTCGCTAAGGTGTTAGTCATTTCCTTATACGTGATCTTGATGATTAGCTTGTGAAAATAACGAATTGTTTCTACCTTATCTTCATTGCCTTTTATTAGCTCAATTTGCCGATTGTAATAGTTAATTGGTCTTTCCGTGATAGCAATGTGATTTAGATTGTCTTCCTGTGCGCTATGTACAGTTGCACCAACGCTATTGGAAGCTTCTCCAAGGAGATTTTCATTAATCTTTACCCTTGATAAGGCATCAGCTACATGATTTTCTTTGCCTGGTAGATATTTCATTTTAAAATCAAACTCGTTCAGTTTTATTTTCCACCTTTGTAATTTCATATTTGGCTCCTTGAGGTTGTTCAACCAAATCAAGGGTTTATGATCGCTTTGTATCTCGAATGTTCTACCGAACAGGTATGAACGGAAATACTTGGTTGCCCATACGATCGCTAATAATTCCTTTTCGATGGCTGAATAGTTTATTTCATGTTCATTTAGGGTTCTGCTAGCGTAGCAGATCGGTTTGTGTTCTTGTGACAAAACCGCTCCCAATGCTATGTTACTAGCGTCGGTTGTTACAGTGAACATTTTGTCAAAGTCTTGGAACGCAAGGATAGGGTCTGAGGTGATGAGTACTTTTAGTCTCTCAAATGCCTCGACGTACTTTTCTTCCTTGGGGTCTATGACAGCTCCTTTCTTTAGTTTGAGTGTCATGGGTTTTGCTATGTTTGCAAAATTAGGAATGAATTTCCTTTAGAGCCCGCACAGACCTAAGAATGACTTTATTTGTTTAGTCGTTTCTGGTATTGGAAATTTGACAATGGCAGAGATTTTGTCTGGATTTGGTACTAGGAATTCAGTTTCCTTTTTCATGAATTCACATTTATCCATTTGTAGCTTCAAGTTGGCGTCTCTCAACTTTCCAAATACTCTCCTTAGTGACAACAAGTGTTCTTCCAATGAAGTGAAAAATATAATGATGTCATCTAAGTATACAAAGCAATCTTTGAAGATTAACTCTTCTAGCAGATTGTTCATACATCTTTGGAAGGTAGCTGGGGCAGTGGTTAGCCCAAAGGGCATACGAGTGAACTCGTAATGTCCATGCTTAGTGGAGAACGCAGTTTTGGGGATTGAGCTAGGTTCCATGGGTATTTGATGGAAACCTTTTGCTAAATCGATTGTCGTAAAATACTGACATTTACCTAGTTTGTCTAGGTTCTCATCCATTCGTGGAGTTGGGAATTTGTCCTTAACTGTTATTTCATTAAGACTTCTATAGTCTACTACCATTCGATATTTTTGCTTTCCTGAAGCATCTATCTTCTTCGAAATCATAGAAATGGGCGAGCAGTAAGGAGAATTCGACTTTCGAATTATTACCTGCCTGATCATATCTTTGATTTGCTGGTTTACCTCCTGATCATGTATCTGGGCATATTTGTATGGCCGTCTGTAGACCGGGTCTTCATGTTGAGTTTTGATCTCGTGCTTGATTGTACTTGTGAAAGTCAAATTGTCACCTTCTCTGTACTGCACATCCTTAAACTTATATAAGACCTTCTTTAACTCTTCCCTCTCTTCGTCGTTTAAGTGTTCCAATCTTAATTGATTACATTCCCTTAATTCACTGTCTAGAGCGGAAGCGAAGTATTGATCTCCCTCTGGAGATGGGTCAAGGCACTTAGGTGCGATCTTCTCTTCTTTTGTAGAGGGATCAGTGCACATCTGTGCGGTCTTGCCGGCTTCAATAGCTTCTCCACTCTGAATGATTGGGTACGACCTAGCTCCTAGTGTTACAGTGTCATTTCTGTAATCGATGACGGCTTTACTTGCCATCAAGTATTCTCTTCCTAATAAAATATCATAATTTTCGGAAAAGTTATGTATGTAGAACTTTTGTTCGGACGGACATGTTTTGTTCGCATTCCTCATTATACTCTTAGTTAAACGGACAGGTCCATTGATGGTATGGACCGTAAGGTTATCGTCTTTTATCTCGGAATCTGTATAATATTCTTTCATGATGTTGATCGATGATCCCGAGTCAGCGATACACCTTAATATTCTTTTATTAATGGTAATGTTTATATAGGGTCCTCCTCGGTTTCTTCCGAGGCGGCTTGATGAAAATTTACGTCCATCTTCGTTTGGCCACTCTGGCTCTCCCTCCCTCTTTTAGTAGGTTGGTTGGGTCCACTCCCACTAGCTTGGTTTTGAGATATTTGCTGATTGAATGGATTCTGAGCCCTACCTTGATTCAAGGAATTTTTGAACTCATTGTATAATCCAGGACTTTGGGAATTTTGATTTTGATTTGTTCGATTAGTCTGACCTGTTCCAGATGAACTCTGAGTTTGATTGTGATAGTTAGTAGTATTATAATTTGGATAATAGTTTCCAACATTCTTTCGATTTGATTGAGACGATTTCGATTGATCTTTATTTGTACCTGAATCTGTTGTACTAGCTTCGTACAATCCTTCTTCTTGTGCTGCCTTCTTAAGATTAGACAATGTGGTAATATCTTTTCTTGCTAAGGTCATGAACATTCTGTCAGGAAGTTTTCGAGTAATGACATCTTTAATTGTGTTGTTCAAAGCGTTTTTATAAATGACATTATTTTCTGGTATGTTTTCTAAGTTTAGCTTATTGTTTATTAATAATGCTTTTATCTCTAATTCTTCTATAAACTTACGAAGACTGCCGTTGAATCTGGTGGTGTATAGTTGTCGTAAGAGTTCTTCATATGGTGTGTGATTTTTGAACTCGTTGATCAGCGCCGTCTTCAGTTCGAGCCACGTGTTGGGTTGTATCATTTGCGATATGCGTTGTTCCTCTCCTGACAGTTGGATCTCGGTCGCTCCAAATAGGATTCTTTGTTGGCGAAGATCTTCAGTTGGATATAATCCGCATACATATTCGATTCGTTTGATAAATGAGCTTAGCTGTCCAGATGAACCGTCATAGGCAGGTATTTGTCTGATCGACAGCAGTGCCTGGTTCAAGTGGATTTCGCTCAATGATAGTGGTGGTAACGCCATGTTGTTGGTGTTGATTGGGTTTTGTTTTCAGTAGTTTTTAACTTTATTTTGGTTCACTTGTAAGTTTTTTGATTTTGTATTTAGTGTTTCACTGTTCTTGGTGGATCACTATCTCCGCTTACTTCAGTTCACTTAATTTTAGTTTTGCAAATCGTATGTGCTCGTAACACATAGGTTCTTTGGCGGATTTCACAATTTTATTAACGATTCCGGGATTACGTGATCACAGTAATTAGAAATTACACAAGCTGACCATTACCGAAATATAGGAGTTAATTTTAAACGAAATTCTACCGACTGCGCCAGTTAAATACCCGCAACTCGATTTTAAGTTTTTAAAAAAGACTTTTATTTTACAACTTAAATATCTTTATGTCACAAGATTTAAATGAATTCCCCGACTTGACTTTGGGTCTGCTTGTCTCAAACGGAACTGATCTCTCTGCTGCTGGCTAGTTTCCATGAGCCCTTCTCTTGGAACTCCCGACTCTGGCTTCGGGCGTTGCTTTCCTCGGCTGCATCTTCGTGTCGGTGGCGTACGTGCCTGGATCGATATTTGGGGATGCGTCGGCTTTGATGAAAGGCATCCACTGCTGGCGATCGGTGTTGCATTACATGACGGAGCTAGGAATGTGATACTCCTTGGTTTTATGTCTAGCTTTGATTGGTCCTCATGAGTGGCGTGATTCTAAAGAATCGATTTCTCGAGAGTGGCGTGATTCTAATGTTGATGAAACAATGTGGTCCATTGTTTATATTATGGGGGGCCCTAGCTTTGAGTATGGGAAGAAACAGTTATTGATTCTTGAGTGGGGTCCTGTTACTTGTGTGGATGGGGTGGATGAATTGTACATAAACATAATGTGTATGGGATGTGGGGAATTATGGATATGTCACTATATATATATATATATATATTTAGCCAACGAACAGTTCTGGCATCTACGCCATACCTCTTGAGTTGAGTTTCAATTAAGACCGAGAATCAGGAGATTTACCCAGGAAAGCAGTGTAAAGAAAAACCTAGCTGGTATGTCCGTGATTAGTTTGGAAAGTGTTCGTGGTAATATATATATATAAGAATTTGTGTTATAGGACGGCGGCCCGTAGCCACGGTACTGCTCGTGCGATCATCAGTTGCATAAGAGGGCATATACGGTGTGGTCTACGAGAGTGGTGGGGCGGATCAAAAAGACAAGTAGTGAACCCGCGGGAAAACACCGAACAGCGAGACCTGCAGCTTGGAGTTGTCTGTCGAAAGACTCAACAACCGTGTGGATGCACGGCGAAAACCAAGAGGCGCCTCCGGAACTTTATTTTTGGCGTCATTGATGCCACCCGTTATCGAGCCTCCAATGAAAGTGTAGTCCGCAGACCGACGTCGAATCGGATCGGAAACCTTAAGTCAAGCTAAGGAGCTTATGTACCCCATCGTCAACTGTTTTAGCTGCGCCAGCGACACCCAATAATGAACTCGAATTGATTGCATTATTGTTGGATTCTTCCGGAGGCGCAGTCCTACTCAGCCTGGCTGACATGTCTCTCGACCACGTCAATAGAGGATCGTAGTTACTCATTGATGTAACACACGCCCCCTTTTTCCTCTAGATTTCATGTGCCAGGCTTAAACCATTCTCTTTCGTCACACGATGTATACAGTTTTATAGTTAGTTATGTATCACAGCCAACATAATGGTTTTTGGAAACTAATGGGTATGAGAGCAACATTAATTTTTCTTGAGATTACAAAGCAGTACACTCTAGTACGCTCACGTGCATATATACTCGTATTAAATATCTTTTCTTTTCCTTAGAAGTATACACCAACGTCATCATTGAGCTCAACGATCACGGATGGAATAAACGGTACTAGCCTACCAATCCGGCGAGCTTAGTCAGAGCATAGCTAGAGGTGCACACGAAATCTCTTCATACTAGTATGGGTAAACGACAGCTATCCCACACCTGCACGCTACACAGGGTGTCTGTGATATTTGTTTTTGTTACAGATCTCACAATTTTTTATATATTCTTTTAATTTTTTGTGCAGGTTTGGCCAATAATACAACTTAGTTATTTGTTTGTAATTTTCGTCTAGTCCTCTATGGGTTCTGCAATGTGTTTCTTCTATAATTATAGCTTTATCTTCTGAATTTACTACATCTTGGAGGAACTTTCTCGTGAAGAGAAATTTATTTCTGAAGTTTTCCTATAGCTTATTTTGGATAAGGTATAAATCTTCTAAAGTGCAGTGTATTCCTGTGGTTAAGTGAGCCTGAATAAATTCTTTTAAAATGATAAGCAATTTGTCAACCGTATCAAATTCAATAATATGTCGGGTATTTTCATAAACTTTTACTAACTCATGAACTGTGAATCTCCCTTGCGCTAATAGTAGCTGCTGTTTAAATTGGCTTAGAGGCTTGCTAGTCTCTTGAATGACGTTTTCAAAACTACTCTCTGCTGAATGCTGAGTATTTATGTCTGATTCTGATTCTGTCTGGTCGACATCACTATCTGTCATATGATTTATTTTAATCCGAGATAAAGCGTCCGCTACTACGTTAGTTGAGCCTGGCTTATAAATGATTTTTGGTGTGAAACTTTCTATGAAGTAATACCAACGTTTCATTTCAACATTTGGATTTTTTTGCGACATTGCAAAGGACAAAGGTTGGTGATCTGTATGTATTTCAATTCCACTCACTCCGTATAAATAATTTCGCAAATTTTTTAATGCCCATACAATAGCTAATAATTCATTTTTATTAGTAGCATATAATTGCTCGGTTTTACTTAAAGTTTTAGAAATAAATGTTATGGGATTCCCATCTTGCGACAAAACTGCACCTATTTCTATGCCCGATGCATCTGTGGTTAATGTCAATTTTTTATTGTAATCTGGTTGTACTAATTCAATATGTGCTATTAAACTGTCCTTTAAATTATTTAATGCTCCAATTGCTGTATTAATGTTTTCTTGGATGCCCTTCGTGAAACTTTCCCATTTACTCCACTCAGATATTTTGTTAATGGTTTGGCAATTGTGGCATAATTTCGGACAAATTTTCTGTAATACCCTGTTAGTCCTAAGAAGCTACGTAGCTCTCTGATATTTTTAGGAATTGGATAGTTTTGTATTGTGGAGATTTTGTCTGGATCTGTTTTAATGATATTTTGGGAAACAATGTATCCCAGAAATTTGGTTTCCAATTGAAAGAATTTAGACTTTTCTAGGGAAATTTTCATGTTAGCGTTTTGCAATATCTGTATTATATGAATTAGATCTTTATAATGTTGTTCTATAGTTTTTGAAAATATTATTATATCGTCCATATAGACGTGACAAGTTTTCCCAACTTGTTCTCTAAGTATATCGTCCATTGCCCTTTGGAAAATTCTGGGAGCGTTCGTCAATCCCATAGGCATTCTTAGAAATTCATATTTGCCGTTATTTATGGAAAAAGATGTTTTTTCAATATCTGATTCCCTCATTAAAATCTGATAGAAACCTGACTCTAAGTCACTGGCCGAGAAATACTTTGCCTTACCTAAATTGGCAAGGATTACTGAAGGATCTTGCATAGGGTATCTATCCGGTATGGTGTTTTCATTAAGTTTCATAAAGTCTGTTACTAATCATTGTTTAGGAGTTCCGTCCTCATTTACTTCCTTCTTTGGTACTACTATTACCGGTGAATTATATGGGCTTTTACTAGGTCTGATTATACCTTCATCTAACATTTTACTTATTTCGTTATTAACGAAATCGTTAACCGAATAAGCGTATGGATACTGTTTGCCATATACCGGTCTATCATGTTCAGTGTTAATCTCTCCTTTTATATCCGTTCTGAACGGTAACTGTAAATCTATATTGGCATGGTCTTCTTCGATGATAGATACCATTTTCTCTCTGAGATTTTCTAAATTGTCCTCTTTGTAGGTTATTGTGTTATACAATTTCATTTTTTTCAATTCAGAATTTGCATAACTTTGTATGTCGGATATTTCTACGACGGCGCGTTCAGGATTTTTGCATCCCAAACTTTTAAATTGTTCATTGTCGTATAATTCAACGACGGCGTGTTCAGGATTCTTTAATCCCAAACTATTCAAACTTTTAGTGTCGGATAATTCAACGACGGCGGATTCAGGATATTTGAATCCCAAACTATTGACGGATAATTCTTCGTCGGCGTGCTCAGGATTTTTTGATCCCAAGCTATATAAACTTCCTTCTACCTATTGAATCACTTTTCATTTCTTTTTCTTCTTCAAAATATTTTTTTATTATATATTCCTTCAATGGAAGGATGGTTTTTCCTTCTATAAAGGTTAATTTGTTTAAAGAAAGGACCTCGTCATATATTAGTTTCTCTTCATTGTCTTTATAACTTAAAGTCCCCTTTCCTGTATCAATAACAGCTCCGATTTTCTTTAATAGGTTAAATCCTATTAGTAAATATGCCTCCATTCCATCTATTTCGTAAAACACTTGTTTTGTGTTGAAAATAGTTATATTATGGAAATATTTAATTATTGAAAACCCATTTACTGTAGCAACTTTCTTATAAATTGATAATTCTTTTTTATTTTCGTAAATTCCCTTTTTTATATAACAGGAAAATGCTCCCGTATCTATCAAAACTTTTAATTCTCTGTTTATTTTTTTATCTACTCTTTTTAAGTAGGGCAGACCTACTTCGGGGCTGATCTAAAAAATGGTCCTCCTCAATGTTTTTTATCCGCATTGCTTTATTAGCCGGTTGTTCCGACGTTTCATTTGGTTTACGTTTCTGCGCTTGATTTGCGTTAGATTGATTATTCGGTACTACGTTTGCTTTAAAATGCTGAGCTTGGTTATAATTGTTATTATTTCTCCTATAATAACCATTAGTATTCTCCCGATAATATCTATTATTATTATTATTATTATTATTTCCCCTGAATTGATTGCTGTTCTGTCGGTTCTGGAACCCAAGAAATGGGGTTGTCCCCATGACATGTTATTCCTCTAAAAATCCCTTTTTTGGTCGAATGGTGAACTACTAGTCCTTGGTTGTCGTTGGTTGAATCTTAATGTATTGTAATTATTATTCCCTGAATTTCTGGGGCCACTGAATTGGTAGGCAAATTGGGCCCGAATGATATTTGATTGCAATTCCTGTACCTTTGCCAAGGCATTCGGTAAATCTGGGGGATTCAATGAAAATAGGATTTCTGCAATGCCGCCGTTAAGGCCAGTGACAAAAATGCGTAAGGCATTGTCTCTAATTTTCTTATTTGATTCTTTCGTGATTTCACTGTCCTTTCCGTGAGTCATTATTGTCTTATTTATTAACAAGGTCATTTTCTTGTTAACCTCGTTATAGAAATCTATTATTGAAAGGTTCCCTTGTCGGAGAACGCTTAACTCCTGTTCTATTATGTAAATTGGTCTCTTGTCACTGTAAACAAAGTCAAGTCGTGAAAGTATGGCATCAAAATTTAAAACTGTCCCGTGGTTGGTCAGTGCGTCATGTGCTGGTCCTGTTATTTTGTTTCTTAAAATTGTTAAGGCAATATAATATTGCTTACTTCCTTTCTTATATAATTTCACTGCAGTTTCTGCAGCTTCCCGCCATCCTACGTATTGATTCAATCCACCATTGAAAATTGGTAGGGATTCTATTACCTTTAATGTGGTGTCATCTTTTATTGTCTCGTCTATTGTTTCTGCCTGATAATCTAATACCTGATCGGATTTAGTTTCTATTTGATGTTTCAAATTTACTATTTGCTCCTGTACTTGTGAAATTTGAAGTGCTATCAACTGTTTGACCAGATCTGCAGTGAGTTCGGTCCTTGTTTGTGAGTTAATCATTTTTAGTTTTCCAAACTCTAAAGTTAGTTGATCCACCTTACATTTTTCTTATATGTTTGTTTTTATATTCTTGACCACCGCTGGGCTTAAACCTAATTGAACTTATATATTTAGTACTACAACTTTCGCTCACGAACTATCCGGTAGGGGTCGTCCTTCTTAGGGCCTTTCTTCTTGGTTTGGCTGACAGATCTTCGAACGGGTCTTCCTTCATGATTTGGCTGACAGATCTTCGAACGGGTCTTCCTTCGTAAATTTCATTGTTGTTTAACTGGGTCTTCTGGGGGTCTTCCTTCTTTGGTTTAGCTGATAGTTTAACTTTCTTTGTGTTTTGTTTTGATTGGTTTTGTTTAAGGATTGTGGTTTTTTTGTTTCTTTTGTATTTTTGAATTGTCTTGATTAGCTTTTCTTGTATTTATTTTTGCACACCCTAAGCTCCGGCTTGTTTCCTTTTTATCTCACTTTTTCTTATCTAATATCTCACAGTCACTCCGCGTTTTTATATTAAAGGATTTTTTCCATTAATTAATTGTCCTTCGGGTTTCGGCACGACGCAACACTTTTATTACTCGGTGCTTTTTATACAACGTTGCCCCAAGTTGGGCTCCAATTAAATAACTGCGGTAGCGGATTGCGTTTTTAAAAAGTTTTTATTTAACTTCTAAGTTTACAGATATAGATTTAAGTTGAGGGTCACAAAGGATTCCGGACAAAGGATTCCGGACAAAGGGTTTGCGCGATCTTAGTTTTTATCTCGACTTTTTGGTGTCGCTTCTGGATCAAGACTGACTTGAACTTTTTGATCTTTGCATCGTCGATCCCTTTCGGGAATAGTTTTTCTATAAACATTTCAATTGATTTCGCCATCCCGAGTATTGGATTTCGTCATCCAAAGAGAGAACTGTAAAATGCCTAAAGTGCAGGATCTGCAAAAAGCCGGGTGTGAGATTGTTTATGAGAAGCCGGGTGTGGGCAAACATTGGTTTTCCATTTAGGCGAGTGTCAAAGATTGGGATTGTGGCGGGAGCCATTGAGATTGAAATTGTTTTCGTTTTGGAAAGCCAAAGATTGTTTACAACTCGTATAAGAGCTCACGGTGATACGGAGGAGTCGGCCACAACTCAGGATATTGAGGATATTGACAATATGCACGGTGATACGGAGGAGTCGGCCACAAATCAGGATATTGAGGATATTGACAACAATATGAACGGTCATACGGAGGAGTCGGCCACAACTCACGATATTGAGGATATTGACAATATGCACGGTCATACGGAGGAGTCGGCCACAACTCACGATATTGAGGAGAATATTGACATTTCTGACAATATTCACAATATTTCTGATTATACAGTCAATGATATGTAGTGTACTATTTCTGATGAAATATATGATTCGTCTGAGCCAGTGCACCACGTGGAGGAGAAGCAGGAGCAGGAGGTTCGGGAGGATCCGGACTTAAGTAAGTAAATAAGTAAAATTTAAAAAAAAATACATATAATAACTTCTTAATTCTCCAGACATGTTTACTGAAGACATTCTTAGTACTGAAAGTGGAAAGGACAATTTGAAAACACCGATTTTCCATAAGGCTTCACCCCCCGTGCATGGCTACAAATGCAAACTATGCGGCAAAATGATTGGAATGTTGAGCACCTTGGGAAACCACGTAATGAACCAACATTACACAGCAATAAGAGGTATGGTTTCAAGGAATTCGAAGACAATGAAAAAATTGCTGCCGTTTTTAAAGAAAAAAAAAAGTGACCGTGTTAAGACTATCAGAGGAAACTGTGGTTCCGGCCGAGTATTTGAGGGCGATAGTCATGTGCAGCGATGACTATAAAAAAATTGGGTGCCGCTTGTGGGCCGCCAAGACGGATGCAGAGAAGCTGAAGGACATTAACCAATAACTGTTTCATTTTTTAATTTTAATATTTGATTTGGCTTGAGTAGACTGATCCAGAGAAGCTGAAGGACATCAACCAATAACTGTTTCGTTTTTTAATTTTAATATTTGATTTGAGTAGAAAAACTCGCCTGTTATTCGTAAATGTAACGACTGAAAATAAACTTATTGACAAAAAAGGGAGGAGGATTTATATTGTGTGGGCGCCTTTGGGCCAAGAAATCATCAAAGTTATTCACGTCGCACAGTTTGGGAAAAAACTGGACTGGAGTGGAGTCGACTGGATGGACTGCAATGACACTTGCCGGTCCGCCTCATTGATGTCCACACGATCGCTCTCGAGCAGCAGCTGGAAGCAGCGCTGGTGGTCACAGAAGTCGTCCAGCGGCTGCTCACCCAGACGACTGATAACCGCGTTCAGCAGCTTGGAATGCGATGTCAGCCTCAGCTGCGGATGCTTCAACAGCTTCTCTAGCGCCCTGTGGTTGCCCCAGATTACGGCCAACTCCACGGGGCTGATGTCGCTCAATTTTGAAGGATTAATGTTGATGCCCGTCTCGAGGATGGCCTCAAAGGCTCGCTGCTTGCTCCGCTTGATACTCTCCGCCAGCAGGGACTGATACTCCTCCTGGTTGGCATTGCATTGGTTGTCTGCGTTTCCGCTGACGTTCTGGTGGTGCTCCGCGAACTGTTGCTCGAACTGGTTCTCGTCTCCGTCCCGCAGCGTGCGGAGGAGTCGCTCGCAGTCGATCTCTGCTCCGGCCTCGCGCAGCTCCGGCAACGGCAGTTCCGGATACTGATCCCTCAGCATCTGGCGTACCTGCCCGTTCCGATAGCTGTCAATGTCCAACTGTGGTTGTTTCAGAAAAAGTCGGATCAGCTCCAGCTTAGTGCCTGCCTCAATCTTTCTATTCTTCAGCACATGGTGGAGGGGCGTGAACTCACCCTGATCCACCAAATTCGGAGAGGCTCCGTACTCGAGCAGCAGCTGAATGCAGGAGCCCACCTGAGAGGCATTCGATCATCCTGGCGATTGGCCTGGGCACCGCTGTTGTAGTGGCCAGTTGTGACTCTAAAACTCCAGAGAACAGCTTGGGAAGTACGGCCCTCGCGTTTAACATTA
Source organism: Drosophila miranda (assembly GCF_003369915.1). NCBI lineage: Eukaryota > Metazoa > Arthropoda > Insecta > Diptera > Drosophilidae > Drosophila > Drosophila miranda. The sequence goes on along the minus strand of NW_022881625.1, from coordinate 6,960,228 downwards.
ACTCTGCTCTTTACAAAAACAAGATAAGAGATCAATTACAAGAGAGCAGTAGTTAAAGCTTCCATTGAAGAGCTTAATGTCTAATTTAGAGAAGCAGCGTGGATTTGTGGGAGTTATGTTTTAAAGCTTTACTAGAAATCATACGATTACTCCGTTAGTCGTGGAAGCTATGTGTAAGCTTTGCTTAGCATCGTACGATTACTCCGTTATCTAGGGAAGCAAGGTGTAAGCTTTGTCTAAAATCGTACGATTACCCCGTTGGTTGTGGAAGGTAAAGTTCCGATCGTAAGGGCTAATGCAAGTAATAGAACTTCTGGCTAGATCATTGCTATAGTGAAGCTGTGCGAATTCGGATGTGTCTTGTTATACAAATATATAGATCCAAGTGAATTTGAAAACGTTGTGCAATCAAACACGTGCCAAGTAAAGTGAAGTTCTGGTGGACTACATTTTTCCTTTTGGATTAAGAAAAAATAAAAGGTATTTGGCCCTTACAATAGTGACACAGCTTTAACAGTCTCGTATCATAGGGCTGGAAATCTTACTCCGTTCGACACTGGGAAAGAAAAACCAATTGACCCCCCCTCCAAGAACGAGGTCGTCAAAGTCCATCGATTTGGGAAAGACCTCGGATTTCCCAGGAACCAGCATCTACATAGACCAACGATAACTACAACCAAATAAACCAGAAAGAGCCGTCCGAAGATATACTAGAGTGAAACCCGAAGTTATGTGGAGGCATACTTGAGCTGAAGTACATTTTGGAGTAAGACGAGAAGAATAGTTTTCTTGCGAATTCGGAGAAACTAATATGCCGCACTCGTCACCCTTCTCGCTTATGAATTAAGCGAGCGGCTAAGGCTTTCGCATGTAGTTCTTCGCAATGTGTGGAGTGGTTCTCAAACTGTGAAAATAAAACATTATTCTGCGGCGATCCACACTGCCGTTTAATAGTCGTCGTGTGAAAATGTACCAAAGTATTAGTTTTGAGTCTCGTCATGAGATTTTCCATTTATTAAAGATTAGGCTACGCACTAACTATTTTTGTATTTTCTAGATTTAAAAAGAAAAAAAAAAAAAACCAATATTGTATATAATTACCCATAATTAGAAATTAGCGCAAATGAAAACCACATTTTTTTAAGATCCGCCGTTGAGTGGCAAATCGTCGTCGTACGGGTATAGAAATGGAAAGAAAATCGGTGTTTCATCCGAATTAGAAGTGAAGACCTGTATATTCATAATTTTTCTCCCTTCCTCAGAATATGTTCCTACGTCGCCCCTTGAGCTCAACGGACACGCCGGATAATTCGTATAAAGTATGAGTGAGTTACGAAACTTCCTTAAACGGAATTCTCGAGTATTTTCGAAATATATATCCGTCTTATAAAACTTCTATTCCGGTATATAAAACAACCATATCCGTGCCATAATTTAAAGCGGATCGGCTACTAATTTTTCTTTCACGTTTGCCTTCTAGTTATATAATTATCATATTTTTCCCTTCTTTCCAATTTAATTTCTTTCACGCCATATTCTCTACACATAAGTCCTATATACATATATACATATAACTAGGTATAACTGGATACTATTTCCTCCTTCTTTATTTAATTACTTTATGCTAAGTTTATACTTATCTGGAAAACCATGAAGTCCAAACCCTTAAATTTTGAATTATTAAATAATAATTAGTAGATAATAATGGAACATTAAACCTTTCGTGTTTGTCCTGAGTAGAGCCTGAGGAAGTCCGATGATCAAATAGAGATGCGCTCGATTAGGGTTATGCTGTCGATTAAACGGCATACAAAGGTAGGGAGGGGAGAGAAGGGGTCAAAGTCATCTGAGTTCCCCAAGAGCGACGGAATATAGCCTGACTATTTGTCGGTAGTCGGTTAAACAGTTAGTTAAAATTCACATTCTTTTCTTTTTGATTTCTTTTGTAGAGTTCCTTTTGAACATTAAATCAAGTGTACCTAAAACATCTTTGGGAATGTGTTCGTATAGCAGATAGGAGAGTAGGAAAGATCCCACGACATTCCGGCGAGCTAGTTAGAGCATAGCTAGAGGTACACGTTCCGAAATCCTGCTATACTATTGGTGTCTTACCGTCAAAAAAAGTATGTACAACCTCCATCCGTACATACAATCTCACACCTCTACGAATATGAATTTCTGGCACATTACATAGATTGGCGCCCAACGTGGGGCCAGAGTACGAGTTACTACTGGTTAAAACCCCCAAAAACTTTGCTCGTTGCAATTTTAAATTCCACATTAAAATTAATACTTCCCGTCCAACTACTGTAACGGAGGATATTGATGGAATTTTGGGTTTAAGATTCTGAGTTTCGGAATACCTAACCAAATAGAATCCGCCAGGTAGCAAGGGATGGAAACTGATTTTTTTTTGTTACCAGAATTAATTTGCGAATATACTACAGCTATTCACAAAGGCGGATAGGTCGGCCAAATTATAATAGGATAACCCCAAAAGAGTTTATGAGGGAAGAGTATCGATGGCTTTCGGAAGTCTAATTTTCTAGATATAGATTTGGAAATTAGCCATTGCCAAGGTTACTGACCACATAAACATACCATAGACCAAATTAGATTTCATTGAGGTTATATTCCGGCGACAAGAGAAAGCGTATATCGGACGGAGTCAAGCTCGAAAAGGACAAATATTGGGTATTTAGGAAAATTTTGTAGAATTTATTGAAGCTTATAGGACCAAATTAGGGATTTCCACATTTAGTGATCAGAACTCGTATTACTGGGTTACCTTAACATGTCACCAGTACAACGACGCAAGGCGTCGGGTGACGTGGACGCCCAGATCTGTGGTATATGTCAAGAAGCCATAAGAAGAAGTCAACTAATATGTACTGCGTCTTGTGGGCACCGGTATCATGAAAGAATTCGTGAAAAATAACAGAAATTGCCCCGTATGTAGGGCGGAGTTGAATCCGGAGGAACTTTCGTTTGATAAGAATACTCTAGCAGCCGAATTACCACCCGACATGGGTTCGGGTATAGTGCCGTTAGAAGGGGGATCCAACCCGGAGTCAAACGCTTCAGAGAGAGGACATCAAAAGTCAAGAGGGGCTAGGCATAAACAGGGACGGGGAACTACATCGCGCAGAGGGATGCATACTAGGTTGCAGTCTCAACAATTTCGGGATAATTCTTTGGGCAGTATCAGCCATAGGTCGGGCGAAGGAGATATGCCGGAAAGAACCCTTGAGGTTATACAAGCCCTGATAAAAGGTGAGCAGAAAGATATGATGGTGGAACTAAGTTCATTCGTTAAGAATCTGATCGAAGAAAATCTACGCGGACAATTAGGTAGGATGACTATAGCTTCAGATAGCACGCTGTGCAAACGACAAGGCAAAATCACGAGCCTAATATAACAGGAAACTCGTTGTCTTCAGAAAATGAAAGGGAAAGGGGATTACCACATCCAAATGTCTCTAACAGGGCAATAGCTCCTGGGAAGGCCGCTACCATCTTAGCCAGTTGGCGACTAAAGTTTGACGGATCCAAAGACGCTATGCACGTCGACGAATTCCTGTACAGGGTTCACTTACATCCTCCACTTTAAATAACGATTACGAATTACTCTGTGACAATATGCATCTGCTTTTCTCGTCTAAAGCCAGCGATTGGTTTTGGAACTTCCATAGAAAGAACCCACAGTTTTCTTGGCAAACTTTTTCTGCCTCATTTAGACAACGATTCGATGATGCTAAAGATGATTTCGACTTGTGGGAGTTGATTAGAAAACGCCGTCAGAGAGAGGGTGAATCGTTTGACGATTACCAGACGGCCGTCGAAGAATTAGTGTCCAGGCTCTCACACGAGGTTAGCGAAAATAAGTTAGTAGACATTTTAAAACGTAACGCAAAAACGGCCCTCAGATATGAACTCTTGCATCTCAAAATCAGCGATCGAACTGGCCTGAGAGAAGAAGTTCGCAAGCATGAAAACTTCTGTAAAGACAACCATAACCCTTTTCCACGAGGTAAATTCAGCAAACCGAATGTAGCAGAAATACTTACGGACAATGAAGATATGGAGGAAGAAGGCGTTTCGCAGATTTATCGTAAGAAACTAGTATGCTGGAACTGCGACCAGGAAGGGCATCGTTTTGATGATTGTTTAGGAGAAAGGCGAATTTTCTGCTATGGGTGTGGTGCTAAGGATATTTATAAACCTCGATGCGTCAAATGTAACCCAGCGAAAAACTTGAAACGGGATGTACCGACCGGAGCCCAGTCAGTATATCCGACCAAGAACAGCAACTAAACGAAAGTAAACCAACTACCTTAAGAGGGCTTTCCGAAGGGGTAGTTGACGTAAAACCGGATATGATACTACACCAAATTTGTACAGGTATAGATGTAGCGACTCAAACGATGGAGAGCAAAGAGTTAGATTCAGAAAATGTGAATACGTGGTTTAAATTGTTAGTTAAGCCCAAACGATCAACGGTCCGGAGACGAGCGTTCTGGAAAAAGGTCCAATCTGTTCGAAAACGTTTAGTCTCAGCAGTTATTCTGAGTTCAGATAACCGATTGTACACGGAGGTAATGATCGAAGGGCAAACTTATAAGGCTTTGCTGGATTCAGGAGCAACCATTAGTTGTTTGGGTGGGAGAGCAGCAACCTTTTTAGCACATCACCCACAGTCTCAGAAGTGTTTGGGAACCATACGCACTGCCAGCAACGAAGCTTGTACCGTAGTGTCCAAATTGGTGGTCCCGATTGAATTCCGTAAAATAGTTAAGGAAGTAGAGTTCTTTATCATACCAGATTTAAAGCAAGGTGTTTATTTAGGAGATGACTTTTGGAAAGATTTCGGTCTTCTATCCCAATTATTGACCCGAGAAGGAACTGTGAGCTGTTTGGAGAATAGAGACGACACGATTATGAAGGAAACGCCTAAAATGCATTCCCTAAATGAAGAACAAAGGAACCAATTAGAGGCGGTAATAAGAACCTTCCCGTCATATGAATGCGACGGACTAGGTCGTACACACCTAATACAACATTCTATGGTAATCAATGCCGAAGTACCCGTCAAACAACGACATTGGCCCATTTCCCCCGCGAAAGAGAAAGTGATGTTCGAAGAAGTAGAGAAGATGATTAAGCTGGGCGTGATAGAACCTTCAAATAGTCCATGGAGTAGCAATTGCGTCCTAGTAAAGAAAGGGAACAAGAATAGGTTATGCCTTGATTCTCGAGAGATCAACAAATATACCCGAAAAGATGCATACCCCCTTTCCCATATAGATGGGATACTCAGTCGATTGCCACCTGCCAAATACATAACGGGACTCGATATGAAGCATGCTTATTGGCAAATTCCCCTAGAGGAGTCTTCACGCCAATACACCGCGTTTACCATACCTAACCGACCGCTGTATCAATACAAAGTTATGCCTTTTGGTCTAACCAATGCCTCACAAACCCTCTGTCGTTTAATGGATAAGGTAATACCTGCTAACTTGCGTACGAGAGTGTTTGTTTACCTCGATGACTTACTAATTTTATCAGACGATTTCGAATCACATTTAATGTTACTGAGAGAAGTTGCAGTACACTTACGAAAGGCTAATCTTACGATAAACATTGCCAAGTCGCACTTTTGCATGCGTGAGATTAAGTATCTGGGGTTCATCAATGGATACGGACAGGTAAAGACGGATCCGAGTAAAATTGAAGCTATTAAAGAATTCCCCGTTCCCAAGACGGTGAAACAATTGCGACGATTCCTTGGTCTTGCTGGGTGGTACCGTCGTTTCGTCGACAATTATGCAACGGTAAGTTGCGCCCTCACAGAACTATTAAAGAAACCGAAAGCGTATGCGTGGAACCCTTTGGCCAATCAGGCATTTGAAAAACTTAAACAGTGCCTGACGTCAGCTCCCATTTTGTCTACTCCTGATTTCTCAAAACCCTTTTTGCTGTTATGTGATGCTAGTACTGTAGGAATTGGTTGTGTGTTAGCTCAGAAAAACGAAGAAGGAGAAGAATTACCCGTAGCATTCATGTCCGAGAAGCTATCTAAAGCTCAGAAAAACTACTCAGTCACGGAATTAGAATGTTTAGCGGTGATAAAGGGAATTAAAAAGTTTCGTGCTTATGTAGAAGGTCAGGCATTCGAGGTGATAACCGATCATGCCTCATTACAATGGCTTATGCGTCAGAAGGAGTTGTCTGGTAGATAAGCTCGATGGGCCATAAAACTACAGGGATTCTCTTTTGAGATAACGCACCGGAAGGGCTCACTAAACGTGGTAGCGGATGCCCTATCGCGTAAAGAGGAAATTACTGTTTCTGAAATGGAAGAGCAGGGTCCGATAGTTGATCTGTCTGCCGCAGAATTTAAATCACCAGAATATATGACCTTAATTGATAACATTCGCGCTAAGCAAGACAAATTACCAGACTTGAAGATTCTCAATGATTTTGTCTACAAAAGAACCGAACCTGATCAGGGAAATAATGGTGTAGATAATCTATCTTGGAAATTGTGGATTCCTAGGGAACTCACCCAAAGTGTAATCTCGCGGGCTCATGATCCGCCCAATGCCGCTCACAGTGGAGTAGGGAAAACCATCGAAAAGATTAAAAGATATTTGTTTTGGCCAAAAATGAACAAGCAAATACGTGAGTATGTAACTCATTGTGAAGTGTGTCGTCACACCAAACACCCGAACACCGTGTTGAAACCACCCATGGGAAAACCAATGGTGTCTGATCGTCCGTTTCAAAAGCTTTATATGGATTTGCTGGGTCCATATCCCCGATCCAAGAAAGGGCATATTGGTTTAATTATTATCGTAGATCACTTCACAAAATTTCATTTCCTATGCCCCCTTAGGGTGTTTACTTCCAATCGGGTGTGCGATTACCTCGCAAATTATTTGTTCTGTACATTTGGAGTCCCCGAGGTAATATTAACAGATAACGGATCTCAATTCGTTTCTGGAGCCTTTCAGGCTTTTCTAACCCGCTTTGGGATACAACATATTCGTACGGCGATATATTCACCACAGGCGAATGCCAGTGAGAGACTCAATAGATCGGTGTTAGCAGCTATAAGAGCTTACATAAGCCGGGATCATTCCACTTGGGATACCAAATTACCGGAAATCAGTGCTGCTCTCAGATCCAACATTCACCAAAGCACCGGGTACTCGCCCTATTTCCTAACCTTTGGACAAAATATGATTCTGAATGGCAAAGACTATGAGTTGCTTCGCCGCTTAAGACTCTTATCGGAGGATAGCCGCATTAGTTATCCGGAAGCACTACAAATTATTCGCGAATCGGCAAAGAAAAAGGTGAAAGAGTCACATGAACAAAATGCTAGGCGATATAATCTACGCTGTCGGAAAGTAGAGTTTAAGGTTGGAGAGCCAGTACTTGCCCGCAATTTCTGCCAAAGCAATGCTATTAAAAAGTTCAATGCAAAGTTAGCGCCGGTTTTTATTTCAGCCGTGGTATCTAGACGAGTTGGCTCATCCTATTATCAACTGAAGAACGAACAGGGTAAAAACTTAGGAATATTTCACCTCAAAGACATACAAGTGAAACACTAGGCAACTGTCCTTTTTCCGTTTAGGCTTCGCCAGTTAAAACTAGCGCTTCCTCAACTGTGGTGTAGTGGCCAGTTGTGACTCTAAAACTCCAGAGAACAGCTTGGGAAGTACGGCCCTCGCGTTTAACATTAACTCTGCTCTTTACAAAAACAAGATAAGAGATCAATTACAAGAGAGCAGTAGTTAAAGCTTCCATTGAAGAGCTTAATGTCTAATTTAGAGAAGCAGCGTGGATTTGTGGGAGTTATGTTTTAAAGCTTTACTAGAAATCATACGATTACTCCGTTAGTCGTGGAAGCTATGTGTAAGCTTTGCTTAGCATCGTACGATTACTCCGTTATCTAGGGAAGCAAGGTGTAAGCTTTGTCTAAAATCGTACGATTACCCCGTTGGTTGTGGAAGGTAAAGTTCCGATCGTAAGGGCTAATGCAAGTAATAGAACTTCTGGCTAGATCATTGCTATAGTGAAGCTGTGCGAATTCGGATGTGTCTTGTTATACAAATATATAGATCCAAGTGAATTTGAAAACGTTGTGCAATCAAACACGTGCCAAGTAAAGTGAAGTTCTGGTGGACTACATTTTTCCTTTTGGATTAAGAAAAAATAAAAGGTATTTGGACCTTACAATAGTGACACAGCTTTAACAGTCTCGTATCATAGGGCTGGAAATCTTACTACGTTCGACACTGGGAAAGAAAAACCAATTGACCCCCCCTCCAAGAACGAGGTCGTCAAAGTCCATCGATTTGGGAAAGACCTCGGATTTCCCAGGAACCAGCATCTACATAGACCAACGATAACTACAACCAAATAAACCAGAAAGAGCCGTCCGAAGATATACTAGAGTGAAACCCGAAGTTATGTGGAGGCATACTTGAGCTGAAGTACATTTTGGAGTAAGACGAGAAGAATAGTTTTCTTGCGAATTCGGAGAAACTAATATGCCGCACTCGTCACCCTTCTCGCTTATGAATTAAGCGCGCGGCTAAGGCTTTCGCATGTAGTTCTTCCCAATGCGAGGAGAGGTTCTCAAACTGTGAAAATAAAACATTATTCTGCGGCGATCCACACTGCCGTTTAATAGTCGTCGTGTGAAAATGTACCAAAGTATTAGTTTTGAGTCTCGTCATGAGATTTTCCATTTATTAAAGATTAGGCTACGCACTAACTATTTTTGTATTGTCTAGATTTAAAAAGAAAAAAAAAAAAAACCAATATTGTATATAATTACCCATAATTAGAAATTAGCGCAAATGAAAACCACATTTTTTTAAGATCCGCCGTTGAGTGGCAAATCGTCGTCGTACGGGTATAGAAATGGAAAGAAAATCGGTGTTTCATCCGAATTAGAAGTGAAGACCTGTATATTCATAATTTTTCTCCCTTCCTCAGAATATGTTCCTACGTCGCCCCTTGAGCTCAACGGACACGCCGGATAATTCGTATAAAGTATGAGTGAGTTACGAAACTTCCTTAAACGGAATTCTCGAGTATTTTCGAAATATATATCTGTCTTATAAAACTTCTATTCCGGTATATAAAACAACCATATCCGTGCCATAATTTAAAGCGGATCGGCTACTAATTTTTCTTTCACGTTTGCCTTCTAGTTATATAATTATCATATTTTTCCCTTCTTTCCAATTTAATTTCTTTCACGCCATATTCTCTACACATAAGTCCTATGTACATATATACATATAACTAGGTATAACTGGATACTATTTCCTCCTTCTTTATTTAATTACTTTATGCTAAGTTTATACTTATCTGGAAAACCATGAAGTCTAAACCCTTAAATTTTGAATTATTAAATAATAATTAGTAGATAATAATGGAACATTAAACCTTTCGTGTTTGTCCTGAGTAGAGCCTGAGGAAGTCCGATGATCAAATAGAGATGCGCTCGCTTAGGGTTATGCTGTCGATTAAAAGGCATACAAAGGTAGGGAGGGTAGAGAAGGGGGCAAAGTCATCTGAGTTCCCCAAGAGCGACGGAATATAGCCTGACTATTTGTCGGTAGTCGGTTAAACAGTTAGTTAAAATTCACATTCTTTTCTTTTTGATTTCTTTTGTAGAGTTCCTTTTGAACATTAAATCAAGTGTACCTAAAACATCTTTGCGAATGTGTTCGTATAGCAGATAGGAGAGTAGGAAAGATCCCACGACATTCCGGCGAGCTAGTTAGAGCATAGCTAGAGGTACACGTTCCGAAATCCTGCTATACTATTGGTGTCTTACCGTCAAAAAAAGTATGTACAACCTCCATCCGTACATACAATCTCACACCTCTACGAATATGAATTTCTGGCACATTACACTGTCCAGGGCAGTGTGGAATTCCCGTATGTCCCGATTAGCGAGGGCTGCGCTCAACTGGCCCTGCGGACCGATGAAACCGCAGTTGTTAGAGCTCATTCTGCTGTCTGCAAAGAGTCAAGTGAGAATGGGGAGGATGAGCTATGTCTATGTGGGCTTTCGTTAATCTTATCCAACCCACGCTGCGTATGAGTAACTTCTAATGCCGTTTCTATGAAAATGATGCCAGAACCCGCATTGTCAGAGCTCTGCTCAGGTCAATGGAGGAAGGTCTGACCCAACAGACGGTTTCTGTACAGACCTTGAAATGGCCGAAACAAAAGCATGAGAGTGGACCGACCCCCGCAACAAACGGTATTTGACAACGCTTCATGCTACGATGATTTTCACACAAATGACTGTCTGTCCATGGAGCTGGCCAGCAGCTGGAGGCAGAGCCACAGTCAGAGCCACAGTCACAGCCACATCCGCAGCCGAAAGCTACCCCACAGGTTTCTCGAAAAATAAAAACCAAATCTTCGTTTTGGGGGCAATTAAAGAAAGCGTCTTTAAGTGGTTTTTGTGGTACCCGAACTACAGACTTAATTTGCCTCCTGTGTAGTTATTAAATTATAACAATCCAACTGAAGACAAGGTAAGACAAGGCCTGAGAAGTACTCAGGGAGTGGCTTGATTGTTCAAAGTGATCTACAAATTTGAATCAAGTTTGGTGTTCGATCTCGGTCGCCTTTTGGTATATCAAAATTTAACGATCATAAAGAATAATCATAAAATAATCGACACATCAATATCAATTAGCAATCAATTGGTTACGCTTTATGCTTTGAATACTGTTCCGAATGGAGCTTTAGATAAAGCCCTGGGCAGTGCTGAAATCTTGCGATTTATAGGCGGCTCTTTTCGTAAATTTCAAGGCGGCTTCTTCTGTGGGATCTGATCCCGCCAGCCGTCAGCTCAACGTCTTCTCCGCTCTGTTGTGTTCTGTTCTGTTCTGTTCCGCTCTGTCTGCTGTCTGCTTTGATGCTTGAAATGTGTGAGAAATCGGCTAATCACACATGAGACCAGGCTAATTTGAATATTCCCCCACTGATTGTTTATCAATAGCCTACGAATTGGGAATCAGGAAACATCGTCTTCTCTTTTGTAGGTAGCTCTTCGGCTAATGTTGCTTTAGTATGCAAACAAATTGAGGATTGTAAATGACGCCCCTGGGGTCAAAATTTGTCGTTGATAAGATAAACAGAATCGCACAATCACCTTCCTTAATTGGCCCTTTATTTGATATTTTCTTGTCTCCCATCTTAACCTCTTCCCCATTCTGGTATTTGTTTTTCCACCTGAGTACGAGTATTTGCCCAAGCAATTGACAAACAACTTCATTGTTTGTCCAAGCTGAAGCTCGACCCAAAGTCTTACTAAGATATCGGTTGACAGAATGGCGTAATATCACAATAATTAACAGAAAACTTAACAGCAAACGATTTCAAAAGTGAGCAACTCCTCTCTCAGTCGCATCTGACCCTAGCAATTAAGAGCACTACTTTCAGAAATATTGATGTAGTCAAGGTAATCTATACTTATTGCGAAAAGCTTCGGAAAACACAAATTGCCCTTAAACTCTTAAACATTTGCTTCATCTACGGAAACCAGTCGAAATCACAGAGTGTACGGAGTCTGGAGTGGAATTTTATTCCCCCTTCTCTTGGAGCTCACATATGTATATACTATAACACTGGTAAAAAAAAAGTACTCGTATCACTCTGGAATTTGAGAATAAAGTGTGTCACAAAGGAAAGGGAGTCCAACGACATTATTACTAGTTTTAAAAGAAAAACGAGGGGGAACGTTGTGAGTTGCTGCGGACACCGCAACTCTACAGTTATACCCGATACTAAGTCAGTATGGCTCTCCTCCGGCAGACGCCTCTACAGAAAATCAGTCTGAGCGTGACGTCGGGCGCTGCGTAGCCACTGCAAATTGATTTGTTCCTTTTGGCTATAAAAATTATCTGATCTAAACCAGATTCAGCAATCTGATAGATATGGTCGCTATCTATGATTCTGTTTTCTCGTTCGTTTTTAGTTTTCTCGAATGTGCAATATTGTGGATGCAACAGATTTTCGTCCTTTGTGGGGCGGAAGGGGGTGGGGCGAAATTCTGAGATATACGTTTTATAGTGAGATCTAACAGAAGTGCGGATACCAAATTTGGTTACTCTAGCCTTAATAGTCTCTAAAATTTGTGGATGCCACAGATTTTCGTCCTTTGCGGGGGCGAAATTTTGACACAAAACGGTCAAGGTCCGATATCACAGGAGTGTGGATACCAAATTTGGTTGCTCTAGCTCTTATGGGTTCTGAGATCCTTGAACTCATATTTTTCAATTGGCAAAACCGACCATGAAACCTGTGTGTTAGAGAGAGACAGAGCGAGAAAGAATGAAATTGTTTTCTTGATTCTGGCTATAATAATTATACGATCTAGTTCAGAATTTGCCCTCTAGAAGATATAGTCATCTTCTACGATTCTGCGTTTTTGGTTTTCTCGTATCGTCGAAATTGTGGATGCGTCTGACCGTCCGTCCGTCTGTCCGTCCGTCCGTCTGTCTGTCTGTCCGTCCCCTTCAGCGCCTAGTGCTCAAAGACTATAAGAGCTATAGCAACGATGTTTTGGATCCAGACTTCTGTGATATGTCACTGCTACAAGAAAATTTCAAAACTTTGCCCCGCCCACTTCCGCTCCCACAAAGGGCGAAAATCTGTTGCATCCACAATATTGCACATTCGAGAAAACTAAAAACGAACGAGAAAACAGAATCATAGATAGCGACCATATCTATCAGATTGCTGAATCTGGTTTAGATCAGATAATTTTTATAGCCAAAAGGAACAAATCAATTTGCAGTGGCTACGCAGCGCCCGACGTCATGCTCAGACTGATTTTCTGTAGAGGCGTCTGCCGGAGGAGAGCCATACTGACTTAGTATCGGGTATAACTGTAGAGTTGCGGTGTCCGCAGCAACTCACAACGTTCCCCCTCGTCTATGATTCTGCGTTTTTAGTTTAGTTTTTTTTTTAGTTTTGCCGCATGGTTTGCATAAATTTCCATTTGGATTTCCATTGCCATTGCCATTGACTGCCTCGTTAGCTAGCCCCTTAGACCCATCAACTTTTGATTGATTTGATCCGATACGCTACGCTCCTCAGCTTAGCTAAAGATTAATTTATAAAACAAAAGATATACAAAAAGGGTAATAAAAGAGTAACGAACAAGATTAAGAACCATTAACCATAATATGTGCGTAAACAACACACACATTTTGAACCGAATCATATCAAATGCAAAAAAAAAAACAAAACGAAAACAGAAAACAGAAAACCAATTAAAGATAATAAAACTATTATAACGAAAAGAAAAAGATATGAAAATTCAAGAATGCATAAATCTAACATTTGCAATTACAAAATATTTACTCTGGTACAAAATGGTAGATACAGTAAAGATATTCGTTTATACAATATTTACTGTCTATATAACCATTATATACTACTTACTTACTGACAACAAATTATTAAGTGTTTTGTTTAATTTCATTATTCGTATGTTAATAAAAACAATTTCAGACTAACTTAAACTTACAGTCTGCTCTGAATACGGGTTAAATGCTAGTGCTAGTTGATTATTACTCGTACAATAAGTACTATAGCTTAGAGCCATCCTGCGTCCCTGGTCACCGGTGGATCAAGCCTTCAGAACAACAAAATCAATCAAACAACAACAATCAATTCAAAAATCAATAAAACAACAAACAAAAATTGAACACTACAGCTAAAAATCTTGTACAGGCTTCTACAGCTGAAAATCTTGTACAGGCTGAAATATTCTACATTCTACAGCTGAAAATCTTGTACAGGCTGAAAATATTCTACATTCTACAGCTGAAAATCTTGTACAGGCTTCTACAGCTGAAAATCTTGTACAGGCTGAAAATATTCTACATTCTACAGCTGAAAATCTTGTACAGGCTTCTACAGCTGAAAATCTTGTACAGGCTGAAATATTCTACATTCTACAGCTGAAAATCTTGTACAGGCTGAAAATATTCTACATTCTACAGCTGAAAATCTTGTACAGGCTTCTACAGCTGAAAATTTTGTACAAATTAAATAACTGCGGTAGCGGATTGTGTTTTTAAAAAGTTTTTATTTTACTTCTAACCTCACTGATATAGATTTAAGTAGAGGGTCACAAAGGATTCCGTGCAAAGGGCTTGCGCTATCTTAATTTTTAGCTCGACTTTGCGGTGTCGCTTCTGGATCAAGACTGACTTGAACTTTCTGATCTTTGCATCGTTGATCCCTTTTGGGAATAGTTTTTCTATAAACATTTCAATTGATTTCGCCATCCCGAGTATTGGATTTCGTCATCCAAAGAGAGAACTGTAAAATGCCTAAAGTGCAGGATCTGCAGAAAGCCGGGAGTGAGATTGCTTATGAGAAGCCGGGTGTGGGCAAACATTGGTTTTCCATTTAGGCGAGTGTCAAAGATTGGGATTGCGGCGGGAGCCCTTGAGATTGTACATCTTAGAAATCAATTAGGCGGAGGCTCAAGATTGAAATTGTTTTCGTTTTGGAAAGCCAAAGATTGTTTACAACTCGTATAGGAGCTCAATAGAATTGGGTACGTTAACTCCCCCCGTTCTTAAATGTTTCGTCCCGATACATTTTGAAGTTCTGATAGAACTCTAATTTCTTCTGACAGTATTTGAATGTTGCTTTCCACTATTTCTTCTGACGGTATTCTTATTGATTTAATAAGTACAAATTTGGTTAATTTATAGCCGAAGTAAAATAACATTATCAATATCAAAATGATTAAGAATAATGTTGTTAATGGTAAGGCCGTATTACCTAATGTTATAAGGGGATTTAAAATATTAACATTATCAAAAGAAAATTGCTTATCATTCGATTGTATATAATCAACTAATTCAAAATCGCTATATCTATGATGCGATATATATCTTAGAATTTTACCCTTATCATTTATGTGGGTTATATTATTTATTACAATTGTGTTGTTGAATATAAGGAGATACGATCCTAACAAAGTAGTATTGTCTACGATATTTTTGCCTGAAACTAATATGGCACCATCCTGAATGATGTCTATTTCTTTGTTTTTTTCCCTTTTTTTAGTGCAGTTGGCTTTAAAGCCATTAAGTAAATTGGTGAAACAGGTCTTCTTTAAATTTATTTGTGCGTAATTGTTAAAAGTTTCACTTTTAAAATTATTCATTAAATAGTATTTCTCATTACATTCACAAACTTTTTCACTTAAAACTAACATTCCATCATTTTGTGAGATGGCTCTTGCATGGTAAAACTTGCAAATATCTTTAATTTGAGGATATTTTATGTAAATGATTATTAAATCAGCATTTCGAATTATTTTAACCGTTGCAATGTCCAGCAGATCAGACAGTTCAACAGGATGTTTTTCATGCTTATAAATGTCCTCTATTTCGTTTTTATTTAAAATTTTTGTATTGAAAATGTTTACTTTTAAGAGGGTTATGGTATCAACCAAATTTAGTAGGTCAAAAGTTATTAATTTTAAACGATGCTTTCTCAGTATCGTTTCTTCATTGAAGACGACATTTTTTAATGAATTTGATAGCAATTCAATTTCTTTGAAAAATTTGGAATTTATTACAAATTGTTTATTATTATTTTCAGTTAATTCATTTACTTTATTTTGTATTTTCAAAAAGTCGTCATGATCAGGGCTGCCTGCTATCCATTTCCAAATGGTACCTAATTCATTTATTCCCCTTTCATTCCGTTTTGGAACTAATTCTGATATCATTAATTTTAATAGACTTAAGTCCATTGATATTTCCCACTCATCGTCTGAATTAATTGATTTGCTGACATATTTGGATTCTTTATCAATTATCTCTCTATAAAAACTCAAATTAGTAATATGGAAAAGTTCAGCGTATGTTTCATAAGTGTAAACGTCTCTGTCATCTTTGAGCAATAGATAGTCACTATGCGTATAGTCAATTACTTCCGAAGTCGTCAATATAACAAAAGTCAGTATTAGTATATTCGCATATATTTAATATTTGATGTTATCTTTATGTATAATTCTGTTTCTATTGTTGATTATAATTTTATTCGGTCGATTTTCCTTAACTACCTGCTTTTTGTATCGGGATTGAAGTTTATTTCTTTCCCCGAATTTCTTTTCATAAACTACTTCTCCTATTTTATAATCTTTTTCTCCTCTATCTTTGTTATGTAGCTTAAGCATTTTGGTCTGAGCTTCCTTAAGTAATATTGGATTATGCTTGTGTTCTATTTTGTTATACAATATGTCATATGGCATTTGATTGGTCGTTGATTGTATCGTCAGTTTATATTTCAGTGCCGCCCTTATTATTATTTCTGAATAATCTGTTAGATTTAGTTCATCCTTGATGCACCGCGCTATTTCTGTTAGTGTGGAATGTACCCTTTCTACCTGACCATTTGAGGTGCTGTGTCTGGGATCAGCATAATAAATAGTTAAGTTACTTCTTTGTATGAATGATCTAAATTGTGCTGAAGTAAAGCTTGGTTCGTTGTCAGTCATTAAAGATGTTGCTAACGGAAAGTGTTGCAAAATTTCCATTACCTTATTTTCAATGTTTAATTTACTTTGAATTTCCTTGACCACCAAGTATTTGGAATAAGAATCTATACAAGTTATGAATGTTAGGTTTTGGGCATAGTATATGTCTAAGTGTAATTGATCTCCTTCTTTTGCTGGAATGGGAGCTTCCCCAATTGGAATTTTTACAGGGTGTCTGTGATATTTGTTTTTGTTACAGATCTCACAATTTTTTATATATTCTTTTAATTTTTTGTGCAGGTTTGGCCAATAATACAGCTTAGTTATTTGTTTGTAATTTTCGTCTAGTCCTCTATGGGCTCTGCAATGAGTTTCTTCTATAATTATAGCTTTATCTTCTGAATTTACTACATCTTGGAGGAACTTTCTCGTGAAGAGAAATTTATTTATGAAGTTTTCCTTTAGCTTATTTTGGATAAGGTATAAATCTTCTAAGGTGCAGTGTATTCCTGTGGTTAAGTGAGGCTGAATAAATTCTTTTAAAATGATAAGCAATTTGTCAACCGTATCAAATTCAATAATATGTCGGGTATTTTCATAAACTCTTACTAACTCATGAACTGTGAATCTCCCTTGCGCTAATAGTAGCTGCTGTTTAAATTGGCTTAGAGGCTTGCTAGTCTCTTGAATGACGTTTTCAAAACTACTCTCTGCTGAATGCTGAGTATTTATGTCTGATTCTGAATCTGTCTGGTCGACATCACTATCTGTCATATGATTTATTTTAATCCGAGATAAAGCGTCCGCTACTACGTTAGTTGAGCCTGGCTTATAAATGATTTTTGGTGTGAAACTTTCTATGAAGTAATACCAACGTTTCATTTCAACATTTGGATTTTTTTTGCGACATTGCAAAGGACAAAGGTTGGTGATCTGTATGTATTTCAATTCCACTCACTCCGTATAAATAATTTCGCAAATTTTTTAATGCCCATACAATAGCTAATAATTCATTTTTATTAGTAGCATATAATTGCTCGGTTTTACTTAAAGTTTTAGAAATAAATGTTATGGGATTCCCATCTTGCGACAAAACTGCACCTATTGCTATGTCCGATGCATCTGTGGTTAAAGTGAATTTTTTATTGTAATCTGGTTGTACTAATTCAATATGTGCTATTAAACTGTCCTTTAAATTATTAAATGCTCCCATTGCTGGTTCATCCAGCTGTATTAATGTTTTCTTGGATGCGCTTCGTGAAACTTTCCCATTTACTCCACTCAGATATTTTGTTAATGGTTTGGCAATTGTAGCATAATTTCGGACAAATTTTCTGTAATACCCTGTTAGTCCTAAGAAGCTACGTAGCTCTCTGATATTTTTAGGAATTGGATAGTTTTGTATTGTGGAAATTTTGTCTGGATCTGTTTTAATGATATTTTGGGAAACAATGTATCCCAGAAATTTGGTTTCCAATTGAAAGAATTTAGACTTTTCTAGGGAAATTTTCATGTTAGCGTTTTGCAATATCTGTATTATATGAATTAGATCTTTATAATGTTGTTCTATAGTTTTTGAAAATATTATTATATCGTCCATATAGACGTGACAAGTTTTCCCAACTTGTTCTCTAAGTATATCGTCCATTGCCCTTTGGAAAATTCTGGGAGCGTTCGTCAATCCCATATGCATTCTTAGAAATTCATATTTGCCGTTATTTATGGAAAAAGATGTTTTTTCAATATCTGATTCCCTCATTGAAATCTGATAGAAACCTGACTCTAAGTCAATGGCCGAGAAATACTTTGCCTTACCTAAATTGGCAAGGATTACTGAAGGATCTTGCATAGGGAATCTATCCGGTATGGTGTTTTCATTAAGTTTCATAAAGTCTATTACTAATCATTGTTTAGGAGTTCCGTCCTCATTTACTCCCTTCTTTGGTACTACTATTACCGGTGAATTATATGGGCTTTTACTAGGTCTGATTATACCTTCATCTAACATTTTACTTATTTCGTTATTAACGAAATCATTAACCGAATAAGCGTATGGATACTGCTTGCCATATACCGGTCTATCATGTTCAGTGTTAATCTCTCCTTTTATATCCGTTCTGAACGGTAACTGAAAATTTATATTGGCATTGTCTTCTTCGATGATAGATACCAGTTTCTCTCTGAGATTTTCTAAATTGTCCTCTTTGTAGGTTATTGTGTTATACAATTTCATTTTTTTCAATTCAGAATTTGCATAATTTTGAATGTCGGATATTTCTACGACGGCGCGTTCAGGATTTTTGCATCCCAATCGTTTAAATTGTTCATTGTCGGATAATTCAACGACGGCGTGTTCAGGATTCTTTAATCCCAAACTATTCGAACTTTTAGTGTCGGATAATTCTACGACGGCGTGCTCAGGATATTTTAATCCCAAACTATTAAAACTTTGGATGTCGGATAATTCAACGACGGCGGGTTAAGGAAATTTGAATCCCAAACTATTGACGGATAATTCTTCGTCGGCGTGCTCAAGATTTTTTGATCCCAAGCTATATAAACTTCCTTCTACCTTTACTGAATCACTTTTCATTTCTTTTTCTTCTTCAAAATATTTTTTTATTATATATTCCTTCAATGGAAGGATGGTTTTTCCTTCTATAAAGGTTAATTTGTTTAAAGAAAGGACCTCGTCATATATTAGTTTCTCTTCATTGTCTTTATAACTTAAAGTCCCCTTTCCTGTATCAATAACAGCTCCGATTTTCTTTAATAGGTTAAATCCTATTAGTAAATATGCCTCCATTCCATCTATTTCGTAAAACACTTGTTTTGTGTTGAAAATAGTTATATTATGGAAATATTTAATTATTGAAAACCCATTTACTGTAGCAACTTTCTTATAAATTGATAATTCTTTTTTATTTTCGTAAATTCCCTTTTTTATATAACAGGAAAATGCTCCCGTATCTATCAAAACTTTTTATTCTCTGTTTATTTTTTTATCTTCCTCTTTTTAAGTAGGGCAGACCTACTTCGGGGGCTGATCTAAAAAATGGTCCTCCTCAATGTTTTTTATCCGCATTGCTTTATTAGCCGGTTGTTCCGACGTTTCATTTGGTTTACGTTTCTGCGCTTGATTTGCGTTAGATTGATTATTCGGTACTACGTTTGCTTTAAAATGCTGAGCTTGGTTATAATTGTTATTATTTCTCCTATAATAACCATTAGTATTCTCCCGATAATATCTATTATTATTATTATTATTATTATTTCCCCTGAATTGATTGCTGTTCTGTCGGTTCTGGAACCCAAGAAATGGGGTTGTCCCCATGACATGTTATTCCTCTAAAAATCCCTTTTTTGGTCGAATGGTGAACTACTAGTCCTTGGTTGTCGTTGGTTGAATCTTAATGTATTGTAATTATTATTCCCTGAATTTCTGGGGCCACTGAATTGGTAGGCAAATTGGGCCCGAATGTTATTTGATTGCAATTCCTGTACCTTTGCCAAGGCATTCGGTAAATCTGGGGGATTCAATGAAAATAGGATTTCTGCAATGCCGCCGTTTAGGCCAGTGACAAAAATGCGTAAGGCCATGTCTCTAATTTTCTTATTTGATTCTTTCGTGATTTCACTGTCCTTTCCGTGAGTCATTATTGTCTTATTTATTAACAAGGTCATTTTCTTGTTAACCTCGTTATAGAAATCTATTATTGAAAGGTTCCCTTGTCGGAGAACGCTTAACTCATGTTCTATTATGTAAATTGGTCTCTTGTCACTGTAAACAAAGTCAAGTCGTGAAAGTATGGCATCAAAATTTAAAACTGTCCCGTGGTTGGTCAATGCGTCATGTGCTGGTCCTGTTATTTTGTTTCTCAAAATTGTTAAGGCAATATAATATTGCTAACTTCCTTTCTTATATAACTTCACTGCAGTTTCTGCAGCTTCCCTCCATCCTACGTATTGGTTTAATCCACCATTGAAAATTGGTAGGGATTCTATTACCTTTAATGTGGTGTCATCTTTTATTGTCTCGTCTATTGTTTCTGCCTGATAATCTGATACCTGATCGGATTTAGTTTCTATTTGTTGTTTTAATTTTACAATTTGCTCCTGTACTTGTGAAATTTGAAGTGCTATCAATTGTTTGACCAGATCTGCAGTGAGATCGGTCCTTGTTTGTGAGTTAATCATTTTTAGTTTTTCAAAATCTAAAGTTAGTTGATCCACCTTAAATTTGTCTTATATGTTTGTTTTTATAATCTAATATAACCAAATTGAACTTATATATTTATTAATACAACTTTTGCTCACGAACTATCCGGTAGGGGTCGTCCTTCTTAGTTTGGCTGACAGATCTTCGAACGGGTCTTCCTTCTTGATTTGGCTGACAGGTCTTCGAACGGGTCTTCCTTCTTAAATTTCTTTGTTTAACTGGGTCTTCTGGGGTCTTCCTTCTTTGGTTTAGCTGATAGTTTCACTTTCTTTGTGTTTTGGTTTGGTTGGTTTTGTTTAAAAACTTTGGTTTTTTTTGGTTTTTTTTGTATTTTTGAATTGTCTTGATTAGCTTTTGTATTTATTTGTATTTTGTATTGTGTTTGTATTTGTATTTGTATTGTATATTGTATTTATTTTTGCACACCCTAAGCTCCGGCTTGTTTCCTTTTTATCTCACTTTTTCTTATCTTATATCTCACAGTCACTCCGCGTTTTTATATCTGAAGGATTTATTCCATTAATTAATTGTCCTTCGGGTTTCGGCACGACGCAACACTTTTATTATTCGGTGCTTTTTATACAACGTCGCCCCACGTTGGGCGCCAATTAAATAACTGCGGTAGCGGATTGTGTTTTTAAAAAGTTTTTATTTTACTTCTAACCTCACTGATATAGATTTAAGTAGAGGGTCACAAAGGATTCCGGGCAAAGGGTTTGCGCGATCTTAATTTTTAGCTCGACTTTGCGGTGTCGCTTCTGGATCAAGACTGACTTGAATTTTCTGATCTTTGCATCGTTGATCCCTTTCGGGAATAGTTTTGCTATAAACATTTCAATTGATTTCGCCATCCCGAGTATTGGATTTCGTCATCCAAAGAGAGAACTGTAAAATGCCTAAAGTGCAGGATCTGCAGAAAGCCGGGAGTGAGATTGTTTATGAGAAGCCGGGTGTGGGCAAACATTGGTTTTCCATTTAGGCGAGTGTCAAAGATTGGGATTGCGGCGGGAGCCCTTGAGATTGTACATCTTAGAAATCAATTAGGCGGGACCCAAAATTGAAATTTTTTTCATTTTGGAAAGCCAAAGATTGTTTACAACTCGTACAAGAGCTCAATAGAATTGGGTACTTACAGGCTGAAATATTCTACATTCTACAGCTGAAAATCTTGTACAGGCTGAATATATTCTACATTCTACAGCTGAAAATACATTAATTATGTATAGTACATGTATAATACATACTACATAAAATAAATAAAATAGAAAACAAATTATTATTATTATTATTATTATTGTTATTATTATTAAAATTAATATAATTATACTACATACAACAAAATATTTTCTAACGTCTTATTTAATAATTTAATTTTTTGGTTCATTATTTGGAGAGCCATGAACACTACAGTTGTAGCATAATATACTGGGTTTCTGTTGAAATCTTCTTTAAACGATACTTTCATTATGTTTATAAAAATTGTTGATAAATGCTTGCCACGTTCCTCGAAGGTATTGCTGTTCATGTTGTTAAAACATATTGGTTCGTTTCTAAATTCGAAATGTTTTTCAACAGAGCGTAATAAGTTCATTATTTCATTTTTAATGATTTCTTTAACTTTATCAGACATTAGGTAGTCGGGCAAGTTGTCTACCGACTTCGTAGCCTCAAAGATACTCTTGTAATTTTCTTTCCTGTATTCCTTGACATACATATTTGACAACAACACATCCTCATGTATATCATTTTTTAAGATAACCTTTTTGAGGTGGGGCAGATCCCACAATATGGGGAATTTTCCCCTTACACTTTTGCACGGCATGAAATTTGCCAAGCAGTGGTCGGATCCAACTGCCAACAGTTGACTTGACAAGCCCCCACTCTCAACCTCCCTCAATACTAAATCGAGTCCTTCCTTGACCGCATTCCTGCCTAGTGCAGATGTTTTGGAAACGGGACAAATGTGGAAATACAAATAATGAATTTCATTCCCGTTAATTGGGATTGCAGCGACTGCAAGAATTTTCCATTTATGTACCGGTCCTTTTTTTGCATATTGGTACCACGGCATGTGATAGTCATCCATGTAAATGGAAAATTCTGAGTCGCTTAGTTTCTGTAAATTTACAGTCATGTTAATGCGTCCATTCATTATGTTTCCTTGCATTTTCAGTTCTTCCAATGCGTCCGTTACCAGATTTTCGGGGGCCTGTACCTTTGTGCAATTCATTGCTCGCTTGAAGGCGACCAATATCTTTGACCAGATCATCGTTACCGACGATACCTGGAGGAAGAAAAGTCTGATTCACCTGCTCCAATGTAATTGCCACAATCTACTCACCTTCAATGTCGTCGTCGTCAACATCCATAGGCAATGTACTAACCAGCCGGTCCAGCGGTCCACACGGCAGATGTTCCTCTGCCTCTTTGTCCTGATACGGCTCGAACAGATTGAGTTCATTTATGTCCTCATCGAAACACGCCAATTGCGACGGCTCGAACATATCTTCCTCTATGTCCTGATACGGCTCGAACAGATTGAGTTCCTTTATGTCCTCATCGAAACACGACTATTTATGCATTTCTGAATCTATCTTTTGATCCATCTTGGCGCGGTTCTTGGGTTACTCTTATTAAATTATTTCACTCTTTTCTCTATTTTTGTCGATCGTCGAATAACTCGCCTCAGACTTATCGCAGTATAATATCGCGTAAAACCTATCGCAGTATCATATCGCAGTATAATATCGCATAAAACTAATTGCAGTATAATATCTCGATCGGTTAGGGTTAATATATGTTGCCTTACAATTATTTTATTTTTATACATGTTGAAATCAGGAAACTAGACGCGGAATTATGTGATATTTATCGGTCCGTATCGTATAGCAACAAAATATCTGTAAACGTTCTTCCTTCTTGATCGTCGTATTCGAATAAATGTGTGTTGGCATATCGAGTACATTGGTATTTCTTATAATACTATCGATGAGTAAATACCAAAACCATACATGCCCATTAT
Source organism: Drosophila miranda (assembly GCF_003369915.1). Lineage (NCBI taxonomy): Eukaryota > Metazoa > Arthropoda > Insecta > Diptera > Drosophilidae > Drosophila > Drosophila miranda. The sequence continues at coordinate 6,936,429 of NW_022881625.1, read as the reverse complement.
TTAAAACATAAATAAGGAACACAAAATAAGACAAAGATGTACATTAATTTGGGAGGTGTAAGAATTGACGGGGTGGACAGTGCCCTTGTTAATTTATTATGCGGGATATACTGGGACCATCTGCAAGGCCGGAAAGTGCAAAGCCCGAAAGCACAGGAAATTGCCAACACGACGTTGTCGTGCGGTGGAGCCCAAGTATGCGAAATAAGTGCAGCAGGAGTGATTGATTTGTACTTTTTTTTCTGGACCATCAACGTAAGGGTAAGTAAATTAGTTACATTTATATGCGCACGCGAACTATGCTGAGCCTATTACTCCGGTGCAGAATATTTCTGTTCTGATGATATCTCAGGATATTGCGGATATTGACAACAATATGAACGGTGATACGGAGGAGTCGGCCACAGCTCAGGATATTGAGGATATTGACAACAATATGAACGGTCATACGTAGGAGTCGGCCACAACTCACGATATTGAGGATATTGACAATATGCACGGTGATACGGAGGAGTCGGCCACAACTCAGGATATTGAGGATATTGACAACAATATGCACGGTCATACGGAGGAGTCGGCCACAACTCACGATATTGAGGAGAATATTGACAACATTTCTGACAATATTCACAATATTTCTGATTATACAGTCAATGATATGGAGTGTACTATTTCTGATGAAATATATGATTCGTCTGAGCCAGTGCACCACGTGGAGGAGAAGCAGAAGCAGGAGGTTCGGGAGGATCCGGACTTAAGTAAGTAAATAAGTAAAATTTTAAAAAAATACATATAATAACTTCTTAATTCTCCAGACATGTTTACTGAAGACATTCTTAGTACTGAAAGTGGAAAGGACAATTTGAAAACACCGATTTCCCCTAAGGCTTCGCCCCCCGTGCATGGCGGCAAGTGCAAACTATGCGGCAAAATGATTGGAACGTTGAGCACCACGTAATGAACCAACATTACACAGCAATAATAGGTATGGTTTCAAGGAATTCGAAGACAATGCAAAAAATTGCTGCCGTTTTTAATGAAAAAAAAAGTGACCGTGTTAAGACTATCAGAGGAAACTGGGGTGCCGGCCGAGTATTTGAGGGCGATAGTCATGTGCAGCGATGACTATAAAAAAATTGGGTGCCGCTTGTGGGCCGCCAAGACGGATGCAGAGAAGCTGAAGGACATCAACCAATAACTGTTTCGTTTTTTAATTTTAATATTTGATTTGGCTTGAGTAGACTGATCCAGAGTAGCTGAAGGACATCAACCAATAACTGGTTGGTTTTTTAATTTTAATATTTGATTTGAGTAGAAAAACTTGCCTGTTATTCTTTAATGTAACGACTGAAAATAAACTTATTGACAAAGAAGGGAGGAGTATTTATGTTGTGTGGGCGCCTTTGGGCCAAGAAATCATCAAAGTTATTCACGTCGCACAGTTTGGGAAAAAACTGGACTGGAGTGGAGTCGACTGGAGGGACTGCAATGACACTTGCCGGCTGGGGGCCTATTGGAAATTTTAAGCCTCGTTAAGCTTCTGGTCAACCGCCTGGCTGGTCTGCTTGAGCGCTCCATCGAATGGATTAACCTCCGCTCTGGATATACTGGATGCCCTTTTGGATTACAGGACTACCCTCTTTAGCGCCTTTGAATGGATAAACAAAGTGCATGTCCTACATGGATTACAGCCGTATAGCGCATCATAAAAGGTAAGAAATCAAGCCACAAATTGAATGCCGAACATAGCAAATGCTTAACCCATGACACTACCAAAAGGGGGAGTGGGAGTAGAGGGGATGAGTGCCCCTATTAATCCTAAGTGCTTCCTGTGATTTTATGTAAACTTGTACACGGGGAACAGAGGACTCCAAAGAGACCTCTCGAGCAGCAATTTAATGTACAAATGACAGGTTGGCTGTGACACAAAACAGCAGCTTAAGGAAGATGTAAAGCCAAGCGTTTATTTCTTATTTATTTTCTTTTCTTGAAAGAAACAATAGACACTTGAGAAAACGAGCCACCTTCGGCGTTTCCTTTTAGGGCATCAAAAAAGTGATCGTGACCATTGCCGGCCCACATTCGAAAATCGTTTTTCAAAAACTCTCGTTCGTTCTGGCGATGATGTCACAGTTTGAGTGTATATATATAAAGTATATATATTCTTGATCAGCATCAATAGCCGAGTCGATTGAGCCCTGTCTGTCTGTCCGTCCGTCCGTCTGTCCGTCCCCTTCAGCGTCTAATGCTCAAAGACTATAAGAGCTAGAGCAACGATGGCTTGGATCCAGACTTCTGTGATATGTCACTGCTACAAGAATATTTCAAAACTTCGCCCCGCCCACTTCCGCCCCCACAAAGGACGAAAATCTGTGGCATCCACAATTTTAAAGATACGAGAAAACCAGAAACGCAGAATCGTAGAGGATTATATGTTCTAGAGTGCAAATTCTGAACCAGATCGTATAATTATTATAGCCAGAATCAAGAAAACAATTTCATTCTTTCTCGCTCTGTCTCTCTCTAACACACAGGTTTCATGGTCGGTTTTGCCAATTGCAAAATATGAGTTCAAGGATCTCAGAACCCATAAGAGCTAGAGCAACCAAATTTGGTATCCACACTCCTGTGATATCGGACCTTGACCGTTTTGTGTCAAAATTTCGCCACACCCCCTTCCGCCCCCGCAAAGGACGAACATCTGTGGCATCCACAAATCTCAGAGACTATTAAGGCTAGAGTAACCAAATTTGGTATCCGCACTCCTGTTAAATCTCACTATAAAACGTATTTCTCAAAATTTCGCCCCACCCCCTTCCGCCTACACAAAGAACGAAAATCTGTTGCATCCACAATATTGCAGATTCGAGAAAACAAAAAACGCAGAATCATAGATAACGACCATATCTATCAAATTGCTGAATCTGGTTTAGATCAGATAATTTTTATAGCCAAAAGGAACAAATCAATTTGCAGTGGCTACGCAGCGCCCGACGTCACGCTCAGACTGATTTTCTGTAGAGGCGTCTGCCGGAGGAGAGCCATACTGACTTAGTATCGGGTATAACTGTAGAGTTGCGGTGTCCGCAGAAACTCACAACGTTCCTCCCCGTCTATGATTCTGCGTTTTATACCCGATACTCAAAATGAGTATTGGGGTATACTAGATTTGTGGTAAAAGTGGATGTGTGTAACGTCCAGAAGGAATCGTTTCCGACCCCACAAAGTATATATATTCTTGATCAGCATCAATAGCCGAGACGATTGAGCCCTGTCTGTCTGTCCGTCCGTCCGTCCGTCCGTCCGTCCGTCCGTCCCCTTCAGCGCCTAGTGCTCAAAGACTATAAGAGCTAGAGCAACGATGTTTTGGATCCAGACGTCTGTGATATCTCACTGCTACAAAAATATTTCAAAACATCGCCCCGCCCACTTCCCCCCCCACAATGGACGAAAATCTGTGGCATCCACAATTTTAAAGATACGAGAAAACCAGAAACGCAGAATCGTAGAGGATTATATGTTCTAGAATGCAAATTCTGAACCAGATCGTATAATGATTATAGCCAGAATCAAGAAAACAATTTCATTCTGTCTCGCTCTGTCTCTCTCTAACACACAGGTTTCATGGTCGGTTTTGTCAATTGCAAAATATGAGTTCAAGGATCTCAGAACCTATAAGAGCCAGAGCAACCAAATTTGGTATCCACACTCCTGTGATATCAAACCTTGACCGGTTCGTGTCCAAATTTCGCCACACCCCCTTCCGCCCCCGCAAAGGACGAAAATCTGGGGCATCCACAAATCTCAGAGACTATTAAGGCTAGAGTAACCAAATTTGGTATCCGCACTTCTGTTAGAGCTCACTATAAAACGTATATCTCAGAATTTCGCCTCACCCCCTTCCGCCCCCACAAAGAACGAAAATCTGTTGCATCCACAATATTGCACATTCGAGAAAACTAAAAACGCAGAATCATAGATAATGACCATATCTATCAGATTGCTGAATCTGGGTCAGATCGGATCATTTTTGTAGCCAAAAGCAAGAAATCAATTTTCAGTGGCTACGCAGCGCCGGACGTCACGCTCAGACTGATTTTCTGTCTCTCTCGCACGCACTCTTTGTCGTGTGGTTCAATATTAGCGGCGTCTGCCGCAGGAGAGCCAAAATGACTTAGTATCGGGTATAACTGTAGAGTTGCGGTGTCCGCAGCAACTCACAACGTTCCACCTCGTTTAGTTTAGTTTTTATACCCGATACTCAAAATGAGTATTGGGGTATATTAGATTTGTGGTGAAAATGGATGTGTGTAACGTCTAGAAGGAATCGTTTCCGACCCCATAAAGTATATATATTCTTGATCAGCATCAAAAGCCGAGTCGATTGAGCCATGTCTGTCTGTCCGTCTGTCCGTCCGTCCGTCTGTCCGTCTGTCCGTCCCCTTCAGCGCCTAGTGCTCAAAGACTATAAGAGCTAGAGCAACGATGTTTTGTATCCAGACTTCTGTGATATGTCACTGCTACAAAAATATTTCAAAACTTCGCCCCGCCCTCTTCCGACCCCACAAAGAACGAAAATCTGTGGCATCCACAATTTTAAAGATATGAGAAAACCAAAAACGCAAAATCGTAGAGAATGACCATATCTTTTAGACTGCAGAGTCTGAATTGGATCGTATTATTATTATAGCCAGCATCAAGAAAACAATTTCATTTTTTCTCGCCCTCTCTCTCTCTCTAACACACACGTAGCATAGGCGTCTTTGCTTAGAGTAAAACATTAGCGCCTAGATCTCTAAGACTATTAAAGCTAGAGCAACCAAATTTGGTATCCAGACTCCTTATATATCGTTCCGAGACGAGTTTGTTTCAAAATTTCGCCACACCCCCTTCCGCCCCCGCAAAGGACGAAAATCTGGGGATATTCACAAATCTCAAAGACTTTTCAGGCTAGAGTAACCAAATTTGGTATCCGCACTCCTGTTAAATCTCACTATAAAACGTATTTCTCAAAATTTCGCCCCACCCCCTTCCGCCTACACAAAGAACGAAAATCTGTTGCATCCACAATATTGCAGATTCGAGAAAACTAAAAACGCAGAATCATAGATAACAACCATATCTATCTGATTGCTGAATCTGGATCAGATCAGATTATTTTTATAGCCAAAGGAAACAAATCAATTTGCAGTGGCTACGCAGCGCGTGCCGTCACGCTCAGACTGATTTTCTGTCTCTCTCGCACGCACTCTTTGTCGTGTCGTTTAATATTAGCCGCGTCTGCCGGAGGAGAGCCATACTGACTTAGTATCGGGTATAACTGTAGAGTTGCGGTGTCCGTAGCAACTCACAACGTGCCCCCTCGTTTTTTTAGTTTTGCCGAATGGTTTGCATAAATTTCCATTTGGATTTCCATTGCCATTGCCATTGACTGCCTCGTTAGCTAGCCCCTTAGACCCATCAACTTTTGATTGATTTGATCCGATACGCTACGCTCCTCAGCTTAGCTAAAGATTAATTTATAAAACAAAAGATATACAAAAAGGGTAATAAAAGAGTAACGAACAAGATTAAGAACCATTAACCATAATATGTGCGTAAACAACACACACATTTTGAACAGAATCATATCAAATGCAAAAAAAAAACAAAACGAAAACAGAAAACAGAAAACTAATTAAAGATAATAAAACTATTATAACGAAAAGAAAAAGAAATGAAAATTCAAGAATGCATAAATCTAACATTTGCAATTACAAAATATTTACTCTGGTACAAAATGGTAGATACAGTAAAGATATTAGTTTATACAATATTTACTGTCTATATAACCATTATATACTACTTACTTACTGACAACAAATTATTAAGGGTTTTGTTCAATTTCATTATTCGTATGTTAATAAAAACAATTTCAGACTAACTTAAACTTACTCTAGAGTTATGCTCTGAATACGGGTTAAATGCTAGTACTGTGCCAGTTGATTATTACTCGTACAATAAATACTATAGCTTAGAGCCATCCTGCGTCCCTGGTCACCGGTGTATCAAGCCTTCAGAACAACAAAATCAATCAAACAACAACAATCAATTCAAAAATCAATCAAACAACAAACAAAAATTGAACACTACAGCTAAAAATCTTGTACAGGCTTCTACAGCTGATAATCTTGTACAGGCTGAAATATTCTACATTCTACAGCTGAAAATCTTGTACAGGCTGAAAATATTCTACATTCTACAGCTGAAAATCTTGTACAGGCTTCTACAGCTGAAAATTTTGTACAGGCTGAAATATTCTACATTCTACAGCTGAAAATCTTGTACAGGCTGAAAATATTCTACATTCTACATCTGAAAATACATTAATTATGTATAGTACATGTATAATACATACTATATAAAATAAATAAAATAAAAAACAAATTATTATTATTATTATTATTGTTATTATTATTAAAATTAATATAATTATACTACATACTACAAAATATTTTTTAACGTCTTATTTAATAATTTAATTTTTTGGTCCATTATTTGGAGAGCCATGAACACTACAGTTGTAGCATAATATACTGGGTTTCTGTTGAAATCTTCTTTAAACGATACTTTCATTATGTTTATAAAAATTGTTGATAAATGCTTGCCACGTTCGTCGAAGGTATTGCTGTTCATGTTGTTAAAACATATTGGTTCGTTTCTAAATTTGAAATGTTTTTCAACAGCGCGTAATAAGTTCATTATTTCATTTTTAATGATTTCTTTAACTTTATCAGACATTAGGTAGTCGGGCAAGTTGTCTACCGACTTCTTAGCCTCAAAGATACTCTTGTAATTTTCTTTCCTGTATTCCTTGACATACATATTTGACAACAACACATCCTCATGTATATCATTTTTTAGGATAACCTTTTTGAGGTGGGGCGGATCCCACAATATGGGGAATTTTCCCCTTTCACTTTTGCACGGCATGAAATTTGCCAAGCAGTGGTCGGATCCAACTGCCAACAGTTGACTTGACAAGCCCCCATTCTCAACCTCCCTCAATACTAAATCGAGTCCTTCCTTGACCGCATTCCTGCCTAGTGCAGATGTTTTGGAAACGGGACAAATGTGGAAATACAAATAATGAATTTCATTCCCGTTAATTGGGATTGCAGTGACTGCAAGAATTTTCCATTTATGTACTCATCCATGTAAATGGAAAATTCTGAGTCGCTTAGTTTCTGTAAATTTACAGTCATGTTAATGCGTCCATTCATTATGTTTCCTTGCATTTTCAGTTCTTCCAATGCGTCCGTTACTAGATTTTCGTGGGCCTGTACCTTTGTGCAATTCATTGCTCGCTTGAAGGCGACCAATATCGTTGACCAGATCATCGTTACCGACAATACCTGGAGGAAGAAAAGTCTGATTCACCTGCTCCATTGTAATTGCCACAATCTACTCACCTTCAGTGTCGTCGTCGTCAACATCCATAGGCAATGTACTAACCAGCCGGTCCAGCGGTCCACACGGCAGATGTTCCTCTGCCTCTTTGTCCTGATACGGCTCGAACAGATTGAGTTCATTTATGTCCTCATCGAAACACGACAATTGCGACGGCTCCAACAGATTGAGTTCATTTATGTCCTCATCGAAACACGACAATTGCGACGGCTCGAACATATCTTCCTCTATGTCCTGATACGGCTCGAACAGATTGAGTTCCTTTATGTCCTCATCGAAACACGACAATTTATGCATTTCTGAATCTATGTTTTTATCCATCTTGGCGTGGTTCTTGGGTTACTCTTATTAACTTATTTCACTCTTTTCTCTATTTTTGTCGATCGTGGAATAACTCGCCTCAGACTTATCGCAGTATAATATCGCATAAAACCTATCGCAGTATCATATCGCAGTATAATATCGCATAAAACTAATTGCAGTATAATATCTCGATCGGTTAGGGTTAATATATGTTGCCTTACAATTATTTTATTTTTATTTTTATACATGTTGAAATCAGGAAACTAGACGCGGAATTATGTGATATTTATCGGTCCGTATCGTATAGCAACAAAATATCTGTAAACTTTCTTCCTTCTTGATCGTCGTATTCGAATAAATGTGTGTTGGCATATCGAGTATATTGGTATTTCTTATAATACTATCGATGAGTAAATACCAAAACCATACATGCCCCGTTATTTAAAACATAAATAAAGAACACAAAATAAGACAAAGATGTACATTAATTTGGGAGGTGTAAGAATTGACGGGGTGGACAGTGCCCTTGTTAATGTATTATGCGGGATATACTGGGACCATCTGCAAGGCCGGAAAGTCCAAAGCCCGAAAGCACAGGAAATTGCCAACACGACGTTGTCGTTCGGTGGAGCCCAAGTTTGCGACATAAGTGCAGCAGGAGTGATTAATTTGTACTTTTTTTTCTGGACCATCAACGTAAGGGTAAGTAAATTAGTTACATTTATATTATATTCTTCTAATAATGTATTCCATTCAGCGGGGACGACGCACGCGAAGTATGCTGAGCCTGTTACTCCGGTGCAGAATATTTCTGTTCTGATGATATCTCAGGATATTGAGGATATTGACAACAATATGAACGGTGATACGGAGGAGTCGGCCACAACTCAGGATATTGAGGATATTGAAAATATGCACGGTGATACGGAGGAGTCGGCCACAACTCAGGATATTGAGGATATTGACAACAATATGAACGGTCATACGGAGGAGTCGGCCACAACTCACGATATTGAGGATATTGACAATATGCACGGTGATACGGAGGAGTCGGCCACAGCTCAGGATATTGAGGATATTGACAACAATATGCACGGTCATACGGAGGAGTCGGCCACAACTCACGATATTGAGGAGAATATTGACAACATTTCTGACAATATTCACAATATTTCTGATTATACAGTCAATGATATGGAGTGTACTATTTCTGATGAAATATATGATTCGTCTGAGCCAGTGCACCACGTGGAGTAGAAGCAGGAGCAGGAGGTTCGGGAGGATCCGGACTTAAGTAAGTAAATAAGTAAAATTTAAAAAAAAATACATATAATAACTTCTTAATTCTCCAGACATGTTTACTGAAGACATTCTTAGTACTGAAAGTGGAAAGGACAATTTGAAAACACCGATTTCCCCTAAGGCTTCGCCCCCCGTGCATGGCTGCAAGTGCAAACTATGGGGCAAAATGATTGGAAGGTTGAGCACCACGTAATGAACCAACATTACACAGCAATAATAGGTATGGTTTCAAGGAATTCGAAGACAATGCAAAAAATTGCTGCCGTTTTTAATGAAAAAAAAAGTGACCGTGTTAAGACTATCAGAGGAAACTGGGGTGCAGCGATGACTATAAAAAAATTGGGTGCCGCTTGTGGGCCGCCAAGACGGATGCAGAGAAGCTGAAGGACATCAACCAATAACTGTTTCGTTTTTTAATTTTAATATTTGATTTGGCTTGAGTAGACTGATCCAGAGAAGCTGTAAGACATCAACCAATAACTGTTTCGTTTTTTAATTTTAATATTTGATTTGAGTAGAAAAACTCGCCTGTTATTCGTAAATGTAACGACTGAAAATAAACTTATTGACAATAAAGGGAGGAGTATTTATATTGTGTGGGCGCCTTTGGGCCAAGAAATCATCAAGTTATTCACGTCGCACAGTTTGGGAAAAAACTGGACTGGAGTGGAGTCGACTGGAGGGACTGCAATGACACTTGCCGGCTGGCGGCCTCTTGGAAATTTTAAGCCTCGTTAAGCTTCTGGTCAACCGCCTGGCTGGTCTGCTTCGTTTTGGATATACTGGATGCCCTTTTGGATTACAGGACTACCCTCTTTAGCGCCTTTGAATGGATAAACAAAGTGCATGTCCTACATGGATTACAGCCGTATAGAGCATCATAAAAGGTAAGAAATCAAGCCACAAATTGAAGGCCGAACACAGCAAATGCTTAACCCATGACACCACCAAAAGGGTGAGAGGGAGTAGAGGGGGATGAGGGGGATAGGGGGCCTATTAATCCTAAGTGCTTCCTGTGAATTTATGTAAATTTGTACACGGGGAACAGAGGACTCCAAAGAGACCTCTCGAGCAGCAATTCAATGTACAAATGACAGGTTGGCTGTGACACAAAACAGCAGCTTAAGGAAGATGTAAAGCCAAGCAAAAATATACCCCCCCCCCTCCCCTTCCACCACTCTCCTTAACCCTTAACCCTTAACTCCTTAATCCCAGAATGGTAGTCAACATTTCGGCCACACCAAGGAGTATGGTGGCAAGGTATTTATTGCAAGTCCTATCCCAAACCAACAAAGCCGATCAACTATTGCAAGTCGCAGCTCTGCCCAGGGAATGTACGTCACAACATCGAAGTGGGCCCTGAACTATCACTTGGAGCCGTTCAGAACTGGCTCTGGAAATCATTCAGTACGAATATCTGGAGAGAGCGGCACAACACAGAGAACTGCAGCAAATATCGAAAGCACAAATACAAAACAAAGCCCATGAACGAATATTTCCTCACAGGTGCTGGAATAAGATGAATCCAACTATTAACAATCCACGTTCCCCATTCACCCGCTCGCGGGGTATTTTCGGATCCATGGGATCCTTCGTCTTTACCGACCAGCAGCAGCAGCAGCAGCCGGGGCTGCAGGTCCCCCCCGAAGGTTCCGCCGACAAGAATGGACTCAATGCGATGCCCTTCCTAGGCCAAATCCACACCAGTCCTCTGCTGTCCCGCCCAATGGGTCCAATAGGTCACGCTCACCCCCCCACCTTCCCTCCGATTGGGGATTCAGATGGGTGAGCGGCAGCAGCCCAGACTGCCCTTCCCCTCAGGATATAACTTACCCCCGGCTCCCCTGCAGATTCAATGCTGTGCCACAGATGGCTTCGATGGGACCACCGCCCGTGTTGAGCTTCCTCTGGACAGGCGGCGCTTCTCCGGATAGCCGCGGAGACTACTACGACGACCCCCACGAAGAGTACTCCGACTGCCGGGCGACTACTCGATGCGCACCGAGGAGGACCAAGAGGAGGAGTCGTGCTCCTGTCAGAGCCAGACCTGTCAGAGCCAGAGCGAGTTCAGCTCGATAGAGCGCACCGAGTCGGACTCGGAGTGGGAGGAGCTCTCCGACGGCCCTTCCCCCAGGGTCTCCCCGCTGGAGTCCCTCGGCGCAGTCGTGCTCTCCACAATGCAGCCGGAGCACCGTCAGCGCATGGTGGCCTTGTACCACCTCGTCTTGGAGACCGCTGTGGTCAAGGTCGTGCTGCTGGTGCTGCAACTGCTGTGCTGCGCGGTGTTCTGGCTGGTCGAGAAGACCGTGGGCTTCAACGAAACCGTCGGCTCGAAGCGCCACCGATTGTGGAACAGCAAGTTCAAGCTGCGCACCATCCAGCGCCAGTTGCTGTGGCGCATGGCCAATGCCCGGGGCGACGAGACGCTCGTCTTCTTTGCCGTGCTCATGACCACGCCCTGGCTGTTCTCCCTCAGCCTCCTGGGATTCATCCTGTCCCTGGCGGCGCTCCTGAAGAAGACCGTCGAGCAGCTGGTGTTCCAGATACGCCTGCACCTCGTGCTCTAGGGGCAGCCATCGAGCAGAAAGCAGCAAGCAGTATCCAATCACACACTGACAGAAGACACACGGCCACACGCCCGACACTCCACCCCTCCGCTCAGATGTTTGCACTTCCATTTGGGCATCTATTTTCGTTGATGCTGGCATCGCAATACACGGAATCGTCTCTCCGTTTTTGGCCGCAATGAAAATAGATACCGAAATATTCGAAATTCAAAGTCAATTCCCACGAGAGAGAGCGAGACAGGCCTTCTTCTTTTGGTTTACGGCCTTTCTTTCTTCTGCCTTTGGCATCGCCCACCCCACTCTCTTTATTTTTCTTGCATTAAATTGGCAATAATATGAACTCGCCTTCTCTTTCTGCTTAGTAGTATTCCCCTGTCGCCGATAGCCCGCATCCTCTGCGTTCCAGAATCTGCGGAAGTTTCCAGCGGGGGCTACTGGCGTGCATCAGCCGTCGAGTAGATTGAATGGGAACGCTGCCAGCATATATGTACTATGTGTGTGTGTGCCCAACTAACGCAGACAACTGCGTTATAGAATGAAATATTAATTCATTGGATACGCACACACAGATCCTCTTCATCGCTCTCTGTTTCCCACGAAGGGTTGCAGGGTACTGGGTGTCTACGCTGCTCGGCGCTGGCCTGTATCTAATCGCGCCTGCCTTGCTGTGTACCCACTGTAGATGCATATGTACATACAAATGTTAATCAATGTCCGTTGATTGTCGCATCGTTGCTTGGAAGGGGAATCCCCCTAATATTAAAGCTGGGATCCTATGCCAGAGCAGAACGCAATACTTTTCATATCCCACCTTGGGTTTCCTTAACCAATCCCATAACTTTCGACATTGACAATGAGGCTTCATCAGCATTCGTTCGCTCACAGTCATTATCATAATGATGATGATAATGATAATAATGTGCATGTGTGTGGTGTGTGACTCTCGTTTAGGACCTGAGCTCAAAAGTGCAATGCACGGCAACGAAATCAACACGAGCTGATTCAAGGGGTAAAGATATGTATCTTTGGCACACCGAAGTGCCGACACTCTTTCAATTCAAGCTTGTTCACAGCCCAGCGATTCGCAAATGCGGCCAATGAGTATGTGTTGTGAGTATATAACAGCCCATCCGATCAGATCAGGCGATTCATCAGTGAAGATTTTCTCTCCTTTCGCTTTTCTGCCTAGTGGGGTCCCAAGTGTGGGAAAAGCCACGAGGGCGTGAAACTTAAGAAAAGCATGAAGAAAATTACGATTGAACCGGTGACTAGCTCATGGTCTTCCTCGAGCGAACCGACTGCCTTTGTTCAACTGGGACGATGAGGTCTGAGCGTGTCCATCTCGGCCAGTGAGAACTTGCTCGTAGCGGGTCAGCAGATTGGTGCGGACAATGGCGCCGTTCAGTTCCGCCTGGGCCTTGATGGCCTGTGGGAAAAGAGAGGGGAGAAAACAGTTGGATAAAGCCGAGGAAGAAAAGGAAATATAAACCCACCTGAGTATCGCTGACAGCCAGACCATTCAGGAGATTGAACAGCACAATGGTCATGAAGAACACAAAGAGCAGGAAGATCAGGTAAGTGTAGACGCTGTCAAACTTTATGTCACCGGCATCAAATTCTCCCGTGAGCATCACAATCGTCTTGATGAGCGCCTCGATGGGCACGGAGAATGTGTTGAAGTGACCATCATCTTCTCCCTCCTTTGCTGGCTCTGGCGTGCTGTCCTTCGGAGAGGAGGAATCCACCTGGGGCTTGCCAAACAGTATGTAGAAGCACAGACTAAACGTAAGCACAAAGATCGAGTAGAGAGCAAAGCTCTTGATGAAGCTGCTGGAGACGGCGCGCAGCATGAGCATGTGCGTCGAAATTGAGAGTACTGGCAGGGAGCCAAACAGCAGGCAGAACTCCACGGACACCAGCAGAATGGTGAAGACGGCCAGTATGCGCTGCGTCTCCTTGTCGTAGCTGGCTTCCATGCAGGTTAGGATCGACAAGACAATGAGAGCCACCTCCATCAGGTTCGTGATGGACCTGAAGTACAGCAGCGGCGACATGGCAAGCTGTACGACCTCTCGGATCATGAGATACACAATCCCTATCCAAGAGAACAGGCCGAAGAGGGCAGTCAGGCCCGTGTGGTCGCTTTCGTGGAACTTAAGGAGCGTATGCGTGATAATGGAGGCAGTGAAGAGAGAGTAAAGTAGAAAGTTCAGATAGAAGATCACCGAGAGGCGGTGCCACTTAAGGAACAGGAAACTCGGGATTAGCGGGTGCTGCAGCAGGTAACGCAGCTCCTTGGAATCGGCGCTGTATGCGATTGGAGTCATCTCGTCCTCCAATTGGTGAGGATGGCCAATGCTCCGCTTGTCCGACTGCCCGGGCTCTCGCTGGCGTCTCATCAGATTCTTGTAGTTGATGATGATCTCGAAACTCTGGTCACCGGGCTTCTCCCCGTTGGTGGTGATGCAGGAATCGAAGTGCTCCTCCAGCACTTTCGGGTCCATCTCCTGTATGGGAAGATCTCCGAACGCGCTTCTCGCCCCGATGTACGCTCCCTGCCGTAGAAGCTCCTGTGCCACCTTTGTGTTGCGATACTTGACCGCATAGGAGAGTGGCACCAGGCCAGCCTTGTCCGCCTCATTGATGTCCACACGATCGCTCTCGAGCAGCAGCTGGAAGCAGCGCTGGTGGTCACAGAAGTCGTCCAGCGGCTGCTCACCCAGGCGACTGATAACCGCGTTCAGCAGGTTGGAATGCGATGTCAGCCTCAGCTGCGGATGCTCCAACAGCTTCTCTAGCGCCCTGTGGTTGCCCCAGATTACGGCCAACTGATGTCGCTCAATTTTGAAGGATTAATGTTGATGCCCGTCTCGAGGATGGCCTCAAAGGCTCGCTGCTTGCCCCGCTTGATACTCTCCGCCAGCAGGGACTGATACTCCTCCTGGTTGGCATTGCATTGGTTGTCTGCGTTTCCGCTGACGTTCTGGTGGTACTCCGCGAACTGTTGCTCGAACTGGTTCTCGTCTCCGTTCCGCAGCGTGCGGAGGAGTCGCTCGCAGTCGATCTCTGCTCCGCCCTCGCGCAGCTCCGGCAACGGCAGTTCCGGATACTGATCCCTCAGCATCTGGCGTACCTGCCCGTTCCGATAGCTGTCAATGTCCAACTGTGGTTGTTTCAGGAAAAGTCGGATCAGCTCCAGCTTAGTGCCTGCCTCAATCTTTCTATTCTTCAGCACATGGTGGAGGGGCGTGAACTCGCCCTGATCCACCAAATTTGGAGAGGCTCCGTACTCGAGCAGCAGCTGAATGCAGGAGCCCATCTGAGAGGCATTCGATCGTCCTGGCGATTGGCCTGGGCACCGCTGTCCAGGGCAGTGTGGAATTCCCGAATGTCCCGATTAGCGAGGGCTGCGCTCAACTGGCCCTGCGGACCGATGAAACCGCAGTTGTTAGAGCTCATTCTGCTGTCTGCAAAGAGTCAAGTGAGAATGGGGAGGATGAGCTATGTCTATGTGGGCTTTCGTTAATCTTATCCAACCCACGCTGCGTATGAGTAACTTCTAATGCCGTTTCTATGAAAATGATGCCAGAACCCGCATTGTTAGAGCTCTGCTGAGGTCAATGGAGGGAGGTCTGACCCAACAGACGGTTTCTGTACAGACCTTGAAATGGCCGAAACAAAAGCATGAGAGTGGACCGACCCCCGCAACAAACGGTATTTGACAACGCTTCATGCTACGATGATTTTCACACAAATGACTGTCTGTCCATGGAGCTGGCCAGCAGCTGGAGGCAGAGCCACAGTCAGAGCCACAGTCACAGCCACATCCGCAGCCGAAAGCTACCCCACAGGTTTCTCGAAAAATAAAAACCAAATCTTCGTTTTGGGGGCAATTAAAGAAAGCGTCTTTAAGTGGTTTTTGTGGTACCCGAACTACAGACTTAATTTGCCCTCCCGTGTAGTTATTAAATTATAACAATCCAACTGATGACAAGGTAAGACAAGGCCTGAGAAGTACTCAGGGAGTGGCTTGATTGTTCAAAGTGATCTACAAATTTAAATCAAGTTTGGTGTTCGATCTCGGTCGCCTTTTGGTCTATCAAAATTTAACGATCATAAAGAATAATCATAAAATAATCGACACATCAATATCAATTAGCAATCAATTGGTTACGCTTTATGCTTTGAATACTGTTCCGAATGGAGCTTTAGATAAAGCCCTGGGCAGTGCTGAAATCTTGCGATTTATAGGCGGCTCTTTTCGTAAATTTCAAGGCGGCTTCTTCTGTGGGATCTGATCCCTCCAGCCGTCAGCTCAACGTCTTCTCCGCTCTGTTGTGTTCTGTTCTGTTCTGTTCCGCTCTGTCTGCTGTCTGCTTTGATGCTTGAAATGTGTGAGAAATCGGCTAATCACACATGAGACCTGGCTAATTTGAATATTCCCCCACTGACTGTTTATCAATAGCCTACGAATTGGGAATCAGGAAACATCGTCTTCTCTTTTGTAGGTAGCTCTTCGGCTAATGTTGCTTTAGTATGCAAACAAATTGAGGATTGTAAATGACGCCCCTGGGGTCAAAATTTGTCGTTGATAAGATAAACAGAATCGCACAATCACCTTCCTTAATTGGCCCTTTATTTGATATTTTCTTGTCTCCCATCTTAACCTCTTCCCCATTCTGGTATTTGTTCTTCCACCTGAGTACGAGTATTTGCCCAAGCAATTGACAAACAACTTCATTGTTTGTCCAAGCTGAAGCTCGACCCAAAGTCTTACTAAGATATCGGTTGACAGAATGGCGTAATATCACAATAATTAACAGAAAACTTAACAGCAAACGATTTCAAAAGTGAGCAACTCCTCTCTCAGTCGCATCTGACCCTAGCAATTAAGAGCACTACTTTCAGAAATATTGATGTAGTCAAGGTAATCTATACTTATTGCGAAAAGCTTCGGAAAACACAAATTGCCCTTAAACTCTTAAACATTTGCTTCATCTACGGAAACCAGTCGAAATCACAGAGTGTACGGAGTCTGGAGTGGAATTTTATTCCCCCTTCTCTTGGAGCTCACATATGTATATACTATAACACTGGTAAAAAAAAAGTACTCGTATCACTCTGGAATTTGAGAATAAAGTGTGTCACAAAGGAAAGGGAGTCCAACGACATTATTACTAGTTTTAAAAGAAAAACGACGGGGAACGTTGTGAGTTGCTGCGGACACCGCAACTCTACAGTTATACCCGATACTAAGTCAGTATGGCTCTCCTCCGGCAGACGCCTCTACAGAAAATCAGTCTGAGCGTGACGTCGGGCGCTGCGTAGCCACTGCAAATTGATTTGTTCCTTTTGGCTATAAAAATTATCTGATCTAAACCAGATTCAGCAATCTGATAGATATGGTCGCTATCTATGATTCTGTTTTCTCGTTCGTTTTTAGTTTTCTCGAATGTGCAATATTGTGGATGCAACAGATTTTCGTCCTTTGTGGGGCGAAATTCTGAGATATACGTTTTATAGTGAGATCTAACAGAAGTGCGGATACCAAAATTGGTTACTCTAGCCTTAATAGTCTCTGAGATTTGTGGATGCCACAGATTTTCGTCCTTTGCGGGGGCGGAAGGGGGTGTGGCGAAATTTTGACACAAAACGGTCAAGGTCCGATATCACAGGAGTGTGGATACCAAATTTGGTTGCTCTAGCTCTTATGGGTTCTGAGATCCTTGAACTCATATTTTTCAATTGGCAAAACAGACCATGAAACCTGTGTGTTAGAGAGAGACAGAGCGAGAAAGAATGAAATTGTTTTCTTGATTCTGGCTATAATAATTATACGATCTGGTTCAGAATTTGCCCTCTAGAAGATATAGTCATCTTCTACGATTCTGCGTTTTTGGTTTTCTCGTATCGTCGAAATTGTGGATGCGTCTGACCGTCCGTCCGTCTGTCCGTCCGTCCGTCTGTCTGTCTGTCCGTCCCTTCAGCGCCTAGTGCTCAAAAACTATAAGAGCTATAGCAACGATGTTTTGGATCCAGACTTCTGTGATATGTCACTGCTAAAAGAAAATTTCAAAACTTTGCCCCGCCCACTTCCGCTCCCACAAAGGTCGAAAATCTGTTGCATCCACAATATTGCACATTCGAGAAAACTAAAAACGAACGAGAAAACAGAATCATAGATAGCGACCATATCTATCAGATTGCTGAATCTGGTTTAGATCAGATAATTTTTATAGCCAAAAGGAACAAATCAATTTGCAGTGGCTACGCAGCGCCCGACGTCATGCTCAGACTGATTTTCTGTAGAGGCGTCTGCCGGAGGAGAGCTGACTTAGTATCGGGTATAACTGTAGAGTTGCGGTGTCCGCAGCAACTCACAACGTTCCCCCTCGTCTATGATTCTGCGTTTTTAGTTTAGTTTTTTTTTTTTAGTTTTGCCGCATGGTTTGCATAAATTTCCATTTGGATTTCCATTGCCATTGCCATTGACTGCCTCGTTAGCTAGCCCCTTAGACCCATCAACTTTTGATTGATTTGATCCGATACGCTACGCTCCTCAGCTTAGCTAAAGATTAATTTATAAAACAAAAGATATACAAAAAGGGTAATAAAAGAGTAACGAACAAGATTAAGAACCATTAACCATAATATGTGCGTAAACAACACACACATTTTGAACCGAATCATATCAAATGCAAAAAAAAAACAAAACGAAAACAGAAAACCAATTAAAGATAATAAAACTATTATAACGAAAAGAAAAAGAAATGAAAATTCAAGAATGCATAAATCTAACATTTGCAATTACAAAATCTTTTCTCTGGTACAAAATGGTACATACAGTAAAGATATTCGTTTATACAATATTTACTGTCTATATAACCATTATATACTACTTACTTACTGACAACAAATTATTAAGGGTTTTGTTCAATTTCATTATTCGTATGTTAATAAAAACAATTTCAGACTAACTTAAACTTACAGTCTGCTCTGAATACGGGTTAAATGCTAGTACTGTGCCAGTTGATTATTACTCGTACAATAAATACTATAGCTTAGAGCCATCCTGCGTCCCTGGTCACCGGTGGATCAAGCCTTCAGAACAACAAAATCAATCAAACAACAACAATCAATTCAAAAATCAATCAAACAACAAACAAAAATTGAACACTACAGCTAAAAATCTTGTACAGGCTTCTACAGCTGAAAATCTTGTACAGGATGAAATATTCTACATTCTACAGCTGAAAATCTTGTACAGGCTGAAAATATTCTACATTCTACAGCTGAAAATCTTGTACAGGCTTCTACAGCTGAAAATCTTGTACAGGCTGAAATATTCTACATTCTACAGCTGAAAATCTTGTACAGGCTGAAAATATTCTACATTCTACAGCTGAAAATCTTGTACAGGCTTCTACAGCTGAAAATCTTGTACAGGCTGAAATATTCTACATTCTACAGCTGAAAATCTTGTACAGGCTGAAAATATTCTACATTCTACAGCTGAAAATACATTAATTATGTATAGTACATGTATAATACATACTATATAAAATAAATAAAATAAAAAACAAATTATTATTATTATTGTTATTATTATTAAAATTAATATAATTATACTACATACTACAAAATATTTTTTAACGTCTTATTTAATAATTTAATTTTTTGGTCCATTATTTGGAGAGCCATGAACACTACAGTTGTAGCATAATATACTGGGTTTCTGTTGAAATCTTCTTTAAACGATACTTTCATTATGTTTATAAAAATTGTTGATAAATGCTTGCCACGTTCCTCGAAGGTATTGCTGTTCATGTTGTTAAAACATATTGGTTCGTTTCTAAATTCATTATTTCATTTTTAATGATTTCTTTAACTTTATCAGACATTAGGTAGTCGGGCAAGTTGTCTACCGACTTCGTAGCCTCAAAGATACTCTTGTAATTTTCTTTCCTGTATTCCTTGACATACATATTTGACAACAACACATCCTCATGTATATCATTTTTTAGGATAACCTTTTTGAGGTGGGGCAGATCCCACAATATGGGGAATTTTCCCCTTACACTTTTGCACGGCATGAAATTTGCCAAGCAGTGGTCGGATCCAACTGCCAACAGTTGACTTGACAAGCCCCCATTCTCAACTTCCCTCAATACTAAATCGAGTCCTTCCTTGACCGCATTCCTGCCTAGTGCAGATGTTTTGGAAACGGGACAAATGTGGAAATACCAATAATAAATTTCATTCCCGTTAATTGGGATTGCAGCGACTGCAAGAATTTTCCATTTATGTACTCATCCATGTAAATGGAAAATTCTGAGTCGCTTAGTTTCTGTAAATTTACAGTCATGTTAATGCGTCCATTCATTATGTTTCCTTGCATTTTCAGTTCTTCCAATGCGTCCGTTACCAGATTTTCGGGGGCCTGTACCTTTGTGCAATTCATTGCTCGCTTTAAGGCGACCAATATCGTTGACCAGATCATCGTTACCGACGATACCTGGAGGAAGAAAAGTCTGATTCACCTGCTCCAATGTAATTGCCACAATCTACTCACCTTCAGTGTCGTCGTCGTCAACATCCATAGGCAATGTACTAACCAGCCGGTCCAGCGGTCCACACGGCAGATGTTCCTCTGCCTCTTTGTCCTGATACGGCTCGAACAGATTGAGTTCATTTATGTCCTCATCGAAACACGACAATTGCGACGGCTCCAACAGATTGAGTTCATTTATGTCCTCATCGAAACACGACAATTGCGACGGCTCGAACATATCTTCCTCTATGTCCTTATACGGCTCGAACAGATTGAGTTCCTTTATGTCCTCATCGAAACACGACAATTTATGCATTTCTGAATCTATGTTTTTATCCATCTTGGCGCGGTTCTTGGGTTACTCTTATTAACTTATTTCACTCTTTTCTCTATTTTTGTCGATCGTCGAATAACTCGCCTCAGACTTATCGCAGTATAATATCGCATAAAACCTATCGCAGTATCATATCGAAGTATAATATCGCATAAAACTAATTGCAGTATAATATCTCGATCGGTTAGGGTTAATATATGTTGCCTTACAATTATTTTATTTTTATTTTTGTACATGTTGAAATCAGGAAACTAGACGCGGAATTATGTGATATTTATCGGTCCGTATCGTATAGCAACAAAATATCTGTAAACGTTTTTCCTTCTTGATCGTCGTATTCGAATAAATGTGTGCTGGCATATCGAGTACATTGGTATTTCTTATAATACTATCGATGAGTAAATACCAAAACCATACATGCCCCGCTATTTAAAACATAAATAAAGAACACAAAATAAGACAAAGATGTACATTAATTTGGGAGGTGTAAGAATTGACGGGGTGGACAGTGCCCTTGTTAATGTATTATGCGGGATATACTGGGACCATCTGCAAGGCCGGAAAGTGCAAAGTCCGAAAGCACAGGAAATTGCCAACATGACGTTGTCGTTCGGTGGAGCCCAAGTTTGCGACATAAGTGCAGCAGGAGTTATTAATTTGTACTTTTTTTTCTGGACCATCAACGTAAGGGTAAGTAAATTAGTTACGTTTATATTATATTCTTCTAATAATGTATTCCATTCAGCGGGGACGACGCACGCGAAGTATGCTGAGCCTGTTACTCCGGTGCAGAATATTTCTGTTCTGATGATATCTCAGGATATTGAGGATATTGACATGAACGGTGATACGGAGGAGTCGGCCACAACTCAGGATATTGAGGATATTGACAATATGCACGGTGATACGGAGGAGTCGGCCACAACTCAGGATATTGAGGATATTGACAACAATATGAACGGTCATACGGAGGAGTCGGCCACAACTCACGATATTGAGGATATTGACAATATGCACGGTGAAACGGAGGAGTCGGCCACAACTCAGGATATTGAGGATATTGACAACAATATGCACGGTCATACGGAGGAGTCGGCCACAACTCACGATATTGAGGAGAATATTGACAACATTTCTGACAATATTCACAATATTTCTGATTATACAGTCAATGATATGGAGTGTACTATTTCTGAGGAAATATATGATTCGTCTGAGCCAGTGCACCACGTGGAGTAGAAGCAGAAGCAGGAGGTTCGGGAGGATCCCGACTTAAGTAAGTAAATAAGTAAAATTAAAAAAAAAATACATATAATAACTTCTTAATTCTCCAGACATGTTTACTGAAGACATTCTTAGTACTGAAAGTGGAAAGGATAATTTGAAAACACCGATTTCCCCTAAGGCTTCGCCCCCGTGCATGGCTGCAAGTGCAAACTATGCGGCAAAATGATTGGAAGGTTGAGCACCTTGGGAAACCACGTAATGAACCAACATTACACAGCAAGAAGAGGTATGGTTTCAAGGAATTCGAAGACAATGCAAAAAATTGCTGCCGTTTTTAAGGAAAAAAAAAGTGACCGTGTTAAGACTATCAGAGGAAACTGGGGTGCCGGCCGAGTATTTGAGGGCGATAGTCATGTGCAGCGATGACTATAAACAAATTGGGTGCCGCTTGTGGGCCGCCAAGACGGATGCAGAGAAGCTGAAGGACATCAACCAATAACAGTTTCGTTTTTTAATTTTAATATTTGATTTGGCTTGAGTAGACTGATCCAGAGAAGCTGAAGGACATCAACCAATAACTGTTTCGTTTTTTAATTTTAATATTTGATTTGAGTAGAAAAACTCGCCTGTTATTCGTAAATGTAACGACTGAAAATAAACTTATTGACAAAGAAGGGAGGAGTATTTATATTCTCTGGAATTTGAGAATAAAGTATGTCACACAGGAAAGGGAGTCCAACGACATTATTACTAGTTTTAAAAGAAAAATAATAATGAGACTATCTTCATTCGCGATTCGAAAACTGTTTCGACTTCTCATTTTTTCTTTGAGTGAATTTATATTTATAAACCTTTCTGTTCAAAGTGACCGCCACGATAATTAGATATTGATCTCTAACAACACTGCGCATGTGCCCTGCTGCATATCCATGTTCTCATATCGATGTTCTCATATCGATATTTTTCTTTCGGCGTCTGTCTCTTGCGTATGTTACTCGGAAGCACATATAATTCTGTATACTGATCTTCTGCTGTCTTACAAATAAAATAACTTTAACAGGTTATGGGCCCAGACACCAATTCACCCAGAAACAGTATAAAACAGAAACAGTGAGAAACAATAAACATTGTTTGGTGCTTAGTGAAAAGCAGTGCTAAAAAACATGGCATAGACTCATTAGTGTATGTGTGTACATAGAAAGGCAAAAGAACAAGTTGAACAAATTCGCATTGTGTTTTTTTGATTAGAATTTTGCAGCGAATCGGACCGTTGCCGTGGTTTAAAGTCCAAAATAAAGCAGTCCCAACGGATCAAGAAAATCAAAAGCGAACGGAGACTCAAGTGTGTATACCAAAAAGTGCGTATGCCAAGCCGCACAAAACCGCGAGTGTGTATACCCAAAAGTGTGTATACCAAGGCAAAGAAAATCGCGAGTGTGTGTGTGTAAATAGCAACTCGGAGGGATACTTAAAAGAAAACGAAAAAACAAAAGAAAGACACGGACAACAGTATTGTCGTCGTAGTTGCTTTGTGCATGAGACGATCGACAGTTACAAATTTTGCACTGTGGGACAATAAGTATCAAAAATGAGTGGAAATATGAATTTCAATATTGAGAAACTGGACGAAAACAATTATAGCACATGGGAAGTTTTGATGAGAAGTGTTCTCATACAAAATGATTTGTGGCCAATCGTCAGTGGTAAAATTGAGCTTAGTGAAAGTGTAACAAATGAGCAACGTGCAGCTTTTGAACTAAAGGATCAAAAGGCGTTGGCGTCAATTTTACTTTGTGTTAAATCGACCCAACTAAACAATATTAAAAATTGTGTATCGTCGTCACAGGCATGGCAAAAGCTAAATAAAATTCACAGGCCAAGCGGACCAGCAAGGGTAGTGCTTTTAATTAAACAATTGTTGACGTTAAAAATGTCGGATGGTATAAGTGCACAGGAATATTTGCGGAAATTCCAGGTGGTACACGAGGCTTTAGCAGAGGTCAACATAAAGGTTGATGAAAAGATCTTATCAGTTGTGTTGCTAAATGGTTTGCCTAAATCGTATGAAAGTTTTGTTGTTGCGATTGAGACGCGAGATGATTTGCCGAGCTTGAGCATGCTTAAAATAAAAATTTCTGAAGAAGCGAATAGGCAGGAAGATAGCATTAGCAAGGAAATTACAAGAAGCGCGGAACTACACGTCAGTTATGACAACAAAAATTTTAAGAAAAACTTTAAGAAGGGCAAAAAGTGTTTTAAGTGCGGAAAGGAAGGGCATTTTAAATCGGAATGCCGTGCTAAAAGCAAGCAGGAAGGAGCAAACAACAAGGGCGCAAACAGTAAAAGCGGGGAAAGATTGGGTACAATGCTTTGCGTAACCGAATATGCCAAAGTGGAACCAGAAAAATATGTACCAATCCTAAATTTAGCTAAGCCAAATGACCAGATGTTAAATGCATGGTGCATAGATGGCGCATCTATGTTGTGACAAGGAACGCTTTGTGTCGTTCACGGAAGATAATCAAAAAGTATTTTTAGCCGGCGGTAAATCACTTATTGCTGCAGGGCATGGAACTGTTCAAGTAAAGTTCGGTGATAGATCCGTTAAGCTGGAAAAGGTTATCTTGGTACCAGATTTGCAGTACAATTTTATATCGGTCACAAAACTATTAAAACATGGAAAAAAAGTTGTGTTTGAGAAAAATCAAGCGATGATTTTTGAAAACGGAAAAATAGTTATAAAGGCACATCTGGAAAATGGATTGTTTATGGTTCAGGATAATCAGGAAAAGTGTATGAACATTGTAAATGTTGAGGCAGATGCATTCAAATGGCACAATAGGTTCGGCCATGTACATTTTGACGCATTAAAGGAAATGGTTAACAAGGAGATGGTAATAGGTCTCAAGGGAATATACAAGCCAAAACAAGTGTGTGCAACATGCGCAAAAGTTAAAATTTGCGTGCAACCATTTCAATCGAGCACAAACAGGTCAAAGGGCGTTCTAGACTTAATACATACTGATGTATGCGGTCCAATGCAAAAGCAGTCAATGGGAGGCAATCGATATTTCGCCACATTTATTGATGATTGTTCAAGATATGTATCAGTAAGTTTCCTAAAAACCAAAGATCAGGTTTTCGAGGCTTTTAAAGAATTTAAAAGTCAAGTTGAGTGCCAAACTGGGAGAAAAGTCAAGGCTTTACGAAGCGACAATGGCCGAGAATACATATCAAACGTTTTTGATAATTACCTAAACCAAAATGGAATAAAGCGAAACTTAACAGTGCCATATACACCTCAACAAAACGGAGTTGCAGAAAGGGCCAACAGAACATTGGTAGAAATGGCAAGAAGTATGCTGCTGCATGCTGGGTTAAGTGAATGCTATTGGGCAGAAGCGATTCGAACTGCCACGTATTTGCGAAATAGAGTGGCAAGCAGCTGCTTGAGCGGGGTGACACCTTTTGAAATATGGACAGGTAGAAAGCCAGTGGTATCGCATTTAAGAGTTTTTGGCTCAGTAGCGATAGCTCTAGATAAAACAAAGAAATCAAAGTTCGCACAGAAAGGCTTAAAGTATATAATGGTGGGCTACTCGGATACGGCCAAAGCATACCGTTTGGTCAGTAAAGAAACCAGGAAACTCGTAGAGAGTAGGGATGTCATTTTTGTAGAACCTGAAGGGGGCAAACTAGATGCATCATGTTCCAATGACCTGGCATCAATTGAGGTTCAACAAAAGCAGGACTCTGAACCCGAAATGGGTAGCGAGCAATTTAAAGATCCAGAAAATGAGCCAGAAAATCAGGAGGAGATTAGGTCTAGTAATGACATTCTTGTAATTCCAGAACCAATAAGAGGACCAGGACGCCCAACCATAGTACGGACGGGCAAACTAGGACGACCAAGGAAGCAGTATCATATGCTCAATGCGATACTGGCAGCAGACGTACAAGTTCCACAAAACTACGCACAAGCTGAACGGTCTACTGAAGGCGAGATATGGAAAGCATCAAAGAAGGACGAGTACGAATCTCTCGTGAAGAACGGCACGTGGTCGCTTACTAAATTGCCTAGCGGGAAAAAGTGCATTGGATGCAGATGGGTTTATGCAGTTAAGTCCAATCCGGATAGAAGCGTGAACAGGCTCAAATCACGTCTGGTGGCGAAAGGTTGTAGCCAACGCTACGGGATCGACTACAAGGAAACATTTGCACCAGTTGTACGCCACGCAACTATCAGGTTGATAATTGCACTTGCAGTCGAACATGGTCTCCACCTACATCAAATGGATGTTGTCACGGCGTATCTCAACGGCGAATTGGAAGATGAGGTTTTTAGGTTTTTTTTTTTGAGGCTTCACAAAAGTATATATGGCCTAAAACAATCAGGAAGAGTGTGGAACTCTACGTTGGATGCAACGCTGAGACGCATTGGTTTTATACCGACTGTCAACGAACCCTGTCTGTATTGTAAGCCAGGTAAAAATATGTGTCTAATAGCTGTCTACGTAGATGACATTATTTTGGCGTGTAAGGACCTAGATGATATATCTGATATCAAGATAAAGATCGCAGCAGAATTTGATGTGGTTGACATCGGGCCTATGCAATACTTTTTAGGTATTGAGGTGAAACGTGAAGGCAGTACGGGTGCGATTTCAATCAGCCAACGGAAGTATATTAGAGAGTTGCTCGAACAGTACAATTTGAAAGATTGTCGACAGACGTCCATGCCTCTTGAAGCTGGTTACCAGGTGGCATGCAACAAAGAGGACTGCCGCAGGGTCGACATCACATCGTTCCAAAAGCTAATTGGAGAGTTATCTTATCTTGCTGTTATGACTCGTCCGGACATTGCGCATTCGGTGAACAAATTAGCACAACGTAACAAGGATCCTCATTCCGAGCATGAAGCGGCAGCCAAGCACATCCTTCGATATTTGGCAAAAACTATCGACTGGGAGATATGCTACACAAAGCAAGGAAAGGCAATTGAGTGTTTTGTTGATGCAGATTGGGCAAGTGATATGACGAGCCGAAAGTCATTCACTGGCTATGTATGCATGTTGGCAGGAGGAGCGGTTTCTTGGGAGTCAAGAAAGCAATCGACGGTTGCCCTCAGTTCCACGAAGGCAGAGTACATAGCCTTATCATCTGCAGCAAAAGAGGCGATATACTTTCGTAGCCTACTGATTGACTTGAAGCTGATGTCCAAGGAGTCAGCTATTCAGATGTACGGCGACAACATTGGAGCACAGCAGCTTGCTAGAAACCCCATGTTTCATGCACGTACAAAGCACATCGACGTCAAGATACATCATATTCGAGATGTTCTCAAGAGAGGTGAAGTCTACATTGCGTATCTGCCAACCGATGAGATGATAGCAGATGTCCTCACAAAGAACTTAGCCAAGGTTAAGCACCATAAATTTGTATTCGCATTTGGTTTAAAAGATCGTTTATAAGTGCTTGACATGTTATTGGATATTAATTAAGTATATTTAAAGTTTGTAAACATGCGTTGTGTTGAGGAGGAGTGTTCAAAGTGACCGCCACGATAATTAGATATTGATCTCTAACAACACTGCGCATGTGCCCTGCTGCATATCGATGTTCTCATATCGATGTTCTCATATCGATGTTCTCATACCGATATTTTTCTTTCGGCGTCTGTCTCTTGCGTATGTTACTCGGAAGCACATATAATTCTGTATACTGATCTTCTGCTGTCTTACAAATAAAATAACTTTAACACTTTCAGCCCTGTTCTTCTTTCTGTCTGTGGGAACATCTGGAATTTGGAGACTGAGAGAGCTGGAGCCTAGGAAATTGCCCAACAAAATTGGCTCTGAGTTGCACACCGAATCCTCTACTAAAGTTCTTTGTGTTGGTGCAGCTGCAAAAGTGAAATCAGCAAATGACAACACTTCGGAAAGAGTAAGTAGAAGGGGGACAGACGTGATTAATGTAAAGTTTTTAACTCGATAAACTGAATATGTATATGTCCAGCTGCACAGGATCAGCCGCGTTTCTCCGATCGTCTGTCAATAATTTATACTATATACGTACTGTCTTACACTGCTATAACATTCTCACATGATATTTTACCATTCCCTTCCCGAATACGTGATGTGATCAGATCGAGAGACCCTCTAGCTGCGTGGGAGGAGGAGAGCAGAGTAAACACTAAACTAAATTGCTTGTCCATAAAGTCTGTTTTTTGGCAAACTGTGCTTGGATTGTTTATCCAATTTATGGCATTATTATACCCGATACTCAAAATGAGTATTGTGGTATATTAGATTTGTGGTAAAAGTGGATGTGTGTAACGTCCAGAAGGAATCGTTTCCGACCCCATAAAGTATATATATTCTTGATCAGCATCAATAGCCGAGTCGATTGAGCCATGTCTGTCTGTCCGTCTGTCCGTCCGTCCGTCTGTCCGTCCGTCCGTCTGTCCGTCCCTTCAGCGCCTAGTGCTCAAAGACTATAAGATCTATAGCAACGATGTTTTGGATCCAGACTTCTGTGATATGTCACTGCTACAAGAAAATTTCAAAACTTTGCCCCGCCCACTTTCGCTCCCACAAAGGGCGAAAATCTGTGGCATCCACAATTTCGACGATACGAGAAAACCAAAAACGCAGAATCGTAGAAGATGACTATATCTTCTAGAGTGCAAATTCTGAACCAGATCGTATAATTATTATAGCCAGAATCAAGAAAACAATTTCATTCTTTCTCGCTCTGTCTCTCTCTAACACACAGGTTTCATGGTCGGTTTTGCCAATTGAAAAATATGAGTTCAAGGATCTCAGAACCCATAAGAGCTAGAGCAACCAAATTTGGTATCCACACTCCTGTGATATCGGACCTTGACCGTTTTGTGTCAAAATTTCGCCACACCCCTTCCGCCCCCGCAAAGGACGAAAATCTGGGGCATCCACAAATCTCAGAGACTATTAACGCTAGAGTAACCAAATTTAGTACCCGCACTCCTGTTAGATCTCACTACAAAACGTATATCTCAGAATTTCGCCACACCCCTTCCGCCCACACAAAGGACGAAAATCTGTTGCATCCACAATATTGCAGATTCGAGAAAACTAAAAACGCAAAATTATAGATAATGACCATATCTATCAGATTGCTGAATCTGGATCAGATCGGATCATTTTTGTAGCCAAAAGCAAGAAATCAATTTTCAGTATCGGGTATAAATGTAGAGTTGCGGTCTCCGCAGCAACTCACAACGTTCCCCCTCGTTTTTTTATGCATTCTCAGCGTTTTGCTGCACTTAATGAACAACAGGCGATGGTCTGGCCCGAGACGCTTTGTTTACACTTGGCATTAAAACTTGGAAAAAAGTACTCGGGTGTGGCAGAAAAAAACTACGATCTTTATCTACAAATGAAGTTTTTTTACAGTGAAATATATACTTGACTTGTAGTGAAACGCAGCCCCAAAATTGTCATCGGTCAAGTAGGCTGCCCGAACGTGTCCGCTGCTTTCGTAAAGCCGAGTTTGCGAAGCTTAATAACCTCATTAGGGATTTTGATTGGTCCGCTTTGTACTTGTGCACTGATATCATAAAAGGCACAAACATTTTTTACAATGCTCTTGGCATATTTTTCGATTCTTGTGTCCCGCTTTCTTGTCCGATCTGGAAAACCCCTTGGTTTACCAAAGAGTTAAAAAAAAAAAAAAAAAAAAAACTTCGTAATTAAGATGAATGCGTGAGGAGATGGGGCTGGAGCTGAGACCAAGCATGACTTCATGCTGAACCGCCTCCGAGTGGCATCCGCAGATAAAAAGCAACAAAATATAGTTGTATAGAAGAAATGTTTAGCTGGCACCGAAATACGGACAGCTCACAAACACATGGACACATAGTTCGGAGCAGAACCCAGCCGATTAGCTGCTTGCCAAATAGCACCTAATTCTTGGCCCTCAGCCGCTTATTTTGTTTGTTACTTATGTCTATGTCACTCATTTGTTTGTTAAAGCTCTGCGCTTGCTTGCCCTGCTAAATGCCAGCTCGCTCTTCGCTATCTCCGCTTTGCGTCTGCCTACCGACGTCGGCCGAGCGAAGCTGCGCTTAGCGATCGGAGCGGCAATGTAAAGGGCAGGCAAGCCACACTTGCAATTTGGATGTCACGCATTAAAGAACATATCGTAATTTTATTTCTGCGCCGAGTTTAATTTAATTCGAAATAATTAGTCGGCCGATTGGGGATAAAAAACATTATCTCCACATAAAATTTGGTGACCCCGACGTGATCTCTGAGTTGCAGTGTCAATTAATAATCATTCGCGATCGACATTCGTTAGCCCTAGCAAATTTTCGGCGGTTAAGCACAATTCGGTGCTAAAACACACTTACATACACCTACATACACGCATTGCTGGCTATTAATTTCTCTGTCGCGACAATTCGGTCAGTGCAGTGCGGTAGGCAGTGCAGCGAACTCACTAATACACACAAGCGGAGTACAAAGCGGAATCGGACAGCTCGCACAGCCGCACAGCAAAGCCTTTAGCTGTAATCCCTTTGCTTTCGGTTCCCACGTTTATACGTATACAGGGTGTCTTTTTCGGTCGTGCTGAGTGACTCTTTTAAAACCTCAACATGGCAGCACCTGAGCCTACCAATGTCGCGAACGCAGCAATGCCGAGTGATGTAGATTTCTACAAGCACAAGGCCGAGTCCATCGCGCGCCAACTAAAGGCCATGGATAAATGGCCATGATGGCTGCTCGCACGGTAAATGTTGTCAATTCAACGGCTCGGCATACTCTCGAGGGGAATTCGTCGTTGTTCGCCTATAATAGTATAGACCGTTCTCGAATGCCCGAGTTGCAGCTTCCGCGATTCGGTGGGAACTACATGGATTGGCCAGAATTCCACTCGATGTTCTCGACAATGGTTGCACAAAGACCATCGTATACCAATCATCGAAAAATTCCAATATCTTCGTGGATGTCTAGATGGTGCTGCGCTGGATACGATTCGTTCCTCGGAACTTTCTGAGGAGAATTACGACAAGGCGTTGAATTTACTAATGTTGCGATTCGATAATAAACTGTTACATTTTCAGGCACACGTCAAGGCTATTTTCGGGTTGCAAGGGGTGGAGAAGGGCTCGGCTATCGGCTTGCGCGCGCTCAGCGATAAAATCAATTCGCACTTGCGTACACTTCAGACCTTGGCGACCCCGCAGGAGATTTCCGATGGGTTGCTGATCTTCATCATAGGCACGAAATTGGACCACAAGACCAAGGAGAAATGGGAAGAGAACTTGCCGACGTCAGGATTGCCTCGGTGGTCAAGCATGGCCTCATTCTTGGAAGCAAGATGTCGGATGCTGGAAAATTTGGGATCGGCTATGGTAACAATTACTAGCCAGCAGGTTGGAGAAAGTAAACCTAGCACCCTAATCACCTCCATTAACGATCATAATAGCTCAACATGCAAGTATTGCAAATCCTCCGATCACTACATATCCCGATGCCAGGCATTTATAGATCTCCCTGTTTTTTCTCGATACAAGGAGGTGAAGATGCGCCATTCATTGCAACGCTGCAAGTCAGGGGCATGTAGAAATTGCCAAGCCAAGCATCACACACTGCTCCACATGCAGTCGGGCGCTGATGCTGAGTTGCCGTCGCCGAGCACGGAATCGACCCAGCATGATCCTGCAAGTGCCCTAGTAGCAACCAATATATTAGCCCTCCCCCCTCGAGTCAAAAATCTCTGCCTAGCCAAAACGTGCTGCTAGCTACTGCAATCGTATATGTCAGGGGCCGTTTTGGATCGCTTATTCCATGTCGTGCCATTTTAGATTCCGCTTCTCAGGTTAACTTTATAACATCGAGACTCGCCAATCAGCTGCAGTTAGATCCTCACCCGTCTCACGTTCAAATCGCCGGTATTGGAGAGTCAATTCTACCATCCAGCAAGGCTGTGGACATCGTCCTGCAATCTCAAGACGAAAGCTATCGCGGTTTCCTCTCTGCAATTATCACTGCCTCAATCACAGGAATGCAGCCTAACTTCGGCCTAGACGCAAAGGATTGGCCAATGCCAACTAATCTAAAACTGGCTGATCCTAATTTCGCCAAGCCCCAGCGTGTCGATCTGTTGATAGGTCCTGGTTTGTTCTTCGAATTAATGTGCGTTGGACAGATTCGACTGTCAGACCAATTGCCAACATTGCAGCAGACGAAACTTGGCTGGATAGTGTCAGGAAGTATTAAAAACTCTGAGAAAGCCCGTGCGGCGCTAGCAGCCGTTGAAGATCCCCTGTCATCTGCGCTTGCGAGACTAATTTGTGCGATATTGTAAGGCGGTTTTCGGAAGTCGATGGAGATTATTCGCCCTCATCAATTTCGGAGGAAGATGTTCATTGCGAACAGCATTTCGTCACAAACTGCATTCGCCTAGAGTCCGGAGCTTACTCCGTGCGTTTGCCAACCAAATTCAGTCTAGAGGAATTAGGAGAATCGTATCAGCAGGCGCTACGTAGATTTCTCAATTTGGAGAGGAAGCTAGCAAAAAATGCACAGCTTAAGGCAAAATATATGGAGTTTCTCCAGGAGTATCGTGATTTAGGACACACGTCGCCAGCTTCGCGGCAGTCAGACCTCCCGCAGTACTTCTTGCCTCACCATTGCGTCCACAAGCAGGATAGTACAACCACCAAATTACGCGTAGTGTTCGATGGATCTGCCAAAACAGCGTCTGGAGTATCACTGAATGATGTGCTAATGGCTGGACCCACCATCCAACCTAAAATTCTGATAACTCTGCTTCGTTTCCGCTTTTTTAAAGTCGCCTTGTGTGGCGATATCTGCAAAATGTACCGCTGTGTACGCGTTTCCCATCCCGATACGCACGTGCAGTGCATCCTATGGCGCAATGACCCGAAGGAGGAGATTCAGGTGTTCAAGTTGGAGACTGTTCCTTACGGAACCAAACCTGCCGCTTTCTTAGCAACTCGTGCTATGCATCAATTGGCAAATGATGAAGAGTTGCGTTTTCCGCTTGGCGCTGATATTGTTCGAAGAGATTTCTATGTCGATGATCTCATATCTGGAGGGGACAGCATTGATTCTGTCATCAAGATTCGTCAGCAGGTAAAGGAGCTACTTTCAAAAGGATGTTTTCCCATACGTAAATGGTGTGCCAATGAACCCGCTGCTTTGGAAGGCGTATCGGAGGCGGATCGCGAAAAGTTCCTTACCTTTCATGACGGGACTGAAGTAACCAAGGCGCTTGGTCTAGTTTGGGATCCCACCACGGACAATCTTCTGTTTAGCTTCGCTCACGTCGGAACCGCTGCAGGCCCAACCTCGAAGCGTTCGGTCCTGTCTACACTAGCTAGGTTCTACGATCCTCTAGGGCTCATCTCTCCCATCATCACAAAAGCTAAAATATTTATGCAGTCGCTATGGAACGAAAGCCTAAAGTTGAATTGGGACGAAAGCCTGCCCAGGATCTACATACGACTTGGATTGAGCTGACTTCGCAGTTGTCGATGGTTAAAAACTTTAAGTTTCCACGTTACGTGCTTCGGCAGCAAGCCAGATTAGAAATGCCCGCGTTTTGTGATGCGAGCCAAGCAGCATATGGCGCCTGTGTATACATGCGTTCGGAAGCTCTTGGCATTGTGCAAAGTCCTCTCTTATGCTCTAAATCCAGAGTCGCGCCCTTGAAAAGTATGACTATCCCCAAGCTTGAGCTGTCCGCTGCCCTCGTATTAGCCGAACTAGTGTCCACCATAGTTAAGGGATTATCAGATCCATGCCAAATACATTGCTGGTCGGATTCGTCCATAGCCCTTGCCTGGATTCGAGAATCACCATTGAATTTTAATATATTTGTTTCTAATCGAGTTCAGCGGATTCAGGAGCTCACCGCTGGAATGACTTGGCATCACGTGCCCACAAAGTTGAATCCTGCCGACAGCATATCACGTGGATCCACGCCCGCTGAACTAATGGATAGAAGCCTTTGGATCTCTGGACCACCATTCTTGCGTCTTGAGAGCTCAGAGTGGCCTGCAGGCTTGCAATTGCCGACCGATGTACCAGAACGTCGTCATGCAGCATTGGTTGTTTCAAACGAAAGGGATGTATCGTACGATTGCAAATTTCAAAACTCATTCGGATCCATGCAGCGCGTCTTTGCTTACATATATCGATTCTACATTCTCAAGGACAAAGGCATAGCGCGGTCGAAGGGTCAACTTACCGTAATCGACATCAAAAATGGTACGCATTTGCTCATAAGGGCAATACAGCAGCAACAATTTTCGGAAGAGATAAGGGCCCTCGCCAGCAAACAGGCCCTACCCCCAAAAAGCACGATGGCCTCACTGAATCCATTTCTGGATAGCTTTGGATTGCTGCGTGTTGGAGGCCGCCTCCAAAATGCCGAATTGGACTACGACGCGAAGCACCCGATCCTGCTTCCTAAGGGACATCCTGTCACTGTCTCTATTATTATCTTCTTTCACGAAAGGTTTCTCCACGCAGGAGCTCAAGGATTGCTCGGACTGCTTCGGCAAAAATTCTGGCCTATTGGTGGACGCAAATATGTTGCGGGAATCATTCGCAAATGTGTTAGATGCTTTCGTTTGAAGCCAGTGCTGAGGGAACATATCATGGGAAATTTGCCTGCGGATCGCGTAAGGACTAATCCAGCACTCCACACAACGGGCGTTGATTTTTGCGGACCCTTTTATCACAAGTCGGAAGTCAGAAGCAGGCCTCCTATCAAATGTTACATCGCTGTCTTCGTATGCTTTAGCACCAAAGCAACTCATTTGGAAGTCGTTCGGGATCTATCTACAGAATCCTTTCTGGCAGCATTAAGGCGTTTTATAAGTCTACGTCCCAAACCTCGAATCATCTGGTCAGACAACGCTACAAATTTTGTAGGAGCAAAAAATGAGCTTTTGGAGCTTCGGCAAATGTTCCTCAGTGATCCTCATACGTCGGCTGTGTCACATCTCTGCGTTTCTAGTGGAATCGACTGGAAATTCATCCCCCCTCGCTCACCTCATTTTGGGGGTTTGTGGGAGGCGGCTGTTAAAGCAGCTAAATATCATTTTCATCGCATCGTCGGGACCTACATTTTTACTCTTGATGAAATTCAGACCTTGGCTTGTGAAATCTCTGCTTTGTTAAATTCCCGTCCGCTTTATGCAATTACAGAAAGTCCCGATGATCTAGATGTGCTCACGCCAAACCACTTTCTCAATGGAGCCCCGAAAGCTGCATTCGACGAGCCAGATGTGGCGCATCTCCGGGTCAACCTACTTAGTCGATGGCAGCGGCTGTGTCAAATGAAGCAGGCGTTTTGGAGAAAATGGAGCACGGCGTATCTTTCGATTCTTCAGGAGCGGAGCAAGTGGCGGTCATCGTCTCCAACATCAAGCTAGGAACGCTCGTCATGATCAAGGAGGAAACGCTGCCACCATTAAGGTGGCCGCTTGGCCGCATTGAGAGCGTCATACCAGGAAAAGATGGAACCATCAGAGTAGCCGTCATCCGCACTCAAAAAGGCCTTTTCAAGAGGGCCGTTGAAAAAATAGCGGTTCTGCCCCTTCAGGATGGATCTGTTGAAAGCCTTTGCCTTCCAACGGGGGGTGAATGTTCGGAGCAGAACCCAGCCGATTAGCTGCTTGCCAAATAGCACCTAATTCTTGGCCCTCAGCCGCTTATTTTGTTTGTTACTTATGTCTATGTCACTCATTTGTTTGTTAAAGCTCTGCGCTTGCTTTCCCTGCTAAACGCTCTCTGCCAGCTCGCTCTTCGCTATCTCCGCTTTGCGTCTGCCTACCGACGTCGGCCGAGCGAAGCTGCGCTTAGCGATCGGAGCGGCAATGTAAAGGGCAGGCAAGCCACACTTGCAATTTGGATGTCACGCATTAAAGAACATATCGTAATTTTATTTCTGCGCCGAGTTTTATTTAATTCGAAATAATTAGTCGGCCGATTGGGGATAAAAAACATTATCTACACAACATGCTTAACTTAACTAAAGTGGATACACACACATGCATCGCATATACATGCTCTATATTGGGTATATACATATGTACTACTCGTACTCGCTGTGCACTTCATAAACAATTGGCTGGCCTACATCATGTACTCGTACAACACACAACAAAAGATTTGAGGGGGGTGTGTGTGGAGTGGGAGAATTGGGGGGATGTCAGTCAGTGCCCCGCACGTTTCGATAATTTCGAATAATTTAATTATGCCCAGACGAGGCGGCAGTACTGGGACTTTCACGATTCTCCCCGGAACTTCCAAAAGCCCTGAAAATGGCAAGAT
The DNA here is from genome assembly GCF_003369915.1 of Drosophila miranda. Classification (NCBI taxonomy): domain Eukaryota; kingdom Metazoa; phylum Arthropoda; class Insecta; order Diptera; family Drosophilidae; genus Drosophila; species Drosophila miranda. The sequence goes on along the minus strand of NW_022881625.1, from coordinate 6,900,345 downwards.
TTTCAAAAAAAAATTAATTAAAGATCACTTTGATTTAGCACCCCTTTTGGGACTACGCCCTTGTGTCCCGCTAAAAGTAGAAAACGAATAAACAAAAGCTTTGTGGGCGGAGCCAGATCGGCAAACGAATGAATCCAGCCAACGATTTAGGTAGTAGTCGTATATGGGGAGGGAGGGAAACTGAGAGCTGGTCGCTCGACTCTCCACATATCGCCTAATCGATGGATTATTTAATTGTAACTGGTAATAAGAAATGCAAATTCAGCTCTCGGTACATGTGTATTGTGGTATGAGAGGACGGAAGCACTCGACGCCAAAAGTTCATGCAAATGAAGCGAGGCTTGGATTACTCCCGAACCCGATTGGGTAAACATGGAACTGGACTCCGTTTACTGCTGTTGCACACTATCTGAGGGGATCGACTGACGGTCAGGCACGATTATTTCGTTTATTTCTTATTTATTTTCTTTTCTTGAAAGAAACAATAGGCACTTGAGAAAACGAGCCACCTTCGGCGTTTCCTTTTAGGGCATCAAAAAAGTGATCGTGACCATTGCCGGCCCACATTCGAAAATCGTTTTTCAAAAACTCTCGTTCGTTCTGGCGATGATGTCACAGTTTGAGTGTATATATATAAAGTATATATATTCTTGATCAGCATCAATAGCCGAGTCGATTGAGCCCTGTCTGTCTGTCCGTCCGTCCGTCTGTCCGTCCCCTTCAGCGCCTAATGCTCAAAGACTATAGGAGCTAGAGCAACGATGGTTTGGATCCAGACTTCTGTGATATGTCACTGCTACAAGAATATTTCAAAACTTCGCCCCGCCCACTTCCGCCCCCACAAAGGACGAACATCTGTGGCATCCACAAATCTCAGAGACTATTAAGGCTAGAGTAACCAAATTTGGTATCCGCACTTCTGTTAGATCTCACTATAAAACGTATATCTCAGAATTTCGCCCCACCCCCTTCCGCCCCCACAAAGGACGAAAATCTGTTGCATCCACAATATTGCACATTCGAGAAAACTAAAAACGAACGAGAAAACAGAATCATAGATAGCGACCGTATCTATCAGATTGCTGAATCTGGTTTAGATCAGATAATTTTTATAGCCAAAAGGAACAAATCAATTTGCAGTGGCTACGCAGCGCCCGGCGTCACGCTCAGACTGATTTTCTGTAGAGGCGTCTGCCGGAGGAGAGCCATACTGACTTAGTATCGGCTTTAACTGTAGAGTTGCGGTGTCCGCAGCAACTCACAACGTTCCCCCTTGTCTATGTTTCTGCGTTTTTAGTTTATTTTTTTTTTAGTTTTGCCGCATGGTTTGCATAAATTTCCATTTGGATTTCCATTGCCATTGCCATTGACTGCCTCGTTAGCTAGCCCCTTAGACCCATCAACTTTTGATTGATTTGATCCGATACGCTACGCTCCTCAGCTTAGCTAAAGATTAATTTATAAAACAAAAGATATACAAAAAGGGTAATAAAAGAGTAACGAACAAGATTAAGAACCATTAACCATAATATGTGCGTAAACAACACACACATTTTGAACCGAATCATAACAAATGCAAAAAAAAAACAAAACGAAAACAGAAAACCAATTAAAGATAATAAAACTATTATAACGAAAAGAAAAAGAAATGAAAATTCAAGAATGCATAAATCTAACATTTGCAATTACAAAATATTTACTCTGGTACAAAATGGTACATACAGTAAAGATATTCGTTTATACAATATTTACTGTCTATATAACCATTATATACTACTTACTTACTGACAACAAATTATTAAGGGTTTTGTTCAATTTCATTATTCGTATGTTAATAAAAACAATTTCAGACTAACTTAAACTTACAGTCTGCTCTGAATACGGGTTAAATGCTAGTGCTAGTTGATTATAACTCGTACAATAAGTACTATAGCCTAGAGCCATCCTGCGTCCCTGGTCACCGGTGGATCAAGCCTTCAGAACAACAAAATCAATCAAACAACAACAATCAATTCAAAAATCAATCAAACAACAAACAAAAATTGAACACTACAGCTAAAAATCTTGTACAGGCTTCTACAGCTGAAAATCTTGTACAGGCTGAAATATTCTACATTCTACAGCTGAAAATCTTGTACAGGCTGAAAATATTCTACATTCTACAGCTGAAAATCTTGTACAGGCTTCTACAGCTGAAAATCTTGTACAGGCTGAAATATTCTACATTCTACAGCCGAAAATCTTGTACAGGCTGAAAATATTCTACATTCTACAGCTGAAAATCTTGTACAGGCTTTTACAGCTGAAAATCTTGTACAGGCTGAAATATTCTACATTCTACAGCTGAAAATCTTGTACAGGCTGAAAATATTCTACATTCTACAGCTGAAAATACATTAATTATGTATAGTACATGTATAATACATACTACATAAAATAAATAAAATAAAAAACAAATTATTATTATTATTGTTATTATTATTAAAATTAATATAATTATACTACATACTACAAAATATTTTCTAACGTCTTATTTAATAATTTAATTTTTTGTTGTTTTATTTGGTGAGCCATGAACACTACAGTTGTAGCATAATATACTGGGTTTCTGTTGAAATCTTCTTTAAACGATACTTTCATTATGTTTATAAAAATTGTTGATAAATGCTTGCCACGTTCCTCGAAGGTATTGCTGTTCATGTTGTTAAAACATATTGGTTCGTTTCTAAATTCGAAATGTTTTTCAACAGCGCGTAATAAGTTCATTATTTCATTTTTAATGATTTCTTTAACTTTATCAGACATTAGGTAGTCGGGCAAGTTGTCTACCGACTTCGTAGCCTCAAAGATACTCTTGTAATTTTCTTTCCTGTATTCCTTGACATACATATTTGACAACAACACATCCTCATGTATATCATTTTTTAAGATAACCTTTTTGAGGTGGGGCAGATCCCACAATATGGGGAATTTTCCCCTTACACTTTTGCACGGCATGAAATTTGCCAAGCAGTGGTCGGATCCAACTGCCATCAGTTGACTTGACAAGCCCCCACTCTCAACCTCCCTCAATACTAAATCGAGTCCTTCCTTGACCGCATTCCTGCCTAGTGCAGATGTTTTGGAAACGGGACAAATGTGGAAATACAAATAATGAATTTCATTCCCGTTAATTGGGATTGCAGCGACTGCAAGAATTTTCCATTTATGTACCGGTCCTTTTTTTGCATATTGGTACCACGGCATGTGATACTCATCCATGTAAATGGAAAATTCTGAGTCGCTTAGTTTCTGTAAATTTACAGTCATGTTAATGCGTCCATTCATTATGTTTCCTTGCATTTTCAGTTCTTCCAATGCGTCCGTTACCAGATTTTCGGGGGCCTGTACCTTTGTGCAATTCATTGCTCGCTTGAAGGCGACCAATATCGTCGACCAGATCATCGTTACCGACGATACCTGGAGGAAGAAAAGTCTGATTCACCTGCTCCAATGTAATTGCCACAATCTACTCACCTTCAGTGTCGTCGTCGTCAACATCTATAGGCAATGTACTAACCAGCCGGTCCAGCGGTCCACACGGCAGATGTTCCTCTGCCTCTTTGTCCTAATACGGCTCGAACAGATTGAGTTCATTTATGTCCTCATCGAAACACGACAATTGCGACGGCTCCAACAGATTGAGTTCATTTATGTCCTCATCGAAACACGACAATTGCGACGGCTCGAATATATCTTCCTCTATGTCCTGATACGGCTCGCACAGATTGAGTTTCTTTATGTCCTCATCGAAACACGACAATTTATGCATTTCTAAATCTATCTTTTTATCCATCTTGGCGCGGTTCTTGGGTTACTCTTATTAACTTATTTCACTCTTTTCTCTATTTTTGTCGATCGTCGAATAGTTCGCCTCAGACTTATCGCAGTATAATATCGCATAAAACCTATCGCATTATCATATCGCAGTATAATATCGCATAAAACTAACTGCAGTATAATATCTCGATCGGTTAGGGTTAATATATGTTGCCTTACAATTATTTTATTTTTATTTTTATACATGTTGAAATCAGGAAACTAGACGCGGAATTATGTGATATTTATCGGTCCGTATCGTATAGCAACAAAATATCTGTAAACGTTCTTCCTTCTTGATCGTCGTATTCGAATAAGTGTGTGCTGGCATATCGAGTACATTGGTATTTCTTATAATACTATCGATGAGTAAATACCAAAACCATACATGCCCCGTTATTTAAAACATAAATAAGGAACACAAAATAAGACAAAGATGTACATTAATTTGGGAGGTGTAAGAATTGACGGGGTGGACAGTGTCCTTGTTAATGTATTATGCGGGATATACTGGTGGTGGAACCCAAGTTTGCGACATAAGTGCAGCAGGAGTGATTCATTTGTACTTTTTTTTCTGGACCATCAACGTAAGGGTAAGTAAATTAGTTACATTTATATTATATTCTTCTAATAATGTATTCGATTCAGCGGGGACGACGCACGCGAAGTATGCTGAGCCTGTTACTCCGGTGCAGAATATTTCTGTACTGATGATATCTCAGGATATTGAGGATATTGACAACAATATGAACGGTGATACGGAGGAGTCGGCCACAGCTCAGGATATTGAGGATATTGACAATATGCACGGTGATACGGAGGAGTCGGCCACAACTCAGGATATTGAGGATATTGACAACAATATGAACGGTCATACGGAAGAGTCGGCCACAACTCACGATATTGAGGATATTGACAATATGCACGGTGATACGGAGGAGTCGGCCACAACTCAGGATATTGAGGATATTGACAACAATATGCACGGTCATACGGAGGAGTCGGCCACAACTCACGATATTGAGGACAATATTGACAACATTTCTGACAATATTCACAATATTTCTGATTATACAGTCAATGATATGGAGTGTACTATTTCTGATGAAATATATTGTTCAGGCCAGCCGTAAACAATTTCCACACACTGTGCCAACTCCGTGCGCCCCGGTCCCAACTCGCTCTCGCGCGCTCGGATCCACAATCCACGATCCACACGGCGCTCACGGCAGAAAAAGCACCATAAGGCATAGAGTTAAGCAGTTACGATTTCACCCCCGCTTCAGACGGCCGATCTACCGCGCGACCGTCCAACCAAATACTCACACATAATTATATATATACCACGAAACATAACGGTTTTCATTTCTTATGACGGCTACATCAATTGCGTTGTGGGAGAGTTGAGCTTCGATCCGCCCCACTACAAACATTGGTCCTTCCAGCCGGATCTTCGCCTTCCCCATAAGGAGAAGCTTACCCCAGCCAGCATCGGCGGATCGCTCTAAGTTCAAGATAAGTAAGCCCAACACCAGTGCAGTGATTTTGTGCGAGTTTTCCATCCCAGTCCGAGTACTTGTGGCATACATATGTACATACATATGTATTCATTTCTCGCTCTAGCTCCAAATTAAACCATACTTCGTTCTGCCAACGGTTGTGGCCACCTACTTCTCCAAAGGTTTAATTTGATCCGAGCAAGCTCCTGCGGTCAACCTCCGATCCAGTGTATATATTCCTACCTCTCCCAGCTACCAGCTGAGCTTTGGTTGCTGACATATGCACATGCATACAAGCACATGTACACATCGCAACGCAATCCAAGCGGCTGACAACAATAATAAATTCATATGCTTGCAATTAGTTTGTTTTTTTTTCCATGCTCAACGTTCCATCGGTTTTTGGTTTTATAAATAAAGAAAATAAATCACTGCGTCTCCGTATTTAACTAATTATACTGCCAACAAAAATAAGACACAATCCATACATACGGCACCACATATATATTTATCTTACATATACATACATACGTACGCATTTTAAATTATACATATTGCATATAAAACGGTCATCCACCGTTTTAACCGTTGTTTTACATCTCGCCAAAAGGTTGGGTCGTCAACCCAAGCCACGGTACATAGCACTTACATCCATACGCACACACATAAAAGCAGCAGCAGCGGTGCATTCGTTTCGTTTTTCCTTTCGCTTTCGCTTCTCCACCGTTTGCTTGCGCTGTTGTTGGTGGGAGAATATTTTTCGGTGCCGCGCTTGACCGTAACGGAACGCCAAGTGTAGCGCTACCCAGCACTTCGAGGGTATATTGGTTTCAACATTCGTTTGCAACCGACTCTATATAGGGGTATCATATCATTGCTCATCCTTATTAGTCGCTCTTGGTTGGCCCTTTGTTTTTTATTTGATCGTAGTATTTTATATTTATATATTCCGGCCACGGTGCCCGACTTCTACTATATAAATACTCGCGATAAATCCCGCCAAGGCCACATAACCACGGTTCGTCGTTCACAACTTCCACTTCTCCATTTCCGCTCACCTGCTTTGCGACTCTGATACGCGCTATCGCAAATCCATCAGCCAACCATGCCCACTGGTGAGAAGAAATCTCGCAAGAAGTTTAGGCGGGGGAGTTCGCTGAGTTTGACCCATCCACCCAGCTCCAACGGCTCAATCACTACGCCCACAGCTTCCCGTCCGGCCCCAGCTGAGCGAGGGCCGACCACGTCCAGGGCTCACACACCACATGCCTTTGAGGCCTTGTTGCTGCCCTCGGTCGTCCCTCGCACGGTTCCGAGCACTATGGCCCAATCGGTCGCCAGTTCCGCACGGTCTAAGTTTGCCTTGGCAGCAAGCAGACTGACACGCTTCGACCAGAAGCTCAGCGCTCCAGATGCTAGCAAACCAACCCGCTCGCTCTCCCAAGTCCATCGAGATCAACTCCGAAGCGAAGGTGGACGCGGAGTTCGAGGCCTGTGTGGAGGCGATAACGGAAGTAGATCCAGAGGGGGCAGCTGACGTCCAGGGGATGTACGATGACTGCTACGCGGTCTACGCGCAATGCCTTGCCGAACTGAACGATCAGCTCGAACCCCCGACTGTCCCTCACACGTTAGTCAGTTGCTTTCTGACTGCCACTCGAAGCAGACGTGTTTTTCAAGCGGTCCGCTATACCGTCGTTCGAATAAAGTAAAAAGTGATTTTTCCAAGTGGAAAATATATCAAAATTGCCGCGAGATCACGCGCTGTTCGCCAGTGAAATCGCGTGTTAATTTGGTGAAAAAACAGAGCAGCTATTTGCAAATTAATATTTGTAAAATAAACGCTAAAAACAGCCACGTGCGGAACCTTAGTTCGTCAACAAGTGCGAATAGTTCGACAACAAGTCGGAATAGTTCGTCAGCACGTTCGAGTTCGAAGCTTTGGTTCGAAGCTTTGGCTTGAGTTCGGAGCTTTTCGGTTGGTGTCCCCGCTAAAACTTTCGGTTTTAGTCTCCGCTAGAACTTGTGGTTCGTGTCTCCGCCGAGACTTTTGGTTCGCGTCTCCACTAGTGCCGTTTAGTGTCGAGTCACGCCAATAGAGGGAGCCATAACTAGCCGGGTATGGAAGTGGATACGGATGCCGACGCCAGCGACACTAGCCTGGCTAGTGTAGGGGCGAGCTCGTCGTCGAGCGTTCCCACCCGCAGGCGGGGTCGGCCGAAGTCCTCAGCCGCCAAAAAGGGAGCCAAAAAGATCGGGCTTGGGATTGGGATAGCCGGAGAGCTGCCGATCCCTGCCGAGAGATCGCCGCCACCATCGCTCCCCTTTGAGGAGGCTCCAGGCACCTCTGGCGCCGCCGCTGCCGCTGCCACCACCGCTGCCAGTACCTCTGCCGCCGCTGCTACCATCGCTGCCACCACCGCTGCTGCCACCGCTGCCACCACCGCTGCCGCTGCCACATGCCCGGCAACAGGCATTGTCGCGGCAGGCTACTCGGCCATCATTGCGGAAATGTCTGCGATCAGGATGGCGGTGAACGAGGCTGTGCTGAAGGGGCTGATGCCGACAGAGGCTCCCATAGGAATCCTCGTCGCTACCAACCGGTACGACGAGTTGGTCATGGCCCTGGCTGGAGAAAAGGTGCGCCTGGAGGAGAGGGCAAGGATGCCGCCTCCACCGAGACCCGCTGCTGCTGCCCACACGGGCACCACCGCCGTCACAACCGCTGCGTATGCGACAGCCTTCCCAGGCCTGCCCGCACCGAGCGCCGTCGCTGCACCGATCCCAAGGCCTAGGGATACCTGGTCTGCTCTAATAAGGAGCAAGAACCCGGAGGAGACCAGCAAGGAGCTTGTGGAGCGTGTAAAGAAGACCGTGGTACCGGCACTTGGAGTCCGCGTTCACGAGGTTCGCGAGCTGAAGAGCGGAGGAGCGATTATTCGCACCCCTTCAGTGAGCGAACTGAGGAAGGTAGTGGCCAGCAGCAAATTCGCCGAAGCAGGACTGGTGGTCAAGAAGAGGCCGGAGACCAAGCCTCAGGTCGTGGTGTATGACGTGGACACGTCGATCACACCTGAAGAGTTCATGGAGGAGCTCTTCGCGAAGAACCTGGAGGAGACCATGACCGCCGCGGAATTTAAAAAGTCGGTTCACCTGGGCAGTAAACCCTGGTCGGTCACCGACGGCGCCACGATCAACGTGACGCTAGAGGTCGACACGAAGGCACAGGAGGCGTTGCACGAATGCGTGTACATAAAGTGGTTCAGATGCCGCTGCCGCTCCTTGGTCCGAACATACGCCTGCCACAGATGTGCAGGCTTTGACCACAAGGTGTCGCAATGTCGCCTTAAGGAGAACGTGTGCCACCGGTGTGGACAGAACGGCCACAACGTTGCACGGTGTCCCAACCCCGTGGACTGCCGCAACTGCCGCTTCAAGGGGTACCCTGCAGCACATTCCATGCTGTCAGCGGCGTGCCCGATCTACGCAGCGGTACTGGCGAGGGTGCAAGCTAGACATTAATGTTTAGCTTCATCCAAGCTAATTGTGGCCGTGGCCGAGCGGCTGTGATGGAACTCGGAGCCATCATGCGCAGCTCTGGCCGTCAGTTCGCACTGGTCCAGGAGCCGTACGTCGATGGAGCAGGGCGGATTACCGGCCTTCCTTCTGGAATGCGAGTATTCCAGGACCGCCGAGGAAAAGCTGCTATCATCGTCGACGAACCGGACGCCATCTGCATGCCAATGGAGACCCTTACCACGGATTTTGGAGTATGCGTCAGAGTTACGGGAAGATTCGGCTCAATCTTCCTATGCTCCGTGTACTGCCAATTCGACACCGACTTGGCGCCGTACCTCAGGTACTTAGATGCGGTGCTGCTGCTGGGCAGCCGCACTCCTGTCATCTTTGGGCTCGACGCGAACGCAGTATCCCCAGCGTGGTTTAGCAAGCTCTCCGGACACAACCGGGGGCAAGCTAACTATGCACGGGGTGAGCTGCTGTCTGAGTGGATAACCGAGATGAGAGCCGGCGTGCTCAATGAAGCCAGTCGGGTATTTACATTCGATAACCGTAGAGGCCAAAGCGACATCGATGTGACAATCGTCAACCAAGCTGCGACTATGTGGGCCACATACGATTGGGAAGTGAAGGAATGGGACACCAGCGATCACAACATGATCCATGTTGTGGTGACGACTGACCCGAACGACGCAGTTGAGCCCATTGCTCCTGTGCCGTCCTGGAAGCTTTCCAATGCGCGCTGGCGATTGTTCGAGGAGGAAGTGGTAAGGGAGACAGCCGAATTACCGGAAGACACCGCCGAATCGCCGTTGGACAACCAAGTGTCTGCACTGCGCTCTGTAGTGCACAGTGTGTGCGACAGAGTGCTGGGACGCAGCACACCGAGAGCCGCGAGAAAAGTAGTTTGGTGGACTGCCGAACTACACTCCAAACGCCGAGAGGTCAGGAGACTGAGGCGAAGGCTCCAGGACGCTCGTCGGCACGAGACCGACGCAGCAGAGGAACTTGTGCTCGCGTTGAGGATCTCCTCAGCGCAGTACAAGAAGCTCATCCTGAGATCGAAGGAAGACAACTGGCGACGCTTCGTGGGAGAGAACAGAGATGATCCATGGGGGCACGTCTACAGGATTTGCCGAGGCCGCAAAAAGAGCACGGAGATTGGATGCCTTCGAACGGATGGTAGGCTGGTCGCAACATGGCACGACTGTGCGGGTGTGCTCCTTCGCAACTTCTTTCCTGTTGCGGAGTCGAATGCACACATTGCCATCCCGATCGAGGCTCCACCGGCCCTCGAAGCTTTCGAGGTTGATGCATGCGTCGCCAGGTTGAAGAGCAGACGCTCTCCCGGCATGGACGGCATCACAGGTGCCATTTGCAAGGCATTGTGGCGTGCCATCCCTCAGCACATGACAGCGATGTATTCCCGCTGCCTGGAGACAGGGTATTTCCCAACGGAATGGAAGCATCCTAGGGTGATTCCACTTCTGAAGGGACCCGATAAGGACCGGACCGATCCAACCTCATATCGGGGTATCTGTCTGTTGCCAGTGCTGGGCAAAGTGCTTGAGGGCATCATGGTGAATCGTCTGAAGGACACCATTCCGGATGGCTGCAGATGGCAATTTGGCTTTCGCCAAGGACGTTGTGTGGAGGATGCTTGGAAACACGTCGTGAGTACTGTTTCGGCCAGCCGGTCGAAATACGTGCTCGGAGTCTTCGTGGACTTCAAGGGAGCCTTCGACAACGTCGAGTGGAATGCTGCACTACGCCGCCTCCTTGAGCTGGGATGCCGAGAAGCAAGCTTGTGGCGAAGTTTCTTCTCCGGCCGGAGTGCGAGCATCGTCAGTAGGCATGGAGTAGCCACTGTTCCGGTGACACGAGGTTGCCCGCAGGGGTCCATAAGTGGTCCATTTATATGGAACATCTTAATGGACGTGTTGCTCCAGCGCTTAGAGCCCCTTGGTGCGCTCAGCGCGTATGCTGACGACTTGCTCCTCCTCATCGAAGGGAATGCCCGATCAGAGCTCGAACAAAAAGGAGGTGAGTTAATGTCCATCGTAGGCGCTTGGGGAGTTGAAGTCGGCGTTGCCGTTTCAACTAGCAAGACGGCGATCATGCTGCTCAAAGGCATACTTAGACGGCCGCCAGTGGTACGGTTTGCTGGAGCAAGCCTGCCATATAAGCGCAAGTATCGGTACCTGGGCATCACGGTCGGCGAGCGGTTGAGTTTTCTCCCGCACATCACGGGCTTGCGTGATAAGCTGACCGGAGTCGTAGGGGCATTGTCGCGCGTACTGCGGGTTGACTGGGGACTCAGTCCCCGCGCAAAGCGAACAATATATGCCGGACTCATGGTGCCCTGCGCACTATTTGGTGCCTCGGTTTGGTCTGTCGTGACGACGACGCAAGTGGTTGCCAGGAGGCATCTGCTTGCGTGCCAAAGGATCATCTTGATTGGATGCCTACCGGTATGCCGAACAGTGTCCACCATGGCGCTGCAAGTACTAGCTGGAGCCCCCCCGTTTGATCTGGTTGCCAGACGCCTGGCAATCAGCTTCAAACTAAAGCGTGACTACCCGCTGGAGGAGAGCGATTGGCTGTACGGCGAAGATTTGGCAAATCTTAGCTGGAAGCAGAAGATGGCGCGACTAGACGAAGGCCTGTTGTGCGAGTGGCAACGCAGATGGGATGATGGTGACTCCCCAGGTCGGGTGACGCACCGCTTCATCCCGAACGCAGGCTTCGTTTACAGCGAACGAAGGTTTGGCTTCACGCTGCGCGCTGGGTTCCTGCTGACGGGCCACGGATCGCTCAATGCATTTTTGCATGGAAGAAGCCTTAGCGACACGCCAGCATGTCTATGCGGCGCAGAACGCGAGGATTGGCAGCACTTCCTATGTGCTTGTCCCCTTTATGCAGACTTGCGAGACCTCGATGGACTTGGAGTGCAGTACACGGATGGCGACTGGACCTTCTCCGATGTGACGGCTTCTCAGGAGAGAATGCGGACTCTCGACGGGTTCGCCGGACTGGCGTTCTCCAGGCGACAGCAGCTGCTGAACGCGCAAGCGGCGCACGGGCTGGGTGGATTCCCTATCCAGGCCGGTCGGGGCTAAAAGGGAGGATCGAGCTGAGTCCTTAAGATCGGTACCACGGGTTGTGCAGTTCCAAGGCTGCACATTGAGGTCGGCCCCCTAGTGGGAGTATCGTGGTGGCTGTGGTTGATACCCAAACGTTACGCGGGGAGAGCCGCTAGGCTCCTCGTGGAGTTGCGCTCTCAACCGGGTGCCGAGACCCATAGATCGGAAGACGTGTTAGATACACCTCGCCCCACACCAAGGGGGATTGTATGCCCGACCAGGATACTTTCAATTGGTACCGGAAGAGTCGCTATGTACATAGCTATAGCTTCTCTTTACGGGCGCTAACTGGCGCATCGTACCAGGTTCCTGCGTATGTAGCGGTGGTGCGTGATGGCGTGATATATGTATATATATCGCACTAATCGAGGCTAAGCTGCAAATAAACATTAGACGCCGTGGTTGAAATCCCTCCCTGAGGAACCGCCACGTAAAATAAAGCTGAGAGATCAGATTCATTCTGTCCCTCACACGCCTCAACTGGCCATTCAAGTGCCGACTTCCTCCATGTGACAGTGATGTTTTCAGTGGGGACTACCAGCAGTGGCCCACGTTCCGAGACCTGTTCACCGCCATATATATAGAGAACCCGAGGTTGGCTCCAGTAGAAAAACTGTTCCACCTCAACAAAAAAACAAGCGGTGAGGCCGACGACATAGTGGCACAGGCTCCACTCACGAACGAAGGGTTCGCGTACGCATGGAGCGCCCTCCGTGAGCGTTTCCAAAACAAGAGGCTGATACTCAAAGCCCAGCTGAAGATCCTTTTCAGTCTGCCCCAAATCCGCACCGAGTCAGCTGCAGCGCTAAAAGAGCTTCAGAGGGCCGTCCACAAGTGCCTTACGACACTCAACCACTCCGAGGTCTCCACAGACAGCATTTTCGCTGACGGAGTGTTAGTGTACCTCATATCCGCGAAGTGGCCGAAAGCGACTTTGGAGCTTTGGGAGCAGTCCGTGACACACAAGTCCGAAATTCCCACCTGGCACGCTATGGACAAGTTCCTGGCGGAGCGGTACCTGTCTCTCGAGGTGACCGAGGATGGCCATCCAGGCATGGAGACTCATGCCCACTCCAGGGCGAGTCTACCCATGTCAGGGAGTTCAAAGGGCAATCCCAACCCATTCCGTTCCCAAGGGAGCCCTGTTGCAAGGCGGGTTCACTCGTTCGGAACAACTGTGGATCCGAAGCGGAGAACGTGTGATCTTTGCTCCAAAGAGAACCATCCGATCCGGGTATGCCCTCAATTCCTTCAGATGAGACCTGATGCTCGCTCCAGCTATATTAAGCAAAAAATGCTTTGCTTAAACTGTTTCGCAAGAGGTCACCAGATTCGTGAATGCCAAAGCGCCCACAACTGCAACACGTGTGGAGACCGGCATCATACGCTGCTGCACCGTAGCAATCCAGCAAACTCCAGCGAGGCGATTTCCACAACGGCACAAAATTCCTCAGCGTGGTCCAAGCTACATCTACGAGTACCAAGCGTACAAAATCCAAGTTCGTCCGAAGCCCAGCCAAACGTTCAGTCATATTTCGCCTCCGGCACGAGTGCTGTCCTCCTAGGCACGGCTATCGTTAATATTTGCCACCTGGGAAAAACTTTCCACGCCCGCGCTCTGATCGACTCTGGCTCAGAGGCGACGTTCATTACAGAACGTCTTGTGGACATGATCAAATTGCCATTCCAACGTATCCAGGCACAGGTCTCCGGCCTAAATAATGCCGTATCCGCTCAGTCAAAGAAGCTCTGCAGTTTTTCCATCCGTTCTCCGACTAAGCCGGGCTTACAACTAAATGCCACAGCCTACGTTATTCCGGAATTGGCCGCGAATATTCCATCGCATCCGATCTCGCAAGGGTTCTTGAGAGACCTGCCGAACCTCTCATGGGCGGATCCGACCTTCTATGAGAGCTCACAAATAGATATCCTGATTGGAGCGGATATCCTTCCGTCCATTCAGTTAAGTGGCTCACTGACCAACATCTGTGGCTCTCTCCTCGGGCAGGAGACCATTTTCGGCTGGGTACTCACAGGTCCAGTGCCTCAGGTGATGAATCAAATCTCATCGTTCTCGAGTCAAATTTCCAGACGACCTATCACACTGGTAGAAGACTCGGGGTCTTTTTACGACAGCAATTTCCTTCCAGCTCCCTCCGCAGAAGTTCTCGAACGGTCTCCTGACCGACGGAAATATTTCCAAAATATGCACTGTATGAAAGCTCTTCCGGTCCGAATTCAAGCCTGAACTCGAAGGTGAATCCGTCCTTAGATCAACATAGTCTCACCAGACTATGTAACCGGGCGGCAATTTCCAATGTCTTAAATGTGCCTCTCACCCGTTCCAAGATCGTTACTAATGTGTCTTCGACGCCTTTATTTCAATTTAGTTCTCCGCACCCAGATATGGCCCAACGTTCCCGCGCCAACTGCACCAGGGAGAACCGACGTGCTCGGGAAATTGGCTCCTACCGTTGCCGAATCTGCCAAGGAGTCCATCCGCTACTGACCTACCACCAATTTCTTCTCCTGAGCCCCGAAGAGAAACTCCGAGCTGTCCTTATCAACCAGTATTGCGGGAACTGCCTGGCTCACCAACACTCCGGCAAAAACAACCACACGCTACTCCACGTACCCACGTCTCGTCGTCCGGCCCGCTCAGCCTCGGGAGCATCGTCGCCATCTAAATCGAACCATGCAAAACGCCGCCCTCGTCGTCCAGCCCGCTCAGCCGCGACTGCACCGTCGCCATCTACATCGGCTCACGACGAACGACACACTCGTCTCCCTGCGAGCCGCCCCGTCGTAGGAACCACGGCGCCATCCACAGATTCCTCAAGAGCAACCTCCGTTTTGCGCATCCTCACGCCTATCCGACCGTGGAGCGACACTGAGTCGACGTCCTTGTCAAGTCCAGAGCGCCTTTTTTGGAATGAATCGGGTCCGGGGCGTACGCCCAGCCATAGGCCACCCCATTATACTTTGCAATCCTGCAAGGGGGGGAGGATGTTCAGGCCAGCCGTAAACAATTTCCGCGCACTGTGCCAACTCCGTGCGCCCCGGTCCCAACTCGCTCTCGCGCGCTCGGATCCACAATCCACGATCCACACGGCGCTCACGGCAGAAAAAGCACCATAAGGCATAGAGTTAAGCAGTTACGATTTCACCCCCGCTTCAGACGGCCGATCTACCGCGCGACCGTCCAACCAAATAAACACACATAATTATATATATACCACGAAACATAACGGTTTTCATTTCTTATGACGGCTACATCAATTGCGTTGTGGGAGAGTTGAGCTTCGATCCGCCCCACTACAAACATATATGATTCGTCTGAGCCAGTGCACCACGTGGAGGAGAAGCAGGAGCAGGAGGTTCGGGAGGATCCGGACTTAAGTAAGTAAATAAGTAAAATTTAAAAAAAATACATATAATAACTTCTTAATTCTCCAGACATGTTTACTGAAGACATTCTTAGTACTGAAAGTGGAAAGGACAATTTGAAAACACCGATTTCCCCTAAGGCTTCGCCCCCCGTGCATGGCTGCAAGTGCAAACTATGCGGCAAAATGATTGGAAGGTTGAGCACCTTGGGAAACCACGTAATGAACCAACATTACACAGCAATAAGAGGTATGGTTTCAAGGAATTCGAAGACAATGCAAAAAATTGCTGCCGTTTTTAAGGAAAAAAAAAAGTGACCGTGTTAAGACTATCAGAGGAAACTGGGGTGCCGGCCGAGTATTTGACGGCGATAGTCATGTGCAGCGATGACTATACAAAAATTGAGTGCCGCTTGTGGGCCGCCAAGACGGATGCAGAGAAGCTGAAGGACATCAACCAATAACTGTTTCGTTTTTTAATTATACCCGATACTCAAAATGAGTATTGGGGTATTTTAGATTTGTGGTAAAAGTGGATGTGTGTAACGTCCAGAAGGAATCGTTTCCGACCCCATAAAGTATATATATTCTTGATCAGCATCAATAGCCGAGTCGATTGAGCTCTGTCTGTCTGTCCGTCTGTCCGTCCGTCCGTCCGTCCGTCCGTCCGTCCGTCCGTCCGTCCGTCCGTCCGTCCGTCCCCTTCAGCGCCTAGTGCTCAAAGACTATAAGAGCTATAGCAACGATGTTTTGGATCCAGACTTCTGTGATATGTCACTGCTACAAAAATATTTCAAAACTTCGCCCCGCCCACTTCCGCCCCCACAAAAGACGAAAATCTGTGGCATCCACATTTTTAAAGATACGATAAAACCAAAAACGCAGAATCGTAGTGGATGACTATGTGTTCTAGAGTGTAAAATCTCAACCAGACTCTCCTCCGGCAGACGCCGCTAATATTAAACGACACGACAAAGAGTGCGTGCGAGAGAGACAGAAAATCAGTCTGAGCGTGACGTCGGTGGCTGCGTAGCCACTGCAAATTGATTTGTTCCTATTGGCTATAAAAATGATCTTATCTGATCCAGATTCAGCAATCTCATAGATATGGTCATTATCTATGATTCTGCGTTTTTAGTTTTCTCGAATATGCAATATTGTGGGTGCAACAGATTTTCGTTCTTTGTGGGCGCGGAAGGGGGTGGGGCGAAGTTTTGAAATATTTTTGTAGCAGTGACATATCACAGAAGTCTGGATCCAAAACATCGTTGCTATAGCTCTTATAGTCTTTGAGCACTAGGCGCTGAAGGGGACGGACGGACGGACGGACGGACGGACGGACGGACGGACGGACGGACGGACGGACGGACAGACGGACGGACGGACGGACGGACAGACGGACAGACAGACAGAGCTCAATCGACTCGGCTATTGATGCTGATCAAGAATATATATACTTTATGGGGTCGGAAACGATTCCTTCTGGACGTTACACACATCCACTTTTACCACAAATCTAAAATACCCCAATACTCATTTTGAGTATCGGGTATAATTAAAAAACGAAACAGTTATTGGTTGATGTCCTTCAGCTTCTCTGCATCTGTCTTGGCGGCCCACAAGCGGCACTCAATTTTTGTATAGTCATCGCTGCACATGACTATCGCCCTCAAATACTCGGCCGGCACCCCAGTTTCCTCTGATAGTCTTAACACGGTCACTTTTTTTTTTCCTTAAAAACGGCAGCAATTTTTTGCATTGTCTTCGAATTCCTTGAAACCATACCTCTTATTGCTGTGTAATGTTGGTTCATTACGTGGTTTCCCAAGGTGCTCAACCTTCCAATCATTTTGCCGCATAGTTTGCACTTGCAGCCATGCACGGGGGGCGAAGCCTTAGGGGAAATCGGTGTTTTCAAATTGTCCTTTCCACTTTCAGTACTAAGAATGTCTTCAGTAAACATGTCTGGAGAATTAAGAAGTTATTATATGTATTTTTTTAAAATTTTACTTATTTACTTACTTAAGTCCGGATCCTCCCGAACCTCCTGCTCCTGCTTCTCCTCCACGTGGTGCACTGGCTCAGACGAATCATATATGTTTGTAGTGGGGCGGATCGAAGCTCAACTCTCCCACAACGCAATTGATGTAGCCGTCATAAGAAATGAAAACCGTTATGTTTCGTGGCATATTTATAATTATGTGTGTTTATTTGGTTGGACGGTCGCGCGGTAGATCGGCCGTCTGAAGCGGGGGTGAAATCGTAACTGCTTAACTCTATGCCTTATGGTGCTTTTTCTGCCGTGAGCGCCGTGTGGATCGTGGATTGTGGATCCGAGCGCGCGAGAGCGAGCTGGGACCGGGGCGCACGGAGTTGGCACAGTGCGCGGAAATTGTTTACGGCTGGCCTGAACATCCTCCCCCCCCCCCCTTGCAGGATTGCAAAGTATAATGGGGTGGCCTATGGCTGGGCGTACGCCCCGGACCCGATTCATCCCAAAAAAGGCGCTCTGGACTTGACAATGACGTCGACTCAGTGTCGCTCCACGGTCGGATAGGCGTGAGGATGCGCAAAACGGAGGTAGCTCTTGAGGAATCTGTGGATGGCGACGTGGTTCCTACGACGGGGCGGCTCGCGGGGAGACGAGTGTGTCGTTCGTCGTGAGCCGATGTAGATGGCGACGGTGCAGTCGCGGCTGAGCGGGCTGGACGACGAGGGCGGCGTTTTGCATGGTTCGATTTAGATGGCGACGATGCTCCCGAGGCTGAGCGGGCCGGACGACGAGACGTGGGTACGTGGAGTAGCGTGTGGTTGTTTTTGCCGGAGTGTTGGTGAGCCAGGCAGTTCCCGCAATACTGGTTGATAAGGACAGCTCGGAGTTTCTCTTCGGGGCTCAGGAGAAGAAATTGGTGGTAGGTCAGTAGCGGATGGACTCCTTGGCAGATTCGGCAACGGTAGGAGCCAATTTCCCGAGCACGTCGGTTCTCCCTGGTGCAGTTGGCGCGGGGACGTTGGGCCATATCTGGGTGCGGAGAACTAAATTGAAATAAAGGCGTCGAAGACACATTAGTAACGATCTTGGAACGGGTGAGAGGCACATTTAAGACATTGGAAATTGCCGCCCGGTTACATAGTCTGGTGAGGCTATGTTAATCTAAGGACGGATTCACCTTCGAGTTCAGGCTTGAATTCGGACCGGAGCGTAGAGCGAGAACTTCTGCGGAGGGAGCTGGAAGGAAATTGCTGTCGTAAAAAGACCCCGAGTCTTCTACCAGTGTGATAGGTCGTCTGGAAATTTCACTCGCGAACGATGAGATTTGATTCATCACCTGAGGCACTGGACCTGGAGTACCCAGCCGAAAATGTTCTCCTGCCCGAGGAGAGAGCCACAGATGTTGGTCAGTGAGCCACTTAACTGAATGGACGGAAGGATATCCGCTCCAATCAGGATATCTATTTGTGAGCTCTCATAGAAGGTCGGATCCGCCCATGAGAGGTTCGGCAGGTCTCTCAAGAACCCTTGCGAGATCGGATGCGATGGAATATTCGCGGCCAATTCCGGAATAACGTAGGCTGTGGCATTTAGTTGTAAGCCCGGCTTAGTCGGAGAACGGATGGAAAAACTGCAGAGCTTCTTTGACTGAGCGGATACGGCATTATTTAGGCCGGAGACCTGTGCCTGGATACGTTGGAATGGCAATTTGATCATGTCCACAAGACGTTCTGTAATGAACGTCGCCTCTGAGCCAGAGTCGATCAGAGCGCGGGCGTGGAAAGTTTTTCCCAGGTGGCAAATATTAACGATGGCCGTGCCGAGGAGGACAGCACTCGTGCCGGAGGCGAAATATGACTGAATGTTTGGCTGGGCTTCGGACGAACTTGGATTTTGTACGCTTGGTACTCGTAGATGTAGCTCGGGCCACGCTGAGGAATTTTGTGCCGTTGTGGAAATCGCCTCGCTGGAGTTTGCTGGATTGCTACGGTGCAGCAGCGTATGATGCCGGTCTCCACACGTGTTGCAGTTGTGGGCGCTTTGGCATTCACGAATCTGGTGACCTCTTGCGAAACAGTTTAAGCAAAGCATTTTTTGCTTAATATAGCTGGAGCGAGCATCAGGTCTCATCTGAAGGAATTGAGGGCATACCCGGATCGGATGGTTCTCTTTGGAGCAAAGATCACACGTTCTCCGCTTCGGATCCACAGTTGTTCCGAACGAGTGAACCCGCCTTGCAACAGGGCTCCCTTGGGAACGGAATGGGTTGGGATTGCCCTTTGAACTCCCTGACATGGGTAGACTCGCCCTGGAGTGGGCATGAGTCTCCATGCCTGGATGGCCATCCTCGGTCACCTCGAGAGACAGGTACCGCTCCGCCAGGAACTTGTCCATAGCGTGCCAGGTGGGAATTTCGGACTTGTGTGTCACGGACTGCTCCCAAAGCTCCAAAGTCGCTTTCGGCCACTTCGCGGATATGAGGTACACTAACACTCCGTCAGCGAAAATGCTGTCTGTGGAGACCTCGGAGTGGTTGAGTGTCGTAAGGCACTTGTGGACGGCCCTCTGAAGCTCTTTTAGCGCTGCAGCTGACTCGGTGCGGATTTGGGGCAGACTGAAAAGGATCTTCAGCTGGGCTTTGAGTATCAGCCTCTTGTTTTGGAAACGCTCACGGAGGGCGCTCCATGCGTACGCGAACCCTTCGTTCGTGAGTGGAGCCTGTGCCACTATGTCGTGGGCCTCACCGCTTGTTTTTTTGTTGAGGTGGAACAGTTTTTCTACTGGAGCCAACCTCGGGTTCTCTATATATATGGCGGTGAACAGGTCTCGGAACGTGGGCCACTGCTGGTAGTCCCCACTGAAAACATCACTGTCACATGGAGGAAGTCGGCACTTGAATGGCCAGTTGAGGCGTGTGAGGGACAGTCGGGGGTTCGAGCTGATCGTTCAGTTCGGCAAGGCATTGCGCGTAGACCGCGTAGCAGTCATCGTACATCCCCTGGACGTCAGCTGCCCCCTCTGGATCTACTTCCGTTATCGCCTCCACACAGGCCTCGAACTCCGCGTCCACCTTCGCTTCGGAGTTGATCTCGATGGACTTGGGAGAGCGAGCGGGTTGGTTTGCTAGCATCTGGAGCGCTGAGCTTCTGGTCGAAGCGTGTCAGTCTGCTTGCTGCCAAGGCAAACTTAGACCGTGCGGAACTGGCGACCGATTGGGCCATAGTGCTCGGAACCGTGCGAGGGACGACCGAGGGGAGCAACCAGGCCTCAAAGGCATGTGGTGTGTGAGCCCTGGACGTGGTCGGACCTCGCTCAGCTGGGGCCGGACGGGAAGCTGTGGGCGTAGTGATTGAGCCGTTGGAGCTGGGTGGATGGGTCAAACTCAGCGAACTCCCCCGCCTAAACTTCTTGCGAGATTTCTTCTCACCAGTGGGCATGGTTGGCTGATGGATTTGCGATAGCGCGTATCAGAGTCGCAAAGCAGGTGAACGGAAATGGAGAAGTGGAAGTTGTGAACGACGAACCGTGGTTATGTGGCCTTGGCGGGGGTTATCGCGAGTATTTATATAGTAGAAGTCGGGCACCGTGGCCGGAATATATAAATATAAAATACTACGATCAAATAAAAAACAAAGGGCCAACCAAGAGCGACTAATAAGGATGAGCAATGATATGATACCCCTATATAGAGTCGGTTGCAAACGAATGTTGAAAACAATATACACTCGAAGTGCTGGGTAGCGCTACACTTGGCGTTCCGTTACGGTCAAGCGCGGCACCGAAAAATATTCTCCCACCAACAACAGCGCAAGCAAACGGTGGAGAAGCGAAAGCGAAAGGAAAAACGAAACGAATGCACCGCTGCTGCTGCGTGTATGTGTGTGCGTATGGATGTAAGTGCTATGTACCGTGGCTTGGGTTGACGACCCAACCTTTTGGCGAGATGTAAAACAACGGTTAAAACGGTGGATGACCGTTTTATATGCAATATGTATAATTTAAAATGCGTACGTATGTATGTATATGTAAGATAAATATATATGTGGTGCCGTATGTATGGATTGTGTCTTATTTTTGTTGGCAGTATAATTAGTTAAATACGGAGACGCAGTGATTTATTTTCTTTATTTATAAAACCAAAAACCGATGGAACGTTGAGCATGGAAAAAAAAACAAACTAATTGCAAGCATATGAATTTATGATTGTTTTCAGCCACTTGGATTGCGTTGCGATGTGAACATGTGCTTGTATGCATGTGCATATGTCAGCAACCAAAGCTCAGCTGGTAGCTGGGAGAGGTAGGAATATATACACTGGATCGGAGGTTGACCGCAGCAGCTTGCTCGGATCAAATTAAACCTTTGGAGAAGTAGGTGGCCACAACCGTTGGCAGAACGAAGTATGGTTTAATTTGGAGCTAGAGCGAGAAAAGAATACATTTGTATGTATATATGTATGCCACGGGTACTCGGACTGGGATGGAAAACTCGCACAAAATCACTGCACTGGTGTTGGGCTTACTTATCTTGAACTTAGAGCGATCCGCCGATGCTGGCTGGGGTAAGCTTCTCCTTATGGGGAAGGCGAAGATCCGGCTCGAAGGACCAATGTTTGTAGTGGGGCGGATCGAAGCTCAACTCTCCCACAACGCAATTGATGTAGCCGTCATAAGAAATGAAAACCGTTATGTTTCGTGGTATATATATAATTATGTGTGTGTATTTGGTTGGACGGTCGCGCGGTAGATCGGCCGTCTGAAGCGGGGGTGAAATCGTAACTGCTTAACTCTATGCCTTATGGTGATTTTTCTGCCGTGAGCGCCGTGTGGATCGTGGATTGTGGATCCGAGCGCGCGAGAGCGAGTTGGGACCGGGGCGCACGGAGTTGGCACAGTGCGCGGAAATTGTTTACGGCTGGCCTGAACAATATATTTCATCAGAAATAGTACACTCCATATCTTTGACTGTATAATCAGAAATATTGTGAATATTGTCAGAAATGTTGTCAATATTCTCCTCAATATCGTGAGTTGTGGCCGACTCCTCCGTATGACCGTGCATATTGTTGTCAATATCCTCAATATCCTGAGTTGTGGCCGACTCCTCCGTATCACCGTGCATATTGTCAATATCCTCAATATCGTGAGTTGTGGCCGACTCCTCCGTATGACCGTTCATATTGTTGTCAATATCCTCAATATCCTGAGTTGTGGCCGACTCCTCCGTATCACCGTGCATATTGTCAATATCCTCAATATCCTGAGTTGTGGCCGACTCCTCCGTATCACCGTGCATATTGTCAATATCCTCAATATCGTGAGTTGTGGCCGACTCCTACGTATGACCGTTCATATTGTTGTCAATATCCTCAATATCCTGAGCTGTGGCCGACTCCTCCGTATCACCGTTCATATTGTTGTCAATATCCGCAATATCCTGAGATATCATCAGAACAGAAATATTCTGCACCGGAGTAACAGGCTCAGCATACTTCGCGTGCGTCGTCCCCGCTGAATGGAATACATTATTAGAAGAATATAATATAAATGTAACTAATTTACTTACCCTTACGTTGATGGTCCAGAAAAAAAAAGTACAAATTAATCACTCCTGCTGCACTTATGTCGCAAACTTGGGCTCCACCGAACGACAACGTCATGTTGGCAATTTCCTGTGCTTTCGGCCTTGCAGATGGTCCCAGTATATCCCGCATAATACATTAACAAGGGCACTGTCCACCCCGTCAATTCTTACACCTCCCAAATTAATTTACATCTTTGTCTTATTTTGTCTTCCTTATTTATGTTTTAAATAACGGGGCATGTATGGTTTTGGAATTTACTCATCGATAGTATTATAAGAAATACCAATGTACTCGATATGCCAACACACATTTATTCGAATACGACGATCAAGAAGGAAGAACGTTTACAGATATTTTGTTGCTATACGATACGGACCGATAAATATCACATAATTCCGCGCCTAGTTTCCTGATTTCAACATGTATAAAAATAAAAATAAAATAATTGTAAGGCAACATATATTAACCCTAACCGATCGAGATATTATACTGCAATTAGTTGTATGCGATATTATACTGCGATATGATACTGCGATAGGTTTTCATATCTATGAGATTGCTGAATCTGGATCAGATCAGATCATTTTTATAGCCAATAGGAACAAATCAATTTGCAGTGGCTACGCAGCCACCGACGTCACGCTCAGACTGATTTTCTGTCTCTCTCGCACGCACTCTTTGTCGTGTCGTTTAATATTAGCGGCGTCTGCCGGAGGAGAGCCATACTGACTAAGTATCGGGTATAAATGTAGAGTTGCGGTGTCCGCAGCAACTCACAATGTTCCCGCTCGTTTTAATATATGATTTGAGTAGAAAAACTCGCCTGTTATTCGTAAATGTAACGACTGAAAATAAACTTATTGACAAAAAAGGGAGGAGTATTTATATTGTGTGGGCGCCTTTGGGCCAAGAAATCATCAAAGTTATTCACGTCGCACAGTTTGGGAAAAAACTGGACTGGAGTGGAGTCGACTGGAGGGACTGCAATGACACTTGCCGGCTGGCGGCCTCTTGGAAATTTTAAGCCTCGTTAAGCTTCTGGTCAACCGCCTGGCTGGTCTGCTTGAGCGCTCCATCGAATGGATTAACCTTCGCTCTGGATATACTGGATGCCCTTTTGGATTACAGGACTACCCTCTTTAGCGCCTTTGAATGGATAAACAAAGTGCATGTCCTACATGGATTACAGCCGTATAGCGCCTCATAAAAGGTAAGAAATCAAGCCACAAATTGAATGCCGAACACAGCAAATGCTTAACCCATGACACCACCAAAAGGGGGAGAGGGAGTAGAGGGGGATGAGTGCCCCCTATTAATCCTAGGTGCTTCCTGTGATTTTATGTAAATTTGTACACGGGGAACAGAGGACTCCAAAGAGACCTCTCGAGCAGCAATTCAATGTACAAATGACAGGTTGGCTGTGACACAAAACAGCAGCTTAAGGAAGATGTAAAGCCAAGCAAAAATATACACCCCCCCCCCCCCCCTCCACCACTCTCATTAACCCTTAACCCTTAACTCCTTAATCCCAGAATGGTAGCCAACATTTCAGCCACACCAAGGAGTATGGTGGCATGGTATTTATCGCAAGTCCTATCCCAAACCAACAAAGCCGATCAACTATTGCAAGTCGCAGCTCTGCCCAGGGAAAGTACGTCACCTGACCTGTGATTCGAAACACAACATCGAAGTGGGCCCTGAACTATCACTTGGAGCCGTTCAGAACTGGCTCTGGAAATCATTCAGTACGAATATCTGGAGAGAGCGGCACAACACAGAGAACGGCAGCAAATATCGAAAGCACAGGGAACATAAAGTAAATAAAAATAAAAATACAAAACAAAGCCCATGAACGAATATTTCCTCACAGGTGCTGGAATAAGATGAATCCAACTATTAACAATCCACGTTCCCCATTCACCTGCTCGCGGGGTGTTTTCGGATCCATGGGATCCTTCGTCTTTCGTCGACCAGCAGCAGCAGCAGCA
This sequence comes from Drosophila miranda, assembly GCF_003369915.1. Taxonomy (NCBI): domain Eukaryota; kingdom Metazoa; phylum Arthropoda; class Insecta; order Diptera; family Drosophilidae; genus Drosophila; species Drosophila miranda. The sequence goes on along the minus strand of NW_022881625.1, from coordinate 6,875,375 downwards.
GCCGGGGCTGCAGGTCCCCCCGAAGGTTCCGCCGACAAGAATGAACTCAATGCGATGTCTTTCCTAGGCCACATCCACACCAGTCCTCTGCTGTCCCGCCCAATGGGTCCAATAGGTCACGCTCACCCCCCCACCTTCCCTCCGATGGGGGATTCAGATGGGTGAGCGGCAGCAGCCCAGACTCCACTTCCCCCCAGGACATAACTTACCCCCGGCTCCCCTGCAGATTCAATGCTGTGCCACAGATCGCTTCGATGGGACCACCGCCCGTGTTGAGCTCCCTCTGGACAGGCGGCGCTTCTCCGGACAGCCGCGGAAACTACTACGACGACCCCCACGAAGAGTACTCCGACTGCCGCTACGAGGGCAACTACGAGGGCGACTACTCGATGCCCACCGAGGAGGACCAAGAGGAGGAGTCGTGCTCCTGTCAGAGCCAGACCTGTCAGAGCCAGAGCGAGTTCAGCTCGATAGAGCGCACCGAGTCGGACTCGGAGTGGGAGGAGCTCTCCGACGGCCTTTCCCCCAGGGTCTCCCCGCTGGAGTCCCTCGGCGCAGTCGTGCTCTCCACAATGCAGCCGGAGCACCGTCAGCGCATGGTGGCCTTGTACCACCTCGTCTTGGAGACCGCTGTGGTCAGAGGTCGTGCTGCAACTGCTGTGCTGCGCGGTGTTCTGGCTGGTCGAGAAGACCGTGCGCTTCAACGAAACCGTCGGCTCGAAGCGCCACCGATTGTGGAACAGCAAGTTCAAGCTGCGCACCATCCAGCGCCAGTTGCTGTGGCGCATGGCCAATGCCCGGGGCGACGAGACGCTCGTCTTCTTTGCCGTGCTCATGACCACGCCCTGGCTGTTCTCCCTCAGCCTCCTGGGATTCATCCTGTCCCTGGCGGCGCTCCTGAAGAAGACCGTCGAGCAGCTGGTGTTCCAGATACGCCTGCACCTCGTGCTCTAGGGGCAGCCATCGAGCAGAAAGCAGCAAGCAGTATCCAATCACACACTGACAGAAGACACACGGCCACACGCCCGACACTCCACCCCTCCCCTCAGAGATGTTTGCACTTTCATTTGGGCATCTATTTTCGTTGATGCTGGCATCGCAATACACGGAATCGTCTCTCCGTGTTTGGCCGCAATGAAAATAGATACCGAAATATTCGAAATTCAAAGTCAATTCCCACGAGAGAGAGCGAGACGGGCCTTCTTCTTTTGGTTTACGGCCTTTCTTTCTTCTGCCTTTGGCATCGCCCACTCCACTCTCTTTATTTTTCTTGCATTAAATTGGCAATAATATAAACTCGCCTTCTCTTTCTGCTTAGTAGTATTCCCCTGTCGCCGATAGCCCGCATCCTCTGCGTTCCAGAATCTGCGGAAATTTCCAGCGGGGGCTACTGGCGTGCATCAGCCGTCGAGTAGATTGAATGGGAACGCTGCCAGCATATATGTACTATGTGTGTGTGTGCCCAACTAACGCAGACAACTGCGTTCTAGAATGAAATATTAATTCATTGGATACGCACACATAGATCCCCTTCATCGCTCTCTGTTTCCCTCGGAGGGCGGCAGGGTACTGGGTGTCTACGCTGCTCGGCGCTGGCCTGTATCTAATCGCGCCTGCCTTGCTGTGTACCCACTGTAGATGCATATTTACGTACGGTTGTTAATCAATGTCCGTTGATTGTCGTATCGTTGCTTGGAAGGGGAATCCCCCTAATATTAAAGCTGGGATCCTATGCCAGAGCAGAACGCAATACTTTTCATATCCCACCTTGGGTTTCCTTAACCAATCCCATAACTTTCGACATTGACAATGAGGCTTCATCAGCATTCGTTCGCTCACAGTCATTATCATAATGATGATGATAATGATAATAATGTGCATGTGTGTGGTGTGTGACTCTCGTTTAGGACCTGAGCTCAAAAGTGCAATGCACGGCAGAAAAATCAACACGAGCTGATTCAAGGGGTAAAGATATGTATCTTTGGCACACCGAAGTGCCGACACTCTTTCAATTCAAGCTTGTTCACAGCCCAGCGATTCGCAAATGCGGCCAATGAGTATGTGTTGTGAGTATATAACAGCCCATCCGATCCGATCAGGCGATTCATCAGTGAAGATTTTCTCTCGTTTCGCTTTTCTGCCTAGTGGGGTCCCAGGTGTGGGAAAAGCCACGACGGCGTGAAACTCAAGAAAAGCATGAAGAAAATTACGATTGAACCGGTGACTAGCTCATGGTCTTCCTCGAGCGAACCGACTGCCTTTGTTCAACTGGGACGATGAGGTCTGAGCGTGTTCATCTCGGCCAGTGAGAACTTGCTCGTAGCGGGTCAGCAGATTGGTGCGGACAATGGCGCCGTTCAGTTCCGCCTGGGCCTTGATGGCCTGTGGGAAAAGAGAGGGGAGAAAACAGTTGGATAAAGCCGAGGAAGAAAAGGAAATATAAACCCACCTGAGTATCGCTGACAGCCAGACCATTCAGGAGATTGAACAACACAATGGTCATGAAGAACACAAAGAGCAGGAAGATCAGGTAAGTGTAGACGCTGTCAAACTTTATGTCACCGGCATCAAATTCTCCCGTGAGCATCACAATCGTCTTGATGAGCGCCTCGATGGGCACGGAGAATGTGTTGAAGTGACCAACATCTTCTCCCTCCTTTGCTGGCTCTGGCGTGCTGTCCTTCGGAGAGGAGGAATCCACCTGGGGCTTGCCAAACAGTATGTAGAAGCACAGACTAAAAACACAAAGATCGAGTAGAGAGCAAAGCTCTTGATGAAGCTGCTGGAGACGGCGCGCAGCATGAGCATGTGCGTCGAAATTGAGAGTACTGGCAGGGAGCCAACCAGCAGGCAGAACTCAACGGACACCAGCAGAATGGTGAAGACGACCAGTATGCGCTGCGTCTCCTTGTCGTAGCTGGCTTCCATGCAGGTTAGGATCGACAAGACAATGAGAGCCCCCTCAATCAGGTTCGTGATGGACCTGAAGTACAGCAGCGGCGACATGGCAAGCTGTATGACCTCTCGGATCATGAGATACACAATCCCTATCCAAGAGAACAGGCCGAAGAGGGCAGTCAGGCCCGTGTGGTCGCTTTCGTGGAACTTAAGGAGCGTATGCGTGATAATGGAGGCACGGAAGAGAGAGTAAAGTAGAAAGTTCAGATAGAAGATCACCGAGAGGCGGTGCCACTTGAGTAAGAGGAAACTCGAGATTAGCGGGTGCTGGAGCAGGTAACGCAGCTCCTTGGAATCGGCGATGTATGCGATTGGAGTCATCTCGTCCTCCAATTGGTGAGGATGGCCAATGCTCCGCTTGTCCGACTGAGAGGAGCCCACCTGAGAGGCATTCGATCGTCCTGGCGATTGGCCTGGGCACCGCTGTCCAGGGCAGTGTTGAATTCCCGTATGTCCCGATTAGCGAGGGCTGCGCTCAACTGGCCCTGCGGATCGATGAAACCGCAGTTGTTAGAGCTCATTCTGCTGTCTGCAAAGAGTCAAGTGAGAATGGGGAGGATGAGCTATGTCTATGTGGGCTTTCGTTAATCTTATCCAACCCACGCTGCGTATGAGTGACTTCTAATGCCGTTTCTATGAAAATGATGCCAGAACCCGCATTGTTAGAGCTCTGCTCTGGTCAATGGAGGGAGGTCTGACCCAACAGACGGTTTCTGTACAGACCTTGAAATGGCCGAAACAAAAGCATGAGAGTGGACCGACCCCCGAAACAAACGGTATTTGACAACGCTTCATGCTACGATGATTTTCACACAAATGACTGTCTGTCCATGGAGCTGGCCAGCAGCTGGAGGCAGAGCCACAGTCAGAGCCACAGTCAGAGCCACAGTCACAGCCACATCCGCAGCCGAAAGCTACCCCACAGGTTTCTTGGAGACCGCTGTGGTCAAGGTCGTGCTGCTGGTGCTGCAACTGCTGTGCTGCGAGGTGGTCTGGCTGGTCGAGAAGACCGTGGGCTTCAACGAAACCGTCGGCTCGAAGCGCCACCGATTGTGGAACAGCAAGTTCAAGCTGCGCACCATCCAGCGCCAGTTGCTGTGGCGCATGGCCAATGCCCGGGGCGACGAGACGCTCGTCTTCTTTGCCGTGCTCATGACCACGCCCTGGCTGTTCTCCCTCAGCCTCCTGGGATTCATCCTGTCCCTGGCGGCGCTCCTGAAGAAGACCGTCGAGCAGCTGGTGTTCCAGATACGCCTGCACCTCGTGCTCTAGGGGCAGCCATCGAGCAGAAAGCAGCAAGCAGTATCCAATCACACACTGACAGAAGACACACGGCCACACGCCCGACACTCCACCCCTCCCCTGAGAGATGTTTGCACTTCCATTTGGGCATCTATTTTCGTTGATGCTGGCATCGCAATACACGGAATCGTCTCTCCGTTCTTGGCCGCAATGAAAATAGATACCGAAATATTCGAAATTCAAAGTCAATTCCCACGAGAGAGAGCGAGACAGGCCTTCTTTTGGTTTACGGCCTTTCTTTCTTCTGCCTTTGGCATCGCCCACTCCACTCTCTTTATTTTTCTTGCATTAAATTAGCAATAATATGAACTCGCCTTCTCTTTCTGCTTAGTAGTATTCCCCTGTCGCCGATAGCCCGCATCCTCTGCGTTCCAGAATCTGCGGAAGTTTCCAGCGGGGGCTACTGGCGTGCATCAGCCGTCGAGTAGATTGAATGGGAACGCTGCCAGCATATATGTACTATGTGTGTGTGTGCCCAACTAACGCAGACAACTGCGTTCTAGAATGAAATATTAATTCATTGGGGATACGCACACACAGATCCCCCTTCATCGCTCTCTGTTTCCCTCGGTGGGTGGCAGGGTACTGGGTGTCTACGCTGCTCGGCGCTGGCCTGTATCTAATCGCGCCTGCCTTGCTGTGTACCCACTGTAGATGCATATGTACATACAGTTGTATTGTCGCATCGTTGCTTGGAAGGGGAATCCCCCTAATATTAAAGCTGGGATCCTATGCCAGAGCAGAACGCAATACTTTTCATATCCCACATTGGGTTTCCTTAACCAATCCCATAACTTTCGACATTGACAATGAGGCTTCATCAGCATTCGTTCGCTCACAGTCATTATCATAATGATGATGATAATGATAATAATATGCATGTGTGTGGTGTGTGACTCTCGTTTAGGACCTGAGCTCAAAAGTGCAATGCACGGCAGAAAAATCAACACGAGCTGATTCAAGGGGTAAAGATATGTATCTTTGGCACACCGAAGTGCCGACACTCTTTCAATTTAAGCTTGTTCACAGCCCAGCGATTCGCAAATGCGGCCAATGAGTATGTGTTGTGAGTATATAACAGCCCATCCGATCCGATCCGATCAGGCGATTCATCAGTGAAGATTTTCTCTCCTTTCGCTTTTCTGCCTAGTGGGGTCCCAAGTGTGGGAAAAGCCACGAGGGCGTGAAACTCAAGAAAAGCATGAAGAAAATTACGATTGAACCGGTGACTAGCTCATGGTCTTCCTCGAGCGAGCCGACTGCCTTTGTTTAACTGGGACGATGAGGTCTGAGCGTGTTCATCTCGGCCAGTGAGAACTTGCTCGTAGCGGGTCAGCAGATTGGTGCGGACAATGGCGCCGTTCAGTTCCGCCTGGGCCTTGATGGCCTGTGGGAAAAGAGAGGGGAGAAAACAGTTGGATAAAGCCGAGGAAGAAAAGGAAATATAAACCCACCTGAGTATCGCTGACAGCCAGACCATTCAGGAGATTGAACAACACAATGGTCATGAAGAACACAAAGAGCAGGAAGATCAGGTAAGTGTAGACGCTGTCAAACTTTATGTCACCGTGAGCATCACAATCGTCTTGATGAGCGCCTCGATGGGCACGGAGAATGTGTTGAAGTGACCATCATCTTCTCCCTCCTTTGCTGGCTCTGGCGTGCTGTCCTTCGGAGAGGAGGAATCCACCTGGGGCTTGCCAAACAGTATGTAGAAGCACAGACTAAACGTAAGCACAAAGATCGAGTAGAGAGCAAAGCTCTTGATGAAGCTGCTGGAGACGGCGCGCAGCATGAGCATGTGCGTCGAAATTGAGAGTACTGGCAGGGAGCCAACCAGCAGGCAGAACTCAACGGACACCAGCAGAATGGTGAAGACGACCAGTATGCGCTGCGTCTCCTTGTCGTAGCTGGCTTCCATGCAGGTTAGGATCGACAAGACAATGAGAGCCACCTCCATCAGGTTCGTGATGGACCTGAAGTACAGCAGCGGCGACATGGCAAGCTGTATGACCTCTCGGATCATGAGATACACAATCCCTATCCAAGAGAACAGGCCGAAGAGGGCAGTCAGGCCCGTGTGGTCGCTTTCGTGGAACTTAAGGAGCGTATGCGTGATAATGGAGGCAGGGAAGAGAGAGTAAAGTAGAAAGTTCAGATAGAAGATCACCGAGAGGTGGTGCCACTTGAGTAAAAGGAAACTCGAGCTGGCGTCTCATCAGATTCTTGTAGTTGATGATGATCTCGAAACTCTGGTCACCGGGCTTCTCCCCGTTGGTTGTGATGCAGGAATCGAAGTGCACCTCCAGCACTTTCGGGTCCATCTCCTGTATGGGAAGATCTCCGAACGCGCTTCTCGCCCCGATGTACGCTCCCTGCCGTAGAAGCTCCTGTGCCACCTTTGTGTTGCGATACTTGACCGCATAGGAGAGTGGCACCAGGCCAGCCTTGTCCGCCTCATTGATGTCCACACGATCGCTCTCGAGCAGCAGATGGAAGCAGCGCTGGTGGTCACAGAAGTCGTCCAGCGGCTGCTCACCCAGGCGACTGATAACCGCGTTCAGCAGGTTGGAATGCGATGTCAGCCTCAGCTGCGGATGCTTCAACAGCTTCTATAGCGCCCTGTGGTTGCCCCAGATTACGGCCAACTCCACGGGGCTGATGTCGCTCAATTTTGAAGGATTAATGTTGATGCCCGTCTCGAGGATGGCCTCAAAGGCTCGCTGCTTGCCCCGCTTGATACTCTCCGCCAGCAGGGACTGATACTCCTCCTGGTTGGCATTGCATTGGTTGTCTGCGTTTCCGCTGACGTTCTGGTGGTACTCCGCGAACTGTTGCTCGAACTGGTTCTCGTCTCCGTCCCGCAGCGTGCGGAGGAGTCGCTCGCAGTCGATCTCTGCTCCGGCCTCGCGCAGCTCCGGCAACGGCAGTTCCGGATACTGATCCCTCAGCATCTGGCGTACCTGCCCGTTCCGATAGCTGTCAATGTCCAACTGTGGTTGTTTCAGAAAAAGTCGGATCAGCTCCAGCTTAGTGCCTGCCTCAATCTTTCTATTCTTCAGCACATGGTGGAGGGGCGTGAACTCACCCTGATCCACCAAATTCGGAGAGGCTCCGTACTCGAGCAGCAGCTGAATGCAGGAGCCCACCTGAGAGGCATTCGATCATCCTGGCGATTGGCCTGGGCACCGCTGTCCAGGGCAGTGTGGAATTCCCGTATATCTCGATTAGCGAGGGCTGCACTCAACTGGCCCTGCGGATCGATGAAACCGCAGTTGTTAGAGCTCATTCTGCTGTCTGCAAAGAGTCAAGTGAGAATGGGGAGGATGAGCTATGTCTATGTGGGCTTTCGTTAATCTTATCCAACCCACGCTGCGTATGAGTGACTTCTAATGCCGTTTCTATGAAAATGTTAGAGCTCTGCTCTGGTCAATGGAGGGAGGTCTGACCCAACAGACGGTTTCTGTACAGACCTTGAAATGGCCGAAACAAAAGCATGAGAGTGGACCGACCCCCGGAACAAACGGTATTTGACAACGCTTCATGCTACGATGATTTTCACACAAATGACTGTCTGTCCATGGAGCTGGCCAGCAGCTGGAGGCAGAGCCATAGTCAGAGCCACAGTCAGAGCCACAGTCACAGCCACATCCGCAGCCGAAAGCTACCCCACAGGTTTCTCGAAAAATAAAAACCAAATCTTCGTTTTGGGGGCAATTAAAGAAAGCGTCTTTAAGTGGTTTTTGTGGTACCCGAACTACAGACTTAATTTGCCCTCCCGTGTAGTTATTAAATTATAGCAATCCAACTGAAGACAAGGTAAGACAAGGCATGAGAAGTACTCAGGGAGTGGCTTGATTGTTCAAAGTGATATACAAATTTGAATCAAGTTTGGTGTTCGATCTCACTCGCCTTTTGGTATATCAAAATTTAACGATCATAAAGAATAATCATAAAATAATCGACACATCAATATCAATTAGCAATCAATTGGTTACGCTTTATGCTTTGAATACTGTTCCGAATGGAGCTTTAGATAAAGCCCTGGGCAGTGCTGAAATCTTGCGATTTATAGGCGGCTCTTTTCGTAAATTTCAAGGCGGCTTCTTCTGTGGGATCTGATCCCTCCAGCCGTCAGCTCAACGTCTTCTCCGCTCTGTTGTGTTCTGTTCTGTTCCGTTCTGTCTGCTGTCTGCTTTGATGCTTGAAATGTGTGAGAAATCGGCTAATCACACATGAGACACAGTCGCATCTGACCCTAGCAATTAAGAGCACTACTTTCAGAAATATTGATGTAGTCAATGTAATCTATACTTATTGCGAAAAGATTCGGAAAACACAAATTGCCCTTAAACTCTTAAACATCTGCTTCATCTACGGAAACCAGTCGAAATCACAGAGTATACGGAGTCTGGAGAGGAATTTTATTCCCCCTTCTCTTGGAGCTCACATATATATATACTATAACACTGGTAAAAAAAAAAGTACTCGTATCACTCTGGAATTTGAGAATAAAGTGTGTCACAAAGGAAAGGGAGTCCAACGACATTATTACTAGTTTTAAAAGAAAAATAATAATGAGATTATCTTCATTCGTGATTCGAAAACTGTTTCGACTTCTCATTTTTTCTTTGAGTGAATTTATATTTATAAACCTTTCAGCCCTGTTCTTCTTTCTGTTTGTGGGAACATCTGGAATTTGGAGACTGAGAGAGCTGGAGCCTAGGAAATTGCCCAACAAAATTGGCTCTGAGTTGCACACCGAATCCTCTAATAAAGTTCTTTGTGTTGGTGCAGCTGCAAAAGTGAAATCAGCAAATGACAACACTTCGGAAAGAGTAAGTAGAAGGGGGACAGACGTGATTAATGTAAAGTTTTTAACGCGATAAACTGAATATGTATATGTCCAGCTGCACAGGATCAGCCGCGTTTCTCCGATCGTCTGTCAATAATTTATACTATATACGTACTGTCTTACACTGCTATAAGATTCTCACATGATATTTTACCATACCCTTCCCGAATACGTGATGTGATCAGATCGAGAGACCCTCTAGCTGCGTGGGAGGAGGAGAGCAGAGTAAACACTAAACTAAATTGCTTGTCCATAAAGTCTGTTTTTTGGCAAACTGTGCTTGGATTGTTTATCCAATTTATGGCATTATTATACCCGATACTCAAAATGAGTATTGGGGTATATTAGATTTGTGGTAAAAGTGGATGTGTGTAACGTCCAGAAGGAAACGTTTCCGACCCCATAAAGTATATATATTCTTGATCAGCATCAATAGCCGAGTCGATTGAGCCATGTCTGTCTGTCCGTCTGTCCGTCCGTCCGTCTGTCCGTCTGTCCGTCCCCTTCAGCGCCTAGTGCTCAAAGACTATAAGAGCTATAGCAACGATGTTTTGGATCCAGATTTCTGTGATATGTCACTGCCACAAGAAAATTTCAAAACTTTGCCCCGCCCACTTCCGCTCCCACAAAGGGCGAAAATCTGTGGCATCCACAATTTCGACGATACGAGAAAACCAAAAACGCAGAATCGTAGAAGATGACTATATCTGAACCAGATCGTATAATTATTAAAGCCAGAATCAAGAAAACAATTTCCTTCTTTCTCGCTCTGTCTCTCTCTAACACACAGGTTTCATGGTCGGTTTTGCCAATTGCAAAATATGAGTTCAAGGATCTCAGAACCCATAAGAGCTAGAGCAACCAAATTTGGTATCCACACTCCTGTGATATCGCACCTTGACCGTTTTGTGTCAAAATTTCGCCACACCCCCTTCCGCCCCCGCAAAGGACGAAAATGTGGGGCATCCACAAATCTCAGAGACTATCAACGCTAGAGTAACGAAATTTAGTATCCGCACTCCTATTAGATCTCACTATAAAACGTATGTCTCGAAATTTCGTCCCACCCCCTTCCGCCCACACAAAGGACGAAAATCTGTTGCATCCACAATATTGCAGATTCGAGAAAACTAAAAACGCAAAATCATAGATAATGACCATATCTATCAGATTGCTGAATCTGGATCAGATCGTATAATTTTTGTAGCCAAAAGCAAGAAATCAATTTGCAGTATCGGGTATAAATGTAGAGTTGCGGTCTCCGCAGCAACTCAGATTGCTGAATCTGGATCAGATCGTATCATTTTTGTAGCCAAAAGCAAGAAATCAATTTGCAGTATCGGGTATAAATGTAGAGTTGCGGTCTCCGCAGCAACTCACAACCTTCCCCCTCGTTTTTTTTATGCATTCTCAGCGTTTTGCTGCACTTAATGAACAACAGGCGATGGTCTGGCCCGAGACGCTTTGTTTACACTTGGCATTAAAACTGGAAAAACAAAGGGAAATAACCAAAAATTCTAGTATGAAGAAAAAAGTACTCGGGTGTGGCAGAAAAAAACTACAATCTTGATCTACAAATGAAGTTTTGTTACAGTGAAATATATACTTGACTTGTAGTGAAACGCAGCCCCGAAATTGTCATCATAAAAACTTCGTAATTAAGATGAATGCGTGAGGAGATGGGGCTGGAGCTGAGACCAAGCATGACTTAATGCTGAACCGCCTCCGAGTGGCATCCGCAGATAAAAAGCAACAAAATATAGTTGTATACAAGAAATGTTTAGCTGGCACCGAAATACGGACAGCTCACAAACACATGGACACATGCTTAACTTAACTAAAGTGGATACACACACATGCATCGCATATACATGCTCTATATTGGGTATATACATATGTACTACTCGTACTCGCTGTGCACTTCATAAACAATTGGCTTGCCTACATCATGTACTCGTACAACACACAACAAAAGATTTGAGGGGGTGTGTGTGGAGTGGGAGAATTGGGGGGGATGTCAGTCAGTGCCCCGCACGTTTCGATCATTTCGAATAATTTAATTAAGCCCAGACGAGGCGGCAGTACTGGGACTTTCACGATTCTCCCCGGAACTTCCAAAAGCCCTGAAAATGGCAAGATTTTCAAAAAAAAATTAATTAAAGATCACTTTGATTTAGCACCCCTTTTGGGACTACGCCCTTGTGTCCCGCTAAAAGTAGAAAACGAATAAACAAAAGCTTTGTGGGCGGAGCCAGATCGGCAAACGAATGAATCCAGCCAAAGATTTAGGTAGTAGTCGTATATGGGGAGGGAGGGAAACTGAGACCTGGTCGCTCGACTCTCCACATATCGCCTAATCGATGGATTATTTAATTGTAATTGGTAATAAGAAATGCAAATTCAGCTCTCGGTACATGTGTAATGTGGTATGTGAGGACGGAAGCACTCGACGCCAAAAGTCCATTCAAATGAAGCGAGGCTTGGATTACTCCCGAACCCGATTGGGTAAACATGGAACTGGACTCCGTTTACTGCTGTTGCACACTATCTGAGGGGATCGACTGACGGTCAGGCACGATTATTTCGTTTATTTCTTATTTATTTTCTTTTCTTGAAAGAAACAATACACACTTGAGAAAACGAGTCACCTTCGGCGTTTCCTTTTAGGGCATCAAAAAAGTGATCGTGACCATTGCCGGCCCACATTCGAAAATCGTTTTTCAAAAACTCTCGTTCGTTCTGGCGATGATGTCACAGTTTGAGTGTATATATATAAAGTATATATATTCTTGATCAGCATCAATAGCCGAGTCGATTGAGCCCTGTCTGTCTGTCCGTCCGTCCGTCTGTCCGTCCCCTTCAGCGCCTAATGCTCAACGACTATAGGATCTAGAGCAACGATGGTTTGGATCCAGACTTCTCTGATATGTCACTGCTACAAGAATATTTCAAAACTTCGCCCCGCCCACTTCCGCCCCCACAAAGGACGAACATCTGTGGCATCCACAATTTTAAAGATACGAGAAAACCAAAAACGCAAAATCTGAACCAGATCGTATAATTATTATAGCCAGAATCAAGAAAACAATTTCATTCTTTCTCGCTCTGTCTCTCTCTAACACACAGGTTTCATGGTCGGTTTTGCGAATTGCAAAATATGAGTTCAAGGATCTCAGAACCCATAAGAGCTAGAGTAACCAAATTTGGTATCCACACTCCTGTGGTATCGGACCTTGACCGTTTTGTGTCAAAATTTCGCAACACCCCCTTCCGCCCCCGCAAAAGACGAAAATCTGGGGCATCCACAAAACTCAGAGACTATTAAGGCTAGAGTAACCAAATTTGGTATCCGAACTTCTGTTAGATCTCACCATAAAACGTTTATCTCAGAATTTTGCCCCACCCCCTTCCGCCCCCACAAAGGACGAAAATCTGTTGCAACCACAATATTGCACATTCGAGAAAACTAAAAACGCAGAATCATAGATAACGACCATATCTATCAGAAGAGGGTGTGGCGAAATTTTGACACGAAACGGTCAAGGTTCGATATCACAGGAGTGTGGATACCAAATTTGGTTGCTCTGGCTCTGATAGGTTCTGAGATCCTTGAACTCATATTTTGCAATTGGCAAGGCCGACCATGAAACCTGTGTGTTAGAGAGAGACAGAGCGAGAAAGAAGGAAATTGTTTTCTTTATTCTGGCTATAATAATTATACGATCTGGTTGAGATTTTACACTCTAGAACATATAGTCATCCTGTACGATTCTGCGTTTTTGCTTTTATCGTATCTTTAAAAATGTGGATGCCACAGATTTTCGTCCTTTGGTGGGGCGGAAGTGGGCGGGGCGAAGTTTTGAAATATTTTTGTAGCAGTGACATATCACAGAAGTCTGGATCCAAAACATCGTTGCTCTAGCTCTTATAGTCTTTGAGCACTAGGCGCTGAAGGGACGGACAGACGGACGGACGGACAGACGGACAGACGGACAGACAGACATGGCTCAATCGACTCGGCTATTGATGCTGATCAAGAATATATATACTTTATGGGTGTGACGGCGCTTCGGCCGGGGTATGCTCGTCGCGCCGGGTTCCACAGAAATTTGTTTGATCTCTGGGTGTGGTAGCTGAAAGAGAGTCTCGTGGTTCAAGAATAAGGCGGGCTTTGAGCGGTAATAAAAGAGATAGAGTTATTTTTATTGTTCTTAAAGGTACAAAGTTTGGTAGTGGCGCGGGTGTTTTTCTGCCGGCTCTTCCTTCGGCGTCGTTCTTCGGGTTGGCCGCACGTGGCGGATGGTTGCGTGCGGGTCCTGGTAGTCTTCGGGTCGGTGTCGGTTGAGGTCGCGGAGGTCTAATGCGCTCCGAGGGGAAGAATGTTGCGGAGGGTGAATGCGCTCCGAGGAGAAATAATGTTGCGGAGGGTTAATGCGCTCCGAAAAGGAATAATGTTGCGGAGGGTGAATGCGCTCCGAGGAGGAATAATGTTGCGGAGGGTTAATGCGCTCCGAGGAGGAATAATGTTGCGGAGGGTGAATGCGCTCCGAGGAGGAATAATGTTGCGGAGGGTTAATGCGCTCCGAGGAGAAATAATGTTGCGGAAAGTTAATGCGCTCCGTGGAGAAATAATGTTGCGGAGGGTTAATGCGCTCCGAGGAGAAATAATGTTGCGGAGGGTGAATGCGCTCCGAGGAGAAATAATGTTGCGGAGGGTGAATGCGCTCCGAGGAGAAATAATGTTGCGGAGGGTAAATGCGCTGCGAGGAGAAATAATGTTGCGGAGGGTTAATGCGCTCCGAGGAGAAATAATGTTGCGGAGGGTGAATGCGCTCCGAGGAGAAATAATGTTGCGGAGGGTTAATGCGCTCCGAGGGGAAAGGTGGCGGAGGTTTAATGCGCTCCGAGGAGGATTGGAGGATCGCTGGGGCTGCGGGTGGCTGCTACTGATGCTTACCTCTCCACGGGCCGGAGCCGAACTGATGATGATCGCTCTGGCAGAGCCCCTTTTATTTCCGAAAAGCAGCTGATCGTACGGTCTGTCCCTAGCGCGTTGTGATGAGGGGTCCCTAACGCGTTTGTACGGATCGGCTGATAGTGTGCCCGTTGGAGCTTGGGTTATGGTCACACTAGGGGCGGTCAGCTGTGGGTGTGACCGTGGGTGGCTGTGCTACGGGCCCATTGGTGGTGATCAGCTGTGGTTGGTTTTATGTATCTTTTATTGTTTGTTTATTTATATTCATTTCTTATGTGGCAGGTCTTCATGTATTTGTAGCTTATGTTCTACTTATCCTACTAATACTTATTTTATAGTCTTCATGGCTTGTCTTGGTGTTTCAAGTGATATTGTTGTGGTGTTTGTGGCGCCGGCGCTTGGTCTTCCTGGCGCTGGGCGTCACATGGGGTCGGAAACGATTCCTTCTGGACGTTACACACATCCACTTTTACCACAAATCTAATATACCCCAATACTCATTTTGAGTATCGGGTATAAAAACTAAGAATCATAGACGAGGGGGAACTTTGTGAGTTGCTGCGGACACCGCAACTCTACAGTTATACCCGATACTAAGTCAGTATGGCTCTCCTCCGGCAGACGCCTCTACAGAAAATCAGTCTGAGCGTGACGTCGGGCGCTGCGTAGCCACTGCAAATTGATTTCTTGCTTTTGGCTACAAAAATGATCCGATCTGATCCAGATTCAGCAATCTGATAGATATAGTCATTATCTATGATTCTGCGTTTTTAGTTTTCTCGAATGTGCAATATTGTGGATGCCACAGATTTTCGTCTTTTGTGGTGGCGGAAGGGGGTGGGGCGAAATTCTGAGATAAACGTTTTATAGTGAGATCTAACAGAAGTGCGGATACCAAATTTGGTTACTCTAGCCTTAATAGTCTCTGAGATTTGTGGATGCCCCAGATTTTCGTCCTTTGCGGGGGCGGAAGGGGGTGTGGCGAAATTTGGACACGAAACGGTCAAGGTCCGATATCACAGGAGTGTGGATACCAAATTTGGTTGCTCTGGATCTTATAGGTTCTGAGATCCTTGAACTCATATTTTGCAATTGGCAAAGCCGACCATGAAACCTGTGTGTTAGAGAGAGACAGAGCGAGAAAGAATGAAATTGTTTTCTTGATTCTGGCTATAATAATTATACGATCTGGTTGAGATTTTACACTCTAGAACATATAGTCATCCTCTACGATTCTGCGTTTTTGGTTTTATCGTATCTTTAAAAATGTGGATGCCACAGATTTTCGTCCTTTGTGGGGGCGGAAGTGGGCGGGGCAAAGTTTTGAAATATTTTTGTAGCAGTGACATATCACAGATGTCAGGATCCAAAACATCGTTGCTCTAGCTCTTATAGTCTTTGAGCACTAGGCGCTGAAGGGGACGTACGGACGGACGGACGGACGGACGGACGGACGGACGGACGGACGGACAGACGGACGGACGGACGGACAGACGGACAGACAGACAGGGCTCAATCGACTCGGCTATTGATGCTGTTCAAGAATATATATACTTTATGGGGTCGGAAACGATTCCTTCTGGACGTTACACACATCCACTTTTACCACAAAGCTAATATACCCCAATACTCATTTTGAGTATCGGGTATAAAAAAAAAAAAAACAAATTATTATTATTATTATTGTTGTGGAGATAATGTTTTTTATCCCCAATCGGCCGACTAATTATTTCGAATTAAATAAAACTCGGCGCAGAAATAAAATTACGATATGTTCTTTAATGCGTGACATCCAAATTGCAAGTGTGGCTTGACCGCGCTTTACATTTCCGCTCCGATCGCTAAACGCAGCTTCGCTCGGCCGACGTCGGTAGGCAGACGCAAAGCGGAGATAGCGAAGAGCGAGCTGGCAGAGAGCGTTTAGCAGGGCAGGCAAGCGCAAAGCTTTAACAAACAAATGAGTGACATAGACATAATTTTTTTTAATTTTTTTTTTTTTTATTATTCGTTGAATCCCGTACATTGCATATAACGTATCTTAACATCACTGGTAAATAATATTGGGGTAGCCAAACCTAATGCTAAATGCGAGAGGACTTACAAAAAATATAATATTATAATATTGGGAGGGAAACTTAGAGTTGGCCAATAGTTTTGGCAAAACCCAATCTCTTCAACCGCCTGAAAGGCCTGGCAGGTAGTAATCGTCTGGCGAGCATACTATGGTGTCTAATTAGCCTGTCACTGTATCTGCTGGTGTGCCTTCCAATCTGCTCCTCTACTGTATGCAGATTCAAATCCCGATGTAGGGTGGAGCCGCGCACTTACCAAGGGCAGTTCGTTATTTGTCTCATGGCGCGATTCTGCAAGACCTGTATCCGTTTATAGTTCGATTTGGCAGCTATACCCCAAATCTGCACACCGTAGAGCCAGATCGGGGCTACACAGTGTACATAAACTGCTCTTTTGGCTCTCAGTGACATGGTGCTTCTTCTGTTAATCAGCCACCGCAATTGCTGCATTCTTTGCCCACATTTACGAGCCGTAGCTTTCAAGTGTGGACCAAAAGTAAGACGCTTATCAAGGGTGATACCGAGATACTTTGCTTGCTCTGGTTGGTCCAAAGTTACGCCTTCAAACTTTATGGATGGGGTGTGGTCCATGAGCGCTTTCAGGGTGAAGCATGGATTGGTGGTTTTCAGTGGGTTGACTTTTAAATTCCATCTTTTGCACCAAGCTGCCAAAGAGTAGAGGTACTCTTGGAGACCATCTGCTGCCTCAAGGCGGCACTTGGAGCTGTAGAGCAGTGCTATATCGTCCGCGTAGGTAGCAAGCAGAGCCTTACGGGGGGCCTCCATATGTTGCTCGCTTGGGGAGGGTAGATCTGCAGTATAGATAGAGTAAAGCAGCGGGCCAAGGACGCTGCCCTGTGGAACTCCAGCTCTCATTTGGCAAGGTGTTGAATGTGTGTTCCTGAACCTGACCATTAACTGACGTCCTTCCAAGTATGATCGTAGGACACCGTAGTATGGTGCTGGGAACAGTTTTTTAATTTTGCTCAGTAGGCCGATATGCCAAACTCTATCGAAGGCTTGCTGCATATCAATGAAGACTGCATTGCAGTTTTCTGCAGTAGGATGTGTCCTGCCAATCTGTGGACTTGCTCCACTGTGCCGTGTCCCTCCCGAAAGCAAAACTGGTGATCCGGCAAGATACGGCATTCCTTGATTATACTACCAAGACGATTGGCAAGAAGCCTCTCCCATACCTTAGATAAGGAAGACAAAAGACTTATTGGCCGATACGACTCAGGGTCGTCCTCCGGTTTTCCAGGCTTATGGATCATCAGGATTGTTGCTATCTTCCACTGCTAAGGGAAAAACTGCATCCTTAACATGGCGTTAAAAATGAGCACTATGTAGAGTATCGCCCGAGTAGGCAATGCTTTCAGTGTGGAATTGCACACTCTGTCAATGCCAGGAGCCTTCTTCCTCGGTAGGGACTTGATGACTTCAACAATCTCCTCAGCCCTGGCTGGTTTAATGGGTAAGGCCATTTGTAGAGGTATTTGCAGACTATCTTTTGTCTCTTTGTACTGCGCCTCCGTGGCGAATTGGTAATGGGTGAACCTGTCCCCTAAATGATGTGCAAACGAATTGTCCTGCTCTTCTTCGTTTCTAGCAAGTTCACCGTTGGGACACCGGATGGGAATCTGTCTGAACGGTTGTCTCTTAAGAGACTTAGTGGTCTTCCAAAGCGAATATCCAGCATCCACGGTGTAATCCATGGAAGCAAGCTTTTGTTCAAAGAAGTTGCTTCGAAGTTCTCTCAGGGTGTTTCGAAGTTGCTTGGCAGCCCGGTTCCATAGAATTCGGTCCCATGGGTCTTGAGATCGGATTGCGCGTCTGCGAAGTCTCCTTTTTTGTGACAAAAGCTCTCTGGCCTCTCTTGTAAGAACTATTCCATAGGCGGCGCTTGTCGGAGGATGCGAGGGCGTTGAGGCAGCAGCAGCCATGTGTATACTCTCTGTGATGTTATCTACAGCCATCTCGATATCTTCCTCAGAGTTTAGCGTGACGTTCAGTTGAATCGACCTCTCCAAATGTTGCCTAAATGCGAGCAGATCAGTGTGCTTGGTGACTAGATGAGGGCTTGGATTTTCTATAATGCCATCTGTTTTAATGCTGATGACTAAGGCCAGATGGTCGGAGTCCAGATCCCAGCTCTGACTTATTGTTGCTCGAGAATCCGGAATACTATGATGTACTGCGAAGTCTATGCAGGACGGCGTGTGATTGAGTACATATGGGTACCTGGTTGGTGATCCAGTTGCAAGGATCTTAGCGCCAGTAGCAGAGATGGCTTCCGCTAGCTCTCGCCCCCTAGGGGAATTGTAAGTGTCTCCCCACAGCCAGTGTCGGGCATTCCAGTCACCACCAACCAAATACCTTTGCCCGCAAGCACGGAGTGCATCGACGTAATGTCTTTCCTCAATCCTGACTCTGGGAGGGCAGTAAATGGCGCTGAACTCCACATCGCCCAGTCCTGTGGCTACTTTTACTGCTGACATTTGCATGCTGCGTGTCTCAATGACCCTTTGTGGAAAATGACGAAGCGAAGTCTTAACTAAAACCGCAACTCCACCAACGCTATTATTATTCCGCGATGGCTTGAAGGATGGATAGAAGGCATATCCATGTATTTTTACAGCTGCCCCTCTTTTAATTCTGATCTCCGTCAAAAGAAGAATGTCAACGCTATTCTTGTGCGCGAAGAGCTCAACTTCTTTTGCTTTCCCTGAAATGCCGTTAGCATTCCAGATGAGAACCTTTAGTGGGTTCATTGAGATGCTGAAACGTTGTTCTGGAGCTGAAGATTAGATCCAGCCCATTGCTTAATCGTGTTGGCCAATTCAAAAAACATTTTTCCAAGTTTTTCAAGTCGTTGATTGGCTTGACTATTATGCTGCTGCTGTTCTTGCTGCTGTTGCTGTAGCCACATAAGAAACTGCTGCTGCTGCTGCTGTTGGAGCTGTTGTTGCCATTGTTGAAATTTTGTCTGCTGTTGTTGTAGCAGTGCATGAACTTCATATGAATTCTGTTGCTGGTTATTCAATCCTTGTGGCTGATGCGCTTGTAGACTATGAAAACGACGCTGAGCAGGTGTAGCAGGTATTGCATTTGAATTACCATTTGCTACGGCAGCATAGGAGGCTTGTAGCGCTTGTAGCGCGTTTGTATCAGGGAATGCTGAGTTTTTTGTTGCGCCATCTAGTGCTCAGAGTGGCAGGCGAACGACAGGTCAAGGGAAAACCAAAAAGACGGTAACAGGTCAAAACGTCAGGCTATCTCTGTTGAAAATGCATCCAGGGACCTGTTAGAGGATTTGCCGCCAGAACGTTGGCGTCCCTATCGGCTATTCCCTCGTGAAAGTCAATTGAGTCGGTTGCGTATCGGTCCGACGGAAAGGAAAACCAAGAATTTAGTGAAGAGAAAAACTCTAGGGAATCTAAATATCTAAATCCAAGATTCGACTGCGAGATTCTTGGTTGAAGGCGAGTGGGCTATTCAGTCGTCAGAAGCCGTATAGCGCTGAGTCCGGTTGGGGTAAGTGCTGCGGGAAGAGAAGAGAAGGGCTAAAGGAGAATAAAGAGTTGTCCCATTTGTAGTCTTGGCGCTTAGTAAATCGAGTTAATCAGTGCGGATTCGATCGTCCAAGGAAGCCAGCCAGCAACCAACAACAGCCGCAAGCCTAACAAAGTGGCGTTTAACCCTTTGGGATTGTCTGGAAAGCGCTCAGCCATCGGAGAAGCGAGCGGGGAAGCAGAGGGAGAAGACATTTGGGGAACGCTCGGTCCTCCCAAGCGGCTAGCTTCCCGAGGCGTTGGCGTCGGCACTTTAGTAGTCGAGCGCGACGCGGCAGATAAGGAGGGCCCGTCCCTTGGTCGCGAGCAGATCGGCGGAGAGAAAGTGTTAATCTAGCACCGTCGGAGATTGGCCGTTTGGCCTTTTTCTTTGCTTTCGCGTACCTTTCACCTGCAGAAGCAGGGGAAAGAATTTGAGCTGTTCCCCTTCGCCCAGGAGGTGGAAAGGAAACATAGATAACAGTCGGGAGAAAGAGAATAGAAAAAAAAGAGGAAGCAACGGATTGACGGATTAATTGTATTCGTGTTTGTAAATGAGTAATTAATTATGATTTCTGTGCGGAGTTAATTATGAGAGATTTAGATTTGATTCCGGTAGTGGCTTCTCGTGACTCTCGCCGATCTGCAAATATGATATCCCCCAACCTTGTGCCCATTTAAGTGTTCTTCCACCACAGCAGCTTTAGGTATTCATCGAGGAAAGCGCTTTCGCCGATGGAGCCATAAACTGGAGAAAAGGTATGAGTGGACTTAAGTTCTATTATTAATAAATACAACTTGAAACAAGGGAACTAGGGCCGGTCGGTGAGTGAGAGGGAGAAGTGCCCACTCGAATTGGTTTCGTAACATTACGGAGTCAGCAAGCAAGTTAGTTTGTCCATTTCGGACTTATTTAGTATATCGTTTGTATGACACATAGCCAAGTATTTGTAGGAATTTTATACTTATATTTCATTTAGCTACTCTTTTAATGTGGGTGATTATTTTATGGTATTTGCGGGTAATGTTAGTGTTTTAGCCAGTAAGTGAATAAACTTTATAATGTATTAATCTACCGCTTTGCTTTCGCTGGCAAATTCCCCATGTAGGACGCCCCGGACAAAGGGGCCATTCCGTCATTAAATCGAACGGTTTGGAATGGCCATGGTAGGGTGGGCGACACGACCTCGACAACACCAGAGGCGGGGTTGAGAACCCTTTCCGGCACACATCCACAATTCTATTCAGGGATAAACAGTGTCTCCCGGTTAAGCATTTTCGTCGTGACACGCTACTTCATTCGCGGTATAATGCGTATAGGCCACCAGCAGGAGGGGGGGGGCAAGAACATCACTCCAATAGCCGACGAGCAGAGGCCGGAAACCCAAAGCGTGTGCTTCCCTTCGCTGAATGACAGCTAGCCTGGCAGGATTTATATACACAGACGTGCGTAGATGACACGTTACAGGCTCCTGTATTACTTCTAGTGCCTACCAAAGGTTGGTGCTGAACAATATTTCGCTGGTGCTGCTGTGTTGTTGGTCTATTAGCCCCCTTTTTGTGACTAGACTGCAAGGTAGGAAACTGTTGCTGGTCTCCAGGAAGTGTGGTAGAGTAAGCATATGCCACTTCATTATTTAAGGGGACATGACCCGTCCTGTTCGTATTAATTGCCTTCTTTGCGAAGCCCATTGATCGGCGTAGAAACTCCTGATACCATTGGCATCCTTTGTAACTGGCCATATGGCTTCCAGAGCAGTGAATGCAGGTTGGCTGTGCATCTAGGGGGCGTGTGCATTGTGAGGTTTGGTGATTTTCACCGCATCTGGCACAGTTGTGATGTCGGCGGCAGTATTTGGCTTTGTGGCCGAAATCCTGTCATCGACGACATTGAGCAATCTTTGTGGATTTTCGCATCCTTTCAATCCTAATTAATTATAATTAATCCTTTTAAGTTGCTAATATTGACAACTATTTGCGGTGGTTTTGGAGGGCCTTTAAGCTGATTACCAGAGCTCGTTGATTCTCCTTGAAGACACTGGTCTGTATTAACTGCTTCATAAAGATGTTCATCCAGTTGGTCATTTCCAGCGTCTGCATCTACATTCATCCGAACTTCCTCATTATTACTATCACTTGGGATGTTCGTGTCAAGAATGGAAAATCTGTTGTTGGTGTTTGCCTGTTGGCTTGTAGTGGGGGCAAGCCCAGGTCCCGGCCGCCGCTCCCTCGTTTAGATTTAGATGACAAAGTCTGATCGTTTTTTCTTTTGCCCGTTCTCCGTTTTTGAGCATCCAGAAGTCGTTCGGCAGCAGTGCGAAGTGTTTTTGCCTCAGTGTCGTCGGGGCATGTGGATATGGAGTTTTCTTGGCTATCAAAGCTTAGTGCAGGGCAGATACTGCTTATTGTAGCAGTTGCCATGGTGTAGGTGGTGTTGTTGGTGGCACTAGTGAATGTTACTGTTGTTGTGGTTTCTGTGCATGTAGAGCGTTCAGCCTCTGAACGGTACTCAGAACGAATCTCAGAAGGTAATTTGCCTGATATTAGAAGCATTCTCTCATGATCAGTCCGCTTATTTCTAAGCCGAGAGTCAGATGAACTATTCGCATTCATTATACCGTAGCTGATAAGCGAAGTTTTTATTGCCCCTCTTGTGCGGCTGTGCGCAGACTGAGAGGAATGTCTTGCCCGAAGGGCAGTGAATACAGTTGTAAAAACGTTCACAAATGTGTTTTTTGTTTTTGTCCAATTGCCGACACCGCACAAAGCAGCACCCGAATTTACGATGTATGCTATTTTTAGCACACAAGAGAATGCTCCGCTAAAGCAGAATAAAGAAAACAACTTTGCACAAGCGCGACACAACCGATCTCTATGAAAGTTGATTCGAGACTTATTATCTATAAGTAATTCCACTTTTAACGACAGGAAATGTTGTGAGTTGCTGCTACGGCCGCAACTCTACATTTAATATAGACATAAGTAACAAACAAAATAAGCGGCTGAGGGCCGAGAATTAGGTGCTATTTGGCAAGCAGCTAATCGGCTGGGTTCTGCTCCGAACATTCACCCCCCGTTGGAAGGCAAAGGCTTTCTACAGATCCATCCTGAAGGGGCAGAACCGCTATTTTTCCAACGGCCCTCTTGAAGATGCTGCTTGGGCGCAGCTGGCGGCTACGCTGGGATGATCGTCGAACGCAGCAATCGGCGCTTCTTTACGAAGGCGGCTTGTCGTGATTACGTCTTGATCATCGGGAACCTCTGTAATTGCATAGAATGGCAGGAAATTTGGCAATGTAGAAACTGTTGAAAGTTGAATTTCATTTGGCGTGGATATGTAGGTTTTTAATATATGGAAAAGTTCGCGCTGCAGTTCCTGATTCTCCGATCGCAGTTTTTCCACTTGCACCTGGCACTCGAGCAGCTGCTTCCTGCATTGCTGCTCTAAGTTTTGGTACTCCAGCGTTGTGGGTCGAGGAATGCACGAGGAATTTTCAAAAGCGGCTAAAGCTGCACGCTTATTCTCCGAGCTATCAATGCTTCCTGATACTATCCAACCAAGTTTTGTCTCCTGCAATGTTGGCAATTGGGCTGATAGTCGAATCTGTCCGACGCACATTAAATCGAAGAACAAACCAGAACCTATCAACAGATCGATACGTTGGGGCTTGGAGAAATTAGGATCAGCTAGTTTTAGATTATTCGGCATTGCCCAATCCTTTGCGTCTACGCCGAAGTTAGGCTGCATTTCCGTAATTGAGTTGGTGACAATTGCAGCGAAGGAAGCTCGATAGCTTGCGTCCTGGGATTGTACAACTATATGTACAGACTTGCTCGAAGGTAGAATGGAATCTCCGATTCCAGAGATGTGAACATAAGACGAGCGATGATCCAACTGCAACTGATCAGCAAGTCTAGATGTTACAAAGTTTGCCTGTGATGCAGAATCCAAAATGGCACGAGGGCAGTAGGTAGCAACACGTTCTGGCTAGGCTGAGATTTCTGGATCGAGGGGGGAGGGCTAGAACACCCGCTTGCTAGAAGCACAGACGACAAGAAGAGGCCGCCTCTTGCTGGATCGATTCCTCGGCCGGTGAAGAGGAAGATGAAGCACCAGTTCCCGATGGAATGTAGAGTAGCGTGTGATGTTTGGCCTGGCAATGCCTGCAAAGTCCTGACCTGCACCTCTGCAATTCATGTCCTTTGTTGAGGCAGCTCAAACACAAGCGGCTCTTCTTTGGTTCTTTGTATCGTTCAAACGCAGAGAGATTCAGGAATTCCTGACATCTAGATATGTAATGCTCGGAGGAATTGCAATGGTTACATATGGGGTTAGGATGGTCGTTACTGGAGGTGATAAGGGTGACAGGTTTGTCTTCTCCCACCTGCTGGCTAGGAATTGTTACCATAGCCGATCCCAAATTTTCCAGCATCCGACATCTTGCTTCCAAGAATGAGGCCATGCTTGACCACCGAGGCAATCCTGACGTCCGCAAGTTCTCTTCCCATTTCTCCTTGGTCTTGTGGTCCAATTTCGTGCCTATGATGAAGGGGTCGCCAAGGTCTGAAGTGCACGCAAGTGCGAATTGATTTTGTCGCTGAGCGCGCGCAAGCCGATAGCCGAGCCCTTCTCCACCCTTTGCAGCCCGAAAATAGCCTTGACGTGTGCCTGAAAATGTAACAGTTTATTATCGAATCGCAACATTAGTAAATTCAACGCCTTGTCGTAATTCTCCTCAGAAAGTTCCGAGGAACGAATCGTATCCAGCGCAGCACCATCTAGACATCCACGAAGATATTGGAATTTTTCGATGATTGGTATACGATGGTCTTTGTGCACCATTGTCGAGAACATCGAGTGGAATTCTGGCCAATCCATGTAGTTCCCACCGAATCGCGGAAGCTGCAACTCGGGCATTCGAGAACGGTCTATACTATTATAGGCGAACAACGACGAATTCCCCTCGAGAGTATGCCGAGCCGTTGAATTGACAACATTTACCGTGCGAGCAGCCATCATGGCCATTTATCCATGGCCTTTAGTTGGCGCGCGATGGACTTGGCCTTGTGCTTGTAGAAATCTACATCACTCGGCATTGCTGCGTTCGCGACATTGGTAGGCTCAGGTGCTACCATGTTGAGGTTTTAAAAGAGTCACTCAGCACGACCAAAAAAGACTCCCTGTATACGTATAAACGTGGGAACCGCAAGCAAAGGGATTACAGCTAATGCCTTTAGCTGTTCGGCTGTGCGAGCTGTCCGATTCCGCTTTGTACTCCGCTTGTGTGTATTAGTGAGTTCGCTGCACTGCCTACCGCACTGCACTGACCGAATTGTCGCGACAGAGAAATAAATAGACAGCAATGCGTGTATGTAAGTATGTTTTAGCACCGAATTGTGCTTAACCGCCGAAAATTTGCTAAGGCTGAAGAATGTCGATTGCGAGAGATTATTAATTGACACTGCAACTCAGATATCACGTCGGGGTCACCAATTTTTATGTGGAGATAATGTTTTTTATCCCCAATCGGCCGACTAATTATTTCGAATTAAATAAAACTCGGCGCAGAAATAAAATTACGATATGTTCTTTAATGCGTGACATCCAAATTGCAAGTGTGGCTTGCCTGCCCTTTACATTGCCGCTCCGATCGCTAAGCGCAGCTTCGCTCGGCCGACGTCGGTAGGCAGACGCAAAGCGGAGATAGCGAAGAGCGAGCTGGCAGAGAGCGTTTAGCAGGGCAAGCAAGCGCAAAGCTTTAACAAACAAATGAGTGACATAGACATAAGTAACAAACAAAATAAGCGGCTGAGGGCCAAGAATTAGGTGCTATTTGGCAAGCAGCTAATCGGCTGGGTTCTGCTCCGAACAATTGTTATTATTATTAAAATTAATATAATTATACTACATACTACAAAATATTTTCTAACGTCTTATTTAATAATTTAATTTTTTGGTCCATTATTTGGAGAGCCATGAACACTACAGTTGTAGCATAATATACTGGGTTTCTGTTGAAGTCTTCTTTAAACGATACTTTCATTATGTTTATAAAAATTGTTGATAAATGCTTGCCACGTTCCTCGAAGGTATTGCTGTTCATGTTGTTAAAACATATTGGTTCGTTTCTAAATTCGAAATGTTTTTCAACAGCGCGTAATAAGTTCATTATTTCATTTTTAATGATTTCTTTAACTTTATCAGACATTAGGTAGTCGGGCAAGTTGTCTACCGACTTTGTAGCCTCAAAGATACTCTTGTAATTTTCTTTCCTGTATTCCTTGACATACATTGACAGGATTGTTTGGGAGGTGTAAGAATTGACGGGGTGGACAGTGCCCTTGTTAATGTATTATGCGGGATATACTGGGACCATCTGCAAGGCCGGAAAGTGCAAAGGCCGAAAGCACAGGAAATTGCCAACATGACGTCGTTCGGTGGAGTCCAAGTTTGCGACATAAGTGCTGCAGGAGTGATTAATTTGTACTTTTTTTTGTCTGGACCATCAACGTAAGGGTAAGTAAATTAGTTACATTTATATTATATTCTAATAATGTATTCCATTCAGCGGGGACGACGCACGCGAAGTATGCTGAGCCTGTTACTCCGGTGCAGAATATTTCTGTTCTGATGATATCTCAGGATATTGAGGATATTGACAACAATATGAACGGTGATACGGAGGAGTCGGCCACAACTCAGGATATTGAGGATATTGACAATATGCACGGTGATACGGAGGAGTCGGCCACAACTCAGGATATTGAGGATATTGACAACAATATGAACGGTCATACGGAGGAGTCGGCCACAACTCACGATATTGAGGATATTGACAATATGCACGGTGATACGGAGGAGTCGGCCACAACTCAGGATATTGAGGATATTGACAACAATATGCACGGTCATACGGAGGAGTCGGCCACAACTCACGATATTGAGGAGAATATTGTATGGTTTCAAGGAATTCGGAGACAATGCAAAAAATTGCTGCCGTTTTTAAGGAAAAAAAAGTGACCGTGTTAAGACTATCAGAGGAAACTGGGGTGCCGGCCGAGTATTTGAGGGCGGCGATGACTATAAAAAAATTGGGTGCCGCTTGTGGGCCGCCAAGACGGATGCAGAGAAGCTGAAGGACATCAACCAATAACTGTTTCGTTTTTCTAATTTTAATATTTGATTTGGCTTGAGTAGACTGATCCAGAGAAGCTGAAGGACATCAACCAATAACTGTTTCGTTTTTTAATTTAAATATTTCTTTTGAGTAGAAAAACTCGCCTGTTATTCGTAAATGTAACGACTGAAAATAAACTTATTGACAAAAAAGAGAGGAGTATTTATATTGTGTGGGCGCCTTTGGGCCAAGAAATCATCAAAGTTATTCACGTCGCACAGTTTGGGAAAAAACTGGACTGGAGTGGAGTCGACTGGAGGGACTGCAATGACACTTGCCGGCTGGCGGCCTCTTGGAAATTTTAAGCCTCGTTAAGCTTCTGGTCAACCGCTTGGCTGGTCTGCTTGAGCGCTCCATCGAATGGATTAACCTTCGCTCTGGATATACTGGATGCCCTTTTGGATTACAGGACTACCCTCTTTAGCGCCTTTGAATGGATAAACAAAGTGCATGTCCTACATGGATTACAGCCGTATAGCGCATCATAAAAGGTAAGAAATCAAGCCACAAATTGAATGCCGAACACAGCAAATGCTTAACCCATGACACCACCAAAAGGGGTAGAGGGAGTAGAGGGGGATGAGTGCCCCCTATTAATCCTAAGTGCTTCCTGTGATTTTATGTAAATTTGTACACGGGGAACAGAGGACTCCAAAGAGACCTCTCGAGCAGCAATTCAATGTACAAATGACAGGTTGGCTGTGACACAAAACAGCAGCTTAAGGAAGATGTAAAGCCAAGCAAAAATATACCCCCCCCCCCCCACGCCCACTCCACAACTCTCCTTAACCCTTAACCCTTAACTCCTTAATCCCAGAATGGTAGCCAACATTTCAGCCACACCAAGGAGTATGGTGGCATGGTATTTATCGCAAGTCCTATCCCAAACCAACAAAGCCGATCAACTATTGCAAGTCGCAGCTCTGCCCAGGGAAAGTACGTCACCTGACCTGTGATTCGAAACACAACATCGAAGTGGGCCCTGAACTATCACTTGGAGCCGTTCAGAACTGGCTCTGGAAATCATTCAGTACGAATATCTGGAGAGAGCGGCACAACACAGAGAACGGCAGCAAATATCGAAAGCACAGGGAACATAAAGTAAATAAAAATAAAAATACAAAACAAAGCCCATGAACGAATATTTCCTCACAGGTGCTGGAATAAGATGAATCCAACTATTAACAATCCACGTTCCCCATTCACCCGCTCGCGGGGTATTTTCGGATCCATGGGATCCTTCGTCTTTACCGACCAGCAGCAGCAGCAGCAGCCGGGGCTGCAGGTCCCCCCCGAAGGTTCCACCGACAAGAATGGACTCAATGCGATGCCCTTCCTAGGCCAAATCCACACCAGTACTCTGCTGTCCCGCCCAATGGGTCAAATAGGTCACGCTCACCCCCCCACCTTCCCTCCGATGGGGGATTCAGATGGGTGAGCGGCAGCAGCCCAGACTGCCCTTCCCCACAGGATATAACTTACCCCCGGCTCCCCTGCAGATTCAATGCTGTGCCACAGATGGCTTCGATGGGACCACCGCCCGTGTTGAGCTCTCTCTGGACAGGCGGCGCTTCTCCGGACAGCCGCGGAGACTACTACGACGACCCCCACGAAGAGTACTCCGACTGCCGCTACGAGGGCGACTACGAGGGCGACTACTCGATGCCCACCGAGGAGGACCAAGAGGAGGAGTCGTGCTCCTGTCAGAGCCAGACCTGTCAGAGCCAGAGCGAGTTCAGCTCGATAGAGCGCACCGAGTCGGACTCGGAGTGGGAGGAGCTCTCCGACGGCCCTTCCCCCAGGGCCTCCCCGCTGGAGTCCCTCGGCGCAGTCGTGCTCTCCACAATGCAGCCGGAGCACCGTCAGCGCATGGTGGCCTTGTACCACCTCGTCTTGGAGACCGCTGTGGTCAAGGTCGTGCTGCCGGTGCTGCAACTGCTGTGCTGCGCGGTGTTCTGGCTGGTCGAGAAGACCGTGGGCTTCAACGAAACCGTCGGCTCGAAGCGCCACCGATTGTGGAACAGCAAGTTCAAGCTGCGCACCATCCAGCGCCAGTTGCTGTGGCGCATGGCCAATGCCCGGGGCGACGAGACGCTCGTCTTCTTTGCCGTGCTCATGACCACGCCCTGGCTGTTCTCCCTCAGCCTCCTGGGATTCATCCTGTCCCTGGCGGCGCTCCTGAAGAAGACCGTCGAGCAGCTGGTGTTCCAGATACGCCTGCACCTCGTGCTCTAGGGGCAGCCATCGAGCAGAAAGCAGCAAGCAGTATCCAATCACACACTGACAGAAGACACACGGCCACACGCCCGACACTCCACCCCTCCCCTGAGAGATGTTTGCACTTCCATTTGGGCATCTATTTTCGTTGATGCTGGCATCGCAATACACGGAATCGTCTCTCCGTTCTTGGCCGCAATGAAAATAGATACCGAAATATTCGAAATTCAAAGTCAATTCCCACGAGAGAGAGCGAGACAGGCCTTCTTTTGGTTTACGGCCTTTCTTTCTTCTGCCTTTGGCATCGCCCACTCCACTCTCTTTATTTTTCTTGCATTAAATTAGCAATAATATGAACTCGCCTTCTCTTTCTGCTTAGTAGTATTCCCCTGTCGCCGATAGCCCGCATCCTCTGCGTTCCAGAATCTGCGGAAGTTTCCAGCGGGGCTACTGGCGTGCATCAGCCGTCGAGTAGATTGAATGGGAACGCTGCCAGCATATATGTACTATGTGTGTGTGTGCCCAACTAACGCAGACAACTGCGTTCTAGAATGAAATATTAATTCATTGGGGATACGCACACACAGATCCCCCTTCATCGCTCTCTGTTTCCCTCGGAGGGTGGCAGGGTACTGGGTGTCTACGCTGCTCGGCGCTGGCCTGTATCTAATCGCGCCTGCCTTGCTGTGTACCCACTGTAGATGCATATGTACATACAGTTGTATTGTCGCATCGTTGCTTGGAAGGGGAATCCCCCTAATATTAAAGCTGGGATCCTATGCCAGAGCAGAACGCAATACTTTTCATATCCCACATTGGGTTTCCTTAACCAATCCCATAACTTTCGACATTGACAATGAGGCTTCATCAGCATTCGTTCGCTCACAGTCATTATCATAATGATGATGATAATGATAATAATATGCATGTGTGTGGTGTGTGACTCTCGTTTAGGACCTGAGCTCAAAAGTGCAATGCACGGCAGAAAAATCAACACGAGCTGATTCAAGGGGTAAAGATATGTATCTTTGGCACACCGAAGTGCCGACACTCTTTCAATTTAAGCTTGTTCACAGCCCAGCGATTCGCAAATGCGGCCAATGAGTATGTGTTGTGAGTATATAACAGCCCATCCGATCCGATCAGGCGATTCATCAGTGAAGATTTTCTCTCCTTTCGCTTTTCTGCCTAGTGGGGTCCCAAGTGTGGGAAAAGCCATGAAACTCAAGAAAAGCATGAAGAAAATTACGATTGAACCGGTGACTAGCTCATGGTCTTCCTCGAGCGAACCGACTGCCTTTGTTTAACTGGGACGATGAGGTCTGAGCGTGTTCATCTCGGCCAGTGAGAACTTGCTCGTAGCGGGTCAGCAGATTGGTGCGGACAATGGCGCCGTTCAGTTCCGCCTGGGCCTTGATGGCCTGTGGGAAAAGAGAGGGGAGAAAACAGTTGGATAAAGCCGAGGAAGAAAAGGAAATATAAACCCACCTGAGTATCGCTGACAGCCAGACCATTCAGGAGATTGAACAGCACAATGGTCATGAAGAACACAAAGAGCAGGAAGATCAGGTAAGTGTAGACGCTGTCAAACTTTATGTCACCGGCATCAAATTCTCCCGTGAGCATCACAATCGTCTTGATGAGCGCCTCGATGGGCACGGAGAATGTGTTGAAGTGACCATCATCTTCTCCCTCCTTTGCTGGCTCTGGCGTGCTGTCCTTCGGAGAGGAGGAATCCACCTGGGGCTTGCCAAACAGTATGTAGAAGCACAGACTAAACGTAAGCACAAAGATCGAGTAGAGAGCAAAGCTCTTGATGAAGCTGCTGGAGACGGCGCGCAGCATGAGCATGTGCGTTGAAATTGAGAGTACTGGCAGGGAGCCAACCAGCAGGCAGAACTCCACGGACACCAGCAGAATGGTGAAGACGGCCAGTATGCGCTGCGTCTCCTTGTCGTAGCTGGCTTCCATGCAGGTTAGGATCGACAAGACAATGAGAGCCACCTCCATCAGGTTCGTGATGGACCTGAAGTACAGCAGCGGCGACATGGCAAGCTGTATGACCTCTCGGATCATGAGATACACAATCCCTATCCAAGAGAACAGGCCGAAGAGGGCAGTCAGGCCCGTGTGGTCGCTTTCGTGGAACTTAAGGAGCGTATGCGTGATAATGGAGGCAGTGAAGAGAGAGTAAAGTAGAAAGTTCAGATAGAAGATCACCGAGAGACGCTGCCACTTGAGGAAGAGGAAACTCGAGATTAGCGGGTGCTGCAGCAGGTAACGCAGCTCCTTGGAATCGGCGATGTATGCGATTGGAGTCATCTCGTCCTCCAATTGGTGAGGATGGCCAATGCTCCGCTTGTCCGACTGCCCGGGCTCTCGCTGGCGTCTCATCAGATTCTTGTAGTTGATGATGATCTCGAAACTCTGGTCACCGCGCTTCTCCCCGTTGGTGGTGTTGCAGGAATCGAAGTGCTCCTCCAGCACTTTCGGGTCCATCTCCTGTATGGGAAGATCTCCGAACGCGCTTCTCGCCCCGATGTACGCTCCCTGCCGTAGAAGCTCCTGTGCCACCTTTGTATTGCGATACTTGACCGCATAGGAGAGTGGCACCAGGCCAGCCTTGTCCGCCTCATTGATGTCCACACGATCGCTCTCGAGCAGCAGCTGGAAGCAGCGGTGGTGGTCACAGAGGTCGTCCAGCGGCTGCTCACCCAGGCGACTGATAACCGCGTTCAGCAGCTTGGAATGCGATGTCAGCCTCAGCTGCGGATGCTTCAACAGCTTCTCTAGCGCCCTGTGGTTGCCCCAGATTACGGCCAACTCCACGGGGCTGATGTCGCTCAATTTTGAAGGATTAATGTTGATGCCCGTCTCGAGGATGGCCTCAAAGGCTCGCTGCTTGCCCCGCTTGATACTCTCCGCCAGCAGGGACTGATACTCCTCCTGGTTGGCATTGCATTGGTTGTCTGCGTTTCCGCTGACGTTCTGGTGGTACTCCGCGAACTGTTGCTCGAACTGGTTCTCGTCTCCGTCCCGCAGCGTGCGGAGGAGTCGCTCGCAGTCGATCTCTGCTTCGGCCTCGCGCAGCTCCGGGAACGGCAGTTCCGGATACTGATCCCTCAGCATCTGGCGTAACTGCCCGTTCCGATAGCTGTCAATGTCCAACTGTGGTTCTTTCAGGAAAAGTCGGATCAGCTCCAGCTTAGTGCCTGCCTCAGTCTTTCTATTCTTCAGCACATGGTGGAGGGGCGTGAACTCACCCTGATCCACCAAATTCGGAGAGGCTCCGTACTCGAGCAGCAGCTGAATGCAGGAGCCCACCTGAGAGGCATTCGATCGTCCTGGCGATTGGCCTGGGCACCGCTGTCCAGGGCAGTGTGGAATTCCCGTATATCTCGATTAGCGAGGGCTGCACTCAACTGGCCCTGCGGATCGATGAAACCGCAGTTGTTAGAGCTCATTCTGCTGTCTGCAAAGAGTCAAGTGAGAATGGGGAGGATGAGCTATGTCTATGTGGGCTTTCGTTAATCTTATCCAACCCACGCTGCGTATGAGTAACTTCTAATGCCGTTTCTATGAAAATGATGCCAGAGCCCGCATTGTTAGAGCTCTTCTCTGGTCAATGGAGGGAGGTCTGACCCAACAGACGGTTTCTGTACAGACCTTGAAAGGGCCGAAACAAAAGCATGAGAGTGGACCGACCCCCGCAACAAACGGTATTTGACAACGCTTCATGCTACGATGATTTTCACACAAACTACTGTCTGTCCATGGAGCTGGCCAGCAGCTGGAGGCAGAGCCACAGTCAGAGCCACAGTCACAGCCACATCCCCAGCCGAAAGCTACCCCACAGGTTTCTCGAAAAATAAAAACCAAATCTTCGTTTTGGGGGCAATTAAAGAAAGCGTCTTTAAGTGGTTTTTGTGGTACCCGAACTACAGACTTAATTTGCCCTCCCGTGTAGTTATTAAATTATAACAATCCAACTGAAGACAAGGTAAAACAAGGCCTGAGAAGTACTCAGGGAGTGGCTTGATTGTTCA
Organism: Drosophila miranda; assembly: GCF_003369915.1. Taxonomy (NCBI): domain Eukaryota; kingdom Metazoa; phylum Arthropoda; class Insecta; order Diptera; family Drosophilidae; genus Drosophila; species Drosophila miranda. The sequence continues at coordinate 6,842,221 of NW_022881625.1, read as the reverse complement.
AAGTGATCTACAAATTTGAATCAAGTTTGGTGTTCGATCTCGCTCGCCTTTTGGTATATCAAAATTTAACGATCATAAAGAATAATCATAAAATAATCGACACATCAATATCAATTAGCAATCAATTGGTTACGCTTTATGCTTTGAATACTGTTCCGAATGGAGCTTTAGATAAAGCCCTGGGCAGTGCTGAAATCTTGCGATTTATAGGCGGCTCTTTTCGTAAATTTCAAGGCGGCTTCTTCTGTGGGATCTGATCCCTCCAGCCGTCAGCTCAACGTCTTCTCCGCTCTGTTGTGTTCTGTTCTGTTCTGTTCGCTCTGTCTGCTGTCTGCTTTGATGCTTGAAATGTGTGAGAAATCGGCTAATCACACATGAGACCTGGCTAATTTGAATATTCCCCCACTGATTGTTTATCAATAGCCTACGAATTGGGAATCAGGAATCTTCTCTTTTGTAGGTAGCTCTTCGGCTAATGTTGCTTTAGTATGCAAACAAATTGAGGATTGTAAATGACGCCCCTGGGGTCAAACCTTGTCGTTGATAAGATAAACAGAATCGCACAATCACCTTCCTTAATTGGCCCTTTATTTGATATTTTCTTGTCTCCCATCTTAACCTCTTCCCCATTCTGGTATTTGTTTTTCCACCTGAGTACGAGTATTTGCCCAAGCAATTGACAAACAACTTCATTGTTTGTCCAAGCTGAAGCTCGACCCAAAGTCTTACTAAGACATCGGTTGACAGAACGGCGTAATATCACAATAATTAACAGAAAACTTAACAGCAAACGATTTCAAAAGTGAGCAACTCCTCTCTCAGTCGCATCTGACCCTAGCAATTAAGAGCACTACTTTCAGAAATATTGATGTAGACAAGGTAATCTATACTTATTGCGATAAGCTACGGAAAACACAAATTGCCCTTAAACTCTTAAACATTTGCTTCATCTACGGAAACCAGTCGAAATCACAGAGTATACGGAGTCTGGAGTGGAATTTTATTCCCCCTTCTCTTGGAGCTCACATATGTACATACTATAACACTGGTAAAAAAAAAGTACTCGTATCACTCTGGAATTTGAGAATAAAGTGTGTCACAAAGAAAAGGGAGTCAACGACATTATTACTAGTTTTAAAAGAAAAACGAGGGGAACGTTGTGAGTTGCTGCGGACACCGCAACTCTACAGTTATACCCGATACTTAGTCAGTATGGCTCTCCTCCGGCAGACGACGCTAATATTGAACGACACGACAAAGAGTGCGGACAGACAGACAGACAGACAGGGCCCAATCGACTCGGCTATTGATGCTGATCAAGAATATATATACTTTATGGGGTCGGAAAAGATTCCTTCTGGACGTTACACACATCCACTTTTACCACAAATCTAATATACCCCAATACTCATTTTGAGTATCGGGTATAATAATAATGAGATTATCTTCATTCGCGATTCGAAAACTGTTTCGAATTCTAATTTTTTCTTTGAGTTAATTTATATTTATAAACCTTTCAGCCCTGTTCTTCTTTCTGTCTGTGGGAACATCTGGAATTTGGAGACTGAGAGAGCTGGAGCCTAGGAAATTGCCTAACAAAATTGGCTCTGAGGTGCACACCGAATCCTCTACTAAAGTTCTTTGTGTTGGTGCAGCTGCAAAAGTGAAATCAGCAAATGACAACACTTCGGAAAGAGTAAGTAGAAGGGGGACAGACGTGATTAATGTAAAGTTTTTAGCGCGATAAACTGAATATGTATATGTCCAGCTGCTCAGGATCAGCCGCGTTTCTCCGATCGTCTGTCAATAATTTATACTATATACGTACTGTCTTACACTGCTATAACATTCTCACATGATATTTTACCATACCCTTCCCGAATACGTGATGTGATCAGATCGAGAGACCCTCTAGCTGCGTGGGAGGAGGAGAGCAGAGTAAACACTAAACTAAATTGCTTGTCCATAAAGTCTGTTTTTTGGCAAACTGTGCTTGGATTGTTTATCCAATTGATCAAAATGAGTATTGGGGTATATTAGATTTGTGGTAAAAGTGGATGTGTGTAACGTCCAGAAGGAATCGTTTCCGACCCCATAAAGTATATATATTCTTGATCAGCATCAATAGCCGAGTCGATTGAGCCATGTCTGTCTGTCCATCTGTACGTCCGTCCGTCTGTCCGTCCGTCCGTCTGTCCGTCCCCTTCAGCGCCTAGTGCTCAAAGACTATAAGAGCTATAGCAACGATGTTTTGGATCCAGACCTCTGTGATATGTCACTGCTACAAAAATATTTCAAAACATCGCCCCGCCCACTTCCGCCCCAACAAAGGACGAAAATCTGTGGCATCCACATTTTTAAAGATACAATAAAACCAAAAACGCAGAATCGTAGAGGATGACTATATGTTTTAGAGTGTAAAATCTGAACCAGATCGTATATTTATTATAGCCAGAATCAAGAAAACAATTTCATTCTTTCTCGCTCTGTCTCTCTCTAACACAAAGGTTTCATGGTCGGTTTTGCCAATTGCAAAATATGAGTTCAAGGATCTCAGAACCCAAAGGAGCTAGAGTAACCAAATTTAGTATCGGCACTCCTGTTAGATCTCACTATAAAACGTTTATCTCAAAATTTCGTCCCACCCCCTTCCGCCCACACAAAGGACGAAAATCTGTTGCATCTACAATATTGCAGAATCGAGAAAACTAAAAACGCAGAATCGTAGAGGATGACTATATGTTCTAGAGTGTAAAATCTCAACCAGATCGTATAATTATTAGAGCCAGAATCAAGAAAACAATTTCATTCTTTCTCGCTCTGTCTCTCTCTAACACACAGGTTTCATGGTCGGCTTTGCCAATTGCAAAATATGAGTTCAAGGATCTCAGAACCTATAAGAGCCAGAGCAACCATAGTTGGTATCCACACTCCTGTGATATCGGACCTTGACCGTTTCATGTCCAAGTGTCGCCACACCCCCCTCCGCCGCCGCAAAGGACGAAAATCTGGGGCATCCACAAATCTCAGAGACTATTAAAGCTGGAGTGACCAAATTTGGTATCCACACTTCTGTTAGATCTCACTATAAAACGTATATCTCTAAATTTCGCCCCACCCCCTTCCGAACACACAAAGGACGAAAATCTGTTGCATTCACAATATCGCAGATTCGAGAAAACTAAAAACCCAGAATCATAGAAAATAGCCGTATCTATGAGATTGCTGAATCTGGATCAGATCAGATAATTTGTATAGTCAATAGGAACAAATCAATTTGCAGTGGCTACGCAGCGCCCGACGTCACGCTCAGACTGATTTTCTGTCTCTCTCGCACGCACTCTTTGTCGTGAAATATTTTTGTAGCAGTGACATGACACAGAAGTCTGGATCCAAAACATCATTGCTCTAGCTCTTATAGTCTTTGAGCACTAGGCGCTGAAGGGGACGGACAGACGGACGGACGGACGGACGGACAGACGGACAGACGGACAGACGGACAGACAGACAGACAGACAGGGCCCAATCGACTCGGCTATTGATGCTGATCAAGAATATATATACTTTATGGGGTCGGAAACGATTCCTTCTGGACGTTACACACATCCACTTTTACCACAAATCTAATATACCCCAATACACATTTTGAGTATCTGGTATATTTAATTAAAGATCACTTTGATTTAGCACCCCTTTTGGGACTACGCCCTTGTGTCCCGCTAAAAGTAGAAAACGAATAAACAAAAGCTTGGTGGGCGGAGCCAGATCGGCAAACGCATGAATCCAGCCAACGATTTAGGTAGTAGTCGTATATGGGGAGGGAGGGAAACTGAGACCTGGTCGCTCGACTCTCCACATATCGCCTAATCGATGGATTATTTAATTGTAATTGGTAATAAGAAATGCACATTCAGCTCTCGGTACATGTGTAATGTGGTATGTGAGGACGGAAGCACTCGACGCCAAAAGTCCATGCAAATGAAGCGAGGCTTGGATTACTCCCGAACCCGATTGGGTAAACATGGAACTGGACTCCGTTTACTGCTTTTGCACACTATCTGAGGGGATCGACTGACGGTCAGGCACGATTATTTCGTTTATTTCTTATTTATTTTCTTTTCTTGAAAGAAACAATAGACACTTGAGAAAACGAGCCACCTTCGGCGTTTCCTTTTAGGGCATCAAAAAAGTGATCGTGACCATTGCTGGCCCACATTCGAAAATCGTTTTTCAAAAACTCTCGTTCGTTCTGGCGATGATGTCACAGTTTGAGTGTATATATATAAAGTATATATATTCTTGATCAGCATCAATAGCCGAGTCGATCGAGCCCTGTCTGTCTGTCCGTCCGTCCGTCTGTCCGTCCCCTTCAGCGTCTAATGCTCAAAGACTATAGGAGCTAGAGCAACGATGGTTTGGATCCAGACTTCTGTGATATGTCACTGCTACAAAAATATTTCAAAACTTCGCCCCGCCCACTTCCGCCCCCACAAAGGACGAAAATCTGTGGCATCCACAATTTTAAAGATACGAGAAAACCAAAAAGAGGACCAGAATCGTAGAGGATGACTATATGTTCTAGAGGGCAAGATCTGAACCAGATCGTATAATTATTATAGCCAGAATCAAGAAAACAATTTCATTCTTTCTCGCTCTGTCTCTCTCTAACACACAGGTTTCATGGTCGGTTTTGCCAATTACAAAATATGAGTTCAAAGATCTCAGAACCCATAAGAGCTAGAGCAACCAAATTTGGTATCCACACTCCTGTGATATCGGACCTTGACCGTTTTGTGTCAAAATTTCGCCACACCCCCTTCCGCCCCCGCAAAGGACTAAAATCTGTGGCATCCACAAATCTCAGAGACTATTAAGGCTAGAGTAACCAAATTTAGTATCCGCACTTCTGTTAGATCTCACTATAAAACGTATATCTCAGAACTTCGCGTCACCCCCTTCCGCCCCCACAAAGTACGAAAATCTGTTGCATCCACAATATTGCACATTCGAGAAAACTAAAAACGCAGAATCATAGATAACGACCATATCTATCAGATTGCTGAATCTGGTTTAGATCAGATAATTTTTATAGCCAAAAGGAACAAATCAATTTGCAGTGGCTACGCAGCGCCCGACGTCACGCTCAGTAGTATCGGGTATAACTGTAGAGTTGCGGTGTCCGCAGCAACTCACAACGTTCCCCCTCGTCTATGATTCTGCGTTTTTAGTTTAGTTTTTTTTTTTAGTTTTGCCGCATGGTTTGCATAAATTTCCATTTGGATTTCCATTGCCATTGCCATTGCCATTGACTGCCTCGTTAGCTAGCCCCTTAGACCCATCAACTTTTGATTGATTTGATCCGATACGCTACGCTCCTCAGCTTAGCTAAAGATTAATTTATAAAACAAAAGATATACAAAAAGGGTAATAAAAGAGTAACGAACAAGATTAAGAACCATTAACCATAATATGTGCGTAAACAACACACACATTTTGAACCGAATCATATCAAATGCAAAAAAAAACAAAACGAAAACAGAAAACCAATTAAAGATTATAAAACTATTATAACGAAAAGAAAAAGAAATGAAAATTCAAGAATGTATAAATCTAACATTTGCAATTACAAAATATTTACTCTGGTACAAAATGGTACATACAGTAAAGATATTCGTTTATACAATATTTACTGTCTATATAACCATTATATACTACTTACTTACTGACAACAAATTATTAAGGGTTTTGTTCAATTTCATTATTCGTATGTTAATAAAAACAATTTCAGACTAACTTAAACTTACAGTCTGCTCTGAATACGGGTTAAATGCTAGTGCTGTGCTAGTTGATTATTACTCGTACAATAAATACCATAGCTTAGAGCCATTCTGCGTCCCTGGTCACCGGTGGATCAAGCCTTCAGAACAACAAAATCAATCAAACAACAACAATCAATTCAAAAATCAATCAAACAACAAACAAAAATTGAACACTACAGCTAAAAATCTTGTACAGGCTTCTACAGCTGAAAATCTTGTACAGGCTGAAATATTCTACATTCTACAGCTGAAAATCTTGTACAGGCTGAAAATATTCTACATTCTACAGCTGAAAATACATTAATTATGTATAGTACATGTATAATACATACTACATAAAATAAATAAAATAAAAAACAAATTATTATTATTATTATTATTAACGTCTTATTTAATAATTTATTTTTTTGTTCCATTATTTGGAGAGCCAAGAACACTACAGTTGTAGCATAATATACTGGTCTGTTAAAATCTTCTTTAAACGATACTTTCATTATGTTTATAAAAATTGTTGATAAATGCTTGCCACGTTCCTCGAAGGTATTGCTGTTCATGTTGTTAAAACATATTGCTTCGTTTCTAAATTCGAAATGATTTTCAACAGCGCGTATACGTTCATTATTTCATTTTTAATGATTTCTTTAACTTTATCAGACATTAGGTAGTCGGGCAAGTTGTCTACCGACTTCGTAGCCTCAAAGATACTCTTGTAATTTTCTTTCCTGTATTAATTGACATACATATTTGACAACAACACATCCTCATGTAAATCATTTTTAAGGATAACCTTTTTGAGGTGGGGCAGATCCCACAATATGGGGAATTTTACCCTTACACTTTTGCACGGCATGAAATTTGCCAAGCAGTGGTCGGATCCAACTGCCAACAGTTGACTTGACAAGCCCCCACTCTCAACCTCCCTCAATACTAAATCGAGTCCTTCCTTGACCGCATTCCTGCCTAGTGCAGATGTTTTGGAAACGGGACAAATGTGGAAATACAAATAATGAATTTCATTCCCGTTAATTGGGATTGCAGCGACTGCAAGAATTTTCCATTTATGTACCGGTCCTTTTTTTGCATATTGGTACCACGGCATGTGATACTCATCCATGTAAATGGAAAATTCTGAGTCGCTTAGTTTCTGTAAATTTACAGTCATGTTAATGCGTCCATTCATTATGTTTCCTTGCATTTTCAGTTCTTCCAATGCGTCCGTTACCAGATTTTCGGGGGCCTGTACCTTTGTGCAATTCATTGCTCGCTTGAAGGCGACCAATATCGTCGACCAGATCATCGTTACCGACGATACCTGGAGGAAGAAAAGTCTGATTCACCTGCTCCAATGTAATTGCCACAATCTACTCACCTTCTGTGTCGTCGTCGTCAACATCTATAGGCAATGTACTAACCAGCCGGTCCAGCGGTCCACACGGCAGATGTTCCTCTGCCTCTTTGTCCTAATACGGCTCGAACAGATTGAGTTCATTTATGTCCTCATCGAAACACGACAATTGCGACGGCTCCAACAGATTGAGTTCATTTATGTCCTCATCGAAACACGACAATTGCGACGGCTCGAATATATCTTCCTCTATGTCCTGATACGGCTCGAACAGATTGAGTTCCTTTATGTCCTCATCGAAACACGACAATTTATGCATTTCTAAATCTATCTTTTTATCCATCTTGGCGCGGTTCTTGGGTTACTCTTATTAACTTATTTCACTCTTTTCTCTATTTTTGTCGATCGTCGAATAACTCGCCTCAGACTTATCGCAGTATAATATCGCATAAAACCTATCGCAGTATCATATCGCAGTATAATATCGCATAAAACTAATTGCAGTATAATATCTCGATCGGCTAGGGTTAATATATGTAGCCTTACAATTATTTTATTATACCCGATACTCAAAATAAGTATTGGGGTATATTAGATTTGTGGTAAAAGCGGATGTGTGTAACGTCCAGAAGGAATCGTTTCCGACCCCATAAAGTATATATATTCTTGATCAGCATCAATAGCCGAGTCGATTGAGCCATGTCTCTCTGTCCGTCTGTCCGTCTGTCCGTCCGTCCGTCTGTCCGTCCCCTTCAGCGCCTAGTGCTCAAAGACTATAAGAGCTAGAGCAACGATGTTTTGTATCCAGAATTCTGTGATATGTCACTGCTACAAAAATATTTCAAAACTTCGCCCCGCCCACTTCCGCCCCCACAAAGGACGAAAATCTGTGGCATCCACATTTTTAAAGATACGATAAAGCCAAAAACGCAGAATAGTAGAGGATGACTATATGTTCTAGAGTGTAAAATCTCAACCAGATCGTATAATTATTATAGCCAGAATCAAGAAAACAATTTCATTCTTTCTCGCTCTGTCTCTCTCTAACACACAGGTTTCATGGTCGGCTTTGCCAATTGCAAAATATGAGTTCAAGGATCTCAGAACCTATAAGAGCCAGAGCAACCATAGTTGGTATCCACACTCCTGTGATATCGGACCTTGACCGTTTCGTGTCCAAATTTCGCCACACCCCCTTCCGCCCCCGCAAAGGACGAAAATCTGGGGCATCCACAAATCTCAGAGACTATTAAGGCTAGAGTAACCAAATTTGGTATCCGCACTTCTGTTAGATCTCACTATAAAACGTATATCTCTAAATTTCGCCCCACCCGTTTCCGCCCACACAAAGAACGAAAATCTGTTGCATCCACAATATTGCAGATTCAAGAAAACTAAAAACGCAGAATCATAGAAAATAACCGTATCTATGAGATTGCTGAATCTGGATCAGATCAGATAATTTGTATAGCCAAGGGGAACAAATCAATTTGCAGTGGCTACGCAGCGCCCGACGTCACGCTCAGACTGATTTTCTGTCTCTCTCGCACGCACTCTTTGTCGTGTCGTTCAAAATTAGCGGCGTCTGCCGGAGGAGAGCCATACTGACTAAGTATCGGGTATAACTGTAGAGTTGCGGTGTCCGCAGCAACTCACAACGTTCCCCCTCGTTTAATTTTAATATTTGATTTGAGTAGAAAAACTCGCCTGTTATTCGTAAATGTAACGACTGAAAATAAACTTATTGACAAAAAAGGGAGGAGTATTTATATTGTGTGGGCGCCTTTGGGCCAAGAAATCATCAAAGTTATTCACGTCGCACAGTTTGGGAAAAAACTGGACTGGAGTGGAGTCGACTGGAGGGACTGCAATGACACTTGCCGGCTGGCGGCCTCTTGGAAATTTTAAGCCTCGTTAGGCTTCTGGTCAACCGCCTGGCTGGTCTGCTTGAGCGCTCCATCGAATGGATTAACCTTCGCTCTGGATATACTGGATGCCCTTTTGGATTACAGGACTACCCTCTTTAGCGCCTTTGAATGGATAAACAAAGTGCATGTCCTACATGGATTACAGCCGTATAGCGCATCATAAAAGGTAAGAAATCAAGCCACAAATTGAATGCCGAACACAGCAAATGCTTAACCCATGACACCACCAAAAGGGGGAGAGGGAGTAGAGGGGGATGAGTGCCCCCTATTAATCCTAAGTGCTTCCTGTGATTTTATGTAAATTTGTACACGGGGAACAGAGGACTCCAAAGAGACCTCTCGAGCAGTAATTCAATGTACAAATGACAGGTTGGCTGTGACACAAAACAGCAGCTTAAGGAAGATGTAAAGCCAAGCAAAAATATAACCTACCCCCCCCCCCCACGACCGCTCCACAACTCTCCTTAACCCTTAACCCTTAACTCCTTAATCCCAGAATGGTAGCCAACATTTCAGCCACACCAAGGAGTATGGTGGCATGGTATTTATCGCAAGTCCTATCCCAAACCAACAAAGCCGATCAACTATTACAAGTCGCAGCTCTGCCCAGGGAAAGTACGTCACCTGACCTGTGATTCGAAACACAACATCGAAGTGGGCCCTGAACTATCACTTGGAGCCGTTCAGAACTGGCTCTAGAAATCATTCAGTACGAATATCTGGAGAGAGCGGCACAACACAGAGAACGGCAGCAAATATCGAAAGCACAGGGAACATAAAGTAAATAAAAATACAAATACAAAACAAAGCCCATTAACGAATATTTCCTCACAGGTGCTGGAATAAGATGAATCCAACTATTAACAATCCACGTTCCCCATTCACCCGCTCGCGGGGTATTTTCGGATCCATGGGATCCTTCGTCTTTACCGACCAGCAGCAGCAGCAGCAGCCGGGGCTGCAGGTCCCCCCGAAGGTTCCGCCGACAAGAATGAACTCAATGCGATGTCCTTCCTAGGCCACATCAACACCAGTCCTCTGCTGTCCCGCCCAATGGGTCCAATAGGTCACGCTCACCCCCCCACCTTCCCTCCGATTGGGGATTCAGATGGGTGAGCGGCAGCAGCCCAGACTCCCCTTCCCCCCAGGACATAACTTACCCCCGGCTCCCCTGAAGATTCAATGCTGTGCCACAGATGGCTTCGATGGGACCACCGCCCGTGTTGAGCTCCCTCTGGACAGGCGGCGCTTCTCCGGACAGCCGCGGAGACTACTACGACGACCCCCACGAAGAGTACTCCGACTTCCGCTACGAGGGCGACTACGAGGGCGACTACTCGATGCCCACCGAGGAGGACCAAGAGGAGGAGTCGTGCTCCTGTCAGAGCCAGACCTGTCAGAGCCAGAGCGAGTTCAGCTCGATAGAGCGCACCGAGTCGGACTCGGAGTGGGAGGAGCTCTCCGACGGCCTTCCCCCAGGGTCTCCCCGCTGGAGTCCCTCGGCACAGTCGTGCTCTTCACAATGCAGCCGGAGCATCGTCAGCGCATGGTGGCCTTGTACCACCTCGTCTTGGAGACCGCTGTGGTCAAGGTCGTGCTGCTGGTGCTGCAACTGCTGTGCTGCGCGGTGTTCTGGCTGGTCGAGAAGACCGTGGGCTTCAACGAAACCGTCGGCTCGAAGCGCCACCGATTGTGGAACAGCAAGTTCAAGCTGCGCACCATCCAGCGCCAGTTGCTGTGGCGCAGTTGCTGTGGCGCTCCTGAAGAAGACCGTCGAGCACCTGGTGTTCCAGATACGCCTGCACCTCGTGCTCTAGGGGCAGCCATCGAGCAGAAAGCAGCAAGCAGTATCCAATCACACACTGACAGAAGACACACGGCCACACGCCCGACACTCCACCCCTCCCCTCAGAGATGTTTGCACTTCTTCTGACTTTGGCATTGCCCACTCCACTCTCTTTATTTTTCTTGCATTAAATTGGCAATAATATGAACTCGCCTTCTCTTTCTGCTTAGTAGTATTCCCCTGTCGCCGATAGCCCGCATCCTCTGCGTTTCAGAATCTGCGGAAGTTTCCAGCGGGGGCTACTGGCGTGCATCAGCCGTCGAGTAGATTGCATGGAAACGCTGCCAGCATATATGTACTGTGTGTGTGTGTGCCCAACTAACGCAGACAACTGCGTTCTAGAATGAAATATTAATTCATTGGATACGCACACACAGATCCCCCTTCATCGCTCTCTGTTTCCCTCGGAGGGTGGCAGGGTACTGGGTGTCTACGCTGCTCGGCGCTGGCCTGTATCTAATCGCGCCTGCCTTGCTGTGTACCCACTGTAGATGCATATGTACATACAGTTGTTAATCAATGTCCGTTGATTGTCGCATCGTTGCTTGGAAGGGGGAATCCCCCTAATATTAAAGCTGGGATCCTATGCCAGAGCAGAACGCAATACTTCTCATATCCCACCTTGGGTTTCCTTAACCAATCCCATAACTTTCGACATTGACAATGAGGCTTCATCAGCATTCGTTCGCTCACAGTCATTATCATAATGATGATGATAATGATAATAATGTGCATGTGTGTGGTGTGTGACTCTCGTTTAGGACCTGAGTTCAAAAGTGCAATGCACTGCAGAAAAATCAACACGAGCTGATTCAAGGGGTAAAGATATGTATCTTTGTCACACCGAAGTGCCGACACTCTTTCAATTCAAGCTTGTTCACAGCCCAGCGATTCGCAAATGCGGCCAATGAGTATGTGTTGTGAGTATATAACAGCCCATCCGATCAGATCAGGCGATTCATCAGTGAAGATTTTCTCTCCTTTCGCTTTTCTGCCTAGTGGGGTCCCAAGTGTGGGAAAAGCCACGAGGGCGTGAAACTCAAGAAAAGCATGAAGAAAAGGAAATATAAACCCACCTGAGTATCGCTGACAGCCAGACCATTCAGGAGATTGAACAGCTCAATGGTCATGAAGAACACAAAGAGCAGGAAGATCAGGTAAGTGTAGACGCTGTCAAACTTTATGTCACCGGCATCAAATTCTCCCGTGAGCATCACAATCGTATTGATGAGCGCCTCGATGGGCACGGAGAATGTGTTGAAGTGACCATCATCTTCTCCCTCCTTTGCTGGCTCTGGCGTGCTGTCCTTCGGAGAGGAGGAATCCACCTGGGGCTTGCCAAACAGTATGTAGAAGCACAGACTAGAGAGTAGAGAGTAGAGAGCAAAGCTCTTGATGAAGCTGCTGGAGACGGCGCGCAGCATGAGCATGTGCGTCGAAATTGAGAGTACTGGCAGGGAGCCAAACAGCAGGCAGAACTCCACGGACACCAGCAGAATGGTGAAGACGGCCAGTATGCGCTGCGTCTCCTTGTCGTAGCTGGCTTCCATGCAGGTTAGGATCGACAAGACAATGAGAGCCACCTCCATCAGGTTCGTGATGGACCTGAAGTACAGCAGCGGCGACATGGCAAGCTGTATGACTTCTCGGATCATGAGATACACAATCCCTATCCAAGAGAACAGGCCGAAGAGGGCAGTCAGGCCCGTGTGGTCGCTTTCGTGGAACTTAAGGAGCGTATGCGTGATAATGGAGGCAGTGAAGAGAGAGTAAAGTAGAAAGTTCAGATAGAAGATCACCGAGAGGCGGTGCCACTTGAGGAAGAGGAAACTCGAGATTAGCGGGTGCTGCAGCAGGTAACGCAGCTCCTTGGAATCGGAGATGTATGCGATTGGAGTCATCTCGTCCTCCAATTGGTGAGGATGGCCAATGCTCCGCTTGTCCGACTGCCCGGGCTCTCGCTGGCGTCTCATCAGATTCTTGTAGTTGATGATGATCTCGAAACTCTGGTCACCGGGCTTCTCCCCGTTGGTGGTGTTGCAGGAATCGAAGTGCTCCTCCAGCACTTTCGGGTCCATCTCCTGTATGGGAAGATCTCCGAACGCGCTTCTCGCCCCGATGTACGCTCCCTGCCGTAGAAGCTCCTGTGCCACCTTTGTGTTGCGATACTTGACCGCATAGGAGAGTGGCACCAGGCCAGCCTTGTCCGCCTCATTGATGTCCACACGATCGCTCTCGAGCAGCAGCTGGAAGCAGCGCTGGTGGTCACAGAAGTCGTCCAGCGGCTGCTCACCCAGGCGACTGATAACCGCGTTCAGCAGCTTGGAATGCGATGTCAGCCTCAGCTGCGGATGCTTCAACAGCTTCTCTAGCGCCCTGTGGTTGCCCCAGATTACGGCCAACTGATGTCGCTCAATTTTGAAGGATTAATGTTGATGCCCGTCTCGAGGATGGCCTCAAAGGCTCGCTGCTTGCCCCGCTTGATACTCTCCGCCAGCAGGGACTGATACTCCTCCTGGTTGGCATTGCATTGGTTGTCTGCGTTTCCGCTGACGTTCTGGTGGTACTCCGCGAACTGTTGCTCGAACTGGTTCTCGTCTCCGTCCCGCAGCGTGCGGAGGAGTCGCTCGCAGTCGATCTCTGCTCCGGCCTCGCGCAGCTCCGGCAACGGCAGTTCCGGATACTGATCCCTCAGCATCTAGCGTACCTGCCCGTTCCGATAGCTGTCAATGTCCAACTGTGGTTGTTTCAGGAAAAGTCGGATCAGCTCCAGCTTAGTGCCTGCCTCAATCTTTCTATTCTTCAGCACATGGTGGAGGGGCGTGAACTCGCCCTCATCCACCAAATTCGGAGAGGCTCCGTACTCGAGCAGCAGCTGAATGCAGGAGCCCACCTGAGAGGCATTCGATCGTCCTGGCGATTGGCCTGGGCACCGCTGTCCAGGGCAGTGTGGAATTCCCGTATGTCCCGATTAGCGAGGGCTGCACTCAACTGGCCCTGCGGATCGATGAAACCGCAGTTGTTAGAGCTCATTCTGCTGTCTGCAAAGAGTCAAGTGAGAATGGGGAGGATGAGCTATGTCTATGTGGGCTTTCGTTAATCTTATCCAACCCACGCTGCGTATGAGTAACTTCTAATGCCGTTTCTATGAAAATGATGCCAGAACCCGCATTGTTAGAGCTCTGCTCTGATCAATGGAGGGAGGTCTGACCCAACAGACGGTTTCTGTACAGACCTTGAAATGGCCGAAACAAAAGCATGAGAGTGGACCGACCCCCGCAACAAACGGTATTTGACAACGCTTCATGCTACGATGATTTTCACACAAACTACTGTCTGTCCATGGAGCTGGCCAGCAGCTGGAGGCAGAGCCACAGTCAGAGCCACAGTCACAGCCACATCCGCAGCCGAAAGCTACTCCACAGGTTTCTCGAAAAATAAAAACCAAATCTTCGTTTTGGGGGCAATTAAAGAAAGCGTCTTTAAGTGGTTTTTGTGGTACCCGAACTACAGACTTAATTTGCCCTCCCGTGTAGTTATTAAATTATAACAATCCTCAGGGAGTGGCTTGATTGTTCAAAGTGATCTACAAATTTGAATCAAGTTTGGTGTTCGATCTCGCTCGCCTTTTGGTATATCAAAATTTAACGATCATAAAGAATAATCATAAAATAATCGACACATCAATATCAATTAGCAATCAATTGGTTACGCTTTATGCTTTGAATACTGTTCCGAATGGATCTTTAGATAAAGCCCTGGGCAGTGCTGAAATCTTGCGATTTATAGGCGGCTCTTTTCGTAAATTTCAAGGCGGCTTCTTCTGTGGGATCTGATCCCTCCAGCCGTCAGCTCAACGTCTTCTCCGCTCTGTTGTGTTCTGTTCTGTTCTGTTCCGTTCTGTCTGCTGTCTGCTTTGATGCTTGAAATGTGTGAGAAATCGGCTAATCACACATGAGACCTGGCTAATTTGAATATTCCCCCACTGATTGTTTATCAATAGCCTACGAATTGGGAATCAGGAAACATCGTCTTCTCTTTTGTAGGTAGCTCTTCGGCTAATGTTGCTTTAGTATGCAAACAAATTGAGGATTGTAAATGACGCCCCTGGGGTCAAAATTTGTCGTTGATAAGATAAACAGAATCGCACAATCACCTTCCTTAATTGGCCCTTTATTTGATATTTTCTTGTCTCCCATCTTAACCTCTTCCCCATTCTAGTATTTGTTTTTCCATCTGAGTACGAGTATTTGCCCAAGCAATTGACAAACAACTTCATTGTTTGTCCAAGCTGAAGCTCGACCCAAAGTCTTACTAAGACATCGGTTGACAGAATGGCGTAATATCACAATAATTAACAGAAAACTTAACAGCAAACGATTTCAAAAGGGAGCAACTCCTCTCTCAGTCGCATCTGACCCTAGCAATTAAGAGCACTACTTTCAGAAATATTGATGTAGTCAAGGTAATCTATACTTATTGCGAAAAGCTTCGGAAAACACAAATTGCCCTTAAACTCTTAAACATTTGCTTCATCTACGGAAACCAGTCGAAATCACAGAGTATACGGAGTCTGGAGTGGAATTTTATTCCCCCTTCTCTTGGAGCTCACATATGTATATGTAAGATTAATAATAATGTATCGTTTATTAATAGTGTTTTTCGAAAAATAGTACAAAGTGTATGATTTAAGATGTGCAATTAATGAGTCTGTTCTTCCGACTTTTTGTTCAACTTTCTGCTTCTACTTCCAACAACCGACTCCCGTATCGATAACCCCTTAACGGTTAGGTCTTTTAAACATCGGTTAAGTCTGGTTATATCGGTTAGGTCTTATCGATGGTATCTTAAGTTCAAATGTTAATTTAGATGGGATAGTGCTAACTGCTTGATACACTGTCCTTTACATATATACTATAACACTGGTAAAAAAAGTACTCGTATCACTCTGGAATTTGAGAATAAAGTGTGTCACAAAGGAAAGGGAGTCCAACGACATTATTACTAGTTTTAAAAGAAAAATAATAATGAGATTATCTTCATTCGCGATTCGAAAACTGTTTCGACTTCTCATTTTTTCTTTGACTGAATTTATATTTATAAACCTTTCAGCCCTGTTCTTCTTTCTGTCTGTGGAACATCTGGAATTTGGAGACTGAGAGAGCTGGAGCCTAGGAAATTGCCCAACAAAATTGGCTCTGAGTTGCACACCGAATCCTCTACTAAAGTTCTTTGTGTTGGTGCAGCTGCAAAAGTGAAATCAGCAAATGACAACACTTCGGAAAGAGTAAGTGGAAGGGGGACAGACGTGATTAATGTAAAGTTTTTAACGCGATAAACTGAATATGTATATGTCCATCTGCACAGGATCAGCCGCGTTTCTCCGATCGTCTGTCAATAATTTATACTATATACGTACTGTCTTACACTGCTATAACATTCTCACATGATATTTTACCATACCCTTCCCGAATACGTGATGTGATCAGATCGAGAGACCCTCTAGCTGCGTAGGAGGAGGAGAGCAGAGTAAACACTAAACTAAATTGCTTGTCCATAAAGTCTGTTTTTTGGCAAACTGTGCTTGGATTGTTTATCCAATTTATGGCATTATTATACCCGATACTCAAAATGAGTATTGGGGTATATTAGATTTGGGGTAAAAGTGGATGTGTGTAACGTCCAGAAGGAATCGTTTCCGACCCCATTAAAGTATATATATTCTTGATCAGCATCAATAGCCGAGTCGATTGAGCCATGTCTGTCTGTCCGTCTGTCCGTCCGTCCGTCTGTCTGTCCGTCCGTCTGTCCGTCCCCTTCAGCGCCTAGTGCTCAAGGACTATAAGAGCTATAGCAACGATGTTTTGGATCCAGACTTCTGTGATATGTCACTGCTACAAGAAAATTTCAAAACTTTGCCCCGCCCACTTCCGCTCCCACAAAGGGCGAAAATCTGTGGCATCCACAATTTCGACGATACGAGAAAACCAAAAACGCAGAATCGTAGAGGATGACTATATCTTCTAGAGGGCAAATTCTGAACCAGAATAATTATTATTAATTATTATTATATATACGTATTATTATTCGTATAATTATTATAGCCAGAATCAAGAAATCAATTTCATTCTTTCTCGCTCTGTCTCTCTCTAACACACAGGTTTCATGGTCGGTTTTGCCAATTGCAAAATATGAGTTCAAGGATCTCAGAACCCATAAGAGCTAGAGCAACCAAATTTGGTATCCACACTCCTGTGATATCGGACCTTGACCGTTTTGTGTAAAAATTTCGCCACACCCCCTTCCGCCCCCGCAAAGGACGAAAAATCTGTGGCATCCACAAATCTCAGAGACTATTAACGCTAGAATAACCAAATTTAGTATTCGCACTCCTGTTAGATCTCACTATAAAACGTGTATCTCAAAATTTCGTCCCACCCTTTTCCGCCCCCACAAAGGACGAAAATCTGTGGCATCCACAAATCTCAGAGACTATTAAGGCTAGAGTAACCAAATTTAGTATATGTTTACACTTGGCATTAAAACTGGAAAAACAAAGGCAAATAACCAAAAATTCTAGTATGAAGAAAAAAGTACTCGGGTGTGGCAGAAAAAAACTACAATCTTGAACTACAAATGAAGTTTTTTTACAGTGAAATAAATACTTGACTTGTAGTGAAACGCAGCCCCGAAATTGTCATCATAAAAACTTCGTAATTAAGATGAATGCGTGAGGAGATGGGGCTGGAGCTGAGACCAAGCATGACTTCATGCTGAACCGCCTCCGAGTGGCATCCGCAGATACCAAGCTACAAAATATAGTTGTATACAAGAAATGTTTAGCTGGCACCGAAATACGGACAGCTCACAAACACATGGACACATGCTTAACTTAACTACACACACATGCATCGCATATACATGCTCTATATTGGGTATATACATATGTACTACTCGTACACGCTGTGCACTTCATAAACAATTGGCTGGCCTACATCATGTAATCGTACAACACAACAAAAGATTTGAGGGGGTGTGTGTGGAGTGGGAGAATTGGGGGGATGTCAGTCAGTGCCCCGCACGTTTCGATAATTTCGAATAATTTAATTAAGCCCAGACGAGGCGGCAGTACTGGGACTTTCACGATTCTCCCCGGAACTTCCAAAAGCCCTGAAAATGGCAAGATTTTCAAAAAAAAATTAATTAAAGATCACTTTGATTTAGCACCCCTTTTGGGACTACGCCCTTGTGTCCCGCTAAAAGTAGAAAACGAATAAACAAAAGCTTTGTGGGCGGAGCCAGATCGGAAAACGAATGAATCCAGCCAACGATTTAGGTAGTAGTCGTATATGGGGAGGAAGGGAAACTGAGACCTGGTCGCTCGACTCTCCACATATCGCCTAATCGATGGATTATTTAATTGTAATTGGTAATAAGAAATGCAAATTCAGCTCTCGGTACATGTGTAATGTGGTATGTGAGGACGGAAGCACTCGACGCCAAAAGTCCATGCAAATGAAGCGAGGCTTGGATTACTCCCGAACCCGATTGGGTAAACATGGAACTGGACTCCGTTTACTGCTGTTGCACACTATCTGAGGGGATCGACTGACGGTCAGGCACGATTATTTCGTTTATTTCTTATTTATTTTCTTTTCTTGAAAGAAACAATAGACACTTGAGAAAACGAGCCACCTTCGGCGTTTCCTTTTAGGGCATCAAAAAAGTGATCGTGACCATTGCCGGCCCACATTCGAAAATCGTTTTTCAAAAATTCTCGTTCGTTCTGGCGATGATGTCACAGTTTGAGTGTATATATGTAAGAAGGAGTGTGTCAGCTGGCCTATTGAGGGGGCGCGACTCAAGCAGCAGCAGAAAATCAGCAGAAATAAGCCGTAACATTAAGAACTTTTGTAAGCACACATACCAGGCCACCGCGATAATAATACGAATAAACAATACTCTAAATAATATCTTACATATATATAAAGTATATATATTCTTGATCAGCATCAATAGCTGATCCGTCCGTCCGTCTGTCCGTCCCCTTCACCGCCTAATGCTCAAAGACTATAGGAGCTAGAGCAACGATGGTTTGGATCCAGACTTCTGTGATATGTCACTGCTACAAGAATTTTTCAAAACTTCGCCCCGCCCACTTCCGCCCCACAAAGGACGAAAATCTGTGGCATCCACAATTTTAAAGATACGAGAAAACCAAAAAGAGGACCAGAATCGTAGAGGATGACTATATGTTCTAGAGTGCAAAATCTGAACCAGATCGTATAATTATTATAGCCAGAATCAAGAAAACAATTTCATTCTTTCTCGCTCTGTCTCTCTCTAACACACAGGTTTCATGGTCGGTTTTGCCAATTGAAAAATATGAGTTCAAGGATCTCAGAACCCATAAGAGCTAGAGCAAATAAATTTGGTATCCACACTCCTGTGATATCGGACCTTGACCGTTTTGTGTCAAAATTTCGCCACACCCCCTTCCGCCCCCACAAAGGACACAGAGACTATTAAGGCTAGAGTATCCAAATTTAGTATCCGCACTTCTGTTAGATCTCACTATAAAACGTATATCTCAGAATTTCGCGTCACTCCCTTCCGCCCCCACAAAGTACGAAAATCTGTTGCATCCACAATATTGCACATTCGAGAAAACTAAAAACGCAGAATCATAGATAACGACCATATCTATCAGATTGCTGAATCTGGTTTAGATCAGATAATTTTTATAGCCAAAAGGAACAAATCAATTTGCAGTGGCTACGCAGCGCCCGACGTCACGCTCAGTAGTATCGGGTATAACTGTAGAGTTGCGGTGTCCGCAAATAAATTTGGTATCGGACCTTGACCGTTTTGTGTCAAAATTTCGCCACACCCCCTTCCGCCCCCGCAAAGGACGAAAATCTGTGGCATCCACAAATCTCAGAGACTATTAAGGCTAGAGTAACCAAATTTAGTATCCGCACTTCTGTTAGATCTCACTATAAAACGTATATCTCAGAATTTCGCCCCACCCCCTTCCGCCCCCACAAAGGACGAAAATCTGGGGCATCCACAAATCTCAGAGACTATTAAGGCTAGAGTAACCAAATTTGGTATCCGCACTTCTGTTAGATCTCACTATAAAACGTATATCTCAGAATTTCGCCCCACCCCCTTCCGCCCCCACAAAGGACGAAAATCTGTTGCATCCACAATATTGCACATTCGAGAAAACTAAAAATGCAGAATCATAGATAACGACCATATCTATCAGATTGCTGAATCTGGTTTAGATCAGATCATTTTTATAGCCAATAGGAACAAATCAATTTGCAGTGGCTACGCAGCGCCCGACGTCACGCTCAGACTGATTTTCTGTCTCTCTCGCACGCACTCTTTGTCGTGTCGTTTAATATTAGCGGCGTCTGCCGGAGGAGAGCCATACTGACTTAGTATCGGGTATAACTGTAGAGTTGCGGTGTCCGCAGCAACTCACAACGTTCCCCCTCGTTTTTTTTAGTTTTGCCGCATGGTTTGCATAAATTTCCATTTGGATTTCCATTGCCATTGCCATTGACTGCCTCGTTAGCTAGCCCCTTAGACCCATCAACTTTTGATTGATTTGATCCGATACGCTACGCTCCTCAGCTTAGCTAAAGATTAATTTATAAAACAAAAGATATACAAAAAGGGTAATTGTTACGGCAGAAACCGCAGCTGCAGCTCTAAATATCACTGCGCCTAACAGCTCTAAATATCACTGCGCCTAACAGCACAGACGTTAACAGCACAAACATTAACAGCGCCGAGCAAAGGGTTAATCAGGGCGAACGGCAGCTATAGGCCAGGAAGAGGAAGATCGAAAAGAAAGGCAGCGGAAAAAGTTTACTGAAGCGGTATAAGTTTTTTAGCTCTAGCTCCCATAGTTTAACAACCCGCCCCGATATTGTAAATGAAACACCTGAATAAAACCAACTTGAAGAACAAACCACGGGAGGCCTATTGAACGCGGGAGGCTTATCAAACGTACGGCCCCAGATTTGGAGGCGTTGCCTGGCGCGGCAATATTCTAAAAAACTTTTCCTGCTCAACGGAGAGCAAGTCGACCGACAGAAAGAAGATCGGCGTGCGACGCAGTCAGCTGCGTCACGAGGGATTCGACTTTGCAGGTGAGATATCCTCATACAGTTGGACAGAAAGGCTAATCTCTTACATTCGAGCGACACGAGGTTCGTGTATAACCACAAACCAGGACTGTACAAAAAAAGACACCGGAGTAAAATGGACGGCGTCAAAGGTCAGCAGTCGGAATCTGGCGGTGAGACCCCGTGTGGATTAGGAGAAATATATGTGCCGGAAAAGATGCTTGGTGCGTGTTCTGAGACTGAGGGAGGTGCAAGGGAAACTCATCGCGTTAGGGATACTGTGAAGGCATTAGCCTCCACAGCACTAACCACGACACCATCCCCTGGAGGGACCGCCCCGACGGCTGGTTATCTAATTTCATTATTTCATTATCACTTTTTATCCGATTCTTATTACTTCTATTATAATTAGTATTACTTAGACAACGAACAATGAATCCTTAGTTTCCCCAATTAAAATAAGAAATAGGCTAAGAAAACCCCTAAAATAGTGAGGCGTTTTACTTATTAGCAGCGAAGAGACAAAACGAAAGAGAGACGCCTACTACGGCCACGCAGCAAAGAGAGCCGACATGGAAGAGAAGGAAACGAAGAGACTCGCCGGTCGCTCTTACGCCCACGCAGCCAAAGCAAGAGAGAGAGAACGGCCGAAGGCAAAGGAACAGCATGCAAGAGAGCGAAGCGGCAGAGAAGCCGCCGATCGCCCACGCAGCCGAGGCCGACAGCCGAAAGCTGCGCAGCCACGAAGCGGCGGAGAAGCTGCAAAAGGTAAAGCAGAGGCCTGGCACGGTCCAGCGCGAGCCAGGCTCGGGAGTGATCTCGGAGGGCTGAGCCAGACCGGTTGTGCGGCGGAAGCCAAAATAGATTTAAAAAAAAACTAGCCGTGACCGCGCCGTGTACGCAATAAGCCGGACGCGGTGAATAAAAACCAGCTGTGACCGTGGTGTGCAAAGGAAGCCACCGACGTGACGAGGACCGGCCGCCGGACCCAAGGAAGGGAAAGCAAGGGTGAGCCACCTCACGTATGTGAGCTCTGGGGGGGATAGATCGGTGCAGTAGGCAGGGTGTACGCACAGAACCAGAAGTTTTCCCGAAAATGTTGTAAATTTTTGTCATTTATTCCCCCCACAATAAAGACACCCACCGGTTTCGGAACTTTCGCCCGTAGGAGTCCCTCAGCCCCACCCCCTCTCTTCATAATTCCCTGGGGGCCCGGCGAAGGGGATGTGAGTCGTGGATTCACGCGGCATCCGCAAAGCTGGGTTCCCTCTCCTACACCCTCGCCCTGGGGACCTGGCGACGGCATCTGCTAAGCGGGGCTCCCCTCTCCCGTACCCTTCCGACCCCTGACCCAAACCCCCTCCTCCCGCCTCGCATGACCCCCAACACACGTCTCGGCAGCTCCCCAAGCACGGGTTCACCCGGGCCTTGATCCACCCCACGGGTGCGCTTTCGCTGCGAACGGCTCTCCCCTTAGGTCCTCAAACAACAAATTTTTCTGTGGGGAAGGACCGGGCCCTGGACAGACTGAGAAGCTGTACCTCGGCCTGAGAACTTCCTTACAGATGGCGCCCGAGCAGGGACACGAGGGGAGAGTCGGTGAGCATAGGGAATAAGTGAAAAGCAGTTAGAAGTGAAAAGGGAACCAAGCAGCAGCCAACAATTAAAAGGCAAGACCCACAAAAGCAAAACGGCAAACGATGCTTAGGAGCCTCGGATCAGGAAAAGCAGCAGGAGAAAAGGAAGGAAAACTTAAAATCAGTGATCAGCAGCCAAAAATCAGAGTCCCGGCAAATAGCCAGCACCAATCGTTGATCCCTCGACTTATGTACAGCTGAGGCTGGTTTCTCTAATACTCCCCAAGCAACAGCCGCCGGCACGTGTCCCAGACACGCCGGCGAAAACCACGCAGCCAGCCACCTACGCGCCAGAAAGAGACGGGGAGAGACGCGAAAAACCACGCAGACAGCCACCTACGCGACAGAAAGAGACGGGGAGAGACGCCGAAGACACAGCACCGCGTGCCGGGAGAAAATGGACGGCGCGGACGGCGCCTAAAACTTTGGCACGCGAAGGCGACAAAGCGGCACCAACGACAGAGTAGCAAAGCAGCAGCAGCGGCGCAGCGGCAGAGCAGGAAAGCAGCGTCGACAGAGCAACGTGGCAGCGGCAGAGCGGAGAAGCAGCAGCGACAGAGCAACGTGGCAGCGGCAGAGCGGAGAAGCAGCAGCGACAGAGCAACGTGGCAGCGGCAGAGCGGAGAAGCAGCAGCGACAGAGCAACTGGCAGCGGCAGAGCGGAGAAGGCGCAGCGACAGAGCAGCGAGGCAGTGACCGAGCAGCGAGGCAGTGACAGAGCAGCGAGACAGTGACCGAGCAGCGAGGCAGTGACAGAGCAGCGAGACAGTGACAGAGCAGCCAAGCAGTGACAGAGCAGCCAAGCAGCGAAGCAGCGGTAGAACAACGGAGCAGCGGGGGACAGAGGGCGATCGCAGAGGAGCAGCTACATGGCAGAGGAGCCCTCGGCCACAAAGCCATGGCCACGCCACGGCCAATATAAGGCGGAGCAGGAACACCGGTCGGGACAGTCATTACCGAGTAGTCGGACAGTTGTTACCGAGCAGTCAGACAGTCATTACAGAGCAGTCGGACAGTTGTTACCGAGCAGTCAGACAGTCATTACCGAGCAGTCACACAGTTACCACCGGGCAGTCAGACAGAACCTCTCCCTGTACCGCGCCACGTACCCTTCGACAGGATCATCCAACCCAGTGCTGCGTATCCTAGTACAGGATCACCGATCTAGTACAGTGCCACGTATCCTTCGACAGGATCATCCAACCCAGTGCCGTGTATCCTAGTATAGGATCACCGGCAGAAAAGCCGCCGATCGCACACGCAGCCGAGGCCGACAGCCGAAAGCTGCGCAGCCACGAAGCGGCGGAGAAGCTGCAAAAGGTAAAGCAGAGGCCTGGCACGGTCCAGCGCGAGCCAGGCTCGGGAGTGATCTCGGAGGGCTGAGCCAGACCGGTTGTGCGGCGGAAGCCAAAATAGATTTTAAAAAAAACTAGCCGTGACCGCGCCGTGTACGCAATAAGCCGGACGCGGTGAATAAAAACCAGCTGTGACCGCGGTGTGCAAAGGAAGCCACCGACGTGACGAGGACCGGCCGCCGGACCCAAGGAAGGGAAAGCAAGGGTGAGCCACCTCACGTATGTGAGCTCTGGGGGGATAGATCGGTGCAGTAGGCAGGGTGTACGCACAGAACCAGAAGTTTTCCCGAAAATGTTGTAAATTTTTGTCATTTATTCCCCCCACAATAAAGACACCCACCGGTTTCGGAACTTTCGCCCGTAGGAGTCCCTCAGCCCCACCCCCTCTCTTCCCAATTCCCTGGGGGCCCGGCGAAGGGGATGTGAGTCGTGGATTCACGCGGCATCCGCAAAGCTGGGTTCCCTCTCCTACACCCTCGCCCTGGGGACCTGGCGACGGCATCTGCTAAGCGGGGCTCCCCTCTCCCGTACCCTTCCGACCCCTGACCCAAACCCCCTCCTCCCGCCTCGCATGACCCCCACCCCAACACACGTCTCGGCAGCTCCCCAAGCACGGGTTCACCCGCGCCTTGATCCACCCCACGGGTGCGCTTTCGCTGCGAACGGCTCTCCCCTTAGGTCCTCACACAACAAATTTTTCTGTGGGGAAGGACCGGGCCCTGGACAGACTGAGAAGCTGTACCTCGGCCTGAGAACTTCTTTACAGATGGTGCCCGAGCAGGGACACGAGGGGAGAGTCGGTGAGCATAGGGAATAAGTGAAAAGCAGTTAGAAGTGAAAAGGGAACCAAGCAGCAGCCAACAATTAAAAGGCAAGACCCACAAAAGCAAAACGGCAAACGATGTTTAGGAGCCTCGGATCAGGAAAAGCAGCAGGAGAAAAGGAAGGAAAACTTAAAATCAGTGATCAGCAGCCAAAAATCAGAGTCCCGGCAAATAGCCAGCACCAATCGTTAATCCCTCGACTTATGTACAGCTGAGGCTGGTTTCTCTAATACTCCCCAAGCAACAGCCGCCGGCACGTGTCCCAGACACGCCGGCGAAAACCACGCAGCCAGCCACCTACGCGCCAGAAAGAGACGGGGAGAGACGCGAAAAACCACGCAGACAGCCACCTACGCGACAGAAAGAGACGGGGAGAGACGCCGAAGACACAGCACCGCGTGCCGGGAGAAAATGGACGGCGCGGACGGCGCCTAAAACTTTGGCACGCGACGGCGACAAAGCGGCACCAACGACAGAGTAGCAAAGCAGCAGCAGCGGCGCAGCGGCAGAGCAGGAAAGCAGCGTCGACAGAGCAACGAGGCAGCGGCAGAGCGGAGAAGCAGCAGCGACAGAGCAACGTGGCAGCGGCAGAGCGGAGAAGCAGCAGCGACAGAGCAACGTGGCAGCGGCAGAGCGGAGAAGCAGCAGCGACAGAGCAACGTGGCAGCGGCAGAGCGGAGAAGCAGCAGCGACAGAGCAGCGAGGCAGTGACCGAGCAGCGAGGCAGTGACAGAGCAGCGAGACAGTGACCGAGCAGCGAGGTAGTGACAGAGCAGCGAGACAGTGACCGAGCAGCGAGGCAGTGACAGAGCAGCGAGACAGTGACAGAGCAGCCAAGCAGTGACAGAGCAGCCAAGCAGCGAAGCAGCGGTAGAACAACGGAGCAGCGGGGGACAGAGGGCGATCGCAGAGGAGCAGGTACATGGCTAAGGAACCCTCGGCCACAAAGCCATGGCCACGCCACGGCCAATATTAGGCGGAGCAGGAACACCGGTCGGGACAGTCATAACCGAGTAGTCGGACAGTTGTTACCGAGCAGTCAGACAGTCATTACAGAGCAGTCGGACAGTTGTTACCGAGCAGTCAGACAGTCATTACCGAGCAGTCACACAGTTACCACCGGGCAGTCAGACAGAACCTCTCCCTGTACCGCGCCACGTACCCTTCGACAGGATCATCCAACCCAGTGCTGCGTATCCTAGTACAGGATCCCCGATCTAGTACAGTGCCACGTATCCTTCGACAGGATCATCCACCCCAGTGCCGTGTATCCTAGTATAGGATCACCGATCCAGTACCTCGCCACGTATCCTTCGACAGGATCCCCCCACCGAGACACCGGCCGCCCAGGACGAGCAACCACAACGAGCTGCCCAAGGACCACTCCAAGGAACCAGACCAGAGGCGTCCAGCAAGAACCACGCGCCAGTACCCACTACCGCTGGACCCCTGGCCACGCCTAGCCACCAGACAACCACGGAAGGAGAACATCCACGTCTTCCTCAGGGACATCGGGTCTCACGCCCCGGAGGGGGTGAGATCTCGTACTCGTTACTGGCGGACAAACTCCGGAAATGGGGATTTACTTTCGACGGCCGCGCGGACCCACTAGCGTTCATCGAAAGGCTCGAGGAGCGAGTGGAATCATACGGCGGGAGCCCAGAGCAGTTGCCGCGAGCCATCTCCGGTCTCCTTACAGGTAAGGCCGAAGGATGGTTCCGAACTTTTCAGATGCAGGGACAGAATTGGACAGACATTCGGAAGGAATTCCTAGAATTCTTCCTGCCCCCCAGATACTTACAGCGGCTGGAAGACACCATACGATGTCGGGAACAGAAGCCCAAGGAATCCTTCCGGAATTACCTTATCGAGTTGCGTCTGATGATGCAGCGAGCCCAGTATACTCGGGAACAGGAACTCGAGCGGATCTACGAAAATCTCCGTCCGGAGTATCAAATGTACACGCGCAGACAAGATTTCCGATCACTCACGGAATTGACCCAGCTCGTCTCGGCCTACGAAACCGCGCGGGACCGAGACGCACTCCGCAGCATCGGGACCACGCAGAACCATCGACCCCGTGCCGCCTATCCCGGCAATGGAACCAACCCACAACGAGGCAACACCCACGAGACACCCGGGAAAACCGAGATCACTAACCGAGGAATCGGCCAGGAGCAAGAGCAGGCGATCGATGTACAACGAGCCTGCCGGAACTGCGGGGAAAACGGCCATTTCAGTGGTGCGTGCACAAACCGACAGAAGCTGTTCTGTTGGGAATGTGGCCACCGAGGGGTGCGGACCATCAACTGCTGCCGGAAGCAAGCGTCGGGAAACGGATCGGGTCTCCGCCCAACTGGGACTTGGACGGAGGCGCGCACCCCGGAACAGGAGAAACCCACCCATTAAGCATGACCGGAGGAAGGATCGCTGCCCTGGTGGACATCAATGGGAGAGCATTTGCGGCCACCCTCGACACTGGAGCCACACGATCCTTCATCAGTGAGCAGCTGGCGAAGGAGATAGGGACGACCGAGAACAGGCGAGAGGTGAGGACCAGGATCCGCCTGGCAGATGGAACCAGGAAGGAGATCAACCAAGCGATAGCAGTCACAGTGCGCCTGGATCAGCAAGAAACACAGGTATCTCTTCTTATACTCCCCACGGTATTAGACGACTTCATCTTGGGGCTCGACTTCCTCTGTGGCATCCGCGCAAGGATCAACTGCGGACGGGCATATCTACAGCTGAAGTTGCAGCAGAAACCAGCCGGGACGATACCATCATGCACCGCCCAGCCACGCCCACGGTCTGTCACGTTTGCGGACTCCACTGCCATCCGAGCCCAGCCGCAGACCAACACCCCACAGCCAACCACGAACCATCCAACCGCAATGACAACAAAGCCCTACCAGACAAGATCAAGCAACAACCCCAGGACTACGCCACCACAACAGGACACGAAGAAAGCTACGACAGAAAGAACTGCGACAGCGATGGAACCAACCATGGCCAGTTCCCCAGCACGAACCCCGACATCGACAGGACACAGCAGGAAGCAAAGGACTTGGGCAGAGACAGCTACGGCCCCACTGGATCAATCCAGGGCCAGCTCGTCGAACCAGGAGTCACCGACAGGACACAGCAGGAAGCAAAGGACTTGGGCAGAGACAGCTACGGCTCCACTGGATCAATCCAGGGCCAGCTCGTCGAACCAGGAGTCACCGACAGGACACAGCAGGAAGCAAAGGACTTGGGCAGAGACAGCTACGGACCCACTGGATCAATCCAGGGCCTGCTTGTCGAACCAGGAGTCACCAACAGGACACAGCAGGAAGCAAAGGACTTTGGCAGAGACAGCTACGGCCCCACTGGATCAATCCAGGGCCAGCTCGTCGAACCAGGAGTCACCAACAGGACACAGCAGGAAACAAAGGACTTGGGCAGAGACAGCTACGGCTCCACTGGACCAACCCAGGGCCAGCTCGTCGAACCAGGAGTCACCAACCGGACACAGCAGAAAGCAGAAAACTTCGGCAGAGATAGCTTCGGCGCCGCTGGACCAACCCAGGGCCAGCTCATTGAACCGGGAGTCAGCAACAGGACCCAGGAATCACCAGAATACTCCAGCAAAGATAGCTGCGGCCCCGCGGGACCACTCCAGGGCCAGCTCATCGAACCGGGAGTCACCACGAAGTAACCCAGCACGACAGACATCACGCCAGCCACGAACCCCGACAGAGAGACCTCGACGACGGACTACCAACTGGAGCCATTAGCCGACGCCGAAATAGCCCGGGAACGAAACCCGTTTCGCCCAGCCGACTCGGATGACGAGAACGCGATCTTGGCCGCCATTACCGCCCGGATACAGAACCTATCGCCGTGGCAGCAAGACCCAGACCCCGAACCACCCCCCACGCCGTGGGCAGGCAAGTTTCTGGAAAAAGAACTGGCGAAATTCGACGGACTAGCTGCAGTCTCCCACATCGCCGAACACACGATAACAATGCGAGACGACAGGCCCGTGAAGCAACGCTATTTCCCGAAGCACCCGGCCATGCAAAAGATCATCAACGCGCAGGTGGACGAGCTGCTACGGGACGAAAGGATCGAGCCATCCCACAGTCCCCACAGCGCCCCAATCGTCTTGGTAGGAAAGAAGACCGGAGAAATGCGAATGTGCGTGGATTATCGCCAACTAAATGCCCGCTCGGTGCCGGACGCATATCCGCTGCCACGGATTAACCACATTCTCGAGAGACTTCGCCACGCTCGCTACATCTCCACGCTGGACCTCAAAAACGGATACTGGCAGATCCCGGTGGCCGAGGGCAGCAGAGAGGCAACAGCATTTACCGTCCCCGGCAGAGGACTCTTCCAGTGGAAGGTCATGCCTTCGGCCTGCACTCAGCCCCAGCGACGTTCCAGCGAGCGTTGGACAGCGTCATCGGACCCACCATGGAGCCGTACGCGTTCGCATATCTCGACGATATCATCGTCATCGGAGCCACGCTAGAAGAACACATCGACCACCTTCGCGAGGTTTTCAGGAGGCTGCGAGAGGCGAACCTCCGACTGAGCAGAAACAAGTGTAGCTTCTTCAGGAAGAGTTTAGTCTACCTCGGCCATGTCATCAGCGAACAAGGCATCTACACGGACCCAGACAAGGTCAGCGCAGTCCAGAAACTAACACCGCCCACCACACTGAAAGAACTGCAACGCTGCATCGGGATGGAATCCTGGTACCGACGTTTCGTCCCCAACTTCGCCACGGTGGTCCAGCCCATGACCAACCTGCTCAAAAAGGACCAAAAGTGGGAGTGGACAGAGGAACAACATCAGGCGTTCGAGACTCTCAAGGATAGACTCACGCAAGCACCAGTCCTGGCATGCCCCGACTTCGCCGAGCGATTCGTACTCCAAACGGACGCCAGTTCGTATGGCCTCGGAGCAGTATTGACACAACAGATCGACGAAGCAGAAAGAGTCATCGCCTACGCAAGCCGTCGACTACTCAAGGCAGAGGAAAACTACTCAGCCACCGAGAAGAGTGCCTTGCCATAGTCTGGGCAATCCGGAAGCTCCGATGCTTTCTGGAAGGATACCACTTCGATGTAGTCACGGATCACCTCGCCTTGAAGTGGTTAAACTCCATCGATAATCCAGCTCCATCCTTGGAGCTCCAGCAATATCATTGCCGGTTCGGAACCCCACGGAAGTTCGTATGCGACAACGGGACCCAATTCACAAGTCGCTCGTTCCGAAAGTTCTGCAAACTAGCAGGCATGGAATTGGAGTATACGGCGCCCAGACATATACGCCACAACAAAACCCCACGGAACGAGCCAACAGGACGATCAAAACCATGATCGCCCAGTACATCGATGGAGACCAGCGGACATGTGACGAGCTGCTGCCCGAACTCAACCTAGCCATCAACAGAAGCACATCGAACACCACAGGCTTCAGCCCAGCATTCATTGTACTCGGCCGGGAGCCTCGGTTGCCTGGATCCTTGTACGAAGAGACGACCCCAGGACTAGGCGAAGTGACAGAGACCCCAACCAACAAGGCCAAGCGACTCAAGGAAATCTTCGCCATCGTACAAGAAAATACCCAGCAGGCATCACAGACGCAGAGCAGGACCTACAACCTACGTCGACGCGAATGGAGACCCACGATCGGGACGCTCGTGATGCTACGCCAACATCACCTGTCCAAAGCGGCGGACAACTTCGCTGCCAAACTGGCTCCCAAATATGAGGGGCCTTACAAAGTAATTAAATATATTTCTCCCACCATAGCACGACTCCAGAAGCATCCGGGAAGACAACGACGAACGGCCGGACTAGCCGACCTCAAGGCCTACCACGACAACGAGCACACACTCACCAGCGAAGACAACGAAGACAACGAAGACAACGATGACGACGACCCCAGCACCAGGAAAACCGCGAGTTCATGAGGGCCACTTATGGTAGTGCGCTGCCGTAATGTCCTCGCCCCGCAAGGGGAAACCGCGTCCACACTCAGTAAGATAGCTTAACTGCCCTTAAGGGATTAGAGTAAGACATAGCCAGAAACTAGAAAATGCACCGATCAGGGAAACCCAGGGCACAGGACACATCAGTAGCACAGGGCAGGTTCTAACCAACCATGACCTGGGCATGGCTCAACGACGTCGTCCATCCGAACACGTCACAAAACAACCTGGCTGGGATCATCACAGTGGAGGCGATGCGGCCATCGGACTCAGACGAGGAGGTCCGAGCAGGCCGGGCACAGCAGGAGCCACTAAGACGCCTACGCCGCCGCAAGCATCCAGGCCAAGGAAGAGGCACCGCCGTCACCCCACGCGCGACTCGAAGACGCGTCGAGCCAGGACACGTCAACCTGGACCCCAACTCCGAGGGGCAGAGCAGCTCCCCAGTCGCGCCCAAACTGCGGCTGCGGTCCCCACCACCACCGCCCTATTACCTGTACCCCACGACGGAGGCCGACAAGCACTGGGAGCCGACCTGCCAGGCAAGCTCCGATGAAGAGTTCTAGCACGACCGACGCTTCGGAAAAGCTTAAGGAAGATGTAAAGCCAAGCAAAACGAGGGGGAACGTTGTGAGTTGCTGCGGACACCGCAACTCTACAGTTATACCCGATACTTAGTCAGTATGGCTCTCCTGCGGCAGACGCCGCTAATATTAAACGACACGACAAAGAGTGCGTGCGAGAGAGACAGAAAATCAGTCTGAGCGCGACGTCGGGCACTGCGTAGCCAATGCAAATTGATATGTTCCTTTTGGGTATAAAAATGATCCGATCTGATCCAGATTCAGCAGTCTGATAGATATGGTCATTATCTATGATTCTACGTTTTTAGTTTTCTCGAATCTGCAATATTGTGGATGCAACAGATTTTCGTCCTTTGTGGTGGCGAAAGGGGGTGGGGCGAAATTCTGAGATAAACGTTTTATAGTGAGATCTAACAGAATTGCGGATACCAAATTTGGTTACTCTAGCCTTAATAGTCTCTGAGATTTGTGGATGCCCCAGATTTTCGTCCTTTGCGGGGGCGGAAGGGGGTGTGGCGAAATTTGGAAAACAAAACGGTCAAGGTCCGATATCACAGGAGTGTGGATACCAAATTTGGTTGCTCTGGGTCTTATAGGTTCTGAGATCCTTGAACTCATATTTTGCAATTGGCAAAGCCGACCATGAAACCTGTGTGTTAGAGAGAGACAGAGCGAGAAAGAATGAAATTGTTTTCTTGATTCTGGCTATAATAATTATACGATCTGGTTGAGATTTTACACTCTAGAACATATAGTCATCCTCTACGATTCTTTGGTTTTATTGTATCTTTAAAAATGTGGATGCCACAGATTTTCGCCCTTTGTGGGCGCGGAAGTGGGCGGGGCGAAGTTTTGAAATATTTTTGTAGCAGTGACATATCACAGAGGTCTGGATCCAAAACATCGTTGCTCTAGCTCTTATAGTCTTTGAGCACTAGGCGCTGAAGGGGACGGACAGACGGACGGACGGACAGACGGACAGACGGACAGACAGAAATGGCTCAATCGACTCGGCTATTGATGCTGATCAAGAATATATATAATTTATGGGGTCGGAAACGATTCCTTCTGGACGTTACACACATCCACTTTTACCACAAATCTAATATACCCCAATACTCATTTTGAGTATCGGGTATAAATATACCCCCCCTCCACCACTTTCCTTAACCATTAACCCTTAACTCCTTAATCCCAGAATGGTAGCCAACATTTCGGCCACACCAAGGAGTATGGTGGCATGGTATTTATCGCAAGTCCTATCCCAAACCAACAAAGCCGATCAACTATTGCAAGTCGCAGCTCTGCCCAGGGAAAGTACGTCACCTGACCTGTGATTCGAAACACAACATCGAAGTGGGCCCTGAACTATCACTTGGAGCCGTTCAGAACTGGCTCTAGAAATCATTCAGTACGAATATCTGGAGAGAGCGGCACAACACAGAGAACGGCAGCAAATATCGAAAGCACAGGGAACATAAAGTAAATAAAAATACAAATACAAAACAAAGCCCATTAACGAATATTTCCTCACAGGTGCTGGAATAAGATGAATCCAACTATTAACAATCCAACAATATTTTCGGATCCATGGGATCCTTCGTCTTTACCGACCAGCACCAGCAGCAGCAGCCGGGCTGCAGGTCCCCCCCGAAGGTTCCGCCGACAAGAATGGACTCAATGCGATGCCCTTCCTAGGCCAAATCCACACCAGTCCTCTGCTGTCCCGCCCAATGGGTCCAATAGGTCACGCTCACCCCCCTACCTTCCCTCCGATGGGGGATTCAGATGGGTGAGCGGCAGCAGCCAAGACTCCCCTTCCCCCCAGAACATAACTTACCCCCGGCTCCCCTGCAGATTCAATGCTGTGCCACAGATGGCTTCGATGGGACCACCGCCCGTGTTGAGCTCCCTCTGGACAGGCGGCGCCTCTCCGGACAGCCGCGGAGACTACTACGACGACCCCCACGAAGAGTACTCCGACTGCCGCTACGAGGGCGACTACGAGGGCGACTACTCGATTCCCACCGAGGAGGACCAAGAGGAGGAGTCGTGCTCCTGTCAGAGCCAGACCTGTCAGAGCCAGAGCGAGTTCAGCTCGATAGAGCGCACCGAGTCGGACTCGGAGTGGGAGGAGCTCTCCGACGGCCCTTCCCCCAGGGTCTCCCCGCTGGAGTCCCTCGGCGCAGTCGTGCTCTCCACAATGCAGCCGGAGCACCGTCAGCGCATGGTGGCCTTGTACCCCCTCGTCTTGGAGACCGCTGTGGTCAAGGTCGTGCTGCTGGTGCTGCAACTGCTGTGCTGCGCGGTGTTCTGGCTGGTCGAGAAGACCGTGGGCTTCAACGAAACCGTCGGCTCGAAGCGCCACCGATTGTGGAACAGCAAGTTCAAGCTGCGCACCATCCAGCGCCAGTTGCTGTGGCGCATGGCCAATGCCCGGGGCGACGAGACGCTCGTCTTCTTTGCCGTGCTCATGACCACGCCCTGGCTGTTCTCCCTCAGCCTCCTGGGATTCATCCTGTCCCTGGCGGCGCTCCTGAAGAAGACCGTCGAGCAGCTGGTGTTCCAGATACGCCTGCACCTCGTGCTCTAGGGGCAGCCATCGAGCAGAAAGCAGCAAGCAGTATCCAATCACACACTGACAGAAGACACACGGCCACACGCCCGACACTCCACCCCTCCCCTAAGAGATGTTTGCACTATTTTGGCATCTATTTTCGTTGATGCTGGCATCGCAATACACGGAATCGTCTCTCCGTTTTTGGCCGCAATGAAAATAGATACTGAAATATTCGAAATTCAAAGTCAATTCCCACGAGAGAGAGCGAGACAGGCCTTTTGGTTTACGGCCTTTCTTTCTTCTGACTTTGGCATTGCCCACTCCACTCTCTTTATTTTTCTTGCATTAAATTGGCAATAATATGAACTCGCCTTCTCTTTCTGCTTAGTAGTATTCCCCTGTCGCCGATAGCCCGCATCCTCTGCGTTCCAGAATCTGCGGAAGTTTCCAGCGGGGGCTACTGGCGTGCATCAGCCGTCGAGTAGATTGAATGGGAACGCTGCCAGCATATATGTACTATGTGTGTGTGTGCCCAACTAACGCAGACAACTGCGTTCTAGAATGAAATATTAATTCATTGGATACGCACACACAGATCCCCCTTCATCGCTCTCTGTTTCCCTCGGAGGGTGGCAGGGTACTGGGTGTCTACGCTGCTCGGCGCTGGCCTGTATCTAATCGCGCCTGCCTTGCTGTGTACCCACTGTAGATGCATATGTACATACAGTTGTTAATCAATGTCCGTTGATTGTCGCATCGTTGCTTGGAAGGGGGAATTTTCCTAATATTAAAGCTGGGATCCTATGCCAGAGCAGAACGCAATACTTCTCATATCCCACCTTGGGTTTCCTTAACCAATCCCATAACTTTCGACATTGACAATGAGGCTTCATCAGCATTCGTTCGCTCACAGTCATTATCATAATGATGATGATAATGATAATAATGTGCATGTGTGTGGTGTGTGACTCTCGTTTAGGACCTGAGCTCAAAAGTGCAATGCACGGCAGAAAAATCAACACGAGCTGATTCAAGGGGTATCTTTGTCACACCGACGTGCCGACACTCTTTCAATTCAAGCTTGTTCACAGCACAGCGATTCGCAAATGCGGCCAATGAGTATGTGTTGTGAGTATATAACAGCCCATCCGATCAGATCAGGCGATTCATCAGTGAAGATTTTCTCTCCTTTCGCTTTTCTGCCTAGTGGGGTCCCAAGTGTGGGAAAAGCCACGAGGGCGTGAAACTCAAGAAAAGCATGAAGAAAATTACGATTGAACCGGTGACTAGCTCATGGTCTTCCTCGAGCGAACCGACTGCCTTTGTTCAACTGGGACGATGAGGTCTGAGCGTGTCCATCTCGGCCAGTGAGAACTTGCTCGTAGCGGGTCAGCAGATTGGTGCGGACAATGGCACCGTTCAGTTCCGCCTGGGCCTTGATGGCCTGTGGGAAAAGAGAGGGGAGAAAACAGTTGGATAAAGCCGAGGAAGAAAAGGAAATATAAACCCACCTGAGTATCGCTGACAGCCAGACCATTCAGGAGATTGAACAGCACAATGGTCATGAAGAACACAAAGAGCAGGAAGATCAGGTAAGTGTAGACGCTGTCAAACTTTATGTCACCGGCATCAAATTCTCCCGTGAGCATCACAATCGTCTTGATGAGCGCCTCGATGGGCACGGAGAATGTGTTGAAGTGACCATCATCTTCTCCCTCCTTTGCTGGCTCTGGCGTGCTGTCCTTCGGAGAGGAGGAATCCACCTGGGGCTTGCCAAACAGTATGTAGAAGCACAGACTAAACGTAAGCACAAAGATCGAGTAGAGAGCAAAGCTCTTGATGAAGCTGCTGGAGACGGCGCGCAGCATGAGCATGTGCGTCGAAATTGAGAGTACTGGCAGGGAGCCAAACAGCAGGCAGAACTCCACGGACACCAGCAGAATGGTGAAGACGGCCAGTATGCGCTGCGTCTCCTTGTCGTAGCTGGCTTCCATGCAGGTTAGGATCGACAAGACAATGAGAGCCACCTCCATCAGGTTCGTGATGGACCTGAAGTACAGCAGCGGCGACATGGCAAGCTGTATGACCTCTCGGATCATGAGATACACAATCCCTATCCAAGAGAACAGGCCGAAGAGGGCAGTCAGGCCCGTGGGGTCGCTTTCGTGGAACTTAAGGAGCGTATGCGTGATAATGGAGGCAGTGAAGAGAGAGGAAAGTAGAAAGTTCAGATAGAAGATCACCGAGAGGCGGTGCCACTGTTCCTTAAACTCGGGATTAGCGGGTGCTGCAGCAGGTAACGCAGCTCCTTGGAATCGGCGATGTATGCGATTGGAGTCATCTCGTCCTCCAATTGGTGAGGATGGCCAATGCTCCGCTTGTCCGACTGCCCGGGCTCTCGCTGGCGTCTCATCAGATTCTTGTAGTTGATGATGATCTCGAAACTCTGGTCACCGGGCTTCTCCCCGTTGGTGGTGTTGCAGAAATCGAAGTGCTCCTCCAGCACTTTCGGGTCCATCTCCTGTATGGGAAGATCTCCGAACGCGCTTCTCGCCCCGATGTACGCTCCCTGCCGTAGAAGCTCCTGTGCCACCTTTGTGTTGCGATACTTGACCGCATAGGAGAGTGGCACCAGGCCAGCCTTGTCCGCCTCATTGATGTTCACACGATCGCTCTCAAGCAGCAGCTGGAAGCAGCGCTGGTGGTCACAGAAGTCGTCCAGCGGCTGCTCACCCAGGCGACTGATAACCGCGTTCAGCAGCTTGGAATGCGATGTCAGCCTCAGCTGCGGATGCTTCAACAGCTTCTCTAGCGCCCTGTGGTTGCCCCAGATTACGGCCAACTGATGTCGCTCAATTTTGAAGGATTAATGTTGATGCCCGTCTCGAGGATGGCCTCAAAGGCTCGCTGCTTGCCCCGCTTGATACTCTCCGGCAGCAGGGACTGATACTCCTCCTGGTTGGCATTGCATTGGTTGTCTGCGTTTCCGCTGACGTTCTGGTGGTACTCCGCGAACTGTTGCTCGAACTGGTTCTCGTCTCCGTCCCGCAGCGTGCGGAGGAGTCGCTCGCAGTCGATCTCTGCTCCGGCCTCGCGCAGCTCCGGCAACGGCAGTTCCGGATACTGATCCCTCAGCATCTGGCGTACCTGCCCGTTCCGATAGCTGTCAATGTCCAACTGTGGTTGTTTCAGGAAAAGTCGGATCAGCTCCAGCTTAGTGCCTGCCTCAATCTTTCTATTCTTCAGCACATGGTGGAGGGGCGTGAACTCGCCCTC
The DNA here is from genome assembly GCF_003369915.1 of Drosophila miranda. NCBI lineage: Eukaryota > Metazoa > Arthropoda > Insecta > Diptera > Drosophilidae > Drosophila > Drosophila miranda. The sequence continues at coordinate 6,804,919 of NW_022881625.1, read as the reverse complement.
ATCCACCAAATTCGGAGAGGCTCCGTACTCGAGCAGCAGCTGAATGCAGGAGCCCACCTGAGAGGCATTCGATCGTCCTGGCGATTGGCCTGGGCACCGCTGTCCAGAGCAGTGTGGAATTCCCGTATGTCCCGATTATGGAGGGCTGCAATCAACTGGCCCTGCGGATCGATGAAACCGCAGTTGTTAGAGCTCATTCTGCTGTCTGCAAAGAGTCAAGTGAGAATGGGGAGGATGAGCTATGTCTATGTGGGCTTTCGTTAATCTTATCCAACCCACGCTGCGTATGAGTAACTTCTAATGCCGTTTCTATGAAAATGATGCCAGAACCCGCATTGTTAGAGCTCTGCTCAATGGAGGGAGGTCTGACCCAACAGACGGTTTCTGTACAGACCTTGAAATGGCCGAAACAAAAGCATGAGAGTGGACCGACCCCCGCAACAAACGGTATTTGACAACGCTTCATGCTACGATGATTTTCACACAACTTACTGTCTGTCAATGGAGCTGGCCAGCAGCTGGAGGCAGAGCCACAGTCAGAGCCACAGTTACAGCCACATCCGCAGCCGAAAGCTACTCCACAGGTTTCTCGAAAAATAAAAACCAAATCTTCGTTTTGGGGGCAATTAAAGAAAGCGTCTTTAAGTGGTTTTTGTGGTACCCGAACAACAGACTTAATTTGCCCTCCCGTGTAGTTATTAAATTATAACAATCCAACTGAAGACAAGGTAAGACAAGGCCTGAGAAGTACTCAGGGAGTGGCTTGATTGTTCAAAGTGATCTACAAATTGAATCAAGTTTGGTGTTCGATCTCGCTCGCCTTTTGGTATATCAAAATTTAACGATCATAAAGAATAATCATAAAATAATCGACACATCAATATCAATTAGCAATCAATTGGTTACGCTTTATGCTTTGAATACTGTTCCGAATGTAGCTTTAGATAAAGCCCTGGGCAGTGCTGAAATCTTGCGATTTATAGGCGGCTCTTTTCGTAAATTTCAAGGCGGCTTCTTCTGTGGGATCTGATCCCTCCAGCCGTCAGCTCAACGTCTTCTCCGCTCTGTTGTGTTCTGTTCTGTTCTGTTCCGTTCTGTCTGCTGTCTGCTTTGATGCTTGAAATGTGTGAGAAATCGGCTAATCACACATGAGACCTGGCTAATTTGAATATTCCCCCACTGATTGTTTATCAATAGCCTACGAATTGGGAATCAGGAAACATCGTCTTCTCTTTTGTAGGTAGCTCTTCGGCTAATGTTGCTTTAGTATGCAAACAAATTTAGGATTGTAAATGACGCCCCTGGGGTCAAAATTTGTCGTTGATAAGATAAACAGAATCGCACAATCACCTTCCTTAATTGGCCCTTTATTTGATATTTTCTTGTCTCCCATCTTAACCTCTTCCCCATTCTGGTATTTGTTTTTCCACCTGAGTACGAGTATTTGCCCAAGCAATTGACAAACAACTTCATTGTTTGTCCAAGCTGAAGCTCGACCCAAAGTCTTACTAAGACATCGGTTGACAGAATGGCGTAATATCACAATAATTAACAGAAAACTTAACAGCAAACGATTTCAAAAGTGAGCAACTCCTCTCTCAGTCGCATCTGACCCTAGCAATTAAGAGCACTACTTTCAGAAATATTGATGTAGTCAAGGCAATCTATACTTATTGCGAAAAGCTTCGGAAAACACAAATTGCCCTTAAACTCTTAAACATTTGCTTCATCTACGGAAACCAGTCGAAATCACAGAGTATACGGAGTCTGGAGTAAAATTTTATTCCCCCTTCTCTTGGAGCTCACATATGTATGTAGTAGTTTAAGTTGCTTGATGGCAACGAGTAACATTTATTTGATAAGTATGTTGGACTTAAAATTATAACAGCTCCAAGTTTTACAAGTATGTTTGTGAATAATTATATGCGTGTACGTCTGATGCGTGGCTGAACTGACGACTGACTGATCTCTCTCTCTTGCTATCGGCTCTCTCAGAGCCGATTACTGCTCTATCCCGACGACACGACGAAAACACGACCGCTTCGTGTCTCTCTCTTTCCTTCGTTTCCTACATTCGGCTGTCCTGACGGACCATTCGCCTCGGATGGGTCTAGCCAAGGTTTCATATATTCTGAAACTGTAGAGGTCTTATAGGGACCCTCAGTATCCCCAATCTTCTCGACTTCGTACCTTCCATGATTCTTTACCCTAACCACCTTATACGGCCCTAGATACTTTCCTTTTAGCTTTAATCCAGTACCATACTGAGTACGCTTGATAGCTACTAGCTCATTAACCTCATACTGTCTATCTAGTTTCCTTTTTAAGTCAAAACTCTTCTTGTTTTCCTGCTGTAACCGTGCAATGTTTTCAACTACTTCCTTTCTAATTTTTCCGCGGTCCTTGTTCAACTCTTCGATAAGTGATTCTTCCAATATTTCTTTTATTTTTGGATCCATTCCTATACGCATGTCTAGCCCAGTCAATATCTTGAAAGGTGTTACCTTGGTACTTCGCGGCTCAACACTGTTGATCATTTGCTGTACTTTTCCTAGATGCTTATACCAACTACCGGAATTACCCTGACACAATTTCGACCACATAGGCACCACTATCTTGTGCATCCTTTCGACTTGACCATTCCCACGTGGAACGCCTGTGGCAATCATTAAATGCTGTATTTTCTCTCTCTCACAATATTCACGAAACAAATTGGACATAAACGCTGCACCCCTATCCGTCACTATTCTGTTCGGATTACCAAAACTAGTCCCCTGAATTTCCAAACACTTAACGACCTCTTCAACACCTGTACTACGTGTAGAATATAACCAAACAAACTTAGAAAATCCATCAACGACAACCAGTATATAATTGTACTGTTTTTTAGTCATTTCCATTGGTCCAACGTGATCAATGTGATACGTTTGTAACGGCCTATCACCCTTGTCTATTGGTTGCAAATAACCCTCACGTTTTCCTGTCTTTTCATTGACAATGATACACTCGACACAACTATTTATTACGCGCCATACTTTGTCTTTTAACTACGGAATATAATACGACTTTTCAATGATATCTTGTGTCTTTTTAACTGAAAAATGTCCTTGCTTATGTGCTATTGATAAAATCTCATTTTCCAACTGAGCTGGTACTACGATGAGCTCCTTATCCGGATCCTTAAACAAAATCTGATTCTGAATATAATAATCCTCATATTCCTTGTCCTCCACAATACTTTTAACAGCCTTAACCCAATCGTCGGTTAGCTGAGCTTCTTTCAAACGATGAGCTATACTTTCGGTCACCATAAAACAAGATACACGACTCAACGCGTCAACGTGCCTCATCTTCGTTCCTGAGCGATGTTCTATAACATAATTAAAATCTTGTAGGTACATGTCCCAACGTGCTACTCTCAAAGGAACGTCTTTCTTTTTGATCGTCATTGTAAATGCATTACAATCTGTGACAATTTTGAACTTTATACCCAAAACGTATACACGCCATTTCGCTAAAGCTTCGATAATTGCCAGAACCTCAAGGTCATAAGCAGGATATTTCTCTTCACATGGCTTAGTCCTACGGCTCATATATTGAACTGGATGGAATTGGCTGTCTTCCAAACTCTTTTGCAGTAACACGGCTCCATACCCCCATTTTGATGCATCAGTATGGATTTCTGTCTCCAACTTATCCAACTTCAATGCTACCTTTAGTTGTTCAAACGCAACCTGATGTATCTCCTTAAATTCAAATTTAACATCCTTCCGCAGCAGATCTGTCAATGGTTTTGCAATAACAGCATAACCCTCAATAAACTTTCGGAAATAAGAAGTCAATCCTATGAAACGCTGCACTGTTTTTTTTATCAACTGGCACTGGGAACTTTTCGACTGCCCTCGTCTTCTCATCACTTGGTCTTATCGTGTTCTTTTCTATTATATACCCCAGAAAATTAACCTTTTGTCGTAACAGCTGACACTTTCTCCAATTTATACGTAGCCCATTCATTTCCGCTATCTTCAGTACTTTTCTCAACTTTAACAAACCCTCTTCTATATCTTGACTACAAATAATAACGTCATCCATATAGACTGCTGCTTCATTATTCTTTACCAAATCTCTCAACACAGCCATTATAAATCTGGTAAACACCGCTGGAGAATTTGAAATTCCAAATGGTACATATAAAAATTCGAACTGACCATTCTGAGTCACAAAAGACGTATATTTTTGAGACTCGACTTCTACAGGCACATGGAAAAAACCATTCGTTAAATCCAACGTGGTGAAATACTTTGCACCCTGCAGTTTCTCCAACACTGTATCCATATGTGACATTGGAAAGTTATCGCGAACTATTTTCTCATTCAGCTTTCGGTAATCACAGCATAGTCTCTTGCTACCGTTCTTTTTCGGTACCAACACTACTGGTGATGCATACTCCGATGTACTTGGCTTTATAATCTTCTGAGCCAGCCACTCTTCCACTTGCTTGTCCACGATTTCCTGTTCACACAACGGTAATCGTCTCGGATGCTGGAAAACTGGTATCTCATCCACTAATACAATTTTCATTTTTATCGGCGCATCTACATTTCTCTGAGGTTGGTACTTTCCTACCATACCCCTAACCTCTCTAGCATGTGCTTCACTGAGATGACCAACATCAATTGAAAACTCCTTCTCAACTTCGTCAATACTTGACATGCAAATGCCTTTATATTCATTAAACAATTCCACGCATGAGGACGATGCTACCTGATCAAGTTTCTTATCTTTATCCTCGCCACAAACTCTACGAACAAATCTTGTTCCTGTCTTAGAAACTTGCATGTCCACATGATCCAGAATAGTCCTTCCTAAAATGGCTTCAAAACCAATATCCTCGTCTGGAATGACATGAAATTCTACCTCCATTCCAATCTCATCGATTTTCACTGGTATCGAAAAGCTACCAAAAGTTACAACTTGACTATCTCCAATACCTGTTAAACATTTCTCCTGGCCGATCAGTTCAAGATTTCCAAATTTCAAAAATACCCTCCTGCGAATTAAACACAAATCTGCTCCAGTATCAATCAAACCTTGGAATACCAAATTCGCGTACTTAATATCCTTTAATTCCAAACCTGATGGAGTGAAAATACCTGACGGCTTATTGACGACTTTCTTATCTCGAATAATGTTCGTATTCGATCTCTTTTCTTGTCTGGTTTCGACCTTGACATTACAGCTTGCAGCACGGTGTCCTGGTTGGCCACATTTGAAACAACAAAAATCATTTTTGGGACAATCTTTCCTCAAATGCGATTTGTCTCCACACTTAAAACATTTCCTAAAATTCTCTGCCATCGACCCTTTCACCGAACTCTCACTTTTATTACTCAGCGGCCAATTCTTACTCATCGGCTTGGATCCGCCTCTAGCTTTCTGGTAAACATCGATCTGAAATTTAAGCTCCTTTAAGTTTCTAGCTTGGTACAGCATTGCCTTACTTGCCCTAGCGTCTGGTATACCATCCACAAAATATTCGATTAAACTCTCATCATCTAGTTTAATTGGCTTGGCTATCTCCATTAACGCATACAAAAACTCATGCAACGACTCTCCTTTTTTCTGCTGGCGCTTTTGCAACATTCTATGTACTTCTACGGACGACAGTTTAACACTAAACTCATCCAACAGAGCTGCCTTCAACGAATTCCAGTTACGAATATCACGCAAACTACGAACGAAAGATTTTGCTGCACCAACTAACAACTGCTTGGCATAAATGAATAATTGTAATTGACTCCATTGAACAGTAGCTGCGCATTCTTCTAATTCCTCTATCCATTGATTGATGTCGGGGTTATTAGAACCAGAAAATTGTGACACACTACCTTCCACGTCTTTTAGCGTAAACCAAGATTTATACTCTGCCTGTCGCGTACCTGGTTGAACTGCTACGGTATCATCCTCTGCTGTTACTACGGACTCATCCTCTGACTCTTCTTCATCCTTAACTGGAAAGCCGTGATGTATTAATAGTCTATCTTGCAAATCGCGCTTTCGTCCCGTCGTCTGCAACGCAAGCTCTCTTAACTTCTCTCGCAAATCTGCGACTCTCAGTGTCATTATCTCTTCAACTTGCATCGTGACGATTTAAATACAAAATAATTGATATTAGCTTATATCTAAGAAAATGTAATTAAATCAACTTAAACAACCTTATTACTGCTGGCCTGTTAACAATTTTCCAGTTAACATCGATTTCGAAAACGCCTTTAAAGTCGTCACTGTTAACGATCGCTTCTCTGTTAACGCTCACCTTACTATGGGTTTACCCTTGTTAACTCTCGCTTCTGCGCAGAACTTTCCAGACTCCAAATTTGACGCACACACACCACCACATCCAGATCTCGCTTGCCTGTCGATGTCGCTGTTGCCGTCCTCTCTTTGTTGCCTTGCCTTGCTCTCGCTGTTCGCCGTTAACTCGTTGTCGCTTCCCGAATCGCTGCTTCTGCTGTTACAAAATGGTCGTCTCCTTGCTGCTTGTCTCTTCTTGTAGTTGTAGTCTCCGTCCGACGCAGTAAAACACAACAACAATCAATGTTCTTTGATTCTTGCTGTTTGCTGCCGTCGTTTTGTCGCTTCTGCTTCCTTTGGAACGAACGCACTCAGATTGTCGTCTCTGTGCCGCTTGTCTCCTTGTAGCTCTAGCCTCTCAGACGCAATGCACAACAACAACAACGAAGGTTTTGATTCTTGCTGTGTTTGCTGCCGTCTGCCGTCGTTTTGTCGCTTCTGCTCTCTTTGGAACGAACGCGCTCAGATTGTCGTCTCTGTGCCGCTTGTCTCCTTGTAGCTCTAGCCTCTCAGACGCAATGCACAACAACAACAACAAAGGTTTTGATTCTTGCTGTGTTTGCTGCCGTCTGCCGTCGTTTTGTCGCTTCTGCTCTCTTTGGAACGAACGCGCTCAGATTGTCGTCTCTGTGCCGCTTGTCTCCTTGTAGCTCTAGCCTCTCAGACGCAATGCACAACAACAACAACGAAGGTTTTGATTCTTGCTGTGTTTGCTGCCGTCTGCCGTCGTTTTGTCGCTTCTGCTCTCTTTGGAACGAACGCGCTCAGATTGTCGTCTCTGTGCCGCTTGTCTCCTTGTAGCTCTAGCCTCTCAGACGCAATGCACAACAACAACAACGAAGGTTTTGATTCTTGCTGTGTTTGCTGCCGTCTGCCGTAGTTTTGTCGCTTCTGCTCTCTTTGGAACGAACGCGCTCAGATTGTCGTCTCTGTGCCGCTTGTCTCCTTGTAGCTCTAGCCTCGTGTTCGCCAAAATTTCCAAATACACGCACAAATCTCACTTGCAAATGTTGTTGTCTTAGGCTTATTCCCGGACGAGCCCCCAATTTGTAGTAGTTTAAGTTGCTTGATGGCAACGAGTAACATTTATTTGATAAGTATGTTGGACTTAAAATTATAACAGCTCCAAGTTTTACAAGTATGTTTGTGAATAATTATATGCGTGTACGTCTGATGCGTGGCTGAACTGACGACTGACTGATCTCTCTCTCTTGCTATCGGCTCTCTCAGAGCCGATTACTGCTCTATCCCGACGACACGACGAAAACACGACCGCTTCGTGTCTCTCTCTTTCCTTCGTTTCCTACATGTATATACTATAACACTGGTAAAAAAAAAATAACTCGTATCACTCTGGAATTTGAGAATAAAGTGTGTCACAAAGGAAAGGGAGTCCAACGACATTATTACTAGTTTAAAAAGAAAAACGAGGGGGAACGTTGTGAGTTGCTGCGGACACCGCAACTCTACAGTTATACCCGATACTTAGTCAGTATGGCTCTCCTGCGGCAGACGCCGCTAATATTAAACGACACGACAAAGAGTGCGTGCGAGAGAGACAGAAAATCAGTCTGAGCGTGACGTCGGGCACTGCGTAGCCAATGCAAATTGATATGTTCCTTTTGGGTATAAAAATGATCCGATCTGATCCAGATTCAGCAGTCTGATAGATATGGTCATTATCAATGATTCTACGTTTTTAGTTTTCTCGAATCTGCAATATTGTGGATGCAACAGATTTTCGTCCTTTGTGGTGGCGAAAGAGGGTGGGGCGAAATTCTGAGATATACTTTTTATAGTGAGATCTAACAGAAGTGCGGATACCAAAATTGGTTACTCTGGCCTTAATAGTCTCTGAGATTTGTGGATGCCCCAGATTTTCGTCCTTTGCGGGGGCGGAAGGGGGTGGGGCGAAATTTGGACACGAAACGGTCAAGGTCCGATATCACAGGAGTGTGGATACCAAATTTGGTTGCTCTGGCTCTTATAGGTTCTGAGATCCTTGAACTCATATTTTGCAATTGGCAAAGCCGACCATGAAACCTGTGTGTTAGAGAGAGACAGAGCGAGAAAGAATGAAATTGTTTTCTTGATTCTGGCTATAATAATTATACGATCTGGTTGAGATTTTACACTCTAGAACATATAGTCATCCTCTACGATTCTTTGGTTTTATTGTATCTTTAAAAATGTGGATGCCACAGATTTTCGTCCTTTGTGGGCGCGGAAGTAGGCGGGGCGAAGTTTTGAAATATTTTTGTAGCAGTGACATATCACAGAGGTCTGGATCCAAAACATCGTTGCTCTAGCTCTTATAGCCTTTGAGCACTAGGCGCTGAAGGGGACGGACAGACGGACAGACGGACGGACGGACGGACGGACAGACGGACAGACGGACAGACAGACATGGCTCAATCGACTCGGCTATTGATGCTGATCAAGAATATATATACTTTATGGGGTCGGAATCGATTCCTTCTGGACGTTACACACATCCACTTTTACCACAAATCTAATATACCCCAATACTCATTTTGAGTATCGGGTATAAATATTCCCCCCCCTCCCCCCCCCCCTCCACCACTCTCCTTAACCCTTAACCCTTAACTCCTTAATCCCAGAATGGTAGCCAACATTTCGGCCACACCAAGGAGTATGGTGGCATGGTATTTATCGCAAGTCCTATCCCAAACCAACAAAGCCGATCAACTATTGCAAGTCGCTGCTCTGCCCAGGGAAAGTACGTCACCTGACCTGTGATTCGAAACACAACATCGAAGTGGGCCCTGAACTATCACTTGGAGCCGTTCAGAACTGGCTCTGGAAATCATTCAGTACGAATATCTGGAGAGAGCGGCACAACACATCGAACATAAAGTAAATAAAAATACAAATACAAAACAAAGCCCATGAACGAATATTTCCTCACAGGTGCTGGAATAAGATGAATCCAACTATTAACAATCCACGTTCCCCATTCACCCGCTCGCGGGGGATTTTCGGATCCATGGGAGCAGCAGCAGCAGCAGCCGGGGCTGCAGGTCCCCCCGAAGATTCCGCCGACAAGAATGGACTCAATGCGATGCCCTTCCTAGGCCAAATCCACACCAGTCCTCTGCTGTCCCGCCCAATGGGTCCAATAGGTCACGCTCACCCCCCCACCTTCCCTCCGATGGGGATTCAGATGGGTGAGCGGCAGCAGCCCAGACTCCCCTTCCCCCCAGGACATAACTTACCCCCGGCTCCCCTGCAGATTCAATGCTGTGCCACAGATGGCTTCGATGGGACCACCGCCCGTGTTGAGCTCCCTCTGGACAGGCGGCGCTTCTCCGGACAGCCGCGGAGAGTACTACGACGACCCCCACGAAGAGTACTCCGACTGCCGCTACGAGGGCGACTACGAGGGCGACTCGATGCCCACCGAGGAGGACCAAGAGGAGTCGTGCTCCTGTCAGAGCCAGACCTGTCAGAGCCAGAGCGAGTTCAGCTCGATAGAGCGCACCGAGTCGGACTCGGAGTGGGAGGAGCTCTCCGACGGCCCTTCCCCAGGGTCTCCCCGCTGGATTCCCTCGGCGCAGTCGTGCTCTCCACAATGCAGCCGGAGCACCGTCAGCGCATGGTGGCCTTGTACCACCTCGTCTTGGAGACCGCTGTGGTCAAGGTCGTGCTGCTGGTGCTGCAACTGCTGTGCTGCGCGGTGTTCTGGCTGGTCGAGAAGACTGGGCTTCAACGAAACCGTCGGCTCGAAGCGCCACCGATTGTGGAACAGCAAGTTCAAGCTGTGCACCATCCAGCGCCAGTTGCTGTGGCGCATGGCCAATGCCCGGGGCGACGAGACGCTCGTCTTCTTTGCCGTGCTCATGACCACGCCCTGGCTGTTCTCCCTCAGCATCCTGGGATTCATTCTGTCCCTGGCGGCGCTCCTGAAGAAGACCGTCGAGCAGCTGGTGTTCCAGATACGCCTGCACCTCGTGCTCTAGGGGCAGCCATCGAGCAGAAAGCAGCAAGCAATATCCAATCACACACTGACAGAAGACACACGGCCACACGCCCGACACTCCACCACTCCCCTCAGAGATGTTTGCACTTCCATTTGGGCATCTATTTTCGTTGATGCTGGCATCGCAATACACGGAATCGTCTCTCCGTTTTTGGCCGCAATGAAAATAGATACTGAAATATTCGAAATTCAAAGTCAATTCCCACGAGAGAGAGCGAGACAGGCCTTTTGGTTTACGGCCTTTCTTTCTTCTGCCTTTGGCATCGCCCACTCCACTCTCTTTATTTTTCTTGCATTAAATTGGCAATAATATGAACTCGCCTTCTCTTTCTGCTTAGTAGTATTCCCCTGTCTCCGATAGCCCGCATCCTCTGCGTTCCAGAATCTGCGGAAGTTTCCAGCGGAGGCTACTGGCGTGCATCAGCCGTCTAGTAGATTGAATGGGAACGCTGCCAGCATATATGTACTATGTGTGTGTGTGCCCAACTAACGCAGACAACTGCGTTCTAGAATGAAATATTAATTCATTGGATACGCACACACAGATCCCCCTTCATCGCTCTCTGTTTCCCTCGGAGGGTGGCAGGGTACTGGGTGTCTACGCTGCTCGGCGCTGGCCTGTATCTAATCGCGCCTGCCTTGCTGTGTACCCACTGTAGATGCATATGTACAAATTTTAATTTTATTTCTTTCAATTTTTATTTTATTTTATTCGGTTTGAGATAGGCGTGGCGACGGCCGACGCGGTTGATTTCTCCCCCCGAACTCCTCTACTGCTTACAAGTAAGTTCCCAGCACTCCCGACGCTCACTGCTCGTTCTGCAACATTGTTGCGTACCCAAAACTCTGGTGTCGCTGGGCAACATCCCCTGTATAACGGCTGATCTTGTTTTTATATATTTTTTCGATCGATTGTGTTAACTCCTCCTTCACTTAAGTGGAAGACGTCCTCGGATTCCTTTAAGCCGTCAATTAGCACTTGGAGGTCACGTTGGCGTCTGTTTCTCGGAGCCAATCCAGATATTATCGGTCTTCTTACGAGTCCTGATTCCAGTTGGTCGATGTGTCGTAAGTTTCCATACTTAACCTTTATAAGTACGGCAAGCTCGGTACGTCTTCATGGTTTGGTATGTCGAGGAATGTGGATACTGTTGATCCTGGAGACTTCCTCGCGTAGTTCTGTTTATCGATTGTATCCACTATGTCGTTTATGATGATTATTCCATCATCGATGCGTGTTACAGGTTCGAGATGGCTGGGCCGAGTTGGACAGTGCGCGATGACACCGGAGTGTAGTTGCTGCGCACAAGTTGTGTAGGGAAGTTTTTTACAGAATGTTGTTGTAAGAGTGGTAGCGCAGTTTCCGATAGCTGTAACATGGTTACCACCGTCGGCAATTTTTCGTCTTCGGCGAAGTTAATTGTGATGCCGTTGTGCTTAACAGGGTGATTACAGATTAATCTTACAGAATATTTTTTTTTTTTTTTTTTTTTTTTTGCAAACTAGGTAAGGCTTAGGAAAAAATTCATTATTAAATAAAACTTTGATTTTAGCTTCCTCTATTAAATCAGTAATAGTTAAATTCGTAGAGTGTTCATTAATTATTCTTCTCAAATCGTGAGAGTCTAATACGGAAGGGTAAACAATTCGTATCTTTGCAAGTGTAACTGATAACATTAATGCTTTTAATTCTGAAATAATTATTCTGTTTCTTGAAAGTAATGTCTCATTTGCGATTGTAGGAATTGGTTTCTTAACTCTTCTGTATCCTCTATTATTGTTGTATATTGAATAGTGAAGAGGAATATGAACTCATTATGAACTGATGTCTATCTTAAATTGTCCTTGTGGACCACCCTTCCTTTTATTAGGACCGTTGTCCCCAAGTCTGCCTCGATTTTATTTTCGGTGTACAAAGGTGTCAGTTTGTTTCCTAATCGTTTGTTTGCTTTTACAAGGACTGTGTCACCTACTTGAAACTGTCTATCATGTCTTACTTCATTCAGTTTTTTTCATTTGGAGTTGTTGTGCTTTATGAACTCTATTCCTGATTTCCACCTCAAGTTCAGGGGAGGGCGAGTGAATTACATCGACCGGACGTTTCTTCGTTACGGAGTGAACTGTGTTATTGTATTCAATAGTTGCTTGAAGTATCGTTTCCACAGTATTTGTAAGCTTCCTTTGGGCTGTTAAACATCTCGCAATGTCATTAAGGGTGCTATGGAATCTTTCGACTTGTCCATTGGAAGTACTATGAAGTGGTGGAGCATTTATAATTTGAATGTTATATTGGTTACTTAATAATGATTTTATTGTCTCGGACTTTATGGAAGGTTCGTTATCGCAATAGATCGTCTTGGTGTTCCGGTAAAAATTGATAAGTTGTAAAATTGCTGATTGTATGTCAACTATTGTTCTTGAAGCGATGGGTTGGACAACTGCAAATTTTGAAAGCTTGTCTATGCTTGTGAGGAAATATTTTTTATCGGTTGAATATACGTCGATATGTAGCATTTCGCCCACATACGAGGGTATGGGTGTTTCCCTAAGTATTTGTTTTTGTGGGTGTCGGTTGTACTTGGCCGTTTGACAAATTTTGCAATTTGCAACAACCTCGACTGCTAATTTGGTCATTTTCGGGAAAAAATAGTCTTGTAAAATTTGTTTTACATTCTCCTGTGCCGCCCTATGGGCTCTATTGTGTTCTGTAATAACTATTTCTTTTTGTTCGTTCTTGTCCAAAATGTCATTTACTATATGTTTTGTGTATCGGAATATTGTTGTTGGAAATGTTTCTATTAATTTATGTTGAATGAATGCTAATATGGGTAATTCGCAGTGGATTGCATTTACGACATCTTTTTTGACAGCGTCACTTATTTTTTTAATTAACGAGTCCCTACTTGAGAAATATATTGTATGTCGGATCTTTTCAGCGAACAAAATGGTTGTGCGATTTGAAGCTACTTCATGTTCCTCTATTATAATTTGGTTTCGAAAACAGTTGATTGGTTTGTCTGTTGATTCTATAGTGTATGTAAGTGATATTTCGCTGTGTATTGTGGCCCTGTCTGACTGTGCATCATCTTCTAAGGTATGGATGTTGTGTCGTGATAGTGCGTCAGCGACGAAGTTTTCTTTTCCTGGCTTGTAGAAGATATTTGCATTGTACTCGTCTTGCTTTCCAACGTCTTATTTTTGCGTTTGGGTTGCGATCAGAAACTGCAAACGTTAGAGGCTGATGGTCTGTAAAAATATTTAAATTTTTTACTCCGTATAGATAGTTTCTGAGGTTTTTCAAAGCCCAAACTATAGCGAGCAGCTCTCTTTCGTTTGTTGCAAAGTTAAGTTCCCTATCATTTAGTGTCCTTGATATCATGGTAATTGGCTTCCCGTCTTGTGATAAGACGGCTCCCAGACCGAAGGACGAAGCATCTGTTGTTAGGTCAAATGCTTTCTTATAGTCAGAATAGAGTAACATTACGCTTTCGGATGCCAGAATCTCTTTTAGTTTATTGAATGCCGCGCACTGACTTTCGTCTAATTTGACTGGCATTTTCTTTGACTGTCCGGCGCTTACCTTGCCATTTTCGCCCTTAAGGATGTCACTTATGGGTTTAGCTATGGATGCAAAGTCTTTAATAAAACATCTATAGTAACTTGCAAGTCCAAGGAATGATCTGACGTTGAACAAAGTGGTTGGTTGTTCGTAGTTACGAATCGCTTCCACTTTATTGGGGCATGTTTTTATACCATTACTTGAGACGACAAATCCTAAGTATTCGACATTCTCCTTGAAAAAGTGCGATTTTTCGCGCGAAACTCTCATATTGGCATCGTACAGTTGGTCTAAGACCCATGCGATATGCTTGACATGGCTTTCCATGTTTTCGGAAAAAATTATAACATCATCGACATAAACATAGCAAGTTTTCCCAAATTGCTCTCTGAGCACGTCGTCAATGGCCCTCTGAAAAATACTAGGTGCATTTTTCAAGCCAAAGGGGAGTCTACAGAACTCATACTTCCCATTTGCTACGGAGAAAGCTGTTTTTTCTCTATCTTTTTCTGCAAGTAAAATCTGATGGAATCCAGATTTAAGATCTAGGGTTGTAAAGTATTTAGCTGTACCCAAGTTGGATAATATAGAAACTATATTGGGAATGGGATATTTGTCATCTGTTGTTTTTAAATTTAGTTTCCTGAAATCTATGACCAAACGTTTTTTTTTATTTCCCTGTTCATCGGTAGCTTTTTTGTCTACAACCCAAACGGGGTTGTTGTATGGTGACCGAGACGGTCGTATTATACCACCTTTCAACAAGTCTTGAGTTTCTGCATTTACGAATTCTGAAACGCCCATTGGATATGGGTACAATTTTGAATATATGGGATCTTCATTTTCTGTTCGGATAGTGCCAATGATATTTGTATTATATGGGAGTGCTTCATTTGGGTCTGCGAAAACCCCTGTTCGGTTTCCTAACATCAGCTGAAACTTTTGGGATATAGTCTCAGGGACCTGTATTTCCTCGACATTTGTGAAATTTATGTTTGCACATTTTAAAAATTTGATTGTTTCGGAACCGAAGTTTGTTATTAATTTCTTATTCTTTAAGTCCAGTAGAACGTCACTCTGTTTTAATAGGTCAAATTTAATAGGTCAATTTAATACCGTCAAATTTCGTGAGGTTTGGTAGTAAAAAAAATGTTGAGTTGGTATTGAAAAGGTGCATTATACATTTTTTGTCTATGCCACTATAGCCATGGATTGACTTCACTCGGAAGGGTTTATTTACTAGGGTAATATGTTTTAGTTCTTTTAATGGTTTTATGTAGTTTTTGGAAGCTCCTGTATCTATGAGTAATTTGATTGTTCTCCCTGCTACTGTCCTTTCTATGAACGGAAGCAAGGAGTTATGTCTAAAAAATTAATCTGGTCATAATCTGAAAGGTCGTTTTCTATGCCATCAACTTCGGCGTTTGCTATAGTTTGGTAATCCTGTTCTTCCTGATCGAGTAGGGTATCTTCTGCTTCTACGTGGTTAATTCTTTGTTGTTTCGGTCCCGTAAAACGTGCGCTACTATTGTTCGGTCGCTTGTTTGTTTGTCCCTGGTTGTTGTAGTCCGATTGGTTGTTTTGTTGCTGACTTTGCCACTGGTTTTGTCTCTGAGGCGCGCTATTTTGTTTATACTGAGTAGTCTGCCTAAAACGTGAGGATGTGTCCACGTCCATTGGTTGGACCTGTTCTGATTTTGGTAAAAATTCTTGTTTCCTATACTGTGGGAGTTTCCCTAGTTGTCTTTGCCTTGTGTCCGTCATTAAATTCTCTCTGCCATGCTGTCTTTGTTCAGTTCTCTGAGATTTTTCTTCTATGCTACGGGCGTAGTTTGAAGCGAACATATATCGATCATGATTAGCCTCAACTTCTTGAGCCAATGCCAAAGCAGAGGGTAGATCTTTTGGTCTTGCCGAGAATAGAACATCACTTAAAGTCTTCTTGGTTCCTGAGATGAACACTCGTAGAGCGTCCGCTCTGTATTTCTCATTCAATGAAGAAGCTACAGTGGTTTCGTTAGTCATAATTGTTTTGTTTATAAGGAGGGTCAGTTTCTTTTCTACTTCGTCATAGTACTGTAATAATGTCAAATTTCCCTGCCGGAGCGTTGACATCTCTTGTTCAATTAAGTATATTGGTCGTTTGTCTGCGTACGTAAAGTCTAGTCGATCTATAATGGCTTTAAAATTAAGGGGAGTGTCGAAAGAAGAGAGTACCATATCAGCTGAGTTCTTAACTTTGTTTCTCAGTATTCCTAAAGCTTGATAATGTTTTGAGCTACCGTCAAATTTCTCATAAACTTTGTATTCGGTATGCGCAGCCTTCCTCCTTGAGACATAGGTTTCATTCTTTCCCTCAAAGTCGGGCAGGGATTTCATAATATCAAGAGTCTCATTACACACAACGTCTGTTGTTATCTCTGCATCCTTGAACGCCACCACTTGAGGAGCGTTAATTTGTACACTATTTAAGCTCTCCCGAATACCCTGTAGTTTTGAAGTGAAGCTCTGTTCCTGTACGGCTAGTGCGCTTGAAACCGCGGCCTCTATCATGAGTCTGAGCTGCTCGTTTGATATATTCATTTCTAAATTTATGTTCTCTACTACGTCTTCCTGATAATTTGTTCCTTTTAGTTTCTGAAATTCTTTTACCAAATCTTGTACTTCCTTATCACTCATAACCTAAACAAAAAATGCACCTGTTTTTATTTATTTCACTATCAATCAACTTGCAAGACTAAATTGTGTTTTATGTGGGGTTTTTTTTTTTTTTTTTTTTTTATTGAAAACTCCCCTCACATGTTCTTTGTCATAAACTATGTTAGTATAGCTGCTTCTTGATGTCTTCTTGTTGGTAGGTGTATGGGGGTGTATGGTGTACGGTTTATGGTGTATAGTGTACAATTTATGGTGTATGGTAGTATGGTGTCTTCTTTGTCTTCCAGATGCTGCTGGATTTATACTATGTTAGTATAGCTGCTTCTTGATGTCTTCTTGTTAGTAGGTGTATGGTGGTGTATGGTGTACGGTTTATGGTGTATGGTGTACAATTTATGGTGTATGGCAGTATGGTGTCTTCTTTGTCTTCCAGATGCTGCTGGATCTGTTTTTTTTTTTTATGTTCAATTGCGTGTATTGGTTTTTAATTTTTGCCGCTGGTTCAGGTTTTGCCGTGGGTTCGAATTAGTTGGGCGCCAATTTTAATTTTATTTCTTTCAATTTTTATTTTATTTTATTCGGTTTGAGATAGGCGTGGCGACGGCCGACGCGGTTGATTTCTCCCCCCGAACTCCTCTACTGCTTACAAGTAAGTTCCCAGCACTCCCGACGCTCACTGCTCGTTCTGCAACATTGTTGCGTACCCAAAACTCTGATGTCGCTGGGCAACATCCCCTGTATAACGGCTGATCTTGTTTTTATATATTTTTTCGATCGATTGTGTTAACTTACATACAGTTGTTAATCAATGTCCGTTGATTGTCGCATCGTTGCTTGGAAGGGGGAATTTTCCTAATATTAAAGCTGGGATCCTATGCCATAGCAGAACGCAATACTTCTCATATCCCACCTTGGGTTTCCTTAACCAATCCCATAACTTTCGACATTGACAATGAGGCTTCATCAGCATTCGTTCGCTCACAGTCATTATCATAATGATGATGATAATGATAATAATGACCTGAGCTCAAAAGTGCAATGCACGGCACAAAAATCAACACGAGCTGATTCAAGGGGTAAAGATATGTATCTTTGGCACACCGAAGTGCCGACACTCTTTCAATTCAAGCTTGTTCACAGCCCAGCGATTCGCAAATGCGGCCAATGAGTATGTGTTGTGAGTATATAACAGCCCATCCGATCAGATCAGGCGATTCATCAGTGAAGATTTTCTCTCCTTTCGCTTTTCTGCCCAGTGGGGTCCCAAGTGTGGGAAAAGCCACGAGGGCGTGAAACTCAAGAAAAGCATGAAGAAAATTACGATTGAACCGGTGACTAGCTCATGGTCTTCCTCGAGCGAACCGACTGCCTTTGTTCAACTGGGACGATGAGGTCTGAGCGTGTCCATCTCTGCCAGTGAGAACTTGCTCGTAGCGGGTCATCAGATTGGTGCGGACAATGGCGCCGTTCAGTTCCGCCTGGGCCTTGATGGCCTGTGGGAAAAGAGAGGGGAGAAAACAGTGGGATAAAGCCGAGGAAGAAAAGGAAATATAACCCCACCTGAGTATCGCTGACAGCCAGACCATTCAGGAGATTGAACAGCACAATGGTCATGAAGAACACAAAGAGAAGGAAGATCAGGTAAGTGTAGACGCTGTCAAACTTTATGTCACCGGCATCAAATTCTCCCGTGAGCATCACAATCGTCTTGATGAGCGCCTCGATGGGCACGGAGAATGTGTTGAAGTGACCATCATCTTCTCCCTCCTTTGCTGGCTCTGGCGTGCTGTCCTTCGGAGAGGAGGAATCCACCTGGGGCTTGCCAAACAGTATGTAGAAGCACAGACTAAACGTAAGCACAAAGATCGAGTAGAGAGCAAAGCTCTTGATGAAGCTGCTGGAGACGGCGCGCAGCATGAGCATGTGCGTCGAAATTGAGAGTACTGGCAGGGAGCCAACCAGCAGGCAGAACTCCACGGACACCAGCAGAATGGTGAAGACGGCCAGTATGCGCTGCGTCTCCTTGTCGTAGCTGGCTTCCATGCAGGTTAGGATCGACAAGATAATGAGAGCCACCTCCATCAGGTTTGTGATGGACCTGAAGTACAGCAGCGGCGACATGGCAAGCTGTATGACCTCTCGGATCATGAGATACACAATCCCTATCCAAGAGAACAGGCCGAAGAGGGCAGTCAGGCCCGTGTGGTCGCTTTCGTGGAACTTAAGGAGCGTATGCGTGATAATGGAGGCAGTGAAGAGAGAGTAAAGTAGAAAGTTCAGATAGAAGATCACCGAGAGGCGGTGCCAATTAAGGAACAGGAAACTCGGGATTAGCGGGTGCTGCAGCAGGTAACGCAGCTCCTTGGAATCGGCGATGTATGCGATTGGAGTCATCTCGTCCTCCAATTGGTGAGGATGGCCAATGCTCCGCTTGTCCGACTGCCCGGGCTCTCGCTGGCGTCTCATCAGATTCTTGTAGTTGATGATGATCTCGAAACTCTGGTCACCGGGCTTCTCCCCGTTGGTGGTGTTGCAGGAATCGAAGTGCTCATCCAGCACTTTCGGGTCCATCTCCTGTATGGGAAGATCTCCGAACGCGCTTCTCGCCCCGATGTACGCTCCCTGCCGTAGAAGCTCCTGTGCCACCTTTGTATTGCGATACTTGACCGCATAGGAGAGTGGCACCAGGCCAGCCTTGTCCGCCTCATTGATGTCCACACGATCGCTCTCGAGCAGCAGCTGGAAGCAGCGCTGGTGGTCACAGAAGTCGTCCAGCGGCTGCTCACCCAGGCGACTGATAACCGCGTTCAGCAGCTTGGAATGCGATGTCAGCCTCAGCTGCGGATGCTTCAACAGCTTCTCTAGCGCCCTGTGGTTGCCGCAGATTACGGCCAACTGATGTCGCTCAATTTTGAAGGATTAATGTTGATGCCCGTCTCGAGGATGGCCTCAAAGGCTCGCTGCTTGCCCCGCTTGATACTCTCCGCCAGCAGGGACTGATACTCCTCCTGGTTGGCATTGCATTGGTTGTCTGCGTTTCCGCTGACGTTCTGGTGGTACTCCGCGAACTGTTGCTCGAACTGGTTCTCGTCTCCGTCCCGCAGCGTGCGGAGGAGTCGCTCGCAGTCGATCTCTGCTCCGGCCTCGCGCAGCTCCGGCAACGGCAGTTCCGGATACTGATCCCTCAGCATCTGGCGTACCTGCCCGTTCCGATAGCTGTCAATGTCCAACTGTGGTTGTTTCAGGAAAAGTCGGATCAGCTCCAGCTTAGTGCCTGCCTCAATCTTTCTATTCTTCAGCACATGGTGGAGGGGCGTGAACTCGCCCTCATCCACCAAATTCGGAGAGGCTCCGTACTCGAGCAGCAGCTGAATGCAGGAGCCCACCTGAGAGGCATTCGATCGTCCTGGCGATTGGCCTGGGCACCGCTGTCCAGAGCAGTGTGGAATTCCCGTATGTCCCGATTATGGAGGGCTGCAATCAACTGGCCCTGCGGATCGATGAAACCGCAGTTGTTAGAGCTCATTCTGCTGTCTGCAAAGAGTCAAGTGAGAATGGGGAGGATGAGCTATGTCTATGTGGGCTTTCGTTAATCTTATCCAACCCACGCTGCGTATGAGTAACTTCTAATGCCGTTTCTATGAAAATGATGCCAGAACCCGCATTGTTAGAGCTCTGCTCAGTGGAGGGAGGTCTGACCCAACAGACGGTTTCTGTACAGACCTTAAAATGGCCGAAACAAAAGCATGAGAGTGGACCGACCCCCGCAACAAACGGTATTTGACAACGCTTCATGCTACGATGATTTTCACACAAATTACTGTCTGTCCATGGAGCTGGCCAGCAGCTGGAGGCAGAGCCACAGTCAGAGCCACAGTCACAGCCACATCCGCAGCCGAAAGCTACCCCACAGGTTAATCGAAAAATAAAAACCAAATCTTCGATTTGGGGGCAATTAAAGAAAGCGTCTTTAAGTGGTTTTTGTGGTACCCGAACTACAGACTTAATTTGCCCTCCCGTGTAGTTATTAAATTATAACAATCCAACGGAAGACAAGGTAAGACAAGGCCTGAGAAGTACTCAGGGAGTGGCTTGATTGTTCAAAGTGATCTACAAATTTGAATCAAGTTTGGTGTTTGATCTCGCTCGCCTTTTGGTATATCAAAATTTAACGATCATAAAGAATAATCATAAAATAATCGACACATCAATATCAATTAGCAATCAATTGGTTACGCTTTATGCTTTGAATACTGTTCCGAATGGAGCTTTAGATAAAGCCCTGGGCAGTGCTGAAATCTTGCGATTTATAGGCGGCTCTTTTCGTAAATTTCAAGGCGGCTTCTTCTGTGGGATCTGATCCCTCCAGCCGTCAGCTCAACGTCTTCTCCGCTCTGTTGTGTTCTGTTCTGTTCTGTTCCGTTCTGTCTGCTTTCTGCTTTGATGCTTGAAATGTGTGAGAAATCACACATGAGACCTGGCTAATTTGAATATTCCCCCACTGATTGTTTATCAATAGCCTACGAATTGGGAATCAGGAAACATCGTCTTCTCTTTTGTAGGTAGCTCTTCGGCTAATGTTGCTTTAGTATGCAAGCAAATTGAGGATTGTAAATGACGCCCCTGGGGTCAAAATTTGTCGTTGATAAGATAAACAGAATCGCACAATCACCTTCCTTAATTGACCCTTTATTTGATATTTTCTTGTCTCCCATCTTAACCTCTTCCCCATTCTGGTATTTGTTTTTCCACCTGAGTACGCGTATTTGCCCAAGCAATTGACAAACAACTTCATTGTTTGTCCAAGCTGAAGCTCGACCCAAAGTCTTACTAAGACATCGGTTGACAGAATGGCGTAATATCACAATAATTAACAGAAAACTTAACAGCAAACGATTTCAAAAGTGAGCAACTCCTCTCTCAGTCGCATCTGACCCTAGCAATTAAGAGCACTACTTTCAGAAATATTGATGTAGTCAAGGCAATCTATACTTATTGCGAAAAGCTTCGGAAAACACAAATTGCCCTTAAACTCTTAAACATTTGCTTCATCTACGGAAACCAGTCGAAATCACAGAGTATACGGAATCTGAAGTGTAATTTTATTCCCCCTTCTCTTGGAGCTCACATATGTATATACTATAACACTGGTAAAAAAAAGTACTCGTATCACTCTGGAATTTGAGAATAAAGTGTGTCACAAAGGAAAGGGAGTCCAACGACATTATTACTAGTTTTAAAAGAAAAACGAGGGGGAACGTTGTGAGTTGCTGCGGACACCGCAACTCTACAGTTATACCCGATACTTAGTCAGTATGGCTTTCCTGCGGCAGACGCCGCTAATAATAAACGACACGACAAAGAGTGCGTGCGAGAGAGACAGAAAATCAGTCTGAGCGTGACGTCGGGCGCTGCGTAGCCAATGCAAATTGATTTGTTCCTTTTGGGTATAAAAATGATCCGATCTGATCCAGATTCAGCAGTCTGATAGATATGGTCATTATCTATGATTCTACGTTTTTAGTTTTCTCGAATCTGCAATATTGTAAATGCAACAGATTTTCGTTCTTTGTGGTGGCGAAAGGCGGTGGGGCGAAATTCTGAGATATACGTTTTATAGTGAAATCTAACAGAAGTGCGGATACCAAATTTGGTTACTCTAGCTTTAATAGTCTCTGAGATTTGTGGATGCCCCAGATTTTCGTCCTTTGCGGGGGCGGAAGGGGGTGTGGCGAAATTTGGACACAAAACGGTCAAGGTCCGATATCACAGGAAAGTGGATACCAAATTTGGTTGCTCTGGCTCTTATAGGTTCTGAGATCCTTGAACTCATATTTTGCAATTGGCAAAGCCGACCATGAAACCTGTGTGTTAGAGAGAGACAGAGCGAGAAAGAATGAAATTGTTTTCTTGATTCTGGCTTTAATAATTATACGATCTAGTTGAGATTTTACACTCTAAAACATATAGTTATCCTCTACGATTCTGCGTTTTTAGTTTTATTGTATCTTTAAAAATGTGGATGCCACAGATTTTCGTCCTTTGCGGGGGCGGAAGTGGGCGGGGCGAAGTTTTGAAATCTTTTTGTAGCAGTGACATATCACAGAGTTCTGGATCCAAAACATCGTTGCTCTAGCTCTTATAGTCTTTGAGCACTAGGCGCTGAAGGGGACGGACAGACGGACGGACGGACAGACGGACAGACAGTTATGGCTCAATCGACTCGGCTATTGATGCTGATCAAGAATATATATACTTTATGGGGTCGGAAACGATTCCTTCTGGACGTTACACACATCCACTTTTACCACAAATCTAATATACCCCAATAACCAAAAATTCTAGTATGAAGAAAAAAGTACTCGGGTGTGGCAGAAAAAAACTACAATCTTGATCTACAAATGAAGTTTTTTTACAGTGAAATATATACTTGACTTGTAGTGAAACGAAATTGTCATCATAAAAACTTCGTAATTAAGATGAATGCGTGAGGAGATGGGGCTGGAGCTGAGACCAAGCATGACTTCATGCTGAACCGCCTCCGAGTGGCATCCGCAGATAAAAAGCAACAAAATATAGTTGTATACAAGAAATGTTTAGCTGGCACCGAAATACGGACAGCTCACAAACACATGGACACATGCTTACCTTAACTAAAGTGGATACACACACATGCATCGCATATACATGCTCTATATTGGGTATATACATATGTACTACTCGTACTCGCTGTGCACTTCATAAACAATTGGCTGGCCTACATCATGTACTCGTACAACACACAACAAAAGATTTGAGGGGGGTGGGTGTGGAGTGGGAGAATTGGGGGGATGTCAGTCAGTGCCCCGCACGTTTCGATAATTTCGAATAATTTAATTAAGCCCAGACGAGGCGGCAGTACTGGGACTTCCACGATTCTCCCCGGAACTTCCAAAAGCCCTGAAAATGGCAAGATTTTCAAAAAAAAATTAATTATAGATCACTTTGACTTAGCACCCCTTTTGGGACTACGCCCTTGTGTCCCGCTAAAAGTAGAAAACGAATAAACAAAAGCTTTGTGGGCGGAGCCAGATCGGCAAACGAATGAATCCAGCCAACGATTTAGGTAGTAGTCGTATATGGAGAGGGAGGGAAACTGAGACCTGGTCGCTCGACTCTCCACATATCGCCTAATCGATGGATTATTTAAATGTAATTGGTAATAAGAAATGCAAATTCAGCTCTCGGTACATGTTTACACATGTGGTATGTGAGGACGGAAGCACTCGACGCCAAAAGTCCATGCAAATGAAGCGAGGCTTGGATTACTCCCGAACCCGATTGGGTAAACATGGAACTGGACTCCGTTTACTGCTGTTGCACACTATCTGAGGGGATCGACTGACGGTCAGGCACGATTATTTCGTTTATTATACCCGATACTCAAAATGAGTATTGGGGTATATTAGATTTGTGGTAAAAGTGGATGTGTGTAACGTCCAGAAGGAATCGTTTCCGACCCAATAAAGTATATATATTCTTGATCAGCATCAATAGCCGAGTCGATTGAGCCCGGTCTGTCTGTCCGTCTGTCCGTCCGTCCGTCTGTCCGTCCCCTTCAGCGCCTAGTGCTCAAAGACTATAAGAGCTAGAGCAACGATGTTTTGTATCCAGACTTCTGTGATATGTCACTGCTACAAAAATATTTCAAAACTTCGCCCCGCCCACTTCCGCCCCCACAAAGGACGAAAATCTGTGGCATCCACATTTTCAAAGATACGATAAAGCCAAAAACGCAGAATTGTAGAGGATAACTATATGTTCTAGAGTGTAATTTCTGAACCAGATCGTATAATTATTATAGCCAGAATCAAGAAAACAATTTCATTCTTTCTCGCTCTGTCTCTCTCTAACACACAGGTTTCATGGTCGGTTTTGTCAATCGCAAAATATGAGTTCAAGGATCTCAGAACCTATAAGAGCCAGAGCAACCAAATTTGGTATCCACACTCCTGTGATATCGGACCTTGACCGTTTCGTGTCCAAATTTCGCCACACCCTTCCGCCCCGCAAAGGACGAAAATCTGGGGCATCCACAAATCTCAGAGACTATTAAGGCTAAAGTAACAACATTTGGTATCCGCACTTCTGTTAGATCTCACTATAAAACGTATATCTCAGAATTTCGCCCCACAAAAGACGAAAATCTGTTGCATCCACAATATTGCACATTCGAGAAAACTAAAAACGCAGAATCATAGATAATGACCATATCTATCAGATTGCTGAATCTGGATCAGATCAGATCATTTTTGTAGCCAAAAGCAAGAAATCAATTTTCAGTGGCTACGCAGCGCCCGACGTCACGCTCAGACTGATTTTCTGTAGAGGCGTCTGCCGGAGGAGAGCCATACTGACTTAGTATCGGGTATAACTGTAGAGTTGCGGTGTCCGCAGCAACTCACAACGTTCCCCCTCGTCTATGATTCTGCGTTTTTAGTTTAGTTTTTTTTTTTAGTTTTGCCGCATGGTTTGCATAAATTTCCATTTGGATTTCCATTGCCATTGCCATTGACTGCCTCGTTAGCTAGCCCCTTAGACCCATCAACTTTTGATTGATTTGATCCGATACGGTACGCTCCTCAGCGTAGCTAAAGATTAATTTATAAAACAAAAGATATACAAAAATGGTAATTGTTACGGCAGAAACCGCAGCGGCAGCTCTAAATATCACTGAAGGCATAAGCCTCCACAGCACTAACCACGACACCATCCCCTGGAGGGACCGCCCCGACGGCTGGTTATCTAATTTCATTATTTCAGAGGCCTGGCACGGTCCAGCGCGAGCCAGGCTCGGGATTGATCTCGGAGGGCTGAGCCGGTTGTGCGGCGAAAGCCAAAATAGATTTAAAAACTAGCCGTGACCGCGCCGTGTACGCAATAAGCCGGACGCGGTGAATAAAAACCAGCTGTGACCGCGGTGTGCAAAGGAAGCCACCGACGTGACGAGGACCGGCCGCCGGACCCAAGGAAGGGAAAGCAAGGGTGAGCCACCTCACGTATGTGAGCTCTGGGGGGGATAGATCGGTGCAGTAGGAAGGTCTCGGTACCGATCAGCTTGAATGGCTTGGCGTCCGGCAGGATGCTCTGAGTCTCCACTTTCTGCTCGGACGTGCCGTTGACCTGCAGGCAGGTCAGCTTGTTCATCTCCTGCTGCGTGGTGATGGGCGCCAGCGTCAGCAGTGTGCCGTAATCCCCCACCCCGGCCAGCTGGTACGTCTTCACCATGCCCCCATAGTAGTCGATGCGGGATCGTTTGGTGTTCTTATCGTACCAAGCGTAGAACGGCTCGGCAATCTCGGCATAGGGTATGTACAGCGTGCCCTTCACAATGTAGTTGGCATCCCAGCGCGGCGGGTTAGTGGCCTCTCCTGAGAGCGCCAGGCCCGCCAGCAGCGCTAAAACTAAAAACACTTGCATTCTCAGGAAATCTGTATTGAATAATCTATGATTAAATCGAAATTCAATATTAAGTTATTTGTTGTTCAGTTCAAAAGCTAAGCTCTTCTGCCGGCTCAAATTAACTTTTAAAAGGCAAGACCCACAAAAGCAAAACGGCAAACGATGTTTAGGAGCCTCGGATCAGGAAAAGCAGCAGGAGAAAAGGAAGGAAAACTTAAAATCAGTGATCAGCAGCCAAAAATCAGAGTCCCGGCAAATAGCCAGCACCAATCGTTGATCCCTCGACTTATGTACAGCTGAGGCTGGTTTCTCTAATACTCCCCAAGCAACAGCCGCCGGCACGTGTCCCAGACGCGCCGGCGAAAACCACGCAGCCAGCCACCTACGCGCCAGAAAGAGACGGGGAGAGACGCGAAAAACCACGCAGACAGCCACCTACGCGACAGAAAGAGACGGGGAGAGACGCCGAAGACACAGCACCGCGTGCCGGGAGAAAATGGCCGCGGACGGCGCCTAAAACTTTGGCACGCGACGGCGACAAAGCGGCACCAACGACAGAGTAGCAAAGCAGCAGCAGCGGCGCAGCGGCAGAGCAGGAAAGCAGCGACGACAGAGCAACGAGGCAGCGGCAGAGCGGAGAAGCAGCAGCGACAGAGCAACGTGAGAGCGGCAGAGCGGAGAAGCAGCAGCGACAGAGCAACGTGGCAGCGGCAGAGCGGAGAAGCAGCAGCGAGAGTGCAACGTGGCAGCGGCAGAGCGGAGAAGCAGCAGCGACAGAGCAACTGGCAGCGGCAGAGCGGAGAAGGCGCAGCGACAGAGCAGCGAGGCAGTGACCGAGCAGCGAGACAGTGACCGAGCAGCGAGACAGTGACAGAGCAGCCAAGCAGTGACAGAGCAGCCAAGCAGCGAAGCAGCGGTAGAACAACGGAGCAGCGGGGGACAGAGGGCGATCGCAGAGGAGCTGCTACATGGCAGAGGAGACCTCGGCCACAAAGCCATGGCCACGCCACGGCCAATATAAGGCGGAGCAGGAACACCGGTCGGGACAGTCATTACCGAGTAGTCGGACAGTTGTTACCGAGCAGTCAGACCGTCATTACCGAGCAGTCGGACAGTTGTTACCGAGCAGTCAGACAGTCATTACAGAGCAGTCGGACAGTTGTTACCGAGCAGTCGGACAGTTGTTACCGAGCAGTCAGACAGTCATTACCGAGCAGTCACACAGTTACCACCGGGCAGTCAGACAGAACCTCTCCCTGTACCGCGCCACGTACCCTTCGACAGGATCATCCAACCCAGTGCTGCGTATCCTAGTACAGGATCACCGATCTAGTACAGTGCCACGAATCCTTCGACAGGATCATCCAACCCAGTGCTGTGTATCCTAGTACAGGATCACAGATCTAGTACAGTGCCGCGTGCCCTTCGAACAGGATCCTTCACCCCAGTGCCGTGTATCCTAGTACAGAAGCCCCAGACCCAGTACCGTGCTGATAAGGACTCGTACCGGAGCCCCGATTAGTGTACCAGGATCAGGATGAACATCCGCTGGATAGCGTCCCGCAGGAAGGACGAGCTGCAGAGCCTAGCTAAGGAGTTTGGACTAGGAGAAACTGGGACTGTAGAGGACCTACGGAGCCGGATCACCGCATTCATCGCACGCCCTGGGCACCCCGAAGCCGTGCAGGCAAGGCTGGACGAATTGGCTACGCACTTTGGGAGCATACCTAGCCCCAGGGACCACCGGAGTCCAGCCACGTCACCCGGGCCAGAGAGCCGGACGAAGATGGAAGACAGCAAGGAGGGACCAAAACTGCGATTAATTGTACCCGAGCTGCCCAGCACGAGCCAAGCATCCACCCACGGATACCGCGACTCAGCAACCGAGACACCGGCCGCCCAGGACGAGCAACCACAACGAGCTGCCCAAGGACCACTCCAAGAAACCAGACCAGAGACGTCCAGCAAGAACCACGCGCCAGTACCCACTACCGCTGGACCCCTGGCCACGCCTAGCCACCAGACAACCACGGAAGGAGAACATCCACGTCTTCCTCAGGGACATCGGGTCTCACGCCCCGGAGGGGGTGAGATCTCGTACTCGTTACTGGCGGACAAACTCCGGAAATGGGGACTTACTTTCGACGGCCACGCGGACCCACTAGCGTTCATCGAAAGGCTCGAGGAGCGAGTGGAATCATACGGCGGGAGCCCAGAGCAGTTAACGCGAGCCATCTCCGGTCTCCTTACAGGTAAGGCCGAAGGATGATTCCGAACTTTTCAGATGCAGGGACAGAATTGGACAGACTTTCGGAAAGAATTCCTAAAATTCTTCCTGCCCCCAGATACTTCCAGCGGCTGGAAGACACCATAAGAAGTCGGGAACAGAAGCCCAAGGAATCCTTCCGGGATTACCTTATCGAGTTGCGTCTGATGATGCAGCGAGCCCAGTATACTCGGGAACAGGAACTCGAGCGGATCTACGAAAATCTCCGTCCGGAGTATCAAATGTACACGCGCAGACAAGATTTCCGATCACTCACGGAATTGACCCAGCTCGTCTCGGCCTACGAAACCGCGCGGGACCGAGACGCACTCCGCAGCATCGGGACCACGCAGAACCATCGACCCCGTGCCGCCTATCCCGGCAATGGAACCAACCCACAACGAGGCAACACACACGAGACACCCGGGAAACGGCCATTTTAGTGGTGCGTGCACAAACCGACAGAAGCTGTTCTGTTGGGAATGTGGCCACCGAGGGGTCCGGACCATCAACTGCTGCCGGAAGCCAGCGTCGGGAAACGGATCGGGTCTCCGCCCAACTGGGACTTGGACGGAGGTGCGCACCCCGGAACAGGAGAAACCCACCCATTAAGCATGACCGGAGGAAGGATCGCTGCCCTGGTGGACATCAATGGGAGAGCATTTGCGGCCACCCTCGACACTGGAGCCACACGATCCTTCATCAGTGAGCGGCTGGCGAAGGAGATAGGGACGACCGAGAACAGGCGAGAGGTGAGGACCAGGATCCGCCTGGCAGATGGAACCAGGAAGGAGATCAACCAAGCGATAGCAGTCACAGTGCGCCTGGATCAGCAAGAAACACAGGTATCTCTTCTTATACTCCCCACGGTATTAGACGACTTCATCTTCTTTGGACGTTGACATGCAATGACTGCATCTTTCAAGAGGCGATGCAGTTACTGCACCGTCAAGCGGCCCGTGTGAAACCAGCAGAAGGCTGTTACGCGCGGATCCCAGGCAAAACGCAGCTAATTAATAGAAAGGTGTGTAAGGATTAATAATTTAATAAGAGGAAGAGAATTAGTGGTGGATATAATATGGTAGAGGGAATTATAATCCGAGCATAAGACCCTAAACGGTTCATGCAAGGAATAATTCGATATACAAAGTGGAAGGAACAACGGTATAAAATTTCTAGTCAGTCTAATAGGAATCGTGAAGTTTATGCGGCTCAACAGATCAGGGCTGTCTATGTCACCCCTGATCAAGTTGTGCATAAATATCACACCAAGCATTTTTCTACGGTTAACTAAGGATGGGAGGTTTACTAATAGTAGTCTACTAGAGTAAGATGGGAGTCTTACACCCGCATCCCAGTTAAGGCCCCGCAGAGCAAAGAGTAAAAAGTTTTTCTGTACTGATTCTATACGGTCCTGGTGTACTTTGTACTGAGGGCACCATACACAGGAGCCGTATTCTAAGATCGGACGAACAAGCGAGGTATAGAGAGTCTTTGTTATATAGGGGTCGTCAAATTCCCTTGACCACCTCTTTATAAACCCAAGCACGACCATGGCCTTATTTACCATGGTAGAAATGTGTTCGGAAAACTTTAACTTGGGGTCTAACATAACACCCAGATCATCCACCAGGGTAATTCTCTCAAGAGAACCACCAAATAGGGTGTAGGGAGCCAACAAAGGGCTAGAACGATGAAATGTCATAACTTTGCATATCGAGGCATTAAGGTGTAACAAGTTTGCACAACACCATGACTGAAAGTTATTGAGATCGGATTGCAAGCGAGAATGAAATGAAATGTCCTTGTACTGGACACAGAGTTTAACATCATCCGCATACATAAGTACTCGAGAGTATGTTAATACTGAAGGTAAGTCATTAATAAAGAGTGTGAAGAGTAAGGGGCTTAGATGGCTGCCTTGTGGTACTCCCGAAGAAACCTTTACTCTTGGGGCTCGACTTCCTCTGTGGCATCCGCGCAAGGATCCACTGTGGACGGGCATATCTAAAGCTGAAGTTGCAGCAGAAACCCACCGGGACGATACCATCATGCACCGCCCAGCCACGCCCACGGTCTGTCACGTTTGCGGACTCCACTGCCA
Source organism: Drosophila miranda (assembly GCF_003369915.1). NCBI lineage: Eukaryota > Metazoa > Arthropoda > Insecta > Diptera > Drosophilidae > Drosophila > Drosophila miranda. The sequence goes on along the minus strand of NW_022881625.1, from coordinate 6,774,537 downwards.
TCCGAGACCAGCCGCAGACCAACACCCCACAGCCAACCACGAACCATCCAACCGCAATAACAACAAAGCCCTACCGGACAAGATCAAGCAACAACCCCAGGACTACGCCACCACAACAGGACACGAAGAAAGCTACGACAGAAAGAACTGCGACACCGATGGAACCAACCATGGCCAGTTCCCCAGTTCCCCACGAACCCCGACACCGACAGGACACAGCAGGAAGCAAAGGACTTCGGCAGAGATAGCTTCGGCGCCGCTGGACCAACCCAGGGCCAGCTCATCGAACCGGGAGTCACCACGAAGTAACCCAGCACGACAGACATCACGCCAGCCACGAACCCCGACACCACAGGACGAGATCAGAGAGACCTCGACGACGGACTACCAACTGGAGCCATTAGCCGACGCCGAAATAGCTCGGGAACGAAACCCGTTTCGCCCAGCCGACTCGGATGACGAGAACGCGATCTTGGCCGCCATTACCGCCCGGGAACTGGTGGACCTATCGCCGTGGCAGCAAGACCCAGACCCCGAACCACCCCCCACGCCGTGGGCAGGCAAGTTTCTGGAAGAAGAACTGGCGAAATTCGACGGACTAGCTGGAGTCTCCCACATCGCCGAACACACGATAACAATGCGAGACGACAGGCCCGTGAAGCAACGCTATTTCCCGAAGAACCCGGCCATGCAGAAGATCATCAACGCGCAGGTGGACGAGCTGCTACGGGACGAAAGGATCGAGCCATCCCACAGTCCCCACAGCGCCCCAATCGTCTTGGTAGGAAAGAAGACCGGAGAAATGCGAATGTGCGTGGATTATCGCCAACTAAATGCCCGCTCGGTGCCGGACGCATATCCGCTGCCACGGATTAACCACATTCTCGAGAGACTTCGCCACGCTCGCTACATTTCCACGCTGGACCTCAAAAACGGATACTGGCAGATCCCGGTGGCCGAGGGCAGCAGAGAGGCAACAGCATTTACCGTCCCCGCAGAGGACTCTTCCAGTGGAAGGTCATGCCTTCGGCCTGCACTCAGCCCCAGCGACGTTCCAGCGAGCGTTGGACAGCGTCATCGGACCCACCATGGAGCCGTACGCGTTCGCATATCTCGACGATATCATCGTCATCGGAGCCACGCTAGAAGAACACATCGACCACCTTCGCGAGGTTTTCAGGAGGCTGCGAGAGGCGAACCTCCGACTGAGCAGAAACAAGTGTAGCTTCTTCAGGAAGAGTTTAGTCTACCTCGGCCATGTCATCAGCGAACAAGGCATCTACACGGACCCAGACAAGGTCAGCGCAGTCCAGAAACTAGCACCGCCCACCACACTGAAAGAACTGCAACGCTGCATCGGGATGGAATCCTGGTACCGACGTTTCGTCCCCAACTTCGCCACGGTGGTCCAGCCCATGACCAACCTGCTCAAAAAGGACCAAAAGTGGGAGTGGACAGAGGAACAACATCAGGCGTTCGAGACTCTCAAGGATAGACTCACGCAAGCACCAGTCCTGGCATGCCCCGACTTCGCCGAGCGATTCGTACTCCAAACGGACGCCAGTTCGTATGGCCTCGGAGCAGTATTGACACAACAGATCGACGGAGCAGAAAGAGTCATCGCCTACGCAAGCCGTCGACTACTCAAGGCAGAGGAAAACTACTCAGCCACCGAGAAGAGTGCCTTGCCATAGTCTGGGCAATCCGGAAGCTCCGATGCTTTCTGGAAGGATACCACTTCGATGTAGTCACGGATCACCTCGCCTTGAAGTGGTTAAACTCCATCGATAATCCAGCTCCATCCTTGGAGCTCCAGCAATATCATTGCCGATTCGGAACCCCACGGAAGTTCGTATGCGACAACGGGACCCAATTCACAAGTCGCTCGTTCCGAAAGTTCTGCAAACTAGCAGGCATGGAATTGGAGTATACGGCGCCCTATACGCCACAACAAAACCCCACGGAACGAGCCAACAGGACGATCAAAACCATGATCGCCCAGTACATCGATGGAGACCAGCGGACATGTGACGAGCTGCTGCCCGAACTCAACCTAGCCATCAACAGAAGCACATCGAACACCACAGGCTTCAGCCCAGCATTCATTGTACTCGGCCGGGAGCCTCGGTTGCCTGGATCCTTGTACGAAGAGACGACCCCAGGACTAGGCGAAGTGACAGAGACCCCAACCAACAAGGCCAAGCGACTCAAGGAAATCTTCGCCATCGTACAAGAAAATACCCAGCAGGCATCACAGACGCAGAGCAGGACCTACAACCTACGTCGACGCGAATGGAGACCCACGATCGGGACGCTCGTGATGCTACGCCAACATCACCTGTCCAAAGCGGCGGACAACTTCGCTGCCAAACTGGCTCCCAAATATGAGGGGCCTTACAAAGTAATTAAATATATTTCTCCCACCATAGCACGACTCCAAAAGCATCCGGGAAGACAACGACGAACGGCCGGACTAGCCGACCTCAAGGCCTACCACGACAACGAGCACACACTCACCAGCGAAGACAACGAAGACAACGAAGACAACGATGACGACGACCCCAGCACCAGGAAAACCGCGAGTTCATGAGGGCCACTTATGGTAGTGCGCTGCCGTAATGTCCTCGCCCCGCAAGGGGAAACCGCGTCCACACTCAGTAAGATAGCTTAACTGCCCTTAAGGGATTAGAGTAAGACATAGCCAGAAACTACAAAATGCACCGATCAGGGAAAACCAGGGCACAGGACACATCAGTAGCACAGGGCAGGTTCTAACCAACCATGACCTGGGCATGGCTCAACGACGTCGTCCATCCGAACACGTCACGAAACAACCTGGCCGGGATCATCACAGTGGAGGCGATGCGGCCATCGGACTCAGACGAGGAGGTCCGAGCAGGCCGGGCCCAGCAGGAGCCACCAAGACGCCTACGCCGCCGCAAGCATCCAGGCCAAGGAACAGGCACCGCCGTCACCCCACGCGCGACTCGAAGACGCGTCGAGCCAGGACACGTCAACCTGGACCCCAACTCCGAGGGGCAGAGCAGCTCCCCAGTCGCGCCCAAACTGCGGCTGCGGTCCCCACCACCACCGCCCTATTACCTGTACCGCATGGGAGAACCGCTGACCCCACGGCCGAGCTACGACAGCAGCTCCGACGAAGGGTTCACCAGCCCCACGATGGAGGCCGACAAGCACTGGGAGCCGACCTGCCAGGCAAGCACCGATGAAGAGTTCTTGCACGACCGACGCTTCGGAAAAGCGGGTGGCCGCCCATGGGTCAAGCACTCCGTCCGGGAGCTAAACCCCCATACTCGGACGTGAGCGAGGACGAAGATGGGCCGGCCAACTGCCAGAAGAACACTCCAGCCAACATCGCGGTTGACGTGGCACCTTGGACCACCTGGAAGGACGCCGACAGGACCCTGCAACTGCTGCTCGCCCATCCACGGCCCATCACCCCACCCGGGCCCGAGAGGGAGATCATCCCCGCGTCGGACAACGACACAACAAGCGACGACGAGGTACAGCTCCTAGGAGAGGACGACACCACTCCGCTACGGATCCGCGACGGCAGTCTGGGCGATGCGCTGCCCCGACGGCTCCGGAACCTCGGCCTTCAGGATGAACACGAGCCACCCAGACACGTAACCGGCAATGAGCTGCCATAACTGCTCCAGGAACTCGGCTGGGGGACGGATCCGTGTGCCCGATACCCAGGGATGACGGAGACGAGGAGGTAGTCTGGATCCTGGGAGGGCAGGAGAACCCAAACGGCCCGATCCCGGACACCAGCTGGGACGACGGGTGGCACGCCAGACTGCAGGAGTATGACGCGCAGGAGGAGGCGGCAGCCCCGGAAAGAAGGGAGAATCCCGATTGGCAGCCGCTGGACCACGCACCAATGAAGTGGCTATCGCCAGTTCCCACCGACCACAACGCCCCGAACCCGGAACCGACGAGCTGCACGGCCCGAGAGGCCGAACCAGGAAACGCGAGCCAACCAAAGGAGGACAGCGACCTGTCATTGGGTTTGGAAGAGGCTGAGGCGGGCGGACTGCTCACAGCGTTCGAGGAGATGCCCGAGCTAAACACGCTGCAGGAGGAGCAGGAATGGCCAATCGCCCCAGTCGCCTGGCGGGTAAGCACGCCTGACCGCCGCATACCGCAAAGCCTGTTTGAAGGCGCCAGCGCCAGCCGGATCCGCAGCTTAGAACACCACGACGGCCAACGCTTCCGCGTATGCATCAGCGGGAATTTGGTGCGCATTTCACCGCGCCCCACCCCGAAGTAGGAAGGGAGTGTGAAGGCATAAGCCTCCACAGCATTAACCACGACACCATCCCCTGGAGGGACCGCCCCGACGGCTGGTTATCTAATTTCATTATTTCATTATCACTTTTTATCCGATTCTTATTACTTCTATTATAATTAGTATTACTTAGACAACGAACAATGAATCCTTAGTTTCCCCAATTAAAATAAGAAATAGGCTAAGAAAACCCCTAAAATAGTGAGGCGTTTTACTTATTAGCAGCGAAGAGACAACACGAAAGAGAGACGCCCACTACGGCCACGCAGCAAAGAGAGCCGACATGGAAGAGAAGGAAACGAAGAGACTCGCCGGTCGCTCTTACGCCCACGCAGCCAAAGCAAGAGAGAGAACGGCCGAAGGCAAAGGAACAGCATGCAAGAGAGCGAAGCGGCAGAGAAGCCGCCGATCGCCCACGCAGCCGAGGCCGACAGCCGAAAGCTGCGCAGCCACGAAGTGGCGGAGAAGCTGCAAAAGGTAAAGCAGAGGCCTGGCACGGTCCAGCGCGAGCCAGGCTCGGGAGTGATCTCGGAGGGCTGAGCCAGACCGGTTGTGCGGCGGAAGCCAAAATAGATTTAAAAACGAGCCGTGACCGCGCCGTGTACGCAATAAGCCGGACGCGGTGAATAACAACCAGCTGTGACCGCGGTGTGCAAGGGAAGCCACCGACGTGACGAGGACCGGCCGCCGGACCCAAGGAAGGGAAAGCAAGGGTGAGCCACCTCACGTATGTGAGCTCTGGGGGGGATAGATCGGTGCAGTAGGCAGGGTGTACGCACAGAACCAGAAGTTTTCCCGAAAATGTTGTAAATTTTTGTCATTTGTTCCCCCACAATAAAGACACCCACCTCAACCCACCGGTTTCGGAACTTTCGCCCGTAGCAGTCCCTCAGCCCCACCCCTTCTCTTACCTATTCCCTGGGGGCCCGGCGAAGGGGATATGAGTCGTGGATCATGCGGCATCCCCCAAGCTGGGGGATGCCGCATACCCTTCCCCATACCTGTCTCCCCTGGGGACCCGGCGATGCTGGATGTGAGTCGTGGATTCACGCGGCATCCGCAAAGCTGGGTTCCCTCTCCTACACCCTCGCCCTGGGGGACCCGGCGATGCTGGATGTGAGTCGTGGATTCACGCGGCATCCGCAAAGCTGGGTTCCCTCTCCTACACCCTCGCCCTGGGGACCCGGCGACGCAGAGTGAGTCGTGGATCATGCGGCATCTGCTAAGCTGGGCTCCCCTCTCCCCTACCCTTCCGACCCCTGACCCAAACCCCCTCCTCCCGCCTCGTCCACATGTCAGGACCCACGGAAGCAACGCGGATTGGAATGCCTACTGGGCTGAATCCGAACGAGACAATGCCAGTCGGCGCTATGTGGCATCCAATGGGCGCACCGGCGCCGGGTACCAACCTGCATGGGCAAAACCCCTTCATTCGCGCCCCGACTGCACAGTATTACCCAAGTACGAGTCGAAATATTTCGGACCTGTACGCGTACGGGAGTAATCAAGCGGTCGCGCCAGAGGGGGCGGAGAGATGCTTGACAGCATCCCAGATAGCCACAAGAAAAGTCATCAACAAGGATCTACCATGCTTTTCTGGAAACCCCGAGGAATGACCCATGTTCATAGTAAACTTCGAGCAATCTACAGAACGCTGCGGACTCAGCGATCAAGAGAATCTCATGAGGCTGCAAAAGTGCCTGAAAGGTGCCGCTTTGGAAGCAGTACGAGGAAAATTAATGATGCCCGCAACAGTTCGACTAGCCATCGAGACTCTTCGAATGCTATATGGCCGACCAGAGGCCATATATCACACCCTACAAACGAAGCTAAGAATGGAGCCGTCCGTGAAATCGAGCAGCGTCGAAAGCCTAGTGCGCCTGGCGCTGTCGGTGCAAAACTATCGCGCTACTGTTGACGCGATAGGACTGTCCGCCTATCTGAACGACCCAATGTTACTTCGCGACCTTGTGGAGAAACTCCCATTCGACTTTAAACTGGATTGGGCCAGACAAAGCGCTGGACTTCCGAGGGTAAACATCGCTGTTTTCGACGATTGGCTATTCTGAGTCGCATCGTGCGCAAGCACCGTGATGCCAGTAGCACCCGAGAAAGAAGTCTGCACGAAGGAGAAGAACCCAAGAGTCCGGCTTATGGTGCACAATGATAGCAGCGCACAACCGCCCTGCCGTAGGTGCAATGTGTAGCGTGCAGGTGTGGGATAGCTGTCGTTTACCCATACTAGTATGAAGAGATTTCGTGTGCACCTCTAGCTATGCTCTGACTAAGCTCGCCGGATTGTCGGGGTTCGTTCTACTCTCTCCTATCACATACTGACACACACTCGCATATAGTTTTAGGTGATTTTGAAAAAAAAAAAAAGGTGTAGGGACCGAATTTAGGGAAAGAGTATGGAACATCACGGATAAGCACAGTTTTCTTTTGGTAATGCTTAAAAGTGCAGATACATAGTAACTCCTAAAGTGGATCGTAAGCTGCAAGCTTTCCGAAAAGCTTTCTAAAGAGAGTCGGCGCGCAGCGCACGCATTTAAGCGAAAGACGTCACGTTTACCTTGACCCAAGAGAGTAGCGTAGCGTAGGGAGAGCATAGATTAAAATCTTGACCAAAATTTCGCTCAATTGGGCGAAAGATCATCCGATTATGCAGTTAAAGTTCCTAAGATCATCCGATTATGCAGTTAAAGTTTCCAAATATCATCCGATCTTCGAGCTTTTGGTTCGGTACCGCTTAGCTGAACTTGCAGAAGTTGGGCTGGAGTTATTGACTGAGAATCGATTGATTAAAGCGGACGTGTTTACTCGGGAATAAATAAATATATATAGTGACATATCTATAGTCCATGCTCCGCATACCCTTGTCTATGTCTATTACCCTGCACCCACAATACTATAATCAATACGACACCCTCAGCTTCGAACCCTCATAAACAATCTCACGCTCGAAATGGACCACGCGTAGCCGATTGCAGGCAATGTAAACAAACACCCTAAACTGGAAGTTGAACATAAAACAATAGATGCCGCACTAGAATCCAGCCGCACTAGAATCCAGCCGCACTAGAATCCAGCCGCACCAGAATCACGCCACTCTTCAGAGATCAATTACTAATCGATTCTCAAGAATCACACCATCCTATTCTCAGCCACCCCCAAGTAATGCAACACCGCTCATACGCAGCGGAAGCCTTTCATCAAAAGCCGCCTTTCCCACATATCGATCGAGTCACGTACTCCATCTCCGAAGCCGAAGTCGAAGCCAACGCCTCCGAATCCAAATCCGAATCCCAAACCGAGCATCATAATATAAATAGTCTACATCTAAGATGCCAGCTCAGTTCTGTTCAAGACAAACGTCAATAGCGACACCGTCGGAGAATTCAACCAAAGCTAATTCCGTTCAAGACATCAGACCTCAGTCATCGTCGGGGAAATAGCTAACCAATGTACGCTAAGCTTAAGTGAAAGAATAAAACCTTTTTTTAAAACTTAAACTGAAGTGTCGCATATTTAACTGGCGCAGTCGGTAGGATCTCAGTTAAAAGTGAATCCTTTTTTTAAGACGATCAATTGGCGTAGTGACAGTTACAGTGCGTAATAATCAGAGAAAAAGTAACGCTAATACTAAAGAGATCCGCCAAAGAATCTACACTTGATTGAAACTCAATTAATATTAGAAAAAAATAAAAAAAAAAAAGAAATCAACCATGCCGCTAACAGAAATACACCTGAACCAAGCCTTGAAGTCAATCAGGCGAATTCCACCATACGACGGATGCGAAGAACGCCTAAGCTCGTTCATAAGCAGGATTGAGTACATCTCCGAATTGTACCCAACAGAAGACATCCGGCCACAAAGCATCATGTACGGAGCCACTGAGGGTCAACTGTGCGGACGACCACCACTTTTATCACAAAGCCTTCAACCCAACACCTGGACCGATCTAAAAGTAGCCCTAATCAGCAAATTCAACAACCACACTCCATACGAAACGCGAAACAACAATTACACGACACCAAATTCAATGGGAATATTCGTAAGTTCGTAGAGGAACTAGAAATTAAGTCAAATGTTATAGTAAGTAAACTAAATCTGGAGACTAGCCCAGAAAATAAGATAATCTTTAAAAACGCTCTGGCAAATGCCACCAGACATACCATAGAAGATGCTCTTTCCAATAAACTGTTCATCATTTTAGCAAAGAAAGACATTTCTTCTATGGCTAATCTAGAAAAATCAGCTCAAGAGTTAGGAATCTTCGAAAATTTCGTAACTGATAACAAGAATCACGAACACTCAAGAAACGGAAATAACAATCGTAGGAATGTTGGAACTTATTACCCTCGCTATAGTAGTAACGATTATAACAATCAAAACCCAAGTACTTCCAGAAATAATCTTGGATCGAATCGAAATAATTCAGGAAATAATGCCGTAAATAATAAAGGATTATTTAACGAATTTAGAAATTCCTTAAACCAGGGCAGAGTACAGAATCCCACAAACTATCAAATCAATCAGACTCAGGCAGGTAGCAGTGCACCAAATCAGCCAGTCAAACGGACAAATGAAAATGGATGTAAATTTTCAGCAGAGTGCCTCGGAAGAAATCGAGGAAGACCATATATAGATATAATCGTAAATAATAAAAAATTAAGAGGTATCGCGGACTCGGGATCGTCAATAAATATAATAAAAGAAAACTATACAGATTCCAAAGTCGATAGCGACAACCTCACCGTCCATACCATCAATGGACCCGTTCGTCTGACTCAGAGCATTACACGTAATGCAACCAAAAACTGTCCGACAAAACAAAAATTTTATATTCATAATTTTTCTGAAAATTATGATATACTCTTAGGCAGAGAATATTTGATGGCCAGCAAAGCCGTCATCGATTACCGAAATGAAACGGTAACGTTAGGAGAAAGGTCATACCCAATCATCCAAAGTGGAGAAGCAATTGCCGTCGGCAAGACCGCACACAAAGGTGTTAAGCCATCTTCAAAGGAAGATATAACTACACCTAAGTGCCTTGACCCATCTCCTGAAGGAGAGCAATACTTCGCTTCCGCATTAGAGAATGAATTAAGGGAATGCAACCAGCTAAGGTTGGAACATTTAAATGACGAAGAAAAGGAGAAACTAAAGAAAGTTCTCTATGAATTTAAGGACGTGCAGTATAAAGAAGGTGACATTTTGACCTTCACTAGTACTGTAAAGCACGAAATTAAAACCCATCACGAAGATCCTGTATATCGTCTACCATATAAATATGCTCAAATACACGATCAAGAAGTGACTCAACAAATCAAAGATATGATTAGACAGGGAATCATTCGTAAGTCGAATTCTCCCTATTTTGCACCCATCGCTATGATACCAAAGAAAATAGATGCTTCAGGAAAGCAGAAATATCGTATGGTAGTAGATTATAGAAGTCTAAACGAGGTGACAATAAAGGATAAATTTCCTACACCCAGAATGGACGAAATGCTAGATAAACTAGGTAGGTGCCAATATTTCACAACAATCAATTTAGCTAAGGGATTCCATCAAATTCCTATGGAACCTAGCTCAATCCCAAAAACAGCTTTCTCCACGAAGCATGGTCATTACGAGTTCACTCGTATGCCCTTTGGGCTAACCACTGCCCCCGCTACCTTCCAAAGATGTATGAACAATCTGCTAGAAGAGTTAATCTTCAAAGATTGCCTCGTATACTTAGACGACATCATTATATTTTCCACTTCATTGGAAGAACACCTGTTGTCACTAAGGAGAGTATTTGGAAAGTTGAGGGACGCCAACTTAAAGCTACAAATGGATAAGTGTGAATTCCTGAAGAAAGAAACGGAATTCCTAGGCCATGTAGTAACAACTAACGGCATAGTTCCTAATCCAAAGAAAATATCTGCCATAATAAACTTCCCAATACCCAATACAACCACAAAAATAAAATCATTCATAGGTTTATGTGGATTCTATAGGAAATTTATTCCCAACTTCGCTAATATAGCAAAACCTATGACACTCAAATTAAAGAAACGAGCAGTCATAGACCCAACAGAGGAAAAATACGTCGAGGCCTTCGAAAAATTGAAAGTACCTATCACCTCAGACCCCCTCCTCGCGTTCCCAGATTTCAACAGAATGTTCACGGTAACAACCGATGCAAGTAACATTGCATTAGGAGCAGTGTTGTCGCAAGACCACAAACCAATCTGCTATGCAAGTAGAACCTTAAACGAACACGAAATCAATTATTCAGCAATAGAAAAGGAATTACTAGCTATAGTTTGGGCAACTAAGTATTTCAGATCATACCTGTTTGGTAGAACGTTTGAGATATTAAGTGATCACAAACCCTTGATTTGGTTGAATAACCTCAAGGAACCAAATATGAAGCTACAACGATGGAAGATCAAATTAAATGAATTTGACTTCAAAATAAAATATTTACCCGGAAAGGAGAACCATGTAGCCGATGCGCTATCAAGAGTAAAGATTAACGAAAACCTACTCGGGGAAACCATTAATAGTGATTGTGCAACGGTCCATAGCGCGCAAGAAGATAATACAAATTATATTCCACTTACAGAGAGACCAATCAATTACTATAATAGGCAAATAGAACTGATTAAAGGTAATGAGGATAAGGTAGAAACAGGCCGTCAGCCATCGGGTGCTACAGGGGGACAAACGGATGACGGGTCGGCTCGCACAACTGTGAACTCGGAACTGAGGCGCAGCCGCTCCGGTTAGTAATACCCGGTGCGGTCTGCGTCTCACACCCCCCCCTAGGACACAGAGGCTTGCGAGCGAACCGTCACCCGCCGTAACTGTGCACACCGGTGGAAGTGCGACTATACTCTCCCCGTGAGGGCGGCTGGAAACAGGTCCTAGCACGGTCATGTCTCTGCTAGGATGCTGGCGAATGGTAGTCGGGCGGAGAGAAGAAAACTCTCAGTGAAATTACCCCAATCCAAGGTGACACTGTTATATGCCGAGGGATGCATGGCCGGGGGGGTGCCCGGTCGCTAATATGCGGACTCTGGATACCTGCCGACCTCCAGTTTAAATCAGGCTTCCCGGGGCAAGCGGGCTATGCCTCGGGTGACCATCCCCTTCCCGCCTACTCGTGGGAACTACTATGTCAAACACTCTAAATATAAAAACCAACAAAACCGCAAAGGAGCTCGGTACTCCTCTCAAAGTACCGGAGGGACAAGCCAATCCCTCTGCACCAGCGCCTGGGAAACCGGGTCCAAAGAAGACGGGGAAGGAGACTGAGTCGGTCCACCGTCTTCAGGCAGCAGCCGCAGCGAGGGGGGGCCCGAAAAGCCAATCCGGTCCTTCCAAGTCGGGTGGCTCCAAGGGCGAAGCGGATACCGGGGTGGCTGCCAAGCAGAGCGTAATCGCGGCTGGTAAGCGCACCGGGACCGAAGAACCCATGGGAGCCCCGGCGGGCAGCGTCTCTGCACCACGGGGAGGAAAGCCGTCGTACCAGGACAGGAGACGAGCGGCTTTCATCCTGTCCAGCGAAGACCCGAACTTCAGGGCGTCAGCCGAAGGAAAGGAGCAGAGGCTGTGGGCCTCCTCAATCCTTCCACTGTTCCAGCCAGCCAAAGCCGGAAAGGGCGCAACCAAGGCCCCCAACAAGCGGCAACGCTCAGCGGAGGACCCCGCAAATCAGTCAGGCCAAGCCCAGCAAGCCAAGCGGGTGAAGACCCACCTCACGAACCGGTCGTTCGCTGAGGTGGCGATGGGCAAAACCCTGATCGGTGTCCTGGACAGGGGCGCCGAGGACGGCCATGTCCCTCGCGATAAGTGGCACCTGGTGGAGAACGAGCTCCAGGACCGGTTCCTACTGGAACTGGAGGAGAACGGCGGACCACCGCCAAAGTGTGAGGACGCAGGGTGGCATCAAGGCAAGGTGAAAGCCATCGCCTGCCAAGACGCTCGCTCTGCGGCCCTCTACATGAAGGCGGTGGCGGCCCTAAAAGAGGTCTATCCAGGGGCGAAACTGGAGTCCGTGAAGTGGGAAGATGTCCCTAGTCGCCCGAGAGCCAGAGCGTGGGTCTCGGCTAAGCCTGCAGAGCCTGAGAAGATCCTCAGGTTACTGCAGGTCTGCAACCCCCACCTTCCTACAGCCGATTGGAAGGTGGCAAAGGTGGAGGATATCCAAGGGCAGAGGCGCCAGATTATCCTCGTCCTAAATGAGGAATCCATTGATCTCCTCGCAAAGTCGGACGGTGTAGTGGATTATAGCTACAAGAAGGTCACCATATCCACTTACAAGTCCGATCGCAAGGGCAGGCAAGCGGAGGTCGAGCCAGACCCGGAGCTGCCGGAGATCCCGAAAGAGGGGGCCTCGTGCGAGGAAGACAACCCGGCGTCGGATGCGGCGTCCATGATGTCTGACGATATCTTGGACGACTACGCGTTCGACGAGAGCGACCTAGCCAGAGGTCTCAGCCACATCGTTGTCGGGGAGGAGCCGGAGTCCCCTGACAGCGATCTAGAAGCAACAATGGTGGAGGCGAGCCTCAGGAATGTCGTTGACGCTCCTGCAGATAATCCTCCACCATTGTAAGGCAGCATGCGCTGCTCTACTGCTCCACCTGGCCAAGGGGGGAGCCGACATAGTCCTCATTCAGGAGCCCTGGATCCTCGGAAACAGGGTCTCCGGTCTGAGGACTTTTGACTACAAGCTATATGTAGCTGAAACCGCAGGTAAAATTCGTACCTGCATTCTTGCAAAAAGAGAGTTGCACTTATTTTTGCTCCCAAATTTCAGCAATGAAGACCACACCGCAGTGAGCCTCGAAGGCCAGGAGCGCTCACTGAGGATCTGCTCCGCATACATGGGGCATGAACAACCAGACCCCCCTCCACACGCGCCTCTCCGGGCTCTAATCGCAGACTGCTTGGCCAAGGACATCGGCCTAATTGTGGGGTCAAACTGGACTCGGTACTCTGATTACCTCTGTCGTGTTCTCCCTGAGCCCCCATCTGAGGAGGAGCTCTCCACGGAGGCCACGACTCGTCTTCTTAAGATCTTTACCGACGCCTGCAATAAGGCGCTCGACAAAGCATGCCCCTCTGGCAAGAACAGAGGCCGGAAGAAACCTGAATGGTGGAATACGAAACTGGGTGAACTCCGGAAAGCCTCCCGGAGACTCTTCAATAAAGCTAAGGCTGAAAACGTTGAGCAAAACTGGGCCGAATACAAGGCCAGTCTGTCAACCTACAACAAAGAACTTAGAAAAGCCAAACGCGCCTCCTGGCGTAAGTTCTGCAGCGAAATCGAGAGTAACTCAGAAGCCTCACGCTTGCGCAGAGTTCTCTCGAAGACAACACCCCCCCTGGGCTACTTGAAGAACACCGACCAGTCGTGGACTACGTCCAGCGAGGAGTCGCTAAATCTTCTCCTAAATACCCACTTCCCTGGCTGCGATGAAAAGAAGAAGCTTTAAACCCTACAAGTCCGCGGGGCCAGACGGCATTTTCCCTGCCCAACTGATTCACGCGGGACACAAAGCCATTAACTGGCTCAAAATAATTTACGAGGGAATCTTCTCCCATGGGTGCATTCCTGACACCTGGCTTCAGACCAAAGTCGTATTCATACCCAAGGCAGGCAAGCCCTCGCACACTGCCCCAAAAGATTTCAGACCCATAAGTCTATCGTCTTTTCTTCTAAAGGCGATGGAGCGGCTCCTGGGGCTGCATCTAACGGCGTGCATTCCGTCCAGTCTGATCTCAGACTCCCAGCATGCCTATCGGAAGAGAAGATCCACCGAATCGGCCCTACACTCGATCACATCGATCATCGAAGCATCCCTTAATTTTAAGGAGTACACCCTAGTAGCCTTCCTCGACATAGAAGGCGCCTTTAACAACATCCTTCCGACCGCCATCACGGGCGCACTGACGGATCTGGGCGTTGACTCCAGGACGGTGAGCCTGATCGATCAGATGCTACAATGCAGGACGGTTGAGGCATCACTGGGGACGTCAACGTGTACCAGATTTGTCAGCAGAGGCACACCGCAGGGCGGAGTCCTCTCGCCCCTCCTATGGAACGTGGCAGTGAACACACTGCTGCGGGAGATAGAGGGGGGTGGCTGCCGTGTGGTGGCGTACGCGGACGATGTTGCCATAGCATTCTCCGGAATATTTCCGCAGAAATTGTGTGAGTGCATGACAAGTTCTCTCAAGAAAATGTCGAAATGGGCAGACAAATGCGGGTTAGGCGTAAACCCGTCTAAAACGGAACTGGTGCTTTTCACTAGGAAGTACAAAGTTCCGGTACTGATTCCCCCAAGACTATGTGGGGAAACGCTAGTCTTCAGCAACAACGCCAAGTATCTTGGCCTAATCCTCGATAGAAAGCTCGATTGGAAATTGAGCATAGAGGATAGAGTAAAGAAGGCCACAGTGGCCCTCTATACTTGCAGGAAAGCCATCGGACTAAAATGGGGAATGACCCCCTATATAGTTCGGTGGCTCTACACCGCCATCATACGACCAATCATGCTCTATGGAGTGGTGGTATGGTGGCCAGCCTTGGACAGAAGGACATGCCTCAATAAACTCAGCAGAGTTCAGCGCATGGCAGAGCTATGCATAACTGGCGGGCTACGCACTACTCCAGGGGAAGCCCTGGATACTGTGCTGGACCTCCTCCCTGTGGATCTCATGGGAAAGAAGGTGGCAACACTTTCCGCCCTCAGAATGAGAGAAGCCAGACTGTGGAAAGCATCCGCGGCTGGGCACTCGGGAATCCTGATGAGACTCCCGCAATTACCAGAGAGGACAGATTACTGTATCCCCAGTGATCACCTCTCGACGCCCTTCCAGGTATCAATCCCATCTAGGGAGGACTGGGAGATGGGCGAACCAGGACCTGCAAATGCGGTCCACTTCTACACTGACGGCTCAAAGCTAGACGGCCGCGTGGGAGGCGGAGTCTACTGCAGCGAGCTGAACATCAGTCATTGCTTCAGGCTCCCGGATCACTGTAGTGTGTTCCAAGCCGAGGTTGAAGCCATCAAGGAGGCCATTTCGATCGTCTCCAAATTACTTCTAGATACGCACTTAGTGTGCGTCTTCTCGGACAGCCAAGCAGCTATCAAAGCTCTAGGCTCAATATCGTCGAACTCAGCGACTGTAAATGACTGCCGCAGGTCTCTGCACGAGATCGCAGAGCAGTTAGATCTCTTCCTTATATGGGTCCCCGGCCACAGGGACATCGAGGGGAATGACGCCGCCGACGAGCTAGCCAGGCAGGGTACTACGATTCCTCTCCTACCGGAGAGGGAGCAAGTAGCGATGCCCTTGGCTACGTGCAGGCTCCTAACGCACGAATTGTTCGAGCAAAATGCCAATAGGAGATGGCAGCAAACCGTTTCCTGTAAAGTCTCAAGATTGATATGGCCATATCGATCGAAGAAGCGCTCAGCAGAGCTGTATAAACTCAGCAGAGCACAGTGCTCTGCAGTTACTAGAGCCATTACGGGACACTGGCAGATCGGCACTCACGCCTCTAGACTGTCAATCCCTCATACCGACTTCTGCAGGGGTTGTCGCGACGAGGAGGAGGAGGAATCGGTCCCCCACTTCTTCTGCCACTGCCCAGCCCTTGGAAATCGTCGTCTTCGTATTCTCGGGGCCGCTTTCCTCACGGACATTTCGGACCTGTCCGTAATCAAACCAGGGACCTTGTCCAAATACATCCAAGCCACCGGATGGGACTGCCCTTAACCTGCAGTAGTATGCTCTCACGGTTCGGGCAACGCGAAGGGGCACATGCCCATCCGGCAACACAACGGACCTTTTATAGGTCCAAGTGAGCTTGGGGGCGGGAGGCTCTTATACCCCCCTCCCGGCTACCGCCTTAACCTAACCTAACCTAAGGTAGAAACATCCCACTATTTTCACAAGATACTGATAAATATCACATATACCGAAATGACAGAATCATTAGCAAAAGATATAATAAAGGAATATGTGTGTACCAAAAAGAGTGCACTATATTTCCATAACGAAGTAGACTTCCCACTGTTCCAAAGGGCATTCCTGGAGATAATCAGTCCAAATCACTTCACTAAACTGATTAAATCCAGTACCAAACTCATAAATATTCCGAACTATTCCGAATTCAAAGAACAAATATTGAAGAATCATAAAGAGCTACTTCACCCAGGTATCGAAAAGACCACTAATTGGTTTAAAGCAAAATTCTACTACCCCGATTATCAAAACTTAATCCAAAATATTATCAATGAATGTCCAACGTGCAACGTTGCTAAAACAGAGCATCGTAACACCAATCTAACCTTCGAAATCACCCCTGAAATACAAAATATCAGAGAAAAGTATGTCATGTATTTCTGTTTGGTAGGCAATCAACAATTCCTATCATGCATTGATGTATATTCTAAATTCGCTACCCTTGTAGAAGTTAAGAGTCGTGACTGGTTAGAAACCAAGAGAGCCATCATAAAAGTCTTTAACGAAATGGGCAAGCCACAGGGAATTAAAGCCGACAAAGATTCAGCCTTTATGTGCGCAGCATTGCAAGCATGGTTGAATGCGGAAAATGTGAAAATCGAAATCACCACCAGTAAAAACGGAGTTTCTGATGTAGAACGACTACATAAAACGATCAATGAAAAATTAAGAATCATTTCAAGTGAGGATAACATAGAAAACAAGCTCCCAAAATTCGAGTTAATTCTATACACTTATAACCATAAAACGGTTCATAATACTACAAAAAGATATCTTCCTGTACGCCGGACTACCAGATTATAACACCCAACTGAATAAAGTTAGGAAGATCAATCATTTGAATAACGATAGAATCGACTTTGAAGTAGACACACGCTACAAGAATGCACCCCTAGTTAAAATAAAAACAACCAACCCGTTCAAAAGAACAGGGGAAATTAGGCAGGTAGACGAAAAGCCCTTTGAAGAGAAAAATAGAGGGAGGAAAATCACCCACTATAAAACGAAATTCAAAAGAAAGAAAAAATCTAATAAAAGTAAATACGATAATTGCAGAGTACCCGAAGAGAGTACTGGGAATCCGGAGCTACAACATGATTAAGATTATAATCTTACTAATGTTCACCGTCCTACAGTCTTCCGGACAGAATATAGAGATAGATCCCATCAACTCAAGGAATGGATATCTCATATTCAAAACAAATACCATTAACATACCCATTAATTATGAATACCATTATCTAACAATTAATATAACAAGAACAGATGAAACATATCAGAGTTTACTAGAACAGGCAACCCAATTTAATAACGTAATCCAAGTTCAATATTTAATCGAGAAATTGCAACGTGAATTCAACGGCATCAAAATAGCCAAAAGAAACAAAAGAGGCCTTATAAATGCAGTAGGCACAGTATATAAATATCTATTTGGAACATTTGATCAAGATGATAAAGTCGAATTAGAAGGGAAAATAAACAATCTGGCTAGCCACAGTGTTCAAGCTAACGAATTAAACTTAGTAATTCAAGCAGTAAATTCTGGCATAGAAGTTGTCAATAAATTAAACAAGGATAATGATAAAAATAAGCAACTAGAGATATTAATATTTAACCTTCAACATTTTACAGAGTACATAGAGGATATTGAATTAGGCATGCAGCTAACAAGATTAGGGATCTTTAATCCAAAATTATTGAGGCAGGATTACCTGAAACACATCGATTCAGAGAAATTATTAAATATCAAAACATCTACCTGGTTGAAATCAGACACTAACGAAATACTAATAATTTCCAACATCCCACGAGAGATCAGATCAAATATTCCTATACTTAAAATTGTCCCATATCCAGATGAAGATAATAACATCCTCACTGACCTAACGCAAAACAATTATTACGTTCTAGAAAACGAGGTATATGAAAAAGAATCAAAACGAAAAATAAACGAGGGGGAACGTTGTGAGTTGCTGCGTACACCGCAACTCTACAGTTATACCCGATACTAAGTCAGTATGGCTCTCCTGCGGCAGACGCCGCTAATATTGAACCACACGACAAAGAGTGCGTGCGAGAGAGACAGAAAATCAGTCTGAGCGTGACGTCGGGCGCTGCGTGGCCACTGCAAATTGATTTCTTGCTTTTGGCTACAAAAATGATCCGATCTGATCCAGATTCAGCAATCTGATAGATATAGTCATTATCTATGATTCTGCGTATTTAGTTTTCTCGAATGTGCAATATTGTGGATGCAACAGATTTTCGTCCTTTGTGGGGGCGGAAAGGGGTGGAGCGAAATTCTGAGATATACGTTTTATAGTGAGATCTAACAGAAGTGCGGATACCAAATTTGGTTACTCTAGCCTTAATAGTCTCTGAGATTTGTGGATGCCCCAGATTTTGTTCCTTTGCGTGGGCGGAAGGGGGTGTGGCGAAATTTGGACACAAAACGGTCAAGGTCCGATATCACAGGAGTGTGGATACCAAATTTGGTTGCTCTGGCTCTTATAGGTTCTGAGATCCTTGAACTCATATTTTGCAATTGGCAAAACCGACCATGCAAATGAGTATTGGGGTATATTAGATTTGTGGTAAAAGTGGATGTGTGTAACGTCCAGAAGGAATCGTTTCCGACCCCATAAAGTATATTTATTCTTGATCAGCATCAATAGCCGAGTCGATTGAGCCATGTCTGTCTGTCCGTCTGTCCGTCCGTCCGTCTGTCCGTCCGTATGTCTGTCCGTCTGTCCGTCCCCTTCAGCGCCTAGTGCTCAAAGACTATAAGAGCTATAGCAACGATGTTTTGGATCCAGACTTCTGTGATATGTCGCTGCTACAAGAAAATTTCAAAACTTCGCCCCGCTCACTTCCGCCCCCACAAAGGACGAAAATCTGTGGCATCCACATTTTTAAAGATACGATAAAACCAAAAACGCAGAATCGTAGCGGATGACTATAGCCAGAATCAAGAAAACAATTTCATTCTTTCTCGCTCTGTCTCTCTCTAACACACAGGTTTCATGGTCGGTTTTGCCAATTGCAAAATATGAGTTCAAGGATCTCAGAACCTATAAGAGCCAGAGCAACCAAATTTGGTATCCACACTTCTGTGATATCGGACCTAGACCTTTTCGTGTCCAAATTTCGCCACACCCCCTTCCGCCCCCGCAAAGGACGAAAATCTGGGGCATCCACAAATCTCAGAGACTATTAAGGCTAGAGTAACCAAATTTGGTTCCGCACTTCTGTTAGGTCTCACTATAAAACGTATATCTCAGAATTTCGCCCCACCTCTTCCGCCCCCACAAAGGACGAAAATCTGTTGCATCCACAATATTGCACATTCGAGAAAACTAAAAGCGCAGAATCATAGATAATGACCATATCTATCAGATTGCTGAATCTGGATCAGATCAGATCATTTTTATAGCCAATAGGAACAAATCAATTTGCAGTGGCTACGCAGCGACCGACGTCACGCTCAGACTGATTTTCTGTCTCTCGCACGCACTCTTTGTCGTGTCGTTTAATATTAGCGGCGTCTGCCGGAGGAGAGCCATACTGACTTAGTATCGGGTATAACCGTAGAGTTGCGGTGTCCGCAGCAACTCACAACGTTCCCCCTCGTTTAAAACTTAAACTGAAGTGTCGCATATTTAACAATATATATATAATTAAATATGCGACACTCCAGTTTACGTTTTAAAAAAGGTTTTATTCTTTCACTTAAACTTAGCGTACATTGGTTAGTTATTTCCCCGACGATGACTGAGGTCTGATGTCTTGAACGGAATTAACTTTGGTTGAATTCTCCGACGGTGTCGCGATTGACGTTTGTCTTGAACAGAACTGAGTTGGCTTCTTAGATGCAGACTATTTATACTATGATGCTCGGTTTGGGATTCGGATTTGGATTCGGAGGCGTTGGCTTCGACTTCGGCTTCGGAGATGGAGTACGTGACTCGATCGATATGTGGGAAAGGCGGCTTTTGATGAAAGGCTTCCGCTGCGTATGATCGGGGTTGCATTACTTGGGGGTGGCTGAGAATAGGGCCTCTGATTGGTCAGCTAGGATGGTGTGATTCTTGAGAATTGATTAGTAATTGATCTCTGAAGAGGCGTGATTCTGGTGCGGCTGGATTCTAGTGCGGCTGGATTCTAGTGCGGCATCTATTGTTTTATGATCAACTTCCAGTTTAGGGTGTTTGGTTACATTGCCTGCAATCGGCTACGCGTGGTCCATTTCGAGCGTGAGATTGTTTATGAGGGTTCGAAGCTGAGGGTGTCGTATTGTTTATAGTATTGTGGTTGCAGGGTAATAGACATAGACAAGGGTATGCGGAGCATGGACTATAGATATGTCACTCCCCCATTGTTAGATTTAAGCCTGTCCTCAGGCGATTATCCTTGGATATAGTTCAGGTGCGTCTAAAACTGTGCCTGCTGGGGATTCCTCGTCTTCGTCTAAGGGTGTTTCTATGTGCGGGTCGGTTTTAGGCTTATTTCTTTTACTTAGATTAAACAATTTGTAGCTTAATCCTATTATGATTATGACAAATAGTAGTATTAAGCTAACATGTAATACATTATTTAATCGCGTATTTTCTATTACAATTTCTTTGGTTTGCAAATAAGACAAGGGTTTAATTTTTTTTACGTTATTGTTGATGTAGATGCTTTGTGCGAATTCTGGTATGGAGTTGGATATTAAGAATTCATTTAACTGTACACTGCAATTATGTGTTTTTATACCCGATACTCAAAATGAGTATTGGGGTATATTAGATTTGTGGTAAAAGTGGATGTGTGTAACGTCCAGAAGAAATCGTTTCCGACCCCATAAAGTATATATATTCTTGATCAGCATCAATAGCCGAGTCGATTGAGCCCTGTCTGTCTGTCCGTCTGTCCGTCCGTCCGTCCGTCCGTCCGTCCCCTTCAGCGCCTAGTGCTCAAAGACTATAAGATCTAGAGCAATGATGTTTTGGATCCAGACTTCTGTGATATGTCACTGCTACAAAAATATTTCAAAACTTCGCCCCGCTCACTTCCGCCCTCACAAAGGACGAAAATCTGTGGTATCCACATTTTTAAAGATACGATAAAACCAAAAACGCAGAATCGTAGAGGATGACTATATGTTCTTGTGTGTAAAATATCAACCAGATCGTATAATTATTATAGCCAGAATCAAGAAAACAATTTCATTCTTTCTCGCTCTGTCTCTCTCTAACGCACAGGTTTCATGGTCGGTTTTGCCAATTGCAAAATATGAGTTCAAGGATCTCAGAACCTATAAGAGCCAGAGCAACCAAATTTGGTATCCACACTCCTGTGATATCGGACCTTGACCGTTTCGTGTCCAAATTTCGCCACACCCCCTTCCGCCCCCGCAAAGGACGAAAATCTGGGGCATCCACAAAGCTCAGAGACTATTAAGGCTAGAGTAACCAAATTTGGTATCCGCACTTCTGTTAGATTTCACTATAAAACGTATATCTCAGAATTTCGCTCCACCCCCTTCCGCCCCCACAAAGAACGAAAATCTGTTGCATCCACAATATTGCACATTCGAGAAAACTAAAAACGCAGAATCATAGATAATGACTATATCTATCAGATTGCTGAATCTGGATCAGATCGGATCATTTTTGTAGCCAAAAGCAAGAAATCAATTTGCAGTGGCCACGCAGCGCCCGACGTCACGCTCAGACTGATTTTCTGTCTCTCACGTACGTACTCTTTGTCGTGTGGTTCAATATTAGCGGCGTCTGCCGCAGGAGAGCCATACTGACTTAGTATCGGGTATAACTGTAGAGTTGCGGTGTACGCAGCAACTCACAACGTTCCCCCTCGTTTATTTTTCGTTTTGATTCTTTTTCATATACCTCGTTTTCTAGAACGTAATAATTGTTTTGCGTTAGGTCAGTGAGGATGTTATTATCTTCATCTGGATATGGGACAATTTTAAGTATAGGAATATTTCTGATCTCTCGTGGGATGTTGGAAATTATTAGTATTTCGTTAGTGTCTGATTTCAATCAGGTAGATGTTTTGATATTTAATAATTTCTCTGAATCGATGTGTTTCAGGTAATCCTGCCTCAATAATTTTGGATTAAAGATCCCTAATCTTGTTAGCTGCATGCCTAATTCAATATCCTCTATGTACTCTGTAAAATGTTGAAGGTTAAATATTAATATCTCTAGTTGCTTATTTCTATCATTATCCTTGTTTAATTTATTGACAACTTCTATGCCAGAATTTACTGCTTGAATTACTAAGTTTAATTCGTTAGCTTGAACACTGTGGCTAGCCAAATTGTTTATTTTCCCTTCTAATTCGACTTTATCATCTTGATCTAATGTTCCAAATAGATATTTATATACTGTGCCTACTGCATTTATAAGGCCTCTTTTGTTTCTTTTGGCTATTTTGATGCCGTTGAGTTCACGTTGCAATTTCTCGATTAAATATTGAACTTGGATTACGTTATTAAATTGGGTTGCCTGTTCTAGTAAACTCTGATATGTTTCATCTGTTCTTGTTATATTAATTGTTAGATAATGGTATTCATAATTAATGGGTATGTTAATGGTATTTGTTTTGAATATGAGATATCCATTCCTTGAGTTGATGGGATCTATCTCTATATTCTGTCTGGAAGACTGTAGGACGGTGAACATTAGTAAGATTATAATCTTAATCATGTTGTAGCTCCGGATTCCCAGTACTCTCTTCGGGTACTCTGCATTTATCGTATTTACTTTTATTAGATTTTTTCTTTCTTTTGAATTTTGTTTTATAGTGGGTGATTTTCCTCCATCTATTTTTCTCTTCAAAGTGCTCTTCGTCTACCTGCCTAATTTCCCCTGTTCTTTTGAACGGGTTGGTTGTTTTTGTTTTAACTAGGGGTGCATTCTTGTAGCGTGTGTCTACTTCAAAGTCGATTCTATCGTTATTCAAATGATTGATCTTCCTAACTTTATTCAGTTGAGTGTTATAACCTGGTAGTCCGGCGTACAGGAAGATATCAGCTGGGGATCTTTTTGTAGTATTATGAACCGTTTTATGGTTATTAGTGTATAGAATTAACTCGAATTTTGTGAGCTTGTTTTCTATGTTATCCTCACTTGAAATGATTCTTAATTTTTCATTGATCGTTTTATGTAGTCGTTCTACATCAGAAACTCCGTTTTTACTGGTGGTGATTTCGATTTTCGCATTTTCCGCATTCAACCATGCTTGCAATGCTGCGCACATAAAGGCTGAATCTTTGTCGGCTTTAATTCCCTGTGGCTTGCCCATTTCGTTAAAGACTTTTATGATGGCTCTCTTGGTTTCTAACCAGTCACGACTCTTAACTTCTACAAGGGTAGCGAATTTAGAATATACATCAATGCATGATAGGAATTGTTGATTGCCTACCAAATAGAAATCCATGACATACTTTTCTCTGATATTTTGTATTTCAGGGGTAATTTCGAAGGTTAGATTGGTGTTACGATGCTCTGTTTTAGCAACGTTGCACGTAGGACATTCATTGATAATATTTTGGATTAACTTTTGATAATCGGGGTAGTAGAATTTTCCTTTAAACCAATTAGTGGTCTTTTCGATACCTGGGTGAAGTAGCTCTTTATGATTCTTCAATATTTGTTCTTTGAATTCGGAGTAGTTCGGAATATTTATGAGTTTGGTACTGGATTTAATCAAATTAGTGAAGTGATTTGGACTGATTATCTCTAGGAATGCCCTTTGGAACAGTGGGAAGTCCGCTTCGTTATGGAAATATAGTGCATTATTTTTGGTATACACATATTCCTTTATAATATATTTTGCTAATGATTGTCATTTCGGTATATGTGATTTTTATCAGTATCTTGTTTCTACCTTATCCTCATTACCTTTAATCAGTTCTATTTGCCTATTATAGTAATTGATTGGTCTCTCTGTAAGTGGAATATAATTTGTATTATCTTCTTGCGCGCTATGGACCGTTGCACAATCACTATTAATGGTTTCCCCGAGTAGGTTTTCGTTAATCGTTACTCTTGATAGCGCATCGGCTACATGGTTCTCCTTTCCGGGTAAATATTTTATTTTGAAGTCAAATTCATTTAATTTGATCTTCCATCGTTGTAGCTTCATATTTGGTTCCCTGAGGTTATTCAACCAAATCAAGGGTTTGTGATCACTTAATATCTCAAACGTTCTACCAAACAGGTATGATCTGAAATACTTAGTTGCCCAAACTAAAGCTAGTAATTCCTTTTCTATTGCTGAATAATTGATTTCGTGTTCGTTTAAGGTTCTACTTGCATAGCAGATTGGTTTGTGGTCTTTCGACAACACTGCTCCTAATGCAATGTTACTTGCATCGGTTGTTACCGTGAACATTTTGTTGAAATCTGGGAATGCGAGGATGGGGTCTGAGGTGATAAGTACTTTCAATTTTTCGAAGGCCTCGACGTATTTTTCCTCTGTTGGGTCTATGACTGCTCGTTTCTTTAATTTGAGTGTCATAGGTTTTGCTATATTAGCGAAGTTGGGAATGAATTTCCTGTAGAATCCACATAAACCTATGAATGATTTTATTTTTGTGGCAGATTATGGCAGATATTTTCTTTGGATTAGGAACTATGCCGTTAGTTGTTACTACATGGCCTAGGAATTCCGTTTCTTTCGTCAGGAATTCACACTTATCCATTTGTAGCTTTAAGTTGGCGTCTCTCAACTTTCCAAATACTCTCCTTAGTGACAACAGGTGTTCTTCCAATGAAGTGGAAAATATAATGATGTCGTCTAAGTATACGAGGCAATCTTTGAAGATTAACTCTTCTAGCAGATTGTTCATACATCTTTGGAAGGTAGCGGGGGCAGTGGTTAGCCCAAAGGGCATACGAGTGAACTCGTAATGACCATGCTTCGTGGAGAAAGCTGTTTTTGGGATTGAGCTAGGTTCCATAGGAATTTGATGGAATCCCTTAGCTAAATCGATTGTTGTGAAATATTGGCACCTACCTAGTTTATCTAGTATTTCGTCCATTCTGGGTGTAGGAAATTTATCTTTTATTGTCACCTCGTTTAGACTTCTATAATCTACTACCATACGATATTTCTGCTTTCCTGAAGCATCTATTTTCTTTGGTATCATAGCGATGGGTGCACAATAGGGAGAGTTCGACTTACGAATGATTCCCTGTCTAATCATATCTTTGATTTGTTGAGTCACTTCTTGATCGTGTATTTGAGCATATTTATATGGTCGACGATATACAGGATCTTCGTGATGGGTTTTAATTTCGTGCTTTATAGTACTAGTGAAGGTCAAAATGTCACCTTCTTTATACTGCACGTCCTTAAATTCATAGAGAACTTTCTTTAGTTTCTCCTTTTCTTCGTCATTTAAATGTTCCAACCTTAGCTGGTTGCATTCCCCTAATTCATTCTCTAATGCGGAAGCGAAGTATTGCTCTCCTTCAGGAGATGGGTCAAGGCACTTAGGTGTAGATATATCTTCCTTTGAAGATGGCTTAACACCTTTGTGTGCGGTCTTGCCGACGGCAATTGCTTCTCCACTTTGGATGATTGGGTATGACATTTCTCCTAACGTTACCGTTTCATTTCGGTAATCAATGACGGCTTTGCTGGCCATCAAATATTCTCTGCCTAAGAGTATGTCATAATTTTCAGAAAAATTATGAATATAAAATTTTTGTTTTGTCGGACAGTTTTTGGTTGCATTACGTGTAATGCTCTTAGTCAGACGGACGGGTCCATTGATGGTATGGACGGTGAGGTTGTCGCTATCGACTTTGGAATCTGTATAGTTTTCTTTTATTATATTTATTGACGATCCCGAGTCCGCGATACCTCTTAATTTTTTATTATTTACGATTATTTCTATATATGGTCTTCCTCGATTTCTTCCGAGGCACTCTGCTGAAAATTTACATCCATTTTCATTTGTCCGCTTTGGCTTTCCCTAGATCGTTTGACTGGCTGATTTGGTGCACTGCTACCTGCCTGTGTCTGATTGATTTGATAGTTTGTGGGATTCTGGACTGTGCCCTGGTTTAAGGAATTTCTAAATTCGTTAAATAACCCTTTATTATTTACGGCATTATTTCCTGAATTATTTCGATTCGATCCAGAATTATTTCTGGAAGTACTTGGGTTTTGATTGTTATAATCGTTACTACTATAGCGAGGGTAATAAGTTCCAACATTCCTACGATTGTTATCAGTTACGAAATTTTCGTAGATTCCTAACTCTTGAGCTGATTTTTCTAGATAAGCCATAGTAGAAATGTCTTTTTTTGCTAAAATGATGAATAGTTTATTGGGTAGAGCATCTTCTATGGTATGTCTGGTGGCATTTGCCAGAGCGTTTTTAAAGATTATCTTATTTTCTGGGCTAGTCTCCAGATTTAGTTTACTTACTATAACATTTGACTTAATTTCTAGTTCCTCTACGAACTTACGAATATTTCCATTGAATTTGGTGTCGTGTAATTGTTGTAGCAGCGTTTCGTGTGGAGTGTGGTTGTTGAATTTGCTGATTAGGGCTACTTTTAGATCGGTCCAGGTGTTGGGTTGAAGGCTTTGTGATAAAAGTTGTGCTCGTCCGCACAGTTGACCCTCAGTGGCTCCGTACATGATGCTTTGTTGCCGGATGTCTTCTGTTGAGTACAATTCGGAGATGTACTCGATCCTACTTATGAACGAGCTTAGGCGTTCTTGGCATCCGTCGTATGGTGGAATTTGCCTGATTGACTTCAAGGCTTGGTTCAGGTGTATTTCTGTTAGCGGCATGTTGATTTCTTTTTATTTATTTACTTTTTTTTTCCTAATATTAATTGAGTTCAATCGTGTGTAGATTCTTTGGCGGATCTCTTTAGTATTAGCGTTACTTTTTCTCTGATCACTGTAGGTTATTACGCACTGTAACTGTCACTACGCCAATTGATCGTCTTAAAAAAAAAGGATTCCCTTTTAACTGAGATTCTACCGGCTGCGCCAATTAAATATGCGACACTTCAGCTTACGTTTTAAAAAAGGGTTTATTCTTTCACTTAAACTTCGCATACCCTTGTCTATGTCTATTACCCTGCACCCACAATACTATCAACAATACGACACCCTCAGCTTCGAACCCTCATAAACAATCTCACGCTCGAAATGGACCACGCGTAGCCGATTGCAGGCAATGTAAACAAACACCCTAAACTGGAAGTTGAACATAAAACAATAGATGCCGCACTAGAATCCAGCCGCACCAGAATCACGCCACTCTTCAGAGATCAATTACTAATCGATTCTCAAGAATCACACCATCCTAGCTGGCCAATCAGAGGCCCTATTCTCAGCCACCCCAAGTAATGCAACACCGATCATACGCAGCGGAAGCCTTTCATCAAAAGCCGCCTTTCCCACATATCGATCGAGTCACGTCCTCCATCTCCGAAGCCGAAGTCGAAGCCAACGCCTCCGAATCCAAATCCGAATCCCAATCGAGCATCATAATATAAATAGTCTGCATCTAAGAAGCCAACTCAGTTCTGTTCAAGACAAACGTCAATCGCGACACCGTCGGAGAATTCAACCAAAGCTAATTCCGTTCAAGACATCAGACCTCAGTCATCGTCGGGGAAATAACTAACCAATGTACGCTAAGCTTAAGTGAAAGAATAAAACCTTTTTTTAAAACTTAAACTGAAGTGTCGCATATTTAACTGGCGCAGTCGGTAGGATCTCAGTTAAAAGTGAATCCTTTTTTTAAGACGATCAATTGGTGACAGTTACAGTGCGTAATAACCTACAGTGATCAGAGAAAAAGTAACGCTAATACTAAAGAGATCCGCCAAAGAATCTACACACGATTGAAACTTAATTAATATTAGGAAAAAATAAATAAATAAATAAAAAGAAATCAACATGCCGCTAACAGAAATACACCTGAACCAATCCTTGAAGTCAATCAGGCAAATCCCACCATACGACGGATGCCAAGAACGCCTAAGCTCGTTCATAAGCGTGATTGAGTACATCTCCGAATTGTACCCAACAGAAGACATCCGGCAACAAAGCATCATGTACGGAGCCACTGAGGGTCAACTGTGCGGACGAGCACAACTTTTATCACAAAGCCTTCAACCCAACACCTGGACCGATCTAAAAGTAGCCCTAATCAGCAAATTCAACAACCACACTCCACACGAAACGCTGCTACAACAATTACACGACACCAAATTCAATGGAAATATTCGTAAGTTCGTAGAGGAACTAGAAATTAAGTCAAATGTTATAGTAAGTAAACTAAATCTGGAGACTAGCCCAGAAAATAAGATTATCTTTAAAAACAATCTGGCAAATGCCACCAGACATACCATAGAAGATGCTCTACCCAATAAACTGTTCATCATTTTAGCAAAGAAAGACATTTCTACTATGGCTTATCTAGAAAAATCAGCTCAAGAGTTAGGAATCTACGAAAATTTCGTAACCGATAACAAGAATCACGAACACTCAAGAAACGGAAATAACAATCGTAGGAATGTTGGAACTTATTACCCTCGCTATAGTAGTAACGATGATAACAATCAAAACCCAAGTACTTCCAGAAATAATCATGGATCGATTCGAAATAATTCAGGAAATAATGCCGTAAATAATAAAGGATTATTTAACGAATTTAGAAATTCCTTAAACCAGGGCAGAGTACAGAATCCCACAAACTATCAAATCAATCAGACTCAGGCAGGTAGCAGTGCACCAAATCAGCCAGTCAAACGATCTAGGGAAAGCCAAAGCGGACAAATGAAAATGGATGTAAATTTTCAGCAGAGTGCCTCGGAAGAAATCGAGGAAGACCATATATAGAAATAATCGTAAATAATAAAAAATTAAGAGGTATCGCGGACTCGGGATCGTCAATAAATATAATAAAAGAAAACTATACAGATTCCAAAGTCGATAGCGACAACCTCACCGTCCATACCATCAATGGACCCGTTCGTCTGACTCAGAGCATTACACGTAATGCAACCAAAAACTGTCCGACAAAACAAAAATTTTATATTCATAATTTTTCTGAAAATTATGACATACTCTTAGGCAGAGAATATTTGATGGCCAGCAAAGCCGTCATCGATTACCGAAATGAAACGGTAACGTTAGGAGAAAGGTCATACCCAATCATCCAAAGTGCAGAAGCAATTGCCGTCGGCAAGACCGCACACAAAGGTGTTAAGCCATCTTCAAAGGAAGATATAACTACACCTAAGTGCCTTGACCCATCTCCTGAAGGAGAGCAATACTTCGCTTCCGCATTAGAGATTGAATTAAGGGAATGCAACCAGCTAAGGTTGGAACATTTAAATGACGAAGAAAAGGAGAAACTAAAGAAAGTTCTCTATGAATTTAAGGACGTGCAGTATAAAGAAGGTGACATTTTGACCTTCACTAGTACTGTAAAGCACGAAATTAAAACCCATCACGAAGATCCTGTATATCGTCTACCATATAAATATGCTCAAATACACGATCAAGAAGTGACTCAACAAATCAAAGATATGATTAGACAGGAAATAATTCGTAAGTCGAATTCTCCCTATTTTGCACCCATCGCTATGATACCAAAGAAAATAGATGCTTCAGGAAAGCAGAAATATCGTATGGTAGTAGATTATAGAAGTCTAAACGAGGTGACAATAAAGGATAAATTTCCTACACCCAGAATGGACGAAATACTAGATAAACTAGGTAGGTGCCAATATTTCACAACAATCGATTTAGCTAAGGGATTCCATCAAATTCCTATGGAACCTAGCTCAATCCCAAAAACAGCTTTCTCCACGAAGCATGGTCACTCGTATGCCCTTTGGGCTAACCACTGCCCCCGCTACCTTCCAAAGACGTATGAACAATCTGCTAGAAGAGTTAATCTTCAAAGATTGCCTCGTATACTTAGACGACATCATTATATTTTCCACTTCATTGGAAGAACACCTGTTGTCACTAAGGAGAGTATTTGGAAAGTTGAGAGACGCCAACTTAAAGCTACAAATGGATAAGTGTGAATTCCTAACGAAAGAAACGGAATTCCTAGGCCATGTAGTAACAACTAACGGCATAGTTCCTAAACCAAAGAAAATATCTGCCATAATCTGCCACAAAAATAAAATCATTCATAGGTTTATGTGGATTCTACAGGAAATTCATTCCCAACTTCGCTAATATAGCAAAACCTATGACACTCAAATTAAAGAAACGAGCAGTCATAGACCCAACAGAGGAAAAATACGTCGAGGCCTTCGAAAAATTGAAAGTACTTATCACCTCAGACCCCATCCTCGCATTCCCAGATTTCAACAAAATGTTCACGGTAACAACCGATGCAAGTAACATGGCATTAGGAGCAGTGTTGTCGCAAGACCACAAACCAATCTGCTATGCAAGTAGAACCTTAAACGAACACGAAATCAATTATTCAGCAATAAAAAAGGAATTACTAGCTATAGTTTGGGCAACTAGGTATTTCAGATCATACCTGTTTGGTAGAACGTTTGAGATATTAAGTGATCACAAACCCTTGATTTGGTTGAATAACCTCAAGGAACCAAATATGAAGCTACAACGATGGAAGATCAAATTAAATGAATTTGACTTCAAAATAAAATATTTACCCGGAAAGGAGAACCATGTAGCCGATGCGCTATCAAGAGTAACGATTAACGAAAACCTACTCGGGGAAACCATTAATAGTGATTGTGCAACGGTCCATAGCGCGCAAGAAGATAATACAAATTATATTCCACTTACAGAGAGACCAATCAATTACTATAATAGGCAAATAGAACTGATTAAAGGTAATGAGGATAAGGTAGAAACAAGATACTGATAAAAATCACATATACCGAAATGACAATCATTAGCAAAATATATGATAAAGGAATATGTGTGTACCAAAAAGAGTGCACTATATTTCCATAACGAAGCGGACTTCCCACTGTTCCAAAGGGCATTCCTAGAGATAATCAGTCCAAATCACTTCACTTATTTGATTAAATCCAGTACCAAACTCATAAATATTCCGAACTACTCCGAATTCAAAGAACAAATATTGAAGAATCATAAAGAGCTACTTCACCCAGGTATCGAAAAGACCACTAATTGGTTTAAAGGAAAATTCTACTACCCCGATTATCAAAAGTTAATCCAAAATATTATCAATGAATGTCCTACGTGCAACGTTGCTAAAACTGAGCATCGTAACACCAATCTAACCTTCGAAATTACCCCTGAAATACAAAATATCAGAGAAAAGTATGTCATGGATTTCTATTTGGTAGGCAATCAACAATTCCTATCATTCATTGATGTATATTCTAAATTCGCTACCCTTGTAGAAGTTAAGAGTCGTGACTGGTTAGAAACCAAGAGAGCCATCATAAAAGTCTTTAACGAAATGGGCAAGCCACAGGGAATTAAAGCCGACAAAGATTCAGCCTTTATGTGCGCAGCATTGCAAGCATGGTTGAATGCGGAAAATGTGAAAATCGAAATCACCACCAGTAAAAACGGATTTTCTGATGTAGAACGACTACATAAAACGATCAATGAAAAATTAAGAATCATTTCAAGTGAGGATAACATAGAAAACAAGCTCACAAAATTCGAGTTAATTCTATACACTTATAACCATAAAACGGTTCATAATACTACAAAAAGATCTCCAGCTGATATCTTCCTGTACGCCGGACTACCAGATTATAACACTCAACTGAATAAAGTTAGGAAGATCAATCATTTGAATAACGATAGAATCGACTTTGAAGTAGACACACGCTTCAAGAATGCACCCCTAGTTAAAACAAAAACAACCAACCCGTTCAAAAGAACAGGGGAAATTAGGCAGGTAGACGAAAAGCACTTTGAAGAGAAAAATAGAGGGAGGAAAATCACCCACTATAAAACGAAATTCAAAAGAAAGAAAAAATCTAATAAAAGTAAATACGATAATTGCAGAGTACCCGAAGAGAGTACTGGGAATCCGGAGCTACAACATGATTAAGATTATAATCTTACTAATGTTCACCGTCCTACAGTCTTCCGGACAGAATATAGAGATAGATCCCATCAACTCAAGGAATGGATATCTCATATTGAAAACAAATACCATTAACATACCCATTAATTATGAATACCATTATCTAACCATTAATATAACAAGAACAGATGAAACATATCAGAGTTTACTAGAACAGGCAACCCAATTTAATAACGAAATCCAAGTTCAATATTTAGTCGAAAAATTGCAACGTGAATTCAACGGCATCAAAATAGCCAAAAGAAACAAAAGAGGCCTTATAAATGCAGTAGGCACAGTATATAAATATCTATTTGGAACATTAGATCAAGATGATAAAGTCGAATTAGAAGGGAAAATAAACAATCTGGCTAGCCACAGTGTTCAAGCTAACGAATTAAACTTAGTAATTCAAGCAGTAAATTCTGGCATAGAAGTTGTCAATAAATTAAACAAGGATAATGATAGAAATAAGCAACTAGAGATATTAATATTTAACCTTCAACATTTTACAGAGTACATAGAGGATATTGAATTAGGCATGCAGCTAACAAGATTAGGGATCTTTAATCCAAAATTATTGAGGCAGGATTACCTGAAACACATCGATTCAGAGAAATTATTAAATATCAAAACATCTACCTGGTTGAAAACAGACACTAACGAAATACTTATAATTTCCAACATCCCACGACAGATCAGAAATATTCCTATACTTAAAATTGTCCCATATCCAGATGAAGATAATAACATCCTCACTGACCTAACGCAAAACAATTATTACGTTCTAGAAAACGAGGTATATGAAAAAGAATCAAAACGAAAAATAAATGACGAATGTATTTCAGGAATAGTCAAACAAGTAGAAACAAAATGTCCATACACCAAAGCACACCAAAACTTTCAAATAAGATTCATAGAACCAATATTTTGTTAACTTGGAAATTACCAAAAACCATATTAAACCAAGATTGCCTTAACCAAGAAATAAAAGTAGAAGGTAACGCATTAACAAAAATACATAATTGCAGTGTACAGTTAAATGAATTCTTAATATCCAACTCCATACCAGAATTCGCACAAAGCATCTACATCAACAATAACGTAACAAAAATTAAACCATTGTCTTATTTGCAAACCAAAGAAATTGTAATAGAAAATACGCGATTAAATAATGTATTACATGTAAGCTTAATACTACTATTTGTCATAATCATAATAGGATTAAGCTACAAATTGTTTAATCTAAGTAAAAGCAATAAGCCTAAAACCGACCCGCACATAGAAACACCCTTAGACGAAGACGAGGAATCCCCAGCAGGCACAGTTTTAGACGCACCTGAACTATATACAAGGATAATGGCCTGAGGACAGGCTTAAATCTAACAATGGGGGAGTGACATATCTACAGTCCATGCTCCGCATACCCTTGTCTATGTCTATTACCCTGCACCCACAATACTATAAACAATACGACACCCTCAGCTTCGAACCCTCATAAACAATCTCACGCTCGAAATGGACCACGCGTAGCCGATTGCAGGCAATGTAAACAAACACCCTAAACTGGAAGTTGAACATAAAACAATAGATGCCGCACTAGAATCCAGCCGCACTAGAATCCAGCCGCACCAGAATCACGCCTCTTCAGAGATCAATTACTAATCGATTCTCAAGAATGACACCATCCTAGCTGACCAATCAGAGGCCCTATTCTCAGCCACCCCCAAGTAATGCAACACCGATCATACGCAGCGGAAGCCTTTCATCAAAAGCCGCCTTTCCCACATATCGACCGAGTCACTTACTCCATCTCCGAAGCCGAAGTCGAAGCCAACGCCTCCGAATCCAAATCCGAATCCCAAACCAAGCATCATAATATAAATAGTCTGCATCTAAGAAGCCAACTCAGTTCTGTTCAAGACAAACGTCAATCGCGACACCGTCGGAGAATTCAACCAAAGCTAATTCCGTTCAAGACATCAGACCTCAGTCATCGTCGGGGAAATAACTAACCAATGTACGCTAAGCTTAAGTGAAAGAATAAAACCTTTTTTTAAAACTTAAACTGAAGTGTCGCATATTTAACTATATATATATATATATTTAGCCAACGAACAGTTCTGGCATCTACGCCATACCTCTTGAGTTGAGTTTCAATTAAGACCGAGAATCAGGAGATTTACCCAGGAAAGCCGTGTAAAGAAAAACCTAGCTGGTATTGCCTTGATTAGTTTGGAAAGTGTTCGTGGTAATATATATATATATAAGAATTTGTGTTATAGGACGGCGGCCCGTAGCCGCGGTACTGCTCGTGCGATCATCAGTTGCATAGGAGTGCATATACGGTGTGGTCTACGAGAGTTGTGGGGCGGATCGAAAAGACAAGAGAAGAACCCGCGGGAAAACACCGAACAGCGAGACCTGCAGCTTGGCGTTGTCTGTCGAAAGCCTCAACAACCGTGTGGATGCACGGCGAAAACCAAGAGGCACCTCCAGAACTTTATTTTTGGCGTCATTGATGCCACCCGTTATCGAGCCTCCAATGAAAGTGTAGTCCGCAGACCGACGTCGAATCGGATCGGCAACCTGAAGTTAAGCTAAGGAGCTAATGTACCCCATCGTCAACTGATTTAGCTGCGCCAGCGACACCCAATAATGAACTCGAATTGATTGCATTATTGTTGGATTCTTCCGGAGGCGCAGTCCTACTCAGCCTGGCTGACATGTTTCTCGACCACGTCAATAGAGGATCGTAGTTACTCGTTGATGTAACACACGCCCCTTTTTCCTCTAGATTTCATGTGCCAGGCTAAAACCATTCTCTTTCGTCACACGATGTATACAGTTTTATAGTTAGTTATGTAACCCAGCCAACATAATGGTTTTTGGAAACTAATGGGTATGAGAGCAACATTAATTATACCCGATACTCAAAATGTTTGTAGTGGGGCGGATCGAAGCTCAACTCTCCCACAACGCAATTGATGTAGCCGACATAAGAAATGAAAACCGTTATTTTTCGTGGTATATATATAATTATGTGTGTGTATTTGGTTGGACGGTCGCGCGGTAGATCGGCCGTCTGAAGCGGGGGTGAAATCGTAACTGCTTAACTCTATGCCTTATGGTGCTTTTTCTGCCGTGAGCGCCGTGTGGATCGTGGATTGTGGATCCGAGCGCGCGAGAGCGAGTTGGGACCGGGGCGCACGGAGTTGGCACAGTGCGCGGAAATTGTTTACGGCTGGCCTGAACAATATATTTCATCAGAAATAGTACACTCCATATCATTGACTGTATAATCAGAAATATTGTGAATATTGTCAGAAATGTTGTCAATATTCTCCTCAATATCGTGAGTTGTGGCCGACTCCTCCGTATGACCGTGCATATTGTTGTCAATATCCTCAATATCCTGAGTTGTGGCCGACTCCTCCGTATCACCGTGCATATTGTCAATATCCTCAATATCCTGAGTTGTGGCCGACTCCTCCGTATCTCCGTTCATATTGTTGTCAATATCCTCAATATCCTGAGATATCATCAGAACAGAAATATTCTGCACCGGAGTAACAGGCTCAGCATACTTCGCGTGCGCCGTCCCCGCTGAATGGAATACATTATTAGAAGAATATAATATAAATGTAACTAATTTACTTACCCTTACGTTGATGGTCCAGAAAAAACGAGGGGGAACGTTGTGAGTTGCTGCGGAGACCGCAACTCTACAGTTATACCCGATACTAAGTCAGTATGGCTCTCCTCCGGCAGACGCCGCTAATATTTAACGACACGACGAGGAGTGCGTGCGAGAGAGACAGAAAATCAGTCTGAGCGTGACGTCGGGGGCTGCGTAGCCAGTGCAAATTGATTTGTTCCTTTTGGCTATAAAAATGATCTGATCTGATCCAGATTCAGCAATCTGATAGATATGGTCAATATCTATGATTCTGCGTTTTTAGTTTTCTCGAATGTGCAATATTGTGGATGCAACAGATTTTCGTCCTTTGTGGGGGCGGAAAATGGTGGGGCGAAATTCTGAGATACACGTTGTATAGTGAGATCTAACAGAAGTGCGGATACTAAATTTGGTTACTCTAGCCTTAATAGTCTCTGAGATTTGTGGATGCCACAGATTTTCGTCCTTTGCGGGGGCGGAAGGGGGTGTGGCGAAATTTTGACACAAAACGGTCAAGGTCCGATATCACAGGAGTGTGGATACCAAATTTATTTGCTCTAGCTCTTATGGGTTCTGAGATCCTTGAACTCATATTTTTCAATTGGCAAAACCGACCATGAAACCTGTGTGTTAGAGAGAGACAGAGCGAGAAAGAATGAAATGGTTTTCTTGATTCTGGCTATAATAATTATACGATCTGGTTCAGATTTTGCACTCTAGAACATATAGTCATCCTCTACGATTCTGGTCCTCTTTTTGGTTTTCTCGTATCTTTAAAATTGTGGATGCCACAGATTTTCGTCCTTTGTGGGGGCGGAAGTGGGCGGGGCGAAGTTTTGAAATATTCTTGTAGCAGTGATATATCACAGAAGTCTGGATCCAAACCATCGTTGCTCTAGCTCCTATAGTCTTTGAGCATTAGGCGCTGAAGGGGACGGACAGACGGACGGACGGACAAACAGACAGGGCTCAATCGACTCGGCTATTGATGCTGATCAAGAATATATATACTTTATATATATGTAAGATATTATTTAGAGTATTGTTTATTCGTATTATTATCGCGGTGGCCTGGTATGTGTGCTTACAAAAGTTCTTAATGTTACGGCTTATTTCTGCTGATTTTCTGCTGCTGCTTGAGTCGCGTCCGTATGCTGCTGTTCTCTCCTTTTCACTGCTTCGCTCGGTTCCTCTTCTTCTCTGTCCGCTGTTGATCTGCTTCTGTTACTACTGCTGTTGCTGCTGCTGCTGTTACTACTGCTGTTGCTGCTAATCAGCTGTTCCTCTGCTGCTGTTATTACTGCTGTTGCTTATCTCCGCTGCCCCTCAATAGGACAGCTGAACCACTCCTTCTTACATATATACACTCAAACTGTGACATCATCGCCAGAACGAACGAGAGTTTTTGCAAAACGATTTTCGAATGTGGGCCGGCAATGGTCACGATCACTTTTTTGATGCCCTAAAAGGAAACGCCGAAGGTGGCTCGTTTTCTCAAGTGTCTATTGTTTCTTTCAAGAAAAGAAAATAAATAAGAAACGAGGTGGAACGTTGTGAGTTGCTGCGGACACCGCAACTCTACAGTTATACCCGATACTAAGTCAGTATGGCTATCCTGCGGCAGACGCCGCTAATATTGAACCACACGACAAAGAGTGCGTGCGAGAGAGACAGAAAATCAGTCTGAGCGTGACGTCGGGCGCTGCGTAGCCACTGAAAATTGATTTCTTGCTTTTGGCTACAAAAATGATCTGATCTGATCCAGATTCAGCAATCTGATAGATATGGTCATTACCTATGATTCTGCGTTTTTAGTTTTCTCGAATGTGCAATATTGTGGATGCAACAGATTTTCGTCTTTTGTGGGGCGAAATTCTGAGATATACGTTTTATAGTGAGATCTAACAGAAGTGCGGATACCAAATTTGGTTACTTTAGCCTTAATAGTCTCTGAGATTTGTGGATGCCCCAGATTTTCGTGCTTTGCGGGGGCGGAAGGGGGTGTGGCGAAATTTGGACACGAAACGGTCAAGGTCCGATATCACAGGAGTGTGGATACCAAATTTGGTTGCTCTGGCTTTTATAGGTTCTGAGATCCTTGAACTCATATTTTGCAATTGGCAAAACCGACCATGAAACCTGTGTGTTAGAGAGAGACAGAGCGAGAAAGAATGAAATTGTTTTCTTGATTCTGGCTATAGTCATCCGCTACGATTCTGCGTTTTTGGTTTTATCGTATCTTTAAAAATGTGGATGCCACAGATTTTCGTCCTTTGTGGGGGCGGAAGTGAGCGGGGCGAAGTTTTGAAATTTTCTTGTATCAGCGACATATCACAGAAGTCTGGATCCAAAACATCGTTGCTATAGCTCTTATAGTCTTTGAGCACTAGGCGCTGAAGGGGACGGACAGACGGACAGACATACGGACGGACAGACGGACGGACGGACGGACGGACGGACGGACGGACGGACGGACAGACAGGGATCAATCGACTCGGCTATTGATGCTGATTAAGAATATATATACTTTATGGGGTCGGAAACGATTCCTTCTGGACGTTACACACATCCACTTTTACCACAAATCTAAAATACCCCAATACTCATTTTGAGTATCGGGTATAATTAAAAAACGAAACAGTTATTGGTTGATGTCCTTCAGCTTCTCTGCATCCGTCTTGGCGGCCCACAAGCGGCACCCAATTTTTTATAGTCATCGCTGCACATGACTATCGCCCTCAAATACTCGGCCGGCACCCCAGTTTCCTCTGATAGTCTTAACACGGTCACTTTTTTTTCCTTAAAAACGGCAGCAATTTTTTGCATTGTCTTCGAATTCCTTGAAACCATACCTCTTATTGCTGTGTAATGTTGGTTCATTACGTGGTTTCCCAAGGTGCTCAACCTTCCAACCATTTTGCCTCATAGTTTGCACTTGCAGCCATGCACGGGGGGCGAAGCCTTCAAATTGTCCTAAACGGAGGTTGCTCTTGAGGAATCCGTGGATGGCGCCGTGGTTCCTACGACGGGGCGGCTCGCGATATAGATGGCGACGGTGCAGTCGCGGGCTGGACGACGAGGGCGGCGTTTTGCATGGTTCGATTTAGATGGCGACGATGCTCCCGAGGCTGAGCGGGCCGGACGACGAGACGTAGGTACGTGGAGTAGCGTGTGGTTGTTTTTGCCGGAGTGTTGGTGAGCCAGGCAGTTCCCGCAATACTGGTTGATAAGGACAGCTCGGAGTTTCTCTTCGGGGCTCAGGAGAAGAAATTGGTGGTAGGTCCGTAGCGGATGGACTCCTTGGCAGATTCGGCAACGGTAGGAGCCAATTTCCCGAGCACGTCGGTTCTCCCTGGTGCGGTTGGCGCGGGGACTTGGGGCCATATCTGGGTGCGGAGAACTAAATTGAAATAAAGGCGTCAAAGACACATTAGTAACGATCTTGGAACGGGTGAGAGGCACATTTAAGACATTGGAAATTGCCGCCCGGTTACATAGTCTGGTGAGGCTATGTTGATCTAAGGACGGATTCACCTTCGAGTTCAGGCTTGAATTCGGACCGGAGCGTAGAGCTTTCATACAGTGCACATTTTGGAAATATTCCCGTCGGTCAGGAGACCGTTCGAGAACTTCTGCGGAGGGAGCTGGAAGGAAATTGCTGTCGTAAAAAGACCCCGAGTCTTCTACCAGTATGATAGGTCGTCTGGAAATTTGACTCGAGAACGATGAGATTTGATTCATCACCTGAGGCACTGGACCTGTGAGTACCCAGCCGAAAATGGTCTCCTGCCCGAGGAGAGAGCCACAGATGTTGGTCACTGTGGCTCACGCGGCCAATTCCGGAATAACGTAGGCTGTGGCATTTAGTTGTAAGCCCGGCTTAGTCGGAGAACGGATGGAAAAACTGCAGAGCTTCTTTGACTGAGCGGATGCGGCATTATTTAGGCCGGAGACCTGTGCCTGGATACGTTGGAATGGCAATTTGATCATGTCCACAAGACGTTCTGTAATGAACGTCGCCTCAGAGCCAGAGTCGATCAGAGCGCGGGCGTGGAAAGTTTTTCCCAGGTGGCAAATATTAACGATGGCCGTGCCGAGGAGGACAGCACTCGTGCCGGAGGCGAAATATGACTGAACGTTTGGCTGGGCTTCGGACGAACTTGGATTTTGTACGCTTGGTACTCGTAGATGTAGCTCGGGCCACGCTGAGGAATTTTGTGCCGTTGTGGAAATCGCCTCGCTGGAGTTTGCTGGATTGCTACGGTGCAGCAGCGTATGATGCCGGTCTCCACACGTGTTGCAGTTGTGGGCGCTTTGGCATTCACGAATCTGGTGACCTCTTGCGAAACAGTTTAAGCAAAGCATTTTTTGCTTAATATAGCTGGAGCGAGCATCAGTTATCATCTGAAGGAATTGAGG
This sequence comes from Drosophila miranda, assembly GCF_003369915.1. Classification (NCBI taxonomy): domain Eukaryota; kingdom Metazoa; phylum Arthropoda; class Insecta; order Diptera; family Drosophilidae; genus Drosophila; species Drosophila miranda. The sequence continues at coordinate 6,733,991 of NW_022881625.1, read as the reverse complement.
GCATACCCGGATCGGATGGTTCTCTTTGGAGCAAAGATCACACGTTCTCCGCTTCGGATCCACAGTTGTTCCGAACGAGTGAACCCGCCTTGCAACAGGGCTCCCTTGGGAACGGAATGGGTTGGGATTGCCCTTTGAACTCTCTGACATGGGTAGACTCGCCCTGGAGTGGGCATGAGTCTCCATGCCTGGATGGCCATCCTCGGTCACCTCGAGAGACAGGTACCGCTCCGCCAGGAACTTGTCCATAGCGTGCCAGGTGGGAATTTCGGACTTGTGTGTCACGGACTGCTCCCAAAGCTCCAAAGTCGCTTTCGGCAACTTCGCGAATATGAGGTACACTAACACTCCGTCAGCGAAAATGCTGTCTGTGGAGACCTCGGAGTGGTTGAGTGTCGTAAGGCACTAGTGGACGGCCCTCTGAAGCTCTCTTAGCGCTGCAGCTGACTCGGTGCGGATTTGGGGCAGACTGAAAAGGATCTTCAGCTGGGCTTTGAGTATCAGCCTCTTGTTTTGGAAACGCTCACGGAGGGCGCTCCATGCGGACGCGAACCCTTCGTTCGTGAGTGGAGCCTGTGCCACTATGTCGTGGGCCTCACCGCTTGTTTTTTTGTTGAGGTGGAACAGTTTTTCTACTGGAGCCAACCTCGGGTTCTCTATATATATGGCGGTGAACAGGTCTCGGAACGTGGCGCACTGCTGGTAGTCCCCACTGAAACCATCAGTGTCACATGGAGGAAGTCGGCACTTGAATGGCCAGTTGAGGCGTGTGAGGGACAGTCGGGGGGTTCGAGCTGATCGTTCAGTTCGGCAAGGCATTGCGCGTAGACCGCGTAGCAGTCATCGTACATCCCCTGGACGTCAGCTGCCCCCTCTGGATCTACTTCCGTTATCGCCTCCACACAGGCCTCGAACTCCGCGTCCACCTTCGCCCACAGGCTTCGGAATTGATCTCGATGGACTTGGGAGAGCGAGCGGGTTGGTGTGCTAGCATCTGGAGCGCTGAGCTTCTGGTCGAAGCGTGTCAGTCTGCTTGCAGCCAAGGCAAACTTAGACCGTGCGGAACTGGCGACCGATTGGGCCATAGTGCTCGGAACCGTGCGAGGGACGACCGAGGGGAGCAACAAGGCCTCAAAGGCATGTGGTGTGTGAGCCCTGGACGTGGTCGGACCTCGCTCAGCTGGGGCCGGACGGGAAGCTGTGGGCGTAGTGATTGAGCCGTTGGAGCTGGGTGGATGGGTCAAACTCAGCGAACTCCCCCGCCTAAACTTCTTGCGAGATTTCTTCTTACCAGTGGGCATGGTTGGCTGATGGATTTGCGATAGCGCGTATCAGAGTCGCAAAGCAGGTGAGCGGAAATGGAGAAGTGGAAGTTGTGAACGACGAACCGTGGTTATGTGGCCTTGGCGGGATTTATCGCGAGTATTTATATAGTAGAAGTCGGGCACCGTGGCCGGAATATATAAATATAAAATACTACGATCAAATAAAAAACAAAGGGCCAACCAACAGCGACTAATAAGGATGAGCAATGATATGGATGCACAAGGTACCCCTATATAGAGTCGGTTGCAAACGAATGTTGAAAACAATATACCCTCGAAGTGCTGGGTAGCGCTACACTTGGCGTTCCGTTACGGTCAAGCGCGGCACCGAAAAATATTCTCCCACCAACAACAGCGCAAGCAAACGGTGGAGAAGCGAAAGCGAAAGGAAAAACGAAACGAATGCACCGCTGCTGCTGCTTGTATGTGTGTGCGTATGGATGTAAGTGCTATGTACCGTGGCTTGGGTTGACGACCCAACCTTTTGGCGAGATGTAAAACAACGGTTAAAACGGTGGATGACCGTTTTATATGCAATATGTATAATTTAAAATGCGTACGTATGTATGTATGAGAGATAAATATATATGTGGTGCTGTATGTATGGATTGTGTCTTATTTTTGTTGGCAGTATAATTAGTTAAATACGGAGACGCAGTGATTTATTTTCTTTATTTATAAAACCAAAAACCGATGGAACGTTGAGCATGGAAAAAAAAAAAACAAACTAATTGCAAGCATATGAATTTATGATTGTTGTCAGCCGCTTGGATTGCGTTGCGATGTGTACATGTGCTTGTATGCATGTGCATATGTCAGCAACCAAAGCTCAGCTGGTAGCTGGGAGAGGTAGGAATATATACACTGGATCGGAGGTTGACCGCAGCAGCTTGCTCGGATCAAATTAAACCTTTGGAGAAGTAGGTGGCCACAACCGTTGGCAGAACGAAGTATGGTTTAATTTGGAGCTAGAGCGAGAAATGAATACATATGTATGTACATTTGTATGCCACGGGTACTCGGACTGGGATGGAAAACTCGCACAAAATCACTGCACTGGTGTTGGGCTTACTTATCTTGAACTTAGAGCGATCCGCCGATGCTGGCTGTGGTAAGCTTCTCCTTATGGGGAAGGCGAAGATCCGGCTCGAAGGACCAATGTTTGTAGTGGGGCGGATCGAAGCTCAACTCTCCCACAACGCAATTGATGTAGCCGACATAAGAAATGAAAACCGTTATTTTTCGTGGTATATATATAATTATGTGTGTGTATTTGGTTGGACGGTCGCGCGGTAGATCGGCCGTCTGAAGCGGGGGTGAAATCGTAACTGCTTAACTCTATGCCTTATGGTGCTTTTTCTGCCGTGAGCGCCGTGTGGATCGTGGATTGTGGATCCGAGCGCGCGAGAGCGAGTTGGGACCGGGGCGCACGGAGTTGGCACAGTGCGCGGAAATTGTTTACGGCTGGCCTGAACAATATATTTCATCAGAAATAGTACACTCCATATCATTGACTGTATAATCAGAAATATTGTGAATATTGTCAGAAATGTTGTCAATATTCTCCTCAATATCGTGAGTTGTGGCCGACTCCTCCGTATGACCGTGCATATTGTTGTCAATATCCTCAATATCCTGAGTTGTGGCCGACTCCTCCGTATCACCGTGCATATTGTCAATATCCTCAATATCGTGAGTTGTGGCCGACTCCTCCGTATGACCGTTCAAATTGCTGTCAATATCCTCAATATCCTGAGTTGTGGCCGACTCCTCCGTATCACCGTGCATATTGTCAATATCCTCAATATCCTGAGTTGTGGCCGACTCCTCCGTATCACCGTTCATATTGTTGTCAATATCCTCAATATCCTGAGATATCATCAGAACAGAAATATTCTGCACCGGAGTAACAGGCTCAGCATACTTCGCGTGCGCCGTCCCCGCTGAATGGAATACATTATTAGAAGAATATAATATAAATGTAACTAATTTACTTACCCTTACGTTGATGGTCCAGAAAAAACGAGGGGGAACGTTGTGAGTTGCTGCGGAGACCGCAACTCTACAGTTATACCCGATACTAAGTCAGTATGGCTCTCCTCCGGCAGACGCCGCTAATATTTAACGACACGACGAGGAGTGCGTGCGAGAGAGACAGAAAATCAGTCTGAGCGTGACGTCGGGGGCTGCGTAGCCAGTGCAAATTGATTTGTTCCTTTTGGCTATAAAAATGATCTAATCTGATCCAGATTCAGCAATCTGGTAGATATGGTCATTATCTATGATTCTGCGTTTTTAGTTTTCTCGAATGTGCAATATTGTGGATGCAACAGATTTTCGTCCTTTGTGGGGGCGGAAAAGGGTGGGGCGAAATTCTGAGATACACGTTGTATAGTGAGATCTAACAGAAGTGCGGATACTAAATTTGGTTACTCTAGCCTTAAAAGTCTCTGAGATTTGTGGATGCCACAGATTTTCGTCCTTTGCGGGGGCGGAAGGGGGTGTGGCGAAATTTTGACACAAAACGGTCAAGGTCCGATATCACAGGAGTGTGGATACCAAATTTATTTGCTCTAGCTCTTATGGGTTCTGAGATCCTTGAACTCATGTTTTTCAATTGGCTAATCCGTTCTTGAAAGCTGTGTGTTAGAGAGAGACAGAGCGAGAAAGAATTAAATTGTTTTCTTGATTCTGGCTATAATAATTATACGATCTGGTTCAGATTTTGCACTCTAGAACATATAGTCATCCTCTACGATTCTGGTCCTCTTTTTGGTTTTCTCGTATCTTTAAAATTGTGGATGCCACAGATTTTCGTCCTTTGTGGGGGCGGAAGTGGGCGGGGCGAAGTTTTGAAATATTCTTGTAGCAGTGATATATCACAGAAGTCTGGATCCAAACCATCGTTGCTCTAGCTCCTATAGTCTTTGAGCATTAGGCGCTGAAGGGGACGGACAGACGGACGGACGGACAAACAGACAGGGCTCAATCGACTCGGCTATTGATGCTGATCAAGAATATATATACTTTATATATATGTAAGATATTATTTAGAGTATTGTTTATTCGTATTATTATCGCGGTGGCCTGGTATGTGTGCTTACAAAAGTTCTTAATGTTACGGCTTATTTCTGCTGATTTTCTGCTGCTGCTTGAGTCGCGTCCGTATGCTGCTGTTCTCTCCTTTTCACTGCTTCGCTCGGTTCCTCTTCTTCTCTGTCCGCTGCTGATCTGCTTCTGTTACTACTGCTGTTGCTGCTGCTGCTGTTACTACTGCTGTTGCTGCTAATCAGCTGTTCCTCTGCTGCTGTTATTACTGCTGTTGCTTATCTCCGCTGCCCCTCAATAGGACAGCTGAACCACTCCTTCTTACATATATACACTCAAACTGTGACATCATCGCCAGAACGAACGAGAGTTTTTGCAAAACGATTTTCGAATGTGGGCCGGCAATGGTCACGATCACTTTTTTGATGCCCTAAAAGGAAACGCCGAAGGTGGCTCGTTTTCTCAAGTGTCTATTGTTTCTTTCAAGAAAATAAAATAAATAAGAAACGAGGTGGAACGTTGTGAGTTGCTGCGGACACCGCAACTCTACAGTTATACCCGATACTAAGTCAGTATGGCTATCCTGCGGCAGACGCCGCTAATATTGAACCACACGACAAAGAGTGCGTGCGAGAGAGACAGAAAATCAGTCTGAGCGTGACGTCGGGCGCTGCGTAGCCACTGAAAATTGATTTCTTGCTTTTGGCTCCAAAAATGATCTGATCTGATCCAGATTCAGCAATCTGATAGATATGGTCATTACCTATGATTCTGCGTTTTTAGTTTTCTCGAATGTGCAATATTGTGGATGCAACAGATTTTCGTCTTTTGTGGGGCGAAATTCTGAGATATACGTTTTATAGTGAGATCTAACAGAAGTGCGGATACCAAATTTGGTTACTTTAGCCTTAATAGTCTCTGAGATTTGTGGATGCCCCAGATTTTCGTCCTTTGCGGGGGCGGAAGGGGGTGTGGCGAAATTTGGACACGAAACGGTCAAGGTCCGATATCACAGGAGTGTGGATACCAAATTTGGTTGCTCTGGCTTTTATAGGTTCTGAGATCCTTGAAATCATCTTTTGCAATTGGCAAAACCGACCATGAAACCTGTGTGTTAGAGAGAGACAGAGCGAGAAAGAATGAAATTGTTTTCTTGATTCTGGCTATAGTCATCCGCTACGATTCTGCGTTTTTGGTTTTATCGTATCTTTAAAAATGTGGATGCCACAGATTTTCGTCCTTTGTGGGGGCGGAAGTGAGCGGGGCGAAGTTTTGAAATTTTCTTGTATCAGCGACATATCACAGAAGTCTGGATCCAAAACATCGTTGCTATAGCTCTTATAGTCTTTGAGCACTAGGCGCTGAAGGGGACGGACAGACGGACAGACATACGGACGGACAGACGGACGGACGGACGGACGGACGGACGGACGGACGGACGGACGGACGGACGGACGGACGGACAGACAGGGATCAATCGACTCGGCTATTGATGCTGATTAAGAATATATATACTTTATGGGGTCGGAAACGATTCCTTCTGGACGTTACACACATCCACTTTTACCACAAATCTAATATACCCCAATACTCATTTTGAGTATCGGGTATAAAAAGTACAAATTAATCACTCCTGCTGCACTTATGTCGCAAACTTGGGCTCCACCGAACGACAACGTCATGTTGGCAATTTCCTGTGCTTTCGGCCTTGCAGATGGTCCCAGTATATCCCGCATAATACATTAACAAGGGCACTGTCCACCCCGTCAATTCTTACACCTCCCAAATTAATGTACATCTTTGTCTTATTTTGTGTTCCTTATTTATGTTTTAAATAACGGGGCATGTATGGTTTTGGTATTTACTCATCGATAGTATTATAAGAAATACCAATTTACTCGATATGCTAACACACATTTATTCGAATACAACGATCAAGAAGGAAGAACTTTTACAGATATTTTACAGATCATTTTTATAGCCAATAGGAACAAATCAATTTGCAGTGGCTACGCAGCCACCGACGTCACGCTCAGACTGATTTTCTGTCTCTCTCGCACGCACTCTTTGTCGTGTCGTTTAATATTAGCGGCGTCTGCCAGAGGAGAGCCATACTGACTAAGTATCGGGTATAAATGTAGAGTTGCGGTGTCCGCAGCAACTCACAACGTTCCCGCTCGTTTTTTTTTAATTTTTAAATGTGCACCTAAAACATTATGAGAGTGTGTGTCAGTATGTGATAGGAGAGAGTAGAACGAACCCCGACAATCCGCCGAGCTTAGTCAGAGCATAGCTAGAGGTACACACGAAATCTATTCATACTAGTATGGGTAAACGACAGCTATCCCACACCTGGACGCTACATAATTGGCGGCCAACGTGGGGCCCGAAGGGACATGATCTCTCGTAAAGTTGGTACTTAACTTTAGTACCAGAGGCATGTCATTCTGGGGCTAGGCTCCACCATAGCTCTATATTCCATCCAAAACAATAATTCTCTGGTAATGCCATACTGATAGATCTCTCCGGGTGGGAGTACGACAGCTGTTGCCTACGGAATCTACGACTATTTTTCATGGTTGGAAAAGTCGACCTATGTATAATCTGTTGTCTCTTACGCCGGAAGGACTAGCTTATATAGGTAGTTACAATATGCCTATATCACGATATAGGACTCCACCAACGAGATAACTAAAGATGTTGACTTAGGGAACTGCGGGAGTTATTCAAAAGACGGATACCCCGACTCAAAGTTATATTCATTAAATTATCTCGAGCTTGGCTGTAGAGATTTCCTTATCAAATTCTAGTTTGTGTTAGGAAAAAGTCACAGATTTTAGGAATCACGATCGTCTATTTATGATAAGTAGAGACTGTCCATTATCCGGACTTATACCTTCGAAACTGGTAATAGATCTGGCCAACATACCCAACATAATTACTCAACTATTCAAATGGAAACGTACAGTTAGTAGTAGACCACCTAGATCATGCCTGGAGAGGGCGAACATATTAATTATTTACCGACGGAAATAAGAAAAATTTCATAGTCATTAACTCATATTTGCATATTAGTTTCATAATTTTATTTTTATTATTATAATTTTTTTTTTAATTTATTATTATTAAGAAATTCATACAAATCATGGCGGCCTACCGTAGAAATGAAAATTTAGCTTCGGCATTGATCAACCAAGACTCGTTTTGCATTATTTGCCAGGGAAACTTGCGGCAAGACCAGTTGATAGCTACCACGCCTTGTCACCACCGATTTTAAGAAACCCTTTTTGTTAATATGTGACGCAAGCACTTTTGGTTTGGGCTGCGTACTAGCTCAATTAAACGAGGAAGGGATAGAGTTACCTATAGCTTTTATGTCCGAGAAACTTTCCAAGGCGCAACGAAACTATTCGGTCACCGAACTCGAGTGCTTTTCAGTGATTAAAGGAATAAAGAAGTTTAGAGCTTGGGCTATAAAATTACAGGGATTTAATTTTCAAATATCACATCGTATAGGGTCCGAAAACGTAGTGGCCGACGCGTTGTCACGCCAAGATGAGCCCGAGGTACGAGAGTTGAACGGCAACGGACCCATAGTCGACCTTACTTCTACAGAGTTTAAATCGAAAGAATACATGGATCTAATAGAACACATAAGGCTTAATCAACTTAAGTTACCCGATTTGAAGGTTGACGATAATTTGGTGTATAAAAGAACCGAACCATCCTCAAGAGACGCGATAGCAGATAAACAAACTTGGAAGCTTTGGATTCCATCAGGTCTTCCCAGCGATAGAATTTCCAGGGCTCATGACCCCCCAGACGCATCCCACAGTGGTATTGGGAAAACCGTTGAAAAAGTGAAAAGGTACTTGTTTTGGCCAAAAATGGTTACACAAATACGAGCCTATGTATCACAATGCGACGTTTGTCGCCAGACCAAAAGTGCTAATGTCGTCCTAAGACCACCAATGGGTAAGCCAATGAATTCAGAAAGACCTTTTCAAAAGCTTTATCTGGATTTGTTGGGCCCGTATCCGCGTTACAAGCAAGGGAATATTGCTATCTTAATAATCGTAGATCACAACACCAAATTTCATTTCTTATGTCCGCTCAAGAAGTTTACCTCAATTAAGGTGTGTGACTTCCTAGAAAATATGTTATTTAGTACTTTCGGGGTCCCTGAGACTATAATCACCGATAATGGTTCGCAGTTTGTCTCTGGGAATTTCAAGTCATTTCTTACCAGATTCGGGGTAACTCACCGTTGCACTGCAATATACTCACCGCAAGCCAATGCCAGTGAACGGTTAAACCGATCCGTGTTAGCGGCTATAAGAGCGTACGTCGGCAAAGATCATACTAATTGGGACAACAAGTTACCTGAAATTAGTGCGGCGTTACGAGCCAATATCCATAGAAGCACAGGGTATTCGCCGTATTTTCTTGCATTTGGGCAGAATATGATTCTTAACGGAAAGGATTATGAACTACTCAGACGACTAAATCTCCTATCGGATGACACCAGAGTCGAATATCCAGATGTAGTACAAGTATGTCGACAATCCGCTCAGCAAAAGGTAGCTGAATCACACGAGCAGAATGCGAGGACATACAACTTACGTAGCCGGGTCCGTCAACTTAAAGTTGGAGACGTCGTGTATGCCCGGAATTTTTGTCAGAGCAACGCTTTAAAAAAGTTCAGCGCTAAACTGGCGCCTGTGTTTATATCAGCCAAGGTTATTCGCCGAGTGGGGACAATGTATTACCAATTAGCTAGCGAAGATAAGAAAAACTTAGGAGTCTATCACTTAAAAGATATGCAGCTTAAACCTTAGTAAATGGCCTTCTTCAGTTTAAGTCTCCTTGTAAGAACAATTACGTCTTCAACTGTGGTGTAGGGGCCGAATTTAGGGAAAGAGTATGGAACATCACGGATAAGCACAGTTTTCTTTTGGTAATGCTTAAAAGTGCAGATACATAGTAACTCCGAAAGTGGATCGTAAGCTGCAAGCTTTCCGAAAAGCTTTCTAAAGAGAGTCGGCGCGCAGCGCACGCATTTAAGAGAAAGACGTCACGTTTACCTTGACCCAAGAGTGTAGCGTAGCGTAGGGAGAGCATAGATTAAAAGCTTGACCAAAATTTCGCTCAATTGGGCGAAAGATCATCCGATTATGCAGTTAAAGTTTCCAAATATCATCCGATCTTCGAGCTTTTGGTTCGGTACCGCTTAGCTGAACTTGCAGAAGTTGGGCTGGAGTTATTGACTGAGAATCGATTGATTAAAGCGGACGTGTTTACTCGGCAACTCGATTTTAAGGTTTTTAAAAAAGGCTTTTATTTTACAACTTAAATATCTTTATGTCACAAGATTTAAATGAATTCCCCGACTTGACTTTGGGTCTGCTTGTCTCAAACGGAACTGATCTCTCTGCTGCTGGCTAGTTTCCATGAGCCCTTCTCTTGGAACTCCCGACTCTGGTTTCGGGCGTTGCTTTCCTCGGCTGCATCTTCGTGTCGGTGGCGTACGTGCCTGGATCGATATTTGGGGATGCGTCGGCTTTGATGAAAGGCATCCACTGCTGGCGATCGGTGTTGCATTACATGACGGAGCTAGGAATGTGATACTCCATGGTTTTATGTCTAGCTTTGATTGGTCCTCATGAGTGGCGTGATTCTAAGGAATCGAAGAAACAGTTATTGATTCTGGAGTGGGGTCCTGTTAATTGTGTGGATGGGGTGGATGAATTGTACATAAACATAATGTGTATGGGATGTAGGGAATTATGGATATGTCACTCCCCCAACGTTTGTTATTAGCCTGTCCCTATCCGATTACCCTCGGGTATAGTGACGGGGTGTCAAGTGCGGTGGTTGGTTCCTCTTCTGCTTCTATTATAGGGTTAATACATTTAACCGTGACTCTTTTAGAAGTTTTCTTAAAATTAACAGCTACATAACTTAGTAGTACTAATATAATTATGACAAATGAAATTAGTAGACTTATTTGTAATAGGTTACTATATTTGGTGTATTGCATAATTATTTCATTAGTTTGGACATACGACAGTGGTTTTATTTTAGTTATGTTGTTGTTGACGTAAACATTCTGGGCAAAATCTAACATTGTGTTTGATATTGTAAATTCATTTAATTGGATTGAACAGTTGTAGATTTTTATAATGGTATTTCCTCCCTCTATGATTTCTTGGTTTACACAATTCTGGTTTAGCGTTGTTTTTGGAAGATTCCATGTGATTAGTATATTGGGTTCAATAAAGTTTATTTGAAAGTTTTGAAAAGTTTTGGAATATGGACATTTAGTGGGAATTTGCATTAAAATTCCTTTTATACAATTGTCATTGGTTTTCAATCTAGTTTCTTTAACAAATACTTCTTCATTTTTTATGTAGTACTTGTCGTATGTCATATCTGTTAACATGTTATTTAATTCGTCTGGATACGGAACGATTTTATAGATTGGTACTTTTGTAATGTCTTTGGGAATGTTGCAAATTATTAGAATTTCGTTGGTATCGGATTTTAGCCATGTGGAGGTTTTTATATTTAGTATTTTCTCAGAATTTATTTGTTCCAGGTAGTCTTGTTTTAATAATTTTGGATTAAATATACCGAGCCTAGTTAATTGCATACCTAGTTCTATATCTTCGATATATTCTGTGAAATGTTGTAGATTGAATATCAAAATTTATATTTGTTGATTCCTGTCTTTTTCTTCATTTAGTTTGTTTATAACGTTTATTCCGCTATTAACTGCATCTATTACCAAATTTAGTTCATTCATTTGAATGCTATGGCTGGCTAAATTTTCTATGTCTTGTTCCAAATCCAATTCCAAATCTTCCTGATCTAGTGTTCCAAAGAGATATTTGTAGGCTGTTCCTACTATATCGATTAGGCCTCTATTATTTCTTTTGGTTATTTTTAGCCCGTTCATTTCTCTTTGCAATTTTTCTACTAGATATTTTATTTGGATTATGTCCTGGAATTTAGTGGCTTGCATTAATAAATTTTGGTATAGTTCTTCGGTTTTAGTTACATTAACAGTTAGATAATGGTATTCGTTATTGATAGGTATGTTAATCGATCCAGTTTTGAATATCATATATCCGTTTTGGGATTTTATAGGATTTATTTCTATGTTTTGGCCCTGTGCCATTACGATGGCAATTATGAGGAAGATGAGGATTTTAATTGTGTTGAAGTTCGCCGATTCCATTAACTTCCTCGGTTTCTCTGGAATTATTATATTTGCTTCTATTAGATTTCTTCTTTTTCTTGAATTTTTATTTATAATGAGTTATTTTCCTACCCCTATTCTTTACTTCATAATGTTTTTCGTCTACCTGTCTAATTTCGCCCGTCCTTTTGAAAGGATTTGTTACCTTAGACTTAACTAGAGGTGATAGTTTATAGCGGGTATCTACTTCATACTTTATGCGGTTTTTATTTAATTGACTGATTTTATTCACTTTATTTAGTTGGGTGTCATAATCAGGTGAGCCTGCATAAATGAATATATCAGCTGGTGTCCTATTTGTGGTTATATGTTTGGTTTTATGATTATAAGTATAAAGAATTAATTCAAACTTCGTGAATCTATCTTCTGGGTTATCCTCGCTAGATATTATTCTTAATTTTTCATTTACTTTTTTATGAAATCTTTCTACGTCAGATATTCCATTTTTGCTGGAAGTGATCTCTATTTTGACGTTTTCCGCATTCAGCCATGCTTGCAATGCTGTGCACATAAAAGCTGAATCTTTATCGGCTTTGATTTCAATTGGTTTGCCCATCTCGTTAAAAACTTTCATGATGGCTCTTTTTGCTTCTAACCAGTCACGACTTTTTACTTCTACAAGAGTGGCAAACTTCGAGTATACGTCAATACATGATAGGAACTGTTGGTTAACAACCATATAGAAATCTATGACGTATTTCTCTCTGATGTTCAGTATTTCCGGTGTAGTTTCGAATGCCAACTTCGTATTTCTATGCTCTGTTTTGGCAATATTACAAGTAGGACATTCGTTTATGATGTTTTGGATTAGTTTTTGATAATCCGGGTAATAGTATTTTCCCCTAAACCAATTGACGGTTTTCTCTATCCCTGGATGGAGTAAGCCTTTATGATTCTTTAATATGGTTTCTTTAAATTCAGCGTAATTCTGAATATCTAGGAGATTCGTGCTTGATTAAATAGCTTTGGTAATATTGTTAGAATTAATGATTTCTAAATAGGCTTTTTGGAATGGAGGAAAATCTATTTCGTTACGGAAATATAATGCGCTCTTTTTGGTGCATAGATATTCCTTTATTATATCCTTCGCTAAGGTGTTAGTCATTTCCTTATACGTGATCTTGATGATTAGCTTGTGAAAATAACGAATTGTTTATACCTTATCTTCATTGCCTTTTATTAGCTCAATTTGCCGATTGTAATAGTTAATTGGTCTTTCCGTGATAGCAATGTGATTTAGATTGTCTTCCTGTGCGCTATGTACAGTTGCACCAACGCTATTGGAAGCTTCTCCAAGGAGATTTTCATTAATCTTTACCCTTGATAAGGCATCAGCTACATGATTTTCTTTGCCTGGTAGATATTTCATTTTAAAATCAAACTCATTCAGTTTTATTTTCCACCTTTGTAATTTCATATTTGGATCCTTGAGGTTGTTCAACCAAATCAAGGGTTTATGATCGCTTTGTATCTCGAATGTTCTACCGAACAGGTATGAACGGAAATACTTGGTTGCCCATACGATCGCTAATAATTCCTTTTCGATGGCTGAATAGTTTATTTCATGTTCATTTAGGGTTCTGCTAGCGTAGCAGATCGGTTTGTGTTCTTGTGACAAAACCGCTCCCAATGCTATGTTACTAGCGTCGGTTGTTACCGTGAACATTTTGTCAAAGTCTGGGAACGCAAGGATAGGGTCTGAGGTGATGAGTACTTTTAGTCTCTCAAATGCCTCGACGTACTTTTCTTCCTTGGGGTCTATGACTGCTCCTTTCTTTAGTTTGAGTGTCATGGGTTTTGCTATGTTTGCAAAATTAGAAATGAATTTCCTGTTGAACCCGCACAGACCTAAGAATGACTTTATTTGTTTAGTCGTTTCTGGTATTGGAAATTTGACAATGGCAGAGATTTTGCCTGGATTTGGTACTATTCCTTCAGTAGTGACTACATGACCTAGGAATTCAGTTTCCTTTTTCATGAATTCACATTTATCCATTTGTAGCTTTAAGTTGGCGTCTCTCAACTTTCCAAATACTCTCCTTAGTGACAACAAGTGTTCTTCCAATGAAGTGGAAAATATAATGATGTCATCTAAGTATACAAAGCAATCTTTGAAGATTAACTCTTCTAGCAGATTGTTCATACATCTTTGGAAGGTAGCTGGGGCAGTGGTTAGCCCAAAGGGCATACGAGTGAACTCGTAATGTCCATGCTTAGTGGAGAACGCAGTTTTGGGGATTGAGCTAGGTTCCATGGGTATTTGATGGAAACCTTTTGCTAAATCGATTGTCGTAAAATACTGACATTTACCTAGTTTGTCTAGGATTTCATCCATTCGTGGAGTTGGGAATTTGTCCTTAACTGTTATTTCATTTAGACTTCTATAGTTTACTACCATTCGATATTTTTGCTTTCCTGAAGCATCTATCTTCTTCGGAATCATAGATATGGGCGAGCAGTAAGGAGAATTCGACTTTCGAATTATTCCCTGCCTGATCATATCTTTGATTTGCTGGTTTACCTCCTGATCATGTATCTGGGCATATATGTATGGTCGTCTGTAGACCGGGTCTTCATGTTGAGTTTTGATCTCGTGCTTGATTGTACTTGTGAAAGTCAAATTGTCACCTTCTCTGTACTGCACATCCTTAAACTTATATAAGACCTTCTTTAACTCTTCCCTCTCTTCGTCGTTTAAGTGTTCCAATCTTAATTGATTACATTCCCTTAATTCACTGTCTAGAGCGGAAGCGAAGTATTGATCTCCCTCTGGAGATGGGTCAAGGCACTTAGGTGCGATCTTCTCTTCTTTTGTAGAGTGATCAGTGCACTTCTGTGCGGTCTTGCCGGCTTCAATAGCTTCTCCACTCTGAATGATTGGGTACGACCTAGCTCCTAGTGTTACAGTGTCATTTCTGTAATCGATGACGGCTTTACTTGCCATTAAGTATTCTCTTCCTAATAAAATATCATAATTTTCGGAAAAGTTATGTATGTAGAACTTTTGTTCGGACGGACATGTTTTGTTCGCATTCCTCGTTATACTCTTAGTTAAACAGACAGGTCCATTGATGGTATGGACCGTAAGGTTATCGTCTTTTATCTCGGAATCTGTATAATTTTCTTTCATGATGTTGATCAATGATCCCGAGTCAGCGATACACCTTAATATTCTTTTATTAATGGTAATGTTTATATAGGGTCCTCCTATGAAAATTTACGTCCATCTTCGTTTGGCCACTCTGGCTCTCCCTCCCTCTTTTAGTAGGTTGGTTGGGTCCACTCCCACTAGCTTGGTTTTGAGATATTTGCTGATTGAATGGATTCTGAGCCCTACCTTGATTCAAGGAATTTTTGAACTCATTGTATAATCCAGGATTTTGGGAATTTTGATTTTGATTTGTTCGATTAGTCTGACCTGTTCCAGATGAACTCTGAGTTTGATTGTGATAGTTAGTAGTATTATAATTTGGATAATAGTTTCCAACATTCTTTCGATTTGATTGAGACGATTTCGATTGATCTTTATTTGTACCTGAATCTGTTGTACTAGCTTCGTACAATCCTTCTTCTTGTGCTGCCTTCTTAGGATTAGACAATGTGGTAATATCTTTTCTTGCTAAGGTCATGAACATTCTGTCAGGAAGTTTTCGAGTAATGAAATCTTTAATTGTGTTGTTCAAAGCGTTTTTATAAATGACAATATTTTCTGGTATGTTTTCTAAGTTTAGCTTATTGTTTATTAATAATGCTTTTATCTCTAATTCTTCTATAAACTTACGAAGACTGCCGTTGAATCTGGTGGTGTATAGTTGTCGTAAGAGTTCTTCATATGGTGTGTGATTTTTGAACTCGTTGATCAGCGCCGTCTGCAGTTCGAGCCACGTGTTGGGTTGTATCATTTGCGATATGCGTTATGCCTCTCCTGACAGTTGGATCTCGGTCGCTCCAAATAGGATCCTTTGTTGGCGAAGATCTTCAGTTGGATATAATCCGCATACATATTCGATTCGTTTGATAAATGAGCTTAGCTGTCCAGATGAACCGTCATAGGCAGGTATTTGTCTGATCGACAGCAGTGCCTGGTTCAAGTGGATTTCGCTCAATGATAGTGGTGGTAACGCCATGTTGTTGGTGTTGATTGGGTTTTGTTTTGTTTTCAGTAGTTTTTAACTTTATTTTGGTTCACTTGTAAGTTTTTTGATTTTGTATTTAGTGTTTTACTGTTCTTGGTGGATCACTATCTCCGCTTACTTCAGTTCACTTAATTTTAGCTTTGCAAATCGTATGTGCTCGTAACACATAGGTTCTTTGGCGGATTTCACAATTTTATTAACGATTCCGGGATTACGTGATCACAGTAATTAGAAATTACACAAGCTGACCATTACCGAAATATAGGAGTTAATTTTAAACGAAATCCTACCGACTGCGCCAGTTAAATATCCGCAACTCGATTTTAAGTTTTTTAAAAAAGACTTTTATTTTACAACTTAAATATCTTTATGTCACAAGATTTAAATGAATTCCCCGACTTGACTTTGGGTCTGCTTGTCTCAAACGGAACTGATCTCTCTGCTGCTGGCTAGTTTCCATGAGCCCTTCTCTTGGAACTCCCGGCTCTGGCTTCGGGCGTTGCTTTCCTCGGCTGCATCTTCGTGTCGGTGGCGTACGTGCCTGGATCGATATTTGGGGATGCGTCGGCTTTGATGAAAGGCATCCACTGCTGGCGATCGGTGTTGCATTACATGACGGAGCTAGGTATGTTTTACTTCTTGGTTTTATGTCTAGCTTTGATTGGTCCTCATGAGTGGCGTGATTCTAAAGAATCGATTTCTCGAGAGTGGCGTGATTCTAATGTTGATGAAACAATGTGGTCTATTGTTTATATTATGGGGGCCCTAGCTTGGAGTATGGGAAGAAACAGTTATTGATTCTTGAGTGGGGTCCTGTTACTTGTGTGGATGGGGTGGATGAATTGTACATAAACATAATGTGTATGGGATGTGGGGAATTATGGATATGTCACTATATATTTAGCTAACGAACAGTTCTGGCATCTACGCCAAACCTCTTGAGTTGAGTTTCAATTAAGACCGAGAATCAGGAGATTTACCCAGGAAAGCAGTGTAAAGAAAAACCTAGCTGGTATGTCCGTGATTAGTTTGGAAAGTGTTCGTGGTAATATATATATATAAGAATTTGTGTTATAGGACGGCGGCCCGTAGCCACGGTACTGCTCGTGCGATCATCAGTTGCATAGGAGTGAATATACGGTGTGGTCTACGAGAGTTGTGGGGCGGATCGCAAAGACAAGTAGTGAACCCGCGGGAAAACACCGAACAGCGAGACTTGCAGCTTGGCGTTGTCTGTCGAAAGCCTCAACAACCGTGTGGATGCACGGCGAAAACCAAGAGGCACCTCCGGAACTTTATTTTTGGCGTCATTGATGCCACCCGTTATCGAGCCTCCAATGAAAGTGTAGTCCGCAGACCGACGTCGAATCGGATCGGCAACCTGAAGTCAAGCTAAGGAGCTAATGTACCCCATCGTCAACTGGTTTAGCTGCGCCAGCGACACCCAATAATGAACTCGAATTGATTGCATTATTGTTGGATTCTTCCGGAGGCGCAGTCCTACTCAGCCTGGCTGACATGTCTCTCGACCACGTCAATAGAGGATCGTAGTTACTCGTTGATGTAACACACGCCCCTTTTTCCTCTAGATTTCATGTGCCAGGCTAAAACCATTCTCTTTCGTCACACGATGTATACAGTTTTATAGTTAGTTATGTAACCCAGCCAACATAATGGTTTTTGGAAACTAATGGGTATGAGAGCAACATTAATTTTTCTTGAGATTACAAAGCAGTACACTCTAGTACGCTCACGTGCATATATACTCGTATTAAATATCTTTTCTTTTCCTTAGAAGTATACACCAACGTCATCATTGAGCTCAACGATCACGGATGGAATAAACGGTACTAGCCTACCAAAAGCGCTGTGAGTTTGTAAATAAGAACAAGTACATATATGCACTGAGCTGGGAAGTAACCTGCGTGTTACATATATTTTTCTATTGATATCACCTTTATATATCCGTAACCATAATGTATTGGTACCTCTCACCCCTTTAGAATCTGTTACCCATATATGATGGTCATTTTTAAATCTTTATTTTTCCTAATATTTCTTCTCAATTCTTTACTAATATATTAAGCTATCGAGACACAGCAAACAAATGAATTTAATTATAAGTTAAGAAAACCCCCCTCCAAGAATTTAATTATATGATTAGGGATTTATTGAAATATATATATAATGATATTGATTTTGAAGTACAATCATAAAATGTTCTAAATTCAGGAGTCCGTCCTCAGAAAGGCATGATCGAAGTGGTGGGATGATAACTGTTTAACGTTATTCAAGGGTATATACGGTCAGGTTACCTGTATAGCATAGGGTGGGAGGGTAGAGAAGATAGAGATTCTCACTAACACCGGAGTTTCTCATCATTTGAGTAGAGTAATTGATAAGTATATCCACACTTTCCACAACCAACTTGTTAGTCCCATAACCAATTCCTTCTTCCGGTTAAACCTGGATTCTGTTATTAGTTTAATGTTTGGTTCTTCTTTTTTTTTTAATTTTTAAATGTGCACCTAAAACATTATGCGAGTGTGTGTCAGTATGTGATAGGAGAGAGTAGAACGAACCCCGACAATCCGGCGAGCTTAGTCAGAGCATAGCTAGAGGTGCACACGAAATCTCTTCATACTAGTATGGGTAAACGACAGCTATCCCACACCTGCACGCTACATAATTGGCGGCCAACGTGGGGCCCGAAGGGACATGATCTCTCGTAAAGTTGGTACTTAACTTTAGTACCAGAGGCTCTATATTCCTATATTCCATCCAAAACAATAATTCTCTGGTAATGCCATACTGATAGATCTCTCCGGGTGGGAGTACGACAGCTGTTGCCTACGGAATCTACGACTATTTTTCATGGTTGGAAAAGTCGACCTATGTATAATCTGTTGTCTCTTACGCCGGATGGACTAGCTTATATAGGTAGTTACAATATGCTTATATCACGATATAGGACTCCACCAACGAGATAACTAAAGATGTTGACTTAGGGAACTGCGGGAGTTATTCAAAAGACGGATACCCCGACTCAAAGTTATATTCATTAAATTATCTCGAGCTTGGCTGTAGAGATTCCCTTATCAAATTCTAGTTTGTGTTAGGAAAAAGTCACAGATTTTAGGAATCACGATCGTCTATTTATGATAAGTAGAGACTGTCCATTATCCGGACTTATACCTTCGAAACTGGTAATAGATCTGGCCAACATACCCAACATAATTACTCAACTATTCAAATGGAAACGTACAGTTAGTAGTAGACCACCTAGATCATGCCTGGAGAGGGCGAACATATTAATTATTTACCGACGGAAATAAGAAAAATTTCATAGTCATTAACTCATATTTGCATATTAGTTTCATAATTTTATTTTTATTATTATTATTTTTTTTTAATTTATTATTATTAAGAAATTAATACAAATCATGGCGGCCTACCGTAGTAATGAAAATTTAGCTTCGGCATTGATCAACCAAGACTCGTTTTGCATTATTTGCCAGGGAAATTTGCGGCAAGACCAGTTGATAGCTACCACGCCTTGTCACCACTGATTTTAAGAAACCCTTTTTGTTAATATGTGACGCAAGCACTTTTGGTTTGGGCTGCGTACTAGCTCAATTAAACGAGGAAGGGATAGAGTTACCTATAGCTTTTATGTCCGAGAAAATTTCCAAGGCGCAACGAAACTATTCGGTCACCGAACTCGAGTGCTTGGCAGTGATTAAAGGAATAAAGAAGTTTAGAGCTTACGTAGAAGGACAGGATTTCCAAGTTATAACGGACCATGCGTCCCTACAATGGCTTATGAGGCAAAAAGATTTGTCAGGTCGCTTGGCCCGCTGGGCTATAAAATTACAGGGATTTAATTTTCAAATAGCACAACGTAAAGGGTCCGAAAACGTAGTGAAACGCCAAGATGAGCCCGAGGTACGAGAGTTGAACGGCAACGGACCCATAGTCGACCTTACTTCTACAGAGTTTAAATCGAAAGAATACATGGATCTAATAGAACACATAAGGCTTAATCAACTTAAGTTACCCGATTTGAAGGTTGACGATAATTTGGTGTATAAAAGAACCGAACCATCCTCAAGGGACGCGATAGCAGATAAACAAACTTGGAAGCTTTGGATTCCTTCAGGTCTTACCAGCTATAGAATTTCCAGGGCTCATGACCCCCCAGACGCTTCCCACAGTGGTATTGGGAAAACCGTTGAAAAAGTGAAAAGGTACTTGTTTTGGACTCAAGAAGTTTACCTCAAGTAAGGTGTGTGACTTCCTAGAAAATATGTTATTTAGTACTTTCGGGGTCCCTGAGACTATAATCACCGATAATGGTTCGCAGTTTGTCTCTGGGAATTTTAAGTCATTTCTTACCAGATTCGGGGTAACTCACCGTTGCACTGCAATATACTCACCGCAAGCCAATGCCAGTGAACGGTTAAGCCGATCCGTGTTAGCGGCTATAAGAGCGTACGTCGGCAAAGATCATACTAATTGGGACAACAAGTTACCGGAAATTAGTGCGGCTTTACGAGCCAATATCCATAGAAGCACAGGGTATTCGCCGTATTTTCTTGCATTTGGGCAGAATATGATTCTTAACGGAAAGGATTATGAACTACTCAGACGACTAAATCTCCTATCGGATGACACCAGAGTCGAATATCCAGATGTAGTACAAGTATGTCGACAAGCCGCTCAGCAAAAGGTAGCTGAATCACACGAGCAGAATGCGAGGACATACAACTTACGTAGCCGGGTCCGTCAACTTAAAGTTGGAGACGTCGTGTATGCCCGGAATTTTTGTCAGAGCAACGCTTTAAAAAAGTTCAGCGTTAAACTGGCGCCTGTGTTTATATCAGCCAAGGTTATTCGCCGAGTGGGGACAATGTATTACCAATTAGCTAGCGAAGATAAGAAAAACTTAGGAGTCTATCACTTAAAAGATATGCAGCTTAAACCTTAGTAAATGGCCTTCTTCAGTTTAAGTCTCATTGTAAGAACAATTACGTCTTCAACTGTGGTGTAGGGGCCGAATTTAGGGAAAGAGTATGGAACATCACGGATAAGCACAGTTTTATTTTGGTAATGCTTAAAAGTGCAGATACATAGTAACTCCGAAAGTGGATCGTAAGCTGCAAGCTTTCCGAAAAGCTTTCTAAAGAGAGTCGGCGCGCAGCGCACGCATTTAAGCGAAAGACGTCACGTTTACCTTGACCCAAGAGTGTAGCGTAGCGTAGGGAGAGCATAGATTAAAAGCTTGACCAAAATTTCGCCCAATTGGGCGAAAGATCATCCGATTATGCAGTTAAAGCCCCAAAGATCTTCCGATTATGCAGTTAAAGTTTCCAAATATCATCCGATCTTCGAGCTTTTGGTTCGGTACCGCTTAGCTGAACTTGCAGAAGTTGGGCTGGAGTTATTGACTGAGAATCGATTGATTAAAGCGGACGTGTTTACTCGGGAATAAATAAATATATATATATATATATATATATATATATATAGTGACATATCTATAGTCCATGCTCCGCATACCCTTGTCTATGTCTATTACCTTGCACCCACAATACTATAAACAATACGACACCCTCAGCTTCGAACCCTCATAAACAATCTCACGCTCGAAATGGACCACGCGCAGCCGATTGCAGGCAATGTAAACAAACACCCTAAACTGGAAGTTGAACATAAAACAATAGATGCCGCCCTAGAATCCAGCCGCACTAGAATCCAGCCGCACCAGAATCACGCCACTCTTCAGAGATCAATTACGAATCGATTCTCAAGAATCACACCATCCTAGCTGACCAATCAGAGGCCCTATTCTCAGCCACCCCCAAGTAATGCAACACCGATCATACGCAGCGGAAGCCTTTCATCAAAAGCCGCCTTTCCCACATATCGATCGAGTCACGTACTCCATCTCCGAAGCCGAAGTCGAAGCCAACGCCTCCGAATCCAAATCCGAATCCCAAACCGAGCATCATAATATAAATAGTCTGCATCTAAGAAGCTAACCCAGTTCTGTTCAAGACAAACGTCAATCGCGACACCGTCGGAGAATTCAACCAAAGTTAATTCCGTTCAAGACTTCAGACCTCAGTCATCGTCGGGGAAATAACTAATCAATGTACGCTTAAGTTTAAGTGAAGAATAAAACCTTTTTTAAAACGTAAACTGAAGTGTCGCATATTTATTTGGCGCAGCCGGTAGGATCTCAGTTAAAAGTGAATCCCTTTTTTTAAGACGATCAATTGGCGTAGTGACAGTTACAGTGCGTAATAACCTACAGTGATCAGAGAAAAAGTAACGCTAATACTAAAGAGATCCGCCAAAGAATCTACACACGAAACTCAATTAATATTAGAAAAAATAAATAAATAAAAAGAAATCAACATGCCGCTAACAGAAATACACCTGAACCAAGCCTCAATCAGGCAAATTCCACCATACGACGGATGCCAAGAACGCCTAAGCTCGTTCATAAGTAGGATCGAGTACATCTCCGAATTGTACTCAACAGAAGACATCCGGCAACAAAGCATCATGTACGGAGCCACTGAGGGTCTACTGTGCGGACGAGCACAACTTTTATCACAAAGCCTTCAACCCAACACCTGGACCAATCTAAAAGCAGCCCTAATCAGCAAATTCAACAACCCCCCCCCATACGAGACGCTGCTACAACAATTACACGACACCAAATTCAATGGGAATATTCGTAAGTTCGTAGAAGAACTAGAAATTAAGTCAAATGTTATAGTAAGTAAACTAAATCTGGAGACTAGCCCAGAAAATAAGATAATCTTTAAAAACGCTCTGGCAAATGCCACCAGACATACCATAGAAGATGCTCTACCCAATAAACTATTCATCATTTTAGCAAAAAAAGACATTTCTACTATGGCTTATCTAGAAAAATCAGCTCAAGAGTTAGGAATCTACGAAAATTTCGTAACTGATAACAATCGTAGGAATGTTGGAACTTATTACCCTCGCTATAGTAGTAACGATTATAACAATCAAAACCCAAGTACTTCCAGAAATAATTCTGGATCGAATCGAAATAATTCAGGAAATAATGCCGTAAATAATAAAGGGTTATTTAACGAATTTAGAAATTCCTTAAACCAGGGCACAGTCCAGAATCCCACAAACTATCAAATCAATCAGACACAGGCAGGTAGCAGTGCACCAAATCAGCCAGTCAAACGATCTAGGGAAAGCCAAAGCGGACAAATGAAAATGGATGTAAATTTTCAGCAGAGTGCCTCGGAAGAAATCGAGGAAGACCATATATAGAAATAATCGTAAATAATAAAAAATTAAGAGGTATCGCGGACTCGGGATCGTCAATAAATATAATAAAAGAAAACTATACAGATTCCAAAGTCGATAGCGACAACCTCACCGTCCATACCATCAATGGACCCGTCCGTCTGACTAAGAGCATTACACGTAATGCAACCAAAAACTGTCCGACAAAACAAAAATTTTATATTCATAATTTTTCTGAAAATTATGACATACTCTTAGGCAGAGAATATTTGATGGCCAGCAAAGCCGTCATTGATTACCGAAATGAAACGGTAACGTTAAGAGAAATGTCATACCCAATCATCCAAAGTGGAGAAGCAATTGCCGTCGGCAAGACCGCACACAAAGGTGTTAAGCCATCTTCAAAGGAAGATATATCTACACCTAAGTGCCTTGACCCATCTCCTGAAGGAGAGCAATACTTCGCTTCCGCATTAGAGAATGAATTAAGGGAATGCAACCAGCTAAAGTTGGAACATTTAAATGACGAAGAAAAGGAGAAACTAAAGAAAGTTCTCTATGAATTTAAGGACGTGCAGTATAAAGAAGGTGACATTTTGACCTTCACTAGTACTATAAAGCACGAAATAAAAACCCATCACGAAGATCCTGTATATCGTCGACCATATAAATATGCTCAAATACACGATCAAGAAGTGACACAACAAATCAAAGATATGATTAGACAGGGAATCATTCGTAAGTCGAACTCTCCCTATTGTGCACCCATCGCTATGATACCAAAGAAAATAGATGCTTCAGGAAAGCAGAAATATCGTATGGTAGTAGATTATAGAAGTCTAAACGAGGTGACAATAAAGGATAAATTTCCTACACCCAGAATGGACGAAATACTAGATAAACTAGGTAGGTGCCAATATTTCACAACAATCGATTTAGCTAAGGGATTCCATCAAATTCCTATGGAACCTAGCTCAATCCCAAAAACAGCTTTCTCCACGAAGCATGGTCATTACGAGTTCACTCGTATGCCCTTTGGGCTAACCACTGCCCCCGCTACCTTCCAAAGATGTATGAACAATCTGCTAGAAGAGTTAATCTTCAAAGATTGCCTCGTATAATTAGACGACATCATTATATTTTCCACTTCATTGGAAGAACACCTGTTGTCACTAAGGAGAGTATTTGGAAAGTTGAGGGACGCCAACTTAAAGCTACAAATGGATAAGTGTGAATTCCTGAAGAAAGAAACGGAATTCCTAGGCCATGTAGTAACAACTAACGGCATAGTTCCTAATCCAAAGAAAATATCTGCCATAATAAACTTCCCAATACCCAATACAACCACAAAAATAAAATCATTCATAGGTTTATGTGGATTCTATAGGAAATTCATTCCCAACTTCGCTAATATAGCAAAACCTATGACACTCAAATTAAAGAAACGAGCAGTCATAGACCCAACAGAGGAAAAATACGTCGAGGCCTTCGAAAAATTGAAAGTACTTATCACCTCAGACCCCATCCTCGCATTCCCAGATTTCAACAAAATGTTCACGGTAACAACCGATGCAAGTAACATTGCATTAGGAGCAGTGTTGTCGCAAGACCACAAACCAATCTGCTATGCAAGTAGAACCTTAAACGAACACCAAATCAATTATTCAGCAATAGAAAAGGAATTACTAGCTATAGTTTGGGCAACTAAGTATTTCAGATCATACCTGTTTGGTAGAACGTTTGAGTTATTAAGTGATCACAAACCCTTGATTTGGTTGAATAACCTCAAGGAACCAAATATGAAACTACAACGATGGAAGATCAAATTAAATGAATTTGACTTCAAAATAAAATATTTACCCGGAAAGGAGAACCATGTAGCCGATGCGCTATCAAGAGTAAAGATTAACGAAAACCTACTCGGGGAAACCATTAATAGTGATTGTGCAACGGTCCATAGCGCGCAAGAAGATAATACAAATTATATTCCACTTACAGAGAGACCAATCAATTACTATAATAGGCAAATAGAACTGATTAAAGGTAATGAGGATAAGGTAGAAACATCCCACTATTTCCACAAGATACTGATAAAAATCGCATATACCGAAATGACAGAATCATTAGCAAAAGATATAATAAAGGAATATGTGTGTACCAAAAAGAGTGCACTATATTTCCATAACGAAGTAGACTTCCCACTGTTCCAAAGGGCATTCCTGGAGATAATCAGTCCAAATCACTTCACTAAACTGATTAAATCCAGTACCAAACTCATAAATATTCCCAACTACTCCGAATTCAAAGAACAAATATTGAAGAGTCATAAAGAGCTACTTCACCCAGGTATCGAAAAGACCACTAATTGGTTTAAAGGAAAATTCTACTACCCCGATTATCAAAAGTTAATCCAAAATATTATCAATGAGTGTCCTACGTGCAACGTTGCTAAAACTGAGCATCGTAACACCAATCTAACCTTCGAAATCACCCCTGAAATACAAAATATCAGAGAAAAGTATGTCATGGATTTCTATTTGGTAGGCAATCAACAATTCCTATCATGCATTGATGTATATTCTAAATTCGCTACCCTTGTAGAAGTTAAGAGTCGTGACTGGTTAGAAACCAAGAGAGCCATCATAAAAGTCTTTAACGAAATGGGCAAGCCACAGGGAATTAAAGCCGACAAAGATTCAGCCTTTATGTGCGCAGCATTGCAAGCATGGTTGAATGCGCAAAATGTGAAAATCGAAATCACCACCAGTAAAAACGGAGTTTCTGATGTAGAACGACTACATAAAACGATCAATGAAAAATTAAGAATCATTTCAAGTGAGGATAACATAGAAAACAAGCTCACAAAATTCGAGTTAATTCTATACACTTATAACCATAAAACGGTTCATAATACTACAAAAAGATCCCCAGCTGATATCTTCCTGTACGCCGGACTACCAGATTATAACACTCAACTGAATAAAGTTAGGAAGATCAATCATTTGAATAACGATAGAATCGACTTTGAAGTAGACACACGCTTCAAGAATGCACCCCTAGTTAAAACAAAAACAACCAACCCGTTCAAAAGAACAGGGGAAATTAGGCAGGTAGACGAAAAGCACTTTGAAGAGAAAAATAGAGGGAGGAAAATCACCCACTATAAAACGAAATTCAAAAGAAAGAAAAAATCTAATAAAAGTAAATACGATAATTGCAGAGTACCCGAAGAGAGTACTGGGAATCCGGAGCTACAACATGATTAAGATTATAATCTTACTAATGTTCACCGTCCTACAGTCTTCCGGACAGAACATAGAGATAGATCCCATCAACTCAAGGAATGGATATCTCATATTCAAAACAAATACCATTAACATACCCATTAATTAGGAATACCATTATCTAACAATTAATATAACAAGAACAGATGAAACATATCAGAGTTTACTAGAACAGGCAACCCAATTTAATAACGAAATCCAAGTTCAATATTTAGTCGAGAAATTGCAACGTGAATTCAACGGCATCAAAATAGCGAAAAGAAACAAAAGAGGCCTTATAAATGCAGTAGGCACAGTATATAAATATCTATTTGGAACATTAGATCAAGATGATAAAGTCGAATTAGAAGGGAAAATAAACAATCTGGCTAGCCACAGTGTTCAAGCTAACGAATTAAACTTAGTAATTCAAGCAGTAAATTCTGGCATAGAAGTTGTCAATAAATTAAGCAAGGATAATGATAGAAATAAGCAACTAGAGATATTAATATTTAACCTTCAACATTTTACAGAGTACATAGAGGATATTGAATTCGGCATGCAGCTAACAAGATTATTTATTTATTTATTAAATTAACAAATTATCTGTTAATAATGGTACTTCGTTACTAAAGGCGGAAAAGGATAAGTTAAAAGTTAGCTAAATTTAAATGATTATAAATATTGCATGCAATTAGTTTAAGAGACAGTTCAGGGATAGGGTTTGACAGAGGGAGTTATAATTATGGCATAAAACCCTAAAAGGTTCATGAACAGCATAATTAGACCTACATATGGGTAGACGGATAGGCCTAAAAGTACGGGTAGGTCTGGATGGAACGGCCAAGTCAATCTGACCCAAGAGAGTTTGGGAGTCAACAGTCCCAAGAAGGAGCTTGTGCATTAACGATACGCCATTGCATATTCTGCGATGGTGCAACGACGGCAGGTCAATAAGATTTAGCCTAGACCGGTAGGGTGGCAAGATTCTACCCGAGTCCCAGTTAAAGTTCCGAAGGGCAAAAATTAAAAATTGCTTTTGCACGGATTCAATAACAGCCTGCTGCTCTTTATACTGCGGGCTCCACACACAAGAACAATACTCCAATATAGGACGTACTAACGAGATGTACAGTTGTTTCGTAACGTACGGGTCGTCAAACTCCTTGGACCAACGCTTGATGAACGCTAAAACACCCTTAGCTTTATTTACAGTTGCAGCTATATGGGTGTTGAAACACATCTTATGATCAAAAAGGACTCCGAGGTCATTTGAACTCGAAATTCGCTCAAGGACATGATTTCCTAGAACATATGAGACAAAATGAGGAGCGCGACGGTAAAATGTCATAAGTTTGCATTTGGAAAGGTTCAGAAAAAGAAGATTAGTTGAACACCACAATAGTAGTTCACTTAGATCAAGTTGAAGGCGTGTGTGCAAATACCAATCAGAGTAAGAAAGACAGATTTTGACATCATCAGCATACATTAGTGTAGTAGAGTATGTTATAACTTGAGGAAGGTCGTTCACAAATAAAATAAACAGAAGCGGGCCCAGATGACTTCCCTGTGGCACACCTGAAGTAACATTAACAGTATTTGACAACACGTTAGAAAACAAAACACGTTGAGTACGGTTAGAGAGATAGGACAAAATCCAATCTAGAAGATTCGTTGGGAACCCTAATAAAGAGAGCTTTTGAATAAGCAGAGCATGGTTCACAGAATCGAATGCCTTGCTGAAGTCCGTAAAAACTACATCCGTCTGCAAACCAATTTGAAAACCACTGTGGATTAGATTAGAAAACTCAAGAAGGTTAGTCGATGTTGAACGATGTCTGAAAAAACCGTGTTGCGACGGAGATATCAAGCTGCAACAAAGATGTTGCAGTTGCCGGGTGACCAGGAACTCAAGAAGCTTCGGGATGGCGGAAAGCTTTGCGATACCACGATAGTTTTCAATGTTTGATCTTGAACCTTTTTTGTGAAGCGGAATGATGTAGGACTCATTCCAAATTACTGGGAGACAAGACTGTTCCAAGGAGAGGTTGAAGAGAAAGGTCAAGGGTTTGCAAAGGGACTGGGCACAGTGTTTTAAGATGCAACTTGGTACTTTATCTGGACCCGCAGAAAACGATATGTCCATAGATGACAAACCTTCCAGAACAACGCTTTCCTCGAAAAAGGGCAGAAAAATGCTGTTAGCTTGAGGTAGCTGGTACGGATACGGAGTGGATGCGTTGTAAATATGTGACGAGTACGTTGTTTGGAAAAAGTTATCGAATAAATTTGCAATACCAACAGCAGAAGCTTCTGTTTTGTTCTGGTAATAAAGGGACGGAGGAAAAACGTTTGACTTGCGCTTAGAATTAGCGAACGAATAGAATTTTTTAGGATCACTACGAAAGTTACTACTACATTGTGAAAGGTAATGATTTGTAGTGGCCAGTTGTGACTCTAAAACTCCAGAGAACAGCTTGGGAAGTACGGCCCTCGCGTTTAACATTAACTCTGCTCTTTACAAAAACAAGATAAGAGATCAATTACAAGAGAGCAGTAGTTAAAGCTTCCATTGAAGAGCTTAATGTCTAATTTAGAGAAGCAGCGTGGATCTGTTGGAGTTATGTTTTAAAGCTTTACTAGAAATCATACGATTACTCCGTTAGTCGTGGAAGCTATGTGTAAGCTTTGCTTAGCATCGTACGATTACTCCGTTATCTAGGGAAGCAAGGTGTAAGCTTTGTCTAAAATCGTACGATTACCCCGTTGGTGGTGGAGGGTAAAGTTCCGATCGTAAGGGCTAATGCAAGTAATAGAACTTCTGGCTAGATCATTGCTATAGTGAAGCTGTGCGAGTTCGGATGTGTCTTTTTATACAAATATATAGATCAAAGTGAATTTGAAAACGTTGTGCAATCAAACACGTGCCAAGTAAATTGAAGTTCTGGTGGACTACATTATTCCTTTTGGATTAAGAAAAAATAAAAGGTATTTGGACCTTACAATAGTGACACAGCTTTAACAGTCTCGTATCATAGGGCTGGAAATCTTCCTTCGTTCGACACTGGGAAAGAAAAACCAATTGACCCCCCCTCCAAGAACGAGGTCGTCAAAGTCCATCGATTTCTTAGTAGATCTGGGAAAGACCTCGGATTTCCCAGGAACCAGCATCTACATAAACCAACGATAACTACAACCAAATAAACCAGAAAGAGCCGTCCGAAGATAAACTAGAGTGAAACCCGAAGTTATGTGGAGGCATACTTGAGCTGAAGTACATTTTGGAGTAAGACGAGAAGAATAGTTTTCTTGCAAATTCGGAGAAACTAATATGCCGCACTCGTCACCCTTCTCGCTTATGAATTAAGCGTGCGGCTAAGGATTTCGCATGTAGTTCTTCGCAATGTGTGGAGTGGCTCTCAAACTGTGAAAATAAAACATTATTCTGCGGCGATCCACACTGCCGTTTAATAGTCGTCGTGTGAAAATGTACCAAAGTATTAGTTTTGAGTCTCGTCATGAGATTTTCCATTTATTAAAGATTAGGCTACGCACTAACTATTTTTGTATTGTATAGATTTAAAAAGAAAAAAAACCAATAATGTATATAATTACCCATAATTAGAAATTAGCGCAAATGAAAACCACATTTTTTTTAAGATCAGCCGTTGAGTGGCAAATCGTCGTCGTACGGGTATGGAAATGGAAAGAAAATCGGTGTTTCATCCGAATTAGAAGTGAAGACCTGTATATTCATAATTTTTCTCCCTTCCTCAGAATATGTTCCTACGTCGCCCCTTGAGCTCAACGGACACGCCGGATAATTCGTATAAAGTATGAGTGAGTTACGAAACTTCCTTAAACGGAATTCTCGAGTATTTTCGAAATATATATCTGTCTTATAAAACTTCTATTCCGGTATATAAAACAACCATATCCGTGCCATAATTTAAAGCGGATCGGCTACTAATTTCTCTCTCACGTTTGCCTTCTAGTTATATAATTATCATATTTTTCTCTTCTTTCCAATTTAATTTCTTTTACGCCATATTCTCTACACATAAGTCCTATATACATATACACATATAACTAGGTATAACTGGATACTATTTCCTCCTTCTTTATTTAATTACTTTATGCTAAGTTTATACTTATCTGGAAAACCATGAAGTCCAAACCCTTAAATTTTGAATTATTAAATAGTAATTAGTAGATAATAATGGAACATTAAACCTTTCGTGTTTGTCCTGAGTAGAGCCTGAGGAAGTCCGTTGATCAAATAGAGATGCGCTCGATTAGGGTTATGCTGTCGATTAAACGGCATACAAAGGTAGGGAGGGTAGAGAAGGGGTCAAAGTCATCTGAGTTCCCAAGAGCGACGGAATATAGCCTGACTATTTGTCGGTAATGTTTTACATAATAAGTTAAAATTCACATTATTTTCTTTTTTGATTTCTTTTGTAGAGTTCCTTTTGAACATTAAATCAAGTGTACCTAAAACATCTTTGCGAATGTGTTCGTATAGCAGATAGGAGAGTAGGAAAGATCCCACGACATTCCGGCGAGCTAGTTAGAGCATAGCTAGAGGTACACGTTCCGAAATCCTGCTATACTATGGGTGTCTGACCGTCAAAAAAAGTATGTACAACCTCCATCCGTACATACAATCACACACCTCTACGAATATGAATTTCTGGCACATTACAGATTATAACACTGACTATTGACGGCAAGGAACAGAGAGCGAGCGGAGGAGTATAGAGCTAAGGCCAACGTGGAGCCCGACTTCTGGTACTTTTTATAGAGCCGGGATTTATTATTTTTTAAGTAGGACAAATACTTGGAGAACCAGGGAGGCTTGGACGATACAGGTACAGTGATATCTGGAACAAACGTATTAAGGGCGGAGTAAATAGAACTATAAAACGAGTTAACAGTTGCATCTATGTTCGGTAATGAATAAAGAAACGACCAATCAACACGCGAGAGATGTAGATCTAAATCAATAAAGTTTGTTTTGCGAAAACACTTTATGTGACAAGGAGCCATGGACCTGTCAGCACCACCAGATTGTGTACACTCCAGTGATATCAACAAAGTTGGATGGTAAGGATCTTCAGGGAGAGATATTGGGCTTGCTCTAGATACAGTAGCAAGAGAACCATCGTTAACAAAAACGAGGTCAAGAAGTCTGTCCCTAATGTTTTTAACGGAATTAATTTGGACAAGGGAAATATCCGTTAGCCCATTGATAAAGTCATTATGGCAATTGGGAAGCAACAGGTTAGCGTCATTACAAGGCAGCCAAGAAAGAAATGGGAGGTTAAAGTCCCCCATGACAATAATTCGATCATTGCACCCTAATGTAGAAACAACATTATTAATTGCTGAAAGGTGGTGTAAGTAAAGCTCAGCATCAGACCTGGGAGGAATGTAAGAGCAGGTTAAATAGAAAAATGCGGAGCCAACACGAACTTTGACTGCAACAAATTCAATTCCATGAATGTTATTGAATGGGAATAACTCAGATGAGAAAACAGATTTAACTGCAATCAGAACCCCACCTGCAAAAGATGGGCGGTCCATTCTATAAATAGTGTAACTATCAATGAAAATTTCGTGATCATTGACAGAGGAGTTAAGCCAGGTTTCGGTAAACGCGATGGCATCGAAATCAAAGGACGCGCTATTAGTATGAATTTGACGCAACTTTCCCAGCAAACTGCGAACGTTCTGATAGTGCATGGAAAAATAGTACATCAGTTTTTTGGAGCATGTGCGGTAATTCTTGGATTCGAGTTCGAATCTTTGAGAAGGAACTCATGCACAATTGTATGCTCAGGCCATATTGACGGTTCTAGAGAACAGGATAGTAAAGAATCAGGGAGAAGAATTTTAAAGGATGATATGTTGCGCTTATGTTTAAATGTAAATTTAGTCACAACTATATCAACAGGCGAAGTGTTAATTTTAGCGGCAAGATGTTGTTTAACATCCTCCGTTGTAGCCTCAGGAATAAGACGAGAAACAAATATTGCTTTCCGAGGGACCACTGCTTTAAGTTGAAGTCCCGAGCGAGATCGAGATGGTGGAGCCACTCCTAAAAGAGATCTCGGTACAAGGGCAGAGGAATTGGCAGCAATGGCTGTAGCAGGAATTGGAGTAGGAATTGCAGCAGGAATTGGAGCAGGAATTGGAGCAGGAATTGGCAAGACGTCGTCAGCAACCAGCACACCCGCACTAGAAGCACTCACCGCGTCAGAAGTGACGGCCACAGAAACTGCAGGGATGGATTGATGCTGTTGGGGAGTTGGGTGCTCGAAGGAAGCACATTGCTCGGTGTAAAGAACTCCGGAGCCACCGTTGGCGGATTTACAGACAACGGCGTGGCATGCCTACACGGAAATGCTTCCGATGGATGAAGGTGGGAGGCAGGCGTACCAATCGGATTAGGTTGCAAGAGATTGGTATCATTATGCGGAATTTTCCGTCTAGGCGATTCGCTCAAGAGTTTGAGCCCAAGAAACTGTGATTCAAGGGCAAGAAATTTCTCGTTGAGAGCCACAAATTGTTTCCGGACATCCAGAAACCCAGTTCGAGTCTGTCTCATAAATGTGCGCATTTCGGCCTCAATCTCCCGACAAGCCAGACATGACCAAGACAGGCCCATGCGTTTCGAGATCAGATCATTCAGCCGGCCAAAATTTCCACCACCAGCACATTTTATGTGGGCAAAATTGTCGCACAGCCAGCAGCTAAGAAATGAATCACCAATGATAACACCACCGAATTCACATTTCTTTGCACTACAAACGATTGCCATTATTGACAGCAGTAGAATCACTGTGCACGAATAATAAGAGAACGGAGTGAGATCGCAGGTAAAGTAGGAGAGCAGACAGCAGAGCGAGCCAGACAATCAGCTGCAGCGGCAATAATTCAAAGCAGATGATCCAACGAAGTGCAGAAAACGAGCAGTAAACTCACCAAAGCAGAGACACAAAAGAAAAGTCCACAGAGAGGGAGAGTATAGGCAATCCAGAGAGAGTGAGAGCAACAATGCGAGAAGCCCGCGTATGCTCACGAGAGAGTGTGGGCGATGCAAATGCGCGAGAACAGTGCACACCGAAGAAGCGATAACGAAAAGCAGACTGGGCAAAATACAATAACAAATTGCCTGCACGAGTCCGATGTGTTACGTTGCAATATTGAATTTATATTTAACACTTGTTTACAAACAAAACACTGGTGGTTAACACAAAGTAGAATCAAATTAAAGAGATGCGATAATAAATCAAAACAAAGACACAACAATGTTGTATGATATTTAGGCAAAGGGCGGAGAATGCGGGAGCAAGAAAAAAAAAACACAACCGGCTTAAGCAAGAGCTAGAAGCGAATTGAATTAGGGATCTTTAATCCAAAATTATTGAGGCAGGATTACCTGAAACATCGATTCAGAGAAATTATTAAATATCAAAACATCTACCTGGTTGAAAACAGACACTAACGAAATACTAATAATTTCCAACATCCCACGAGAGATCAGAAATATTCCTATACTTAAAATTGTCCCATATCCAGATGAAGATAAAAACATCCTCACTGACCTAACGCAAAACAATTATTACGTTCTAGAAAACGAGGTATATGAAAAAGAATCAAAACGAAAAATAAATGACGAATGTATTTCAGGAATAGTCAAACAAGTAGAAACAAAATGTCCATACACCAAAGCACACCAAAACTTTCAAATAAGTTTCATAGAACCCAACATATTGTTAACTTGGAAATTACCAAAAACCATATTAAACCAAGATTGCCTAAACCAAGAAATAAAAGTAGAAGGTAACGCATTAATAAAATTACATAATTGCAGTGTACAGTTAAACGAATTCTTAATATCCAACTCCATACCAGAATTTGCACATAGCATCTACATCAACAATAACGTAACAAAAATTAAACCATTGTCTTATTTGCAAACCAAAGAAATCGTAATAGAAAATACGCGATTAAATAATGTATTACATGTAAGCTTAATACTACTATTTGTCATAATCATAATAGGATTAGGCTACAAATTGTTTAATCTAAGTAAAAGCAATAAGCCTAAAACCGACCCGCACATAGAAACACCTTCAGACGAAGACGAGGAATCCCCAGCAGGCACAGTTTTAGACGCACCTGAACTATATCCAAGGATAATCGCCTGAGGACAGGCTTAAATCTAACAATGGGGGAGTGACATATCTATAGTCCATGCTCCGCATACCCTTGTCTATGTCTATTACCCTGCACCCACAATACTATAAACAATACGACACCCTCAGCTTCGAACCCTCATAAACAATCTCACGCTCGAAATGGACCACGCGCAGCCGATTGCAGGCAATGTAAACAAACACCCTAAACTGGAAGTTGAACATAAAACAATAGATGCCGCCCTAGAATCCAGCCGCACTAGAACCCAGCCGCACCAGAATCACGCCACTCTTCAGAGATCAATTACGAATCGATTCTCAAGAATCACACCATCCTAGCTGACCAATCAGAGGCCCTATTCTCAGCCACCCCCAAGTAATGCAACACCGATCATACGCAGCGGAAGCCTTTCATCAAAAGCCGCCTTTCCCACATATCGATCGAGTCACGTTCTCCATCTCCGAAGCCGAAGTCGAAGCCAACGCCTC
This sequence comes from Drosophila miranda, assembly GCF_003369915.1. Lineage (NCBI taxonomy): Eukaryota > Metazoa > Arthropoda > Insecta > Diptera > Drosophilidae > Drosophila > Drosophila miranda. Next base: position 6,698,963 of record NW_022881625.1, on the reverse strand, counting down.
CGAACCCAAATCCGAGTCCCAAACCGAGCATCATAATATAAATAGTCTGCATCTAAGAAGCCAACTCAGTTCTGTTCAAGACAAACGTCAATCGCGACACCGTCGGAGAATTCAACCAAAGTTAATTCCGTTCAAGACTTCAGACCTCAGTCATCGTCGGGGAAATAACTAATCAATGTACGCTAAAGTTTAAGTGAAGAATAAAACCTTTTTTAAAACGTAAACTGAAGTGTCGCATATTTAATTATATATATATATATATATATATATATATATATATATATATATATATATATTTAGCCAACGAACAGTTTTGGCATCTACGCCATACCTATTGAGTTGAGTTTCAATTAAGACCGAGAATCAGGAGATTTACCCAGGAAAGCAGTGTAAAGAAAAACCTAGCTGGTATGTCCGTGATTAGTTTGGAAAGTGTTCGTGGTAATATATATATATAAGAATTTGTGTTATAGGACGGTATGTCCGTAGCCACGGTACTGCTCGTGCGATCATCAGTTGCATAGGAGTGCATATACGGTGTGGTCTACGAGAGTTGTGGGGCGGATCGAAAAGACAAGTAGTGAACCCGCGGGAAAACACCGAACAGCGAGACCTGCAGCTTGGCGTTGTCTGTCGAAAGCCTCAACAACCGTGTGGATGCACGGCGAAAACCAAGAGGCGCCTCCGGAACTTTATTTTTGGCGTCATTGATGCCACCCGTTATCGAGCCTCCAAAGAAAGTGTAGTCCGCAGACCAACGTCGAATCGGATCGGCAACCTGAAGTCAAGCTAAGGAGCTAATGTACCCCATCGTCAACTGATTTAGCTGCGCCAGCGACACCCAATAATGAACTCGAGTTGATTGCATTATTGTTGGATTCTTCCGGAGGCGCAGTCCTACTCAGCCTGGCTGACATGTCTCTCGACCACGTCAATAGAGGATTGTAGTTACTCGTTGATGTAACACACGCCCCTTTTTCCTCTAGATTTCATGTGCCAGGCTAAAACCATTCTCTTTCGTCACACGATGTATACAGTTTTATAGTTAGTTATGTAACCCAGCCAACATAATGGTTTTTGGAAACTAATGGGTATGAGAGCAACATTAATTTTTCTTGAGATTACAAAGCAGTACACTCTAGTACGCTCACGTGCATATATACTCGTATTAAATATCTTTTCTTTTCCTTAGAAGTATACACCAACGTCATCATTGAGCTCAACGATCACGGATGGAATAAACGGTACTAGCCTACCAAAAGCGCTGTGAGTTTGTAAATAAGAACAAGTACATATATGCACTGAGCAGGGAAGTAACCTGCGTGTTACATATATTTTTCTATTGATATCACCTTTATATATCCGTAACCATAATGTATTGGTACATTATGTACAGTCTATTGGCATAGACTCATTAGTGTATGTGTGTACATAGAAAGGCAAAAGAACAAGTTGAACAAATTCGCATTGTGTTTTTTTGATTAGATTTTTGCAGCGAATCGGACCGTTGCCGTGGTTTAAAATCCAAAATAAAGCAGTCCCAACGGATCAAGAAACACAAAAGCGAACGGAGACTCAAGTGTGTATACCAAAAAGTGCGTATGCCAAGCCGCACAAAACCGCGAGTGTGTATACCCAAAAGTGTGTATGCCAAGGCATAGAAAATCGCGAGTGTGTGTGTGTAAATAGCAACTCGGAGGGATACTTAAAAGAAAACGAAACGAGGGGGAACGTTGTGAGTTGCTGCGTACACCGCAACTCTACAGTTATACCCGATACTAAGTCAGTATGGCTCTCCTGCGGCAGACGCCGCTAATATTGAACCACAGGACAAAGAGTGCGTGCGAGAGAGACAGAAAATCAGTCTGAGCGTGACGTCGGGCGCTGCGTAGCCAGTGCAAATTGATTTCTTGCTTTTGGCTACAAAAATGATCCGATCTGATCCAGATTCAGCAATGTGATAGATATAGTCATTATCTATGATTCTGCGTTTTTAGTTTTCTCGAATGTGCAATATTGTGGATGCAACAGATTTTCGTCTTTTGTGGGGCGGAAGGGGGTGGTGCGAAATTCTGAGATATACGTTTTATAGTGAGATCTAACAGAAGTGCGGATACCAATTTTGGTTACTCTAGCCTTAATAGTCTCTGAGATTTGTGGATGCCCCAGATTTTCGTCCTTTGCGGGGCGGAAGGGGGTGTGGCGAAATTTGGACACAAAACGGTCAAGGTCCGATATCACAGGAGTGTGGATACCAAATTTGGTTGTTCTGGCTCTTATAGGTTCTGAGATCCTTGAACTCATATTTTGCAATTGGCAAAGCCGACCATGAAACCTGTGTGTTAGAGAGAGACAGAGCGAGAAAGAATGAAATTGTTTTCTTGATTCTGGCTATAATAATTATACGATCTGGTTGAGATTTTACACTCTAAAACATATAGTCATCCTCTACGATTCTGCGTTTTTGGTTTTATCGTATCTTTAAAAATGTGGATGCCACAGATTTTCGTCCTTTGTGGGGCGGAAGTGGGCGAGGCGAAGTTTTGAAATATTTTTGTAGCAGTGACATATCACAGAAGTCTGGATCCAAAACATCGTTGCTCTAGCTCTTATAGTCTTTGAGCACTAGGCGCTGAAGGGGACGGACGGACGGACGGACGGACGGACGGACGGACGGACAGACGGACGGACGGACGGACGGACGGACGGACGGACGGACGGACGGACGGACAGACGGACGGACGGACGGACGGACGGACGGACGGACGGACGGACAGACGGACGGACGGACGGACGGACGGACGGACGGACGGACGGACAGACAGACAGGGCTCAATCGACTCGGCTATTGATGCTGATCAAGAATATATATACTTTATGGGGTCGGAAACGATTCCTTCTGGACGTTACACACATCCACTTTTACCACAAATCTAATATACCCCAATACTCATTTTGAGTATCGGGTATAAAAAACAAAGGAAAGACACGGACAACAGTATTGTCGTCGTAGTTGCTTTGTGCATGAGACGATCGACAGTTACAAATTTTGCACTGTGGGACAATAAGTATAAAAAATGAGTGGAAATATGAATTTCAATATTGAGAAACAGGACGAAAACAATTATAGCACATGGGAAGTTTTGATGAGAAGTGTTCTCATACAAAATGATTTGTGGCCAATCGTCAGTGGTAAAATTGAGCTTAGTGAAAGTGCAACAAATAAGCATCGTGCAGCTTTTGAACTAAAGGATCACAAGGCGTTGGCGTCAATTTTACTTTGTGTTAAATTGACCCAACTAAACAATATTAACGAGGGGGAACGTTGTGAGTTGCTGCGGACACCGCAACTCTACGGGTATACCCGATACTAGGTCAGTATGGCTCTCCTCCGGCAGACGCCGCTAATATTAAACGACACGACAAAGAGTGCGTGCGAGAGAGACAGAAAATCAGTCTGAGCGTGACGTCGGGCGCTGCGTATCCACTGCAAATTGATTTGTTCCTATTGGCTATAAAAATGATCTGATCTGATCCAGATTCAGCAATCTGATAGATATGGTCATTATCTATGATTCTGCGTTTTTAGTTTTCTCGAATGTGCAATATTGTGGATGCAACAGACTTTCGTCCTTTGTGTGGGCCGAAGGGGGTGTGGCGAAATTTTGAAACAAACTCGTCTCGGTCCGATATATTAGGAGTGTGGATACCAAATTTGGTTGCTCTAGCTTTTGTAGTCTCTGAGATCTAGGCGCTAATGTTTTACTCTAAGCAAAGCCGCCTATGCTACGTGTGTGTTAGAGAGAGACAGGGCGAGAAAAAATGAAATTGTTTTCTTGATGCTGGCTATAATAATGATACGATCCAATTCAGATTCCGCAGTCTTAAAGATATGGTCATTCTCTACAATTCTACGTTTTTGGTTTTCTTTAAAACATATCTTTAAAATTGTGGATGCCACAGATTTTCGTCCTTTGTGGGGGCGGAAGTGGGCGGGCGAAGTTTTGAAATATTTTTGTAGCAGTGACATATCACAGAAGTCTGGGTCCAAAACATCGTTGCTCTAGCTCTTATAGTCTTTGAGCACTAGGCGCTGAAGGGGACGGACAGACGGACGGACGGACAGACGGACAGACGGACAGACAGACAGGGCTCAATCGACTCGGCTATTGATGCTGATCAAGAATATATATACTTTATGGGGTCGGAAACGCTTCCTTCTGGACGTTACACACATCCACTTTTACCACAAATCTAATATACCCCAATTCTCATTTTGAGTATCGGGTATAATAAAATAATTGTAAGACAACATATATTAACCCTAACCGGCCGAGATATTATACTGCAATTAGTTTTATGCGATATTATACTGCGATATGATACTGCGATAGGTTTTATGCGATATTATACTGCGATAAGTCTGAGGCGAGCTATTCGACGATCGACAAAAATAGAGAAAAGAGTGAAATAAGTTAATAAGAGTTACCCAAGAACCGCGCCAAGATGGATAAATAGATAGATTCAGAAATGCATAAATTGTCGTGTTTCAATGAGGACATAAAGGAACTCAATCTGTTCGAGCCGTATCAGGACATAGAGGAAGATATGTTCGAGCCGTCGCAATTGTCGTGTTTCGATGAGGACATAAATGAACTCAATCTGTTCGAGCCGTATCAGGACAAAGAGGCAGAGGAACATCTGCCGTGTGGACCGCTGGACCGGCTGGTTAGTACATTGCCTATGGATGTTGACGACGACGACACTGAAGGTGAGTAGATTGTGGCAATTACATTGGAGCAGGTGAATCAGACTTTCCTTCCTCCAGGTATCGTCGGTAACGATGATCTGGTCAATGATATTTGTCGCCTTCAAGCGAGCAATGAATTGCGCAAAGGTACAGGCCCCCGAAAATCTGGTAACGAACGCATTGGAAGAACTGAAAATGCAAGGAAACATAATGAATGGACGCATTAACATGACTGTAAGTTTACAGAAACTAAGCGACTCAGAATTTTCCATTTACATGGATGAGTATCACATGCCGTGGTACCAATATGCAAAAAAAGGACCGGTACATAAATGGAAAATTCTTGCAGTCGCTGCAATCCCAATTAACGGGAATGAAATTCATTATTTGTATTTCCACATTTGTCCCGTTTCCAAAACATCTGCACTAGGCAGGAATGCGGTCAAGGAAGGACTCGATTTAGTATTGAGGGAGGTTGAGAGTGGGGGCTTGTCAAGTCAACTGTTGGCAGTTGGATCCGACCACTGCTTGGCAAATTTCATGCCGTGCAAAAGTGTAAGGGGAAAATTCCCCATATTGTGGGATCTGCCCCACCTCAAAAAGGTTATCCTAAAAAATGATATACATGAGGATGTGTTGTTGTCAAATATGTATGTCAAGGAATACAGGAAAGAAAATTACAAGAGTATCTTTGAGGCTACGAAGTCGGTAGACAACTTGCCCGACTACCTAATGTCTGATAAAGTTAAAGAGATCATTAAAAATGAAATAATGAACTTATTACGCGCTGTTGAAAAACATTTCGAATTTAGAAACGAACCAATATGCTTTAACAACATGAACAGCAATACCTTTGAGGAACGTGGCAAGCATTTATCAACAATTTTTATAAACATAATGAAAGTATCGTTTAAAGAAGATTTCAACAGAAACCCAGTATATTATGCTACAACTGTAGTGTTCATGGCTCTCCAAATAATGGAACAAAAAATTAAATTATTAAATAAGACGTTAGAAAATATTTTGTAGTATGTAGTATAATTATATTAATTTTAATAATAATAACAATAATAATAATAATAATAATTTGTTTTTTATTTTATTTATTTTATGTAGTATGTATTATACATGTACTATACATAATTAATGTATTTTCAGCTGTAGAATGTAGAATATTTCAGCCTGTACAAGATTTTCAGCTGTAGAAGCCTGTACAAGATTTTCAGCTGTAGAATGTAGAATATTTTCAGCCTGTACAAGATTTTCAGCTGTAGAATGTAGAATATTTCAGCCTGTACAAGATTTTCAGCTGTAGAAGCCTGTACAAGATTTTCAGCTGTAGAATGTAGAATACTTTCAGCCTGTACAAGATTTTCAGCTGTAGAATGTAGAATATTTTAGCCTGTACAAGATTTTCAGCTGTAGAAGCCTGTACAAGATTTTTAGCTGTAGTGTTCAATTTTTGTTTGTTGTTTGATTGATTTTTGAATTGATTGTTGTTGTTTGATTGATTTTGTTGTTCTGAAGGCTTGATCCACCGGTGACCAGGGACGCAGGATGGCTCTAAGCTATAGTATTTATTGTACGAGTAATAATCAACTAGCACAGCACTAGCATTTAACCCGTATTCAGAGCAGACTGTAAGTTTAAGTTAGTCTGAAATTGTTTTTATTAACATACGAATAATGAAATTGAACAAAACACTTAATAATTTGTTGTCAGTAAGTAAGTAGTATATAATGGTTATATAGACAGTAAATATTGTATAAACGAATATCTTTACTGTATGTACCATTTTGTACCAGAGTAAATATTTTGTAATTGCAAATGTTAGATTTATGCATTCTTGAATTTTCATTTCTTTTTCTTTTCGTTATAATAGTTTTATTATCTTTAATTGGTTTTCTGTTTTCGTTTTGTTTTTTTTTTTTGCATTTGATATGATTCGGTTCAAAGTGTGTGTGTTGTTTACGCACATATTATGGTTAATGGTTCTTAATCTTGTTCGTTACTCTTTTATTACCCTTTTTGTATATCTTTTCTTTTATAAATTAATCTTTAGCTAAGCTGAGGAGCGTAGCGTATCGGATCAAATCAATCAAAAGTTGATGGGTCTAAGGGGCTAGCTAACGAGGCAGTCAATGCCAATGGCAATGGAAATCCAAATGGAAATTTATGCAAACCATGCGGCAAAACTAAAAAAAACGAGGGGGAACGTTGTGAGTTGCTGCGGACACCGCAACTCTACAGTTATAACCGATACTAAGTCAGTATGGCTCTCCTCCGGCAGACGCCGCTAATATTAAACGACACGACAAAGAGTGCGTGCGAGAGAGACAGAAAATCAGTCTGAGCGTGACGTCGGGCGCTGCGTAGCCACTGCAAATTGATTTGTTTCTATTGGCTATAAAAATGATTTGATCTGATCCAGATTCAGCAATTTGATAGATATGGTCATTATCTATGATTCTGCGTTTTTAGTTTTCTCGAATGTGCAATATTGTGGATGCAACAGATTTTCGTCCTTTATGTGGGCGGAAGGGGGTAGGGCAAAATTCTGAGATACACGTTTTATAGTAAGATCAACCGGGAGTGCGGATACCAAATTTGGTTACTCTAGCCTTAATAGTCTCTGAGATTTTTGAATATCCCCACATTTTCGTCCTTTGCGGGGGCGGAAGGGGGTGTGGCGAAATTTTGAAACAAACTCGTCTCGGTCCGATATATTAGGAGTGTGGATACCAAATTTGGTTGTTCTAGCCTTTGTAGTCTCTGAGATCTAGGCGCTAATGTTTTACTCTAAGCAAAGCCGCCTATGCTACGTGTGTGTTAGAGAGACAGGGCGAGAAAAAATGAAATTGTTTTCTTGATGCTGGCTATAATAATAATACGATACAATTCAGATTCCGCAGTCTTAAAGATATGGTCATTCTCTACAACTCTACGTTTTTGGTTTTCTCATATCTTTAAAATTGTGGATGCCACAGGTTTTCGTCCTTTGTGGGGGCGGAAGTGGGCGGGGCAAAGTTTTGAAATTTTCTTGTAGCAGCGACATATCACAGAAGTCTGGATCCAAAACATCGTTGCTATAGCTCTTATAGTCTTTGAGCACTAGGCGCTGAAGGGGACGGACAGACGGACAGACAAACGGACGGACAGACGGACGGACGGACAGACGGACAGACGGACGGACGGACAGACAGACAGGGCTCAATCGACTCGGCTATTGATGCTGATCAAGAATATATATACTTTATGGGGTCGGAAACGATTCCTTCTGGACGTTACACACATCCACTTTTACCACAAATCTAATATACCCCAATACTCATTTTGAGTATCGGGTATAAAAATTGTGTATCGTCGTCACAGGCATGGCAAAAGCTAAATAAAATTCACAGGCCAAGCGGACCAGCAAGGGTACTGCTTTTAATTAAACAATTGTTGACGTTAAAAATGTCGGATGGTATAAGTGCACAGGAATATTTGCGGAAATTCCAGGTGGTACACGAGGCTTTAGCAGAGGTCAACATAAAGGTTGATGAAAAGATCTTATCAGTTGTGTTGCTAAATGGTTTGCCTAAATCGTATGAAAGTTTTGTTGTTGCGATTGAGACGCGAGATGATTTGCCGAGCTTGAGCATGCTAAAAATAAAAATTTCTGAAGAAGCGAATAGGCAGGAAGATAGCATTAGCAAGGAAATTACAAGTAGCGCGGAACTACACGTCAGTTATGACAACAACAATTTTAAGAAAAACTTTAAGAAGGGCAAAAAGTGTTTTAAGTGCGGAAAGGAAGGGCATTTTAAATCGGAATGCCGTGCTAAAAGCAAGCAGAAAGGAGCAAACAACAAGGGCGCAAACAGTAAAAGCGGGGAAAGATTGGGTACAATGCTTTGCGTAACCGAATATGCCAAAGTGGAACCAGAAAAATATGTACCAATCCTAAGTTTAGCTAAGCCAAATGACCAGATGTTAAATGCATGGTGCATAGACAGTGGCGCAACGGCGCATCTATGTTGTGACAAGGAACGCTTTGTGTCGTTCACGGAAGATAATCAAAAAGTATTTTTAGCCGGCGGTAAATCACTTATTGCTGAAGGGCATGGAACTGTTCAAGTAAAGTTCGGTGATAGATCCGTTACGCTGGAAAATGTTATCTTGGTACCAGATTTGCACAATTTATATCGGTCACAAAACTATTAAGACATGGAAAAAAAATTGTGTTTGAGAAAAATCAAGCGATGATTTTTGAAAACGGAAAAATAGTTATAAAGGCACATCTGGAAAATGGACTGTTTATGTTTCAGGACAATCAGGAAAAGAGTATGAACATTGTAAATGTTGAGGCATATGCATTCAAATGGCACAATTGGTTCGGCCACGTACATTTTGACGCATTAAAGGAAATGGTTAACAAGGAGATGGTAATAGGTCTCAAGGGCATATACAAGCCAAAACAAGTGTGTGCAACATGCGCAAAAAGTAAAATTTGCGTGCAACCATTTCAATCGAGCACAAACAGGTTGTTTGAGATGCCAAGCTTTTTTGGCACCTATGTGTTTCAAAAATGAAAAGAGATTTCGGGTTAAACTTTATAATTCGTATTTAATCTTGGTGGCTTAGCGGAAGCCGATTGCTTGCTATTGCCAGATAAACCTTATGCGAAATCGATATGCAACCAATGCGCAGAGGGGTTAGCATAGAACTAAACTATAGACGACGGCGTTAGATCAAAGTGATTGCCGAAGTGGCGGCAGCAGATCAAAGTAGTTGCCGAAGTGTCGGCGGCAGAGAGCCCCTTTAGCGGGAGAGCGCAGCAGCTCTGCAGAACGTCAACGTTTTACAACATAGGCGGCTCTCTCTGCTCATACAATAATAATGTTAAAGTTACGGTTATTCTTCAGCGGCTGGCCCGAACATACTCCCCCCGTTGGGAGCTAGTCTCTCAACAGATTCCTTAAGGGGCAGCAAACATAGCCGAGTGACGGCCCTCCTGATGTTTCCTGAGGATGTCTTCAGGTCAGCGACGCGACACACTCCGTCCTTGCCCAAAACGACATCGACCACTCTAGCCAGTGGCCAACGCATTGGAGGAAGATTTTCGTCCTTCACCAGAACGAGGTCGTTCTTGCAGATGTTTTGCGCGGGGGTACGCCACTTCGCGCGCTCTTGCAAAAGAGTGAGATACTCTTCGCGCCAACGGCTCCAAAATATTTGCTGTAGTTGGGTGACCCGCTGCCAGCCATCTAGACGATTGTAGTTCAGCTTCGTTAGGTCAGGCTCGAGGATTTGCTCATGGGGCCGCAGCAGATGAGCAGGAGTCAAAACGTCTAAATCATCAGGATTTTCTGAAAGCGAGAGCAAAGGGCGAGAGTTAACAATTGCAGTGATCTGACAGATCAGAGTGCGCAGCTCGTCGAAGCTAAGCACAGATGGTCCAACTGAGCGGTACAGGTGATATTTTGCGGTCTTCACGGCCGCTTCCCACAACCCGCCAAAATGCGGAGAGCGAGGTGGGATGAAACGCCAGTCGATCGAGTCAGCCAAGCAGGATTCGTGGACCTCCTTCATATGCGGTTCGCTCAGACAAAGCTTCTTTAGCTCCAGAAGCTCGTTCTTGGCCCCAACAAAGTTTGTCGCATTGTCCGACCAAATTTGACTTGGCCTTCCTCGAGTGGAAGTAAAACGCTTTAGTGCGCCTAGAAACGATGCGGTGGTCAAATCCTTTACGAGCTCCATGTGTATAGCCTTAGAAGTGAAACAGATGAATACGCTAATGTAGCACTTGATCGGAGGCCTCGTGCGGATTTCTGATCGGTAGAAAAAAGGTCCACAGTAATCTACTCCAGTGACTTCAAAAGCTCGAGACCCTTCCAAACGTTCCTTAGGTAGGTCTCCCATGATGTGTTCGACCATGCGCGGCCTAGTCCTGAAGCATCTCACACATCTGCTGACGACCCTTGACACTGCCTTAACACCTCCAATGGGCCAATATTCCAGCCGAATTTTGGATAGCAAGGCGCGAGGTCCGGCATGGAGGTTTCTTTCATGATAATATTTTATCAGCGCAAAGGTAATGGAATGTCCCTTTGGCAGAATGAGCGGGTGCTGAGCGTTAAATCCTAGCGATGAGTTGCCAAGACGACCTCCAACTCTAAGTAGTCCAGAATGATCGATGAACGGGTTGAGCGAACTAATAGAACTGGATTTCATGACTTGACCATTGCGCCGAATCTCCTTTATGTCCATCCACAAATTTGCCAGCTGAATGTGTCGAATAAAAAGATGCGTTCCTTGCCGAATATCAGAAACGGTGAGTCCTGGATGCCTAAGACGATGTATAAATTTATGCATGTAGGCGAATGTGCGCTGCATGCGAAAGAATGAATTCGCAAATTTGCATCCGGACGTGAGATCGGCATGTGGAGACATGATTAGCAATCCTCTTTTGCGAAGCTCCAAAGTTGCTATGTTGTTAGATGGAGATACAGGCCAATTGTCCTTGGAGCCTAGCAAAAAGGATGGGCCGTGAAACCATAGCTCTGACTGGATAAGATGGTTGGGAAGCGAGCCTCTCGAGAGAATATCAGCAGGATTCAAAGATGTGGGAACATAGCGCCATTCCATGGCTGCCGTCAACTCCTGAATTGATGCCACTCGATTTGCCACGAAAACTTGAAATTTAGCTGGCTCGTCCCTAATCCAAGATAATGCTGTTGACAAATCCGACCAGCAATAGAACCGACCTGTAAAGATTCCCATGTCCTTTACATTCTGCATGATTTTCGCAAGCAAATGGGCTCCACTTAATTCCAGCTTAGGAATCGATATAGTCTTTAGCGGCGCCACTCGCGACTTTGAGCACAAAACGTGGTTCGAAGACTGGGCTTCCCTGGACACGACATACACGCAAGCGCCATATGCTTCTAAGCTGGCATCACAGAATCCGTGAACTTCTGTAGCCACACTAGAACAAAGAACCAAGCGAGGAAATGAGATCCGAGAAATGCTTGCCAAACTATTTCGCAAGTCCATCCAAGTTGAATGCAACGCTGAGGGTAGGCTTTCATCCCAATCCAAATTTTCTCTCCAAAGCTGCTGAAGGAAGATTTTGCACCTGACAATGACTGGATTTATCAATCCAAGAGGGTCGTAGAACCGCGCAATCGTAGATAGAACCGACCGCTTTGATGGCTTTGAGTTTGTGTCCAGTGCCGACAAGGCAAAAAGCAGCTGATCCGAAGCAGGGTCCCACGCTAAGCCGAGAGTTTTGGCAATGTCGCTTCCATCATTAAACTTTAGGAACTTCTCTATGTCATCTTCAGGGGTTCCCTCAAGTACTTCCTGGTGACTGGAGCACCATTTCCTAAGTCTAAAATTACCACGGGACAGTAAAGCTGATGTTTGGTGCATCTTGTCCATGACCTGTGCGACCGAATTACCGCCCGAAATAAGGTCATCCACGTAAAACTCCTGCCGCAGAGCAGCTGAGCCAAGAGGGTAGGACTCACCCTCGTCGATGGCCAGCTGGTGCATTGCGCGGACCGCTAAAAATGATGCAGCCCTCGTCCCGTATGTGACGGTGTCTAATGTGTAGACTTGAACCTCGGACTCGATGGAATCTCGCCATAGGATGCACTGATACATTTTACAAATGTCCCCAGTGAGAGCGACTGGATATGTTCGAAAGCGAATCAATATGTTAAACAATGCAGGCTGAATAACAGGGCCTGTCATCATCACATCATTTAGAGAATATCCAGTTGATGTAGCTGCGGATCCGTCGAAAACGACACGGAGTTTTGTCGTCGTACTGTCCTCCTTTAGGACACAGTGATGAGGCAAGAAATATTTGCAGAGACTACGGGAATCAGGGTTGACTTGGTGCATATGATGCAAATCAATGTACTCCCTCATAAAGGTGGAATACCGCTCCTTGAGTGTAGGATTACGCTCCAGTTTCCGCTCCAGACTGATGATGGATGCCATCCCCGGATGGCAACCGTGAAAGGTGGCTTACGAAATGTGCTCCACAATCGTCTTCTTCTTTGGTATTCAACCCAGCCTCCACACAATTCTCGACTTCCCAAAACATACGAAGAGTTTTATCCAACCTTGCTTCCATCTCAGCTATCGAATCTGGACAATTGTGCGTAGCCAAAAGCGCCGAGCTTGATACCTTCTGTCCACCGCCAGATACGATCCACCCAAGCCGGGTCTTCTGCAGAAGAGGCAGTCCATCGGTGAGTTTGATTTGCCCTACGCAGAGGAGATCATAAAAAACGCTCGCACCAATGAGAAGATCAACCCGTTGAGGATTGAAAAATGCAGGATCAGCGAGCTGAATGTTAGATGGAATACGCCAATCGGATACATTTACTGTCATTATGGGCCTCCTCCTCATTATGGGCCTTATTAAATTCCTCTCGAATTTCTGCCAACATATCAAGGCGCACCTCAACTTCCGCGGCGGTCAGCTTATCGCCAAGCCTGTGTGTGGAGATAATGTTTTTTATCCCCAATCGGCCGACTAATTATTTCGAATTAAACAAAACTCGGCGCAGAAATAAAATTACGATATGTTCTTTAATGCGTGACATCCAAATTGCAAGTGTGGCTTGCCTGCCCTTTACATTGCCGCTCCGATCGCTAAGCGCAGCTTCGCTCGGCCGACGTCGGTAGGCAGACGCAAAGCGGAGATAGCGAAGAGCGAGCTGGCAGAGAGCGTTTAGCAGGGCAAGCAAGCGCAGAGCTTTAACAAACAAATGAGTGACATAGACATAAGTAACAAACAAAATAAGCGGCTGAGGGCCAAGAATTAGGTGCTATTTGGCAAGCAGCTAATCGGCTGGGTTCTGCTCCGAACATTCACCCCCCGTTGGAAGGCAAAGGCTTTCAACAGATCCATCCTGAAGGGGCAGAACCGCTATTTTTCCAACGGCCCTCTTGAAAAGGCCTTTTTGAGTGCGGATGATGGCTACTCTGATGGTTCCATCTTTTCCTGGGATGACGCTCTCAATGCGGCCAAGCGGCCACCTTAATGGTGGCAGCGTTTCCTCCTTGATCATGACGAGCGCTCCTAGCTTGATGTTTGGAGACGATGACCGCCACTTGCTCCGCTCCTGAAGAATCGAAAGATACGCCGTGCTCCATTTTCTCCAAAACGCCTGCTTCATTTGACACAGCCGCTGCCATCGACTAAGTAGGTTGACCCGGAGATGCGCCACATCTGGCTCGTCGAATGCAGCTTTCGGGGCTCCATTGAGAAAGTGGTTTGGCGTGAGCACATCTAGATCATCGGGACTTTCTGTAATTGCATAAAGCGGACGGGAATTTAACAAAGCAGAGATTTCACAAGCCAAGGTCTGAATTTCATCAAGAGTAAAAATGTAGGTCCCGACGATGCGATGAAAATGATATTTAGCTGCTTTAACAGCCGCCTCCCACAAACCCCCAAAATGAGGTGAGCGAGGGGGGATGAATTTCCAGTCGATTCCACTAGAAACGCAGAGATGTGACACAGCCGACGTATGAGGATCGCTGAGGAACATTTGCCGAAGCTCCAAAAGCTCATTTTTTGCTCCTACAAAATTTGTAGCGTTGTCTGACCAGATGATTCGAGGTTTGGGACGTAGACTTATAAAACGCCTTAATGCTGCCAGAAAGGATTCTGTAGATAGATCCCGAACGACTTCCAAATGAGTTGCTTTGGTGCTAAAGCATACGAAGACAGCGATGTAACATTTGATAGGAGGCCTGCTTCTGACTTCCGACTTGTGATAAAAGGGTCCGCAAAAATCAACGCCCGTTGTGTGGAATGCTGGATTAGTCCTTACGCGATCCGCAGGCAAGTTTCCCATGATATGTTCCCTCAGCACTGGCTTCAAACGAAAGCATCTAACACATTTGCGAATGATTCCCGCAACATATTTGCGTCCGCCAATAGGCCAGAATTTTTGCCGAAGCAGTCCGAGCAATCCTTGAGCTCCTGCGTGGAGAAACCTTTCGTGAAAGAAGATAATAATAGAGACAGTGACAGGATGTCCCTTAGGAAGCAGGATCGGGTGCTTCGCGTCGTAGTCCAATTCGGCATTTTGGAGGCGGCCTCCAACACGCAGCAATCCAAAGCTATCCAGAAATGGATTCAGTGAGGCCATCGTGCTTTTTGGGGGTAGGGCCTGTTTGCTGGCGAGGGCCCTTATCTCTTCCGAAAATTGTTGCTGCTGTATTGCCCTTATGAGCAAATGCGTACCATTTTTGATGTCGATTACGGTAAGTTGACCCTTCGACCGCGCTATGCCTTTGTCCTTGAGAATGTAGAATCGATATATGTAAGCAAAGACGCGCTGCATGGATCCGAATGAGTTTTGAAATTTGCAATCGTACGATACATCCCTTTCGTTTGAAACAACCAATGCTGCATGACGACGTTCTGGTACATCGGTCGGCAATTGCAAGCCTGCAGGCCACTCTGAGCTCTCAAGACGCAAGAATGGTGGTCCAGAGATCCAAAGGCTGCTATCCATTAGTTCAGCGGGCGTGGCTCCACGTGATATGATGTCGGCAGGATTCAACTTTGTGGGCACGTGATGCCAAGTCATTCCAGCGGTGAGCTCCTGAATCCGCTGAACTCGATTAGAAACAAATATATTAAAATTCAATGGTGATTCTCGAATCCAGGCAAGGGCTATGGACGAATCCGACCAGCAATGTATTTGGCATGGAGCTGATAATCCCTTAACTATGGTGGACACTAGTTCGGCTAATACGAGGGCAGCGGACAGCTCAAGCTTGGGGATAGTCATACTTTTCAAGGGCGCGACTCTGGATTTAGAGCATAAGAGATGACTTTGCACAATGCCAAGAGCTTCCGAACGCATGTATACACAGGCGCCATATGCTGCTTGGCTCGCATCACAAAACGCGTGCATTTCTAATCTGGCTTGCTGCCGAAGCACGTAACGTGGAAACTTAAAGTTTTTAACCATCGACAACTGCGAAGTCAGCTCAATCCAAGTCGTATGTAGATCCTGGGGCAGGCTTTCGTCCCAATTCAATTTTAGGCTTTCGTTCCATAGCGACTGCATAAATATTTTAGCTTTTGTGATGATGGGAGAGATGAGCCCTAGAGGATCGTAGAACCTAGCTAGTGTAGACAGGACCGAACGCTTCGATATTGGGCCTGCAGCGGTTCCGACGTGAGCGAAGCTAAACAGAAGATTGTCCGTGGTGGGATCCCAAACTAGACCAAGCGCCTTGGTTACTTCAGTCCCGTCATGAAAGGTAAGGAACTTTTCGCGATCCGCCTCCGATACGCCTTCCAAAGCAGCGGGTTCATTGGAACACCATTTACGTATGGGAAAACATCCTTTCGAAAGTAGCTCCTTTACCTGCTGACGAATTTTGATGACAGAATCAATGCTGTCCCCTCCAGATATGAGATCATCGACATAGAAATCTCTTCGAACAACATCAGCGCCAAGCGGAAAACGCAACTCTTCATCATTTGCCAATTGATGCATAGCACGAATTGCTAAGAAAGCGGCAGGTTTGGTTCCGTAAGTAACAGTCTCCAACTTGAACACCTGAATCTCCTCCTTCGGGTCATTGCGCCATAGGATGCACTGCACGTGCGTATCGGGATGGGAAACGCGTACACAGCGGTACATTTTGCAGATATCGCCACACAAGGCGACTTTAAAAAAGCGGAAACGAAGCAGAGTTATCAGAATTTTAGGTTGGATGGTGGGTCCAGCCATAAGCGCATCATTCAGTGATACTCCAGACGCTGTTTTGGCAGATCCATCGAACACTACGCGTAATTTGGTGGTTGTACTATCCTGCTTGTGGACGCAATGGTGAGGCAAGAAGTACTGCGGGAGGTCTGACTGCCGCGAAGCTGGCGACATGTGTCCTAAATCACGATACTCCTGAAGAAACTCCATATATTTTGCCTTAAGCTGTGCATTTTTTGCTAGCTTCCTCTCCAAATTGAGAAATCTACGTAGCGCCTGCTGATACGATTCTCCTAATTCCTCTAGACTGAATTTGGTTGGCAAACGCACGGAGTAAGCTCCGGACTCTAGGCGAATGCAGTTTGTGACGAAATGCTGTTCGCAATGAACATCTTCCTCCGAAATTGATGAGGGCGAATAATCTCCATCGACTTCCCAAAACCGCCTTACAATATCGCACAAATTAGTCTCGCAAGCGGAGATGACAGGGGGATCTTCAACGGCTGCTAGCGCCGCACGGGCTTTCTCAGAGTTTTTAATACTTCCTGACACTATCCAGCCAAGTTTCGTCTTCTGCAATGTTGGCAATTGGTCTGACAGTCGAATCTGTCCAACGCACATTAATTCGAAAAACAAACCAGCACCTATCAACAGATCGACACGCTGGGGCTTGGCGAAATTAGGATCAGCTAGTTTTAGGTTATTTGGCATTGGCCAATCCTTTGCGTCTAGGCCGAAGTTAGGCTGCATTCCTGTGATTGAGGCAGTGATAATTGCAGAGAGGAAACCGCGATAGCTTTCGTCTTGAGATTGCAGGACGATGTCCACAGCCTTGCTGGATGGTAGAATTGACTCTCCAATACCGGCGATTTTAACGTGAGACGGGTGAGGATCTAACTGCAGCTGATTGGCGAGTCTCGATGTTATAAAGTTAACCTGAGAAGCGGAATCTAAAATGGCACGACATGGAATAAGCGATCCAAAACGGCCCCTGACATATACGATTGCAGTAGCTAGCAGCACGTTTTGGCTAGGCAGAGATTTTTGACTCGAGGGGGGAGGGCTAATATATTTGCTTGCTACTAGGGCACTTGCAGGATCATGCTGGGTCGATTCCGTGCTCGGCGACGGCAACTCAGCGTCAGCGCCCGACTGCATGTGGAGCAGTGTGTGATGCTTGGCTTGGCAATTTCTACATGCCCCTGACTTGCAGCGTTGTAATGAATGGCCTTTGTTGAGGCAGTTTAGACATAAATGGCGCTTCTTCACCTCCTTGTATCGAGAAAAAACAGGGAGATCTATAAATGCCTGGCATCGGGATATGTAGTGATCGGAGGATTTGCAATACTTGCATGTTGAACTATTATGATCGTTAATGGAGGTGATTAGGGTGCTAGGTTTACTTTCTCCCACCTGCTGGCTAGGAATTGTTACCATAGCCGATCCCAAATTTTCCAGCATCCGACATCTTGCTTCCAAGAATGAGGCCATGCTTGACCACCGAGGCAATCCTGACGTCGGCAAGTTCTCTTCCCATTTCTCCTTGGTCTTGTGGTCCAATTTCGTGCCTATGATGAAGATCAGCAACCCATCGGAAATCTCCTGCGGGGTCGCCAAGGTCTGAAGTGCACGCAAGTGCGAATTGATTTTATCGCTGAGCGCGCGCAAGCCGATAGCCGAGCCCTTCTCCACCCCTTGCAGCCCGAAAATAGCCTTGACGTGTGCCTGAAAATGTAACAGTTTATTATCGAATCGCAACATTAGTAAATTCAACGCCTTGTCGTAATTCTCCTCAGAAAGTTCCAAGGAACGAATCGTATCCAGCGCAGCACCATCTAGACATCCACGAAGATATTGGAATTTTTCGATGATTGGTATACGATGGTCTTTGTGCACCATTGTCGAAAACATCGCGTGGAATTCTGGCCAATCCATGTAGCTCCCACTGAATCGCGGAAGCTGCAACTCGGGCATTCGAGAACGGCCTGTACTATTATAGGCGAACAACGACGAATTCCCCTCGAGAGTATGCCGAGCCGTTGAATTGGCAACATTTACCGTGCGAGCAGCCATCAACTCCCGCGACAGCCTGGACCTAACCTTGACATAAACATTCGAAAAGTCTAGCCGGGCATCATGGGCTAACTGCAGGAAATCCAGCCTTTCAAGGCTCGTTTGAGCGGCATCGAAATCCGCATTCATTCGCTCGATTTGCTCTAAGCGAGCTTGAAGTTCTGCCTCATCTAACTCGGCAAGCTCTTCCTTGGTAAGAAAGCGATCCATGGCCTTTAGTTGGCGCGCGATGGACTCGGCCTTGTGCTTGTAGAAATCTACATCACTCGGCATTGCTGCGTTCGCGACATTGGTAGGCTCAGGTGCTGCCATGTTGAGGTTTTAAAAGAGTCACTCAGCACGACCGAAAAAGACACCCTGTATACGTATAAACGTGGGAACCGAAAGCAAAGGGATTACAGCTAATGCCTTTAGCTGTGCGGCTGTGCGAGCTGTCCGATTCCGCTTTGTACTCCGCTTGTGTGTATTAGTGAGTTCGCTGCACTGCCTACCGCACTGCACTGACCGAATTGTCGCGACAGAGAAATTAATAGCCAGCAATGCGTGTATGTAGGTTTATGTAAGTGTGTTTTAGCACCGAATTGTGCTTAACCGCCGAAAATTTGCTAGGGCTAACGAATGTCGATCGCGAATGATTATTAATTGACACTGCAACTCTTCGATCACGTCGGGGTCACCAAATTTTATGTGGAGATAATGTTTTTTATCCCCAATCGGCCGACTAATTATTTCGAATTAAACAAAACTCGGCGCAGAAATAAAATTACGATATGTTCTTTAATGCGTGACATCCAAATTGCAAGTGTGGCTTGCCTGCCCTTTACATTGCCGCTCCGATCGCTAAGCGCAGCTTCGCTCGGCCGACGTCGGTAGGCAGACGCAAAGCGGAGATAGCGAAGAGCGAGCTGGCAGAGAGCGTTTAGCAGGGCAAGCAAGCGCAGAGCTTTAACAAACAAATGAGTGACATAGACATAAGTAACAAACAAAATAAGCGGCTGAGGGCCAAGAATTGGGTGCTATTTGGCAAGCAGCTAATCGGCTGGGTTCTGCTCCGAACACTGTGCAATCGATCATATAATGACTGACTTTTACGCTTATACAGACTCAGTCTGGAATCAGCCACCACAATATTTCCGCCCGCGCCTGTATTCGGATCGTTGTCCATGTTAACCGTTGTGCAATTCGACATAACAACGGAAAATGAAATACCGCTTAAGCGACGATGTATTGACGCGAGAGCGAGAATGCAAGACACGAAAAGTCAAGAACCGCGGCTGCAGCTGCGCAGAGAATGAGAGATTCCACGCTTAAAGTACCGGAATTTGTCTATAAATATTCCAGCCGCACTCTCACTGAATTTGCACTTTAAACTGTTTTTCAACGTGCACCCAAATGTATTTGTTGGTAGTTAAACTACCCAACAACAAAATATTGTATAAATAATAAGTGTTTTAACGGAACGCGATTAAGCAATGGTTTTATATCACGTCGGGGGGTCACCAATGTTTGAGATGCCAAGCTTTTTTGGCACCTATGTGTTTCAAAAATGAAAAGAGATTTCGGGTTAAACTTTATAATTCGTATTTAATCTTGGTGGCTTAGCGGAAGCCGATTGCTTGCTATTACCAGATAAACCTTATGCGAGATCGATATGCAACCAATGCGCAGAGGGGTTAGCATAGAACTAAACTATAGACGACGGCGTTAGATCAAAGTGATTGCCGCAGTGGCGGCAGCAGATCAAAGTAGTTGCCGAAGTGGCGGCGGCAGAGAGCCCCTTTAGCGGGAGAGCGCAGCAGCTCTGCAGAACGTCAACGTTTTACAACATAGGCGGCTCTCTCTGCTCATACGACAATAATGTTAAAGTTACGGTTATTCTTCAGCGGCTGGCCCGAACACAGGTCAAAGGGCGTTCTAGACTTAATACATACTGATGTATGCGGTCCAATGCAAAAGCAGTCAATGGGAGGCAATCGATATTTCGCCACATTTATTGATGATTGTTCAAGATATGTATCAGTAAGTTTCCTAAAAACCAAAGATCAGGTTTTCGAGTCTTTTAAAGAATTTAAAAGTCAAGTTGAGTGCCAAACTGGGAGAAAAGTCAAGGTTTTACGAAGCGACAATGGCCGAGAATACATATCAAACGTTTTTGATAATTACCTAAACCAAAATGGAATAAAGCGAAACTTAACAGTGCCATATACACCTCAACAAAACGCAGTTGCAGAAAGGGCCAACAGAACATTGGTAGAAATGGCAAGAAGTATGCTGCTGCATGCTGGGTTAAGTGAATGCTATTGGGCAGAAGCGATTCGAACTGCCACGTATTTGCAAAATAGAGTGGCAAGCAGCTGCTTGAGCGGGGTGACACCTTTTGAAATATGGACAGGTAGAAAGCCAGTGGTATCGCATTTAAGAGTTTTTGGCTCAGTAGCGATAGCTCTAGATAAAACAAAGAAATCAAAGTTCGCACAGAAAGGCTTAGAGTATATAATGGTTGGCTACTCGGATACGGCCAAAGCATACCGTTTGGTCAGTAAAGAAACCAGGAAACTCGTAGAGAGTAGGGATGTCATTTTTGTAGAACCTGAAGGGGGCAAACTAGATGCATCATGTTCCAATGACATGGCATCAATTGAGGTTCAACAAAACCAGGACTCTGAACCCGAAATGGATAGCGAGTAATTTAAAGATCCAGAAAATGAGCCAGAAAATCAGGAGGAGATTAGGTCTAGTAATGACATTCTTGTAATTCCAGAACCAATAAGAGGACCAGGACGCCCAACCATAGTACGGACGGGCAAACCAGGACGACCAAGGAAGCAGTATCATATGCTCAATGCGATACTGGCAGCAGACGTACACGTTCCACAAAACTACGCACA
Source organism: Drosophila miranda (assembly GCF_003369915.1). Taxonomy (NCBI): domain Eukaryota; kingdom Metazoa; phylum Arthropoda; class Insecta; order Diptera; family Drosophilidae; genus Drosophila; species Drosophila miranda. The sequence goes on along the minus strand of NW_022881625.1, from coordinate 6,677,514 downwards.
AGCTGAACGATCTACTGAAGGCGAGATATGGAAAGCATCAATGAAGGACGAGTACGAATCTCTCGTGAAGAACGGCACGTGGTCGCTTACTAAATTGCCTAGCGGGAAAAAGTCCATTGGATGCAGATGGGTTTATGCAGTTAAGTCCAATCCGGATGGAAGCGTGAACAGGCTCAAATCACGTCTGGTGGCGAAAGGTTGTAGCCAACGCTACGGGATCGACTACAAGGAAACATTTGCACCAGTTGTACGCCACGCAACTATCAGGTTGATAATTGCACTTGCAGTCGAACATGGTCTCCACCTACATCAAATGGATGTTGTCACGGCGTATCTCAACGGCGAATTGGAGATGAGGTTTTTATGAGACAACCTAAGGTCTTCATCAGCGAAGTTCACCCAAATCACGTTTTGAGGCTTCACAAAAGTATATATGGCCTAAAACAATCAGGAAGAGTGTGGAACTCTACGTTGGATGCAACGCTGAGACGCATTGGTTTTATACCGACTGTCAACGAACCCTGTCTGTATTGTAAGACAGGTAAAAATATGTGTCTAATAGCTGTCTACGTAGATGACATTATTTTGGCGTGTAAGGACCTAGATGATATATCTGATATCAAGATAAAGATCGCAGCAGAATTTGATGTGGTTGACATCGGGCCTATGCAATACTTTTTAGGTATTGAGGTGAAACGTGAAGGCAGTACGGGTGCGATTTCAATCAGCCAACGGAAGTATATTAGAGAGTTGCTCGAACAGTACAATTTGAAAGATTGTCGACAGACGTCCACGCCTCTTGAAGCTGGTTACCAGGTGGCATGCAACAAAGAGGACTGCCGCAGGGTCGACATCACATCGTTCCAAAAGCTAATTGGAGAGTTATCTTATCTTGCTGTTATGACTCGTCCGGACATTGCGCATTCGGTGAACAAATTAGCACAACGTAACAAGGATCCTCATTCCGAGCATGAAGCGGCAGCCAAGCACATCCTTCGATATTTGGCAAAAACTATCGACTGGGAGATATGCTACACAAAGCAAGGAAAGGCAATTGAGTGTTTTGTTGATGCAGATTGGGCAAGTGATATGACGAACCGAAAGTCATTCACTGGCTATGTATGCATGTTGGCAGGAGGAGCGGTTTCTTGGGAGTCAAGAAAGCAATCGACGGTTGCCCTCAGTTCCACGGAGGCAGAGTACATAGCCTTATCATCTGCAGCAAAAGAGGCGATATTTATTTTCGCAGCCTACTGATTGACTTGAAGCTGATGTCAAAGGAGTCAGCTATTCAGATGTACGGCGACAACATTGGAGCACAGCAGCTTGCTAGAAACCCCATGTTTCATGCACGTACAAAGCACATCGACGTCAAGATACATCATATTCGAGAGGTTCTCAAGAGAGGTGAAGTCAACATGGCGTATCTGCCAACCGATGAGATGATAGCAGATGTCCTCACAAAGAACTTAGCCAAGGTTAAGCACCATAAATTTGTATTCGCATTTGGTTTAAAAGATCGTTTATAAGTGCTTGACATGTTATTGAATATTAGTTAAGTATATTTAAAGTTTGTAAACATGCGTTGTGTTGAGGAGGAGTGTTCAAAGTGACCGCCACGATAATTAGATATTGATCTCTAACAACACTGCGCATGTGCCCTGCTGCATATCGATGTTCTCATATCGATGTTCTCATATCGATATTCTTATTTCGACGTCTGTCTCTTGCGTATGTTACTCGGAAGCACATATAATTCTGTATACTAATCTTCTGCTGTCTTACAAATAAAATAACTTTAACAGTACCTCTCACCCCTTTAGAATCTGTTACCCATATATGATGGTCATTTTTAAATCTTTATTTTTCCTAATAGTTCTTCTCAATTCTTTACATATATATAAAGCTATCGAGACACAGCAAAAAAATGAATTTAATAATAAGTTAAGAAAAACCCCCCTCCAAGAATTTAATTATATGATTAGGGATTTATTGAAATATATATATTGTTCGGAGCAGAACCCAGCCGATTAGCTGCTTGTCAAATAGCACCTAATTCTTGGCCCTCAGCCGCTTATTTTTTTTGTTACTTATGTCTATGTCACTCATTTGTTTGTTAAAGCTTTGCGCTTGCTTGCCCTGCTAAACGCTCTCTGCCAGCTCGCTCTTCGCTATCTCCGCTTTGCGTCTGCCTGCCGACGTCGGCCGAGCGAAGCTGCGCTTAGCGATCGGAGCGGCAATGTAAAGGGCAGGCAAGCCACACTTGCAATTTGGATGTCACGCATTAAAGAACATATCGTAATTTTATTTCTGCGCCGAGTTTTGTTTAATTCGAAATAATTAGTCGGCGGATTGGGGATAAAAAACATTATCTCCACATAAAATTTGGTGACCCCGACGTGATCTCTGAGTTGCAGTGTCAATTAATAATCATTCGCGATCGACATTCGTTAGCCCTAGCAAGTTTTCGGCGGTTAAGCACAATTCGGTGCTAAAACACACTTACATACACCTACATACACGCATTGCTGGCTATTAATTTCTCTGTCGCGACAATTCGGTCAGTGCAGTGCGGTAGGCAGTGCAGCGAACTCACTAATACACACAAGCGGAGTACAAAGCGGAATCGGACAGCTTGCACAGCCGCACAGCTAAAGGCATTAGCTGAAATCCCTTTGCTTTCGGTTCCCACGTTTATACGTATCGTCCCGATTGAATTCCGTAAAATAGTTAAGGAAGTAGAGTTCTTTATCATACCAGATTTAAAGCAAGATGTTTATTTAGGAGTTGACTTTTGGAAAGATTTCGGTCTTCTATCCCAATTATTGACCCGAGAAGGAGCTGTGAGCTGTTTGGAGAATAGAGACGACACGATTATGAAGGAAACGCCTAAAATGCATTCCCTAAATGAAGAACAAAGGAACCAATTAGAGGCGGTAATAAGAACCTTCCCGTCATATGAATGCGACGGACCAGGTCGTACACACCTAATACAACATTCTATGGTAATCAATGCCGAGGTACCCGTCAAACAACGACATTGGCCCATTTCCATACCATACCTAACCGACCGCTGTATCAATACAAAGTTATGCCTTTTGGTCTAACCAATGCCTCACAAACCCTCTGTCGTTTAATGGATAAGGTAATACCTGCTAACTTGCGTACGAGAGTGTTTGTTTACCTCGATGACTTACTAATTTTATCAGACGATTTCGAATCCCATTTAATGTTACTGAGAGAAGTTGCAGTACACTTACGAAAGGCTAATCTTACGATAAACATTGCCAAGTCGCACTTTTGCATGCGTGAGATTAAGTATCTGGGGTTCATCATTGGATACGGACAGGTAAAGACGGATCCGAGTAAAATTGAAGCTATTAAAGAATTCCCCGTTCCCAAGACGGTAAAACAATTGCGACGATTCCTTGGATGTGTCTTTTTATACAAATATATATATACAAGTGAATTTGAAAACGTTGTGCAATCAAACACGTGCCAAGTAAATTGAAGTTCTGGTGGACTACATTATTCCTTTTGGATTAAGAAAAATAAAAGGGCTGGAAATCTTACTACGTTCGACACCTCCAAGAACGAGGTCGTCAAAGTCCATCGATTTCTTAGTAGATCTGGGAAAAACCTCGGATTACCCAGGAACCAGCATCTACATAAACCAACGATAACTACAACCAAATAAACCAGAAAGAGCCGTTCAAAGATATACTAGAGTGAAACCCGAAGTTATGTGGATGCATACTTGAGCTGAAGTACATTTTGGAGTAAGACGAGAAGAATAGTTTTCTTGCGAATTCGGAGAAACTAATATGCCGCACTCGTCACCCTTCTCGCTTATGAATTAAGCGCGCGGCTAAGGCTTTCGCATGTAGTTCTTCGCAATGTGTGGAGTGGCTCTCAAACTGTGAAAAAAAACATTATTCTGCGGCGATCCACACTGCCGTTTAATAGTCGTCGTGTGAAAATGTACCAAAGTATTAGTTTTGAGTCTCGTCGTGAGATTTTCCATTTATTAAAGATTAGGCTACGCACTAACTATTTTTGTATTGTATAGATTTAAAAAGAAAAAAGAAACCAATAATGTATATAATTACCCATAATTAGTAATTAGCGCAAATGAAAACCACATTTTTTTTTAAGATCAGCCGTTGAGTGGCAAATCGTCGTCGTACGGGTATGGAAATGGAAAGAAAATCGGTGTTTCATCCGAATTAGAAGTGAAGACCTGTATATTCATAATTTTTCTCCCTTCCTCAGAATATGTTCCTACGTCGCCCCTTGAGCTCAACGGACACGCCGGATAATTCGTATAAAGTATGAGTGAGTTACGAAACTTCCTTAAACGGAATTCTCGAGTATCTTCGAAATATATATCTGTCTTATAAAACTTCTATTCCCGTATATAAAACAACCACATCCGTGCCATAATTTAAAGCGGATCGGCTACTAATTTTTCTTTCACGTTTGCCTTCTAGTTATATAATTATCATAGTTTTCTCTTCTTTCCAATTTAATTTCTTTTACGCCATATTCTCTACACATAAGTCCTATATACATATATACATATAACTAGGTATAACTGGATACTATTTCCTCCTTCTTTATTTAATTACTTTATGCTAAGCTTATACTTATCTGGAAAACCATGAAGTCCAAACCCTTACATTTTGAATTATTAAATAATGATTAGTAGATAATAATGGAACATTAAACCTTTCGTGTTTGTCCTGAGTAGAGCCTGAGGAAGTCCGATGATCAAATAGAGATGCGCTCGATGAGGGTTATGCTGTCGATTAAAAGGCATACAAAGGTAGGGAGGGTAGAGAAGGGATCAAAGTCATCTGAGTTCCCCAAGAGCGACGGAATATAGCCTGACTATTTGTCGGTAGTCGGTTAAACAGTTAGTTAAAATTCACATTCTTTTCTTTTTGATTTCTTTTGTAGAGTTCCTTTTGAACATTAAATCAAGTGTACCTAAAACATCTTTGCGAATGTGTTCGTATAGCAGATAGGAAAGTAGGAAAGATCCCACGACATTCCGGCGAGCTAGTTAGAGCATAGCTAGAGGTACACGTTCCGAAATCCTGCTATACTATTGGTGTCTGACCGTCAAAAAAAGTATGTACAACCTCCATCCGTACATACAATCTCACACCTCTACGAATATGCATTTCTGGCACATTACATAGATTGGCGCCCAACGTGGGGCCAGAGTACGAGTTACTACTGGTTAAAACCCCCAAAAACTTTGCTCGTTGCAATTTTAAGTTCCACATTAAAATTAATACTTCCCGTCCAACTACTGTAACGGAGGATATTGATGGAATTTTGGGTTTAAGATTCTGAGTTTCGGAATACCTAACCAAATAGAATCCGCCAGGTAGCAAGGGATGGAAACTGATTTTTTTTTGTTACCAGAATTAATTTGCGAATATACGACAGCTATTCACAAAGGCGAATAGGTCGGCCAAATTATAATAGGATAACCCCAAAAGAGTTTATGAGGGAAGAGTATCGATGGCTTTCGGAAGTCTAATTTTCTAGATATAGATTTGGAAATTAGCCATTGCCAAGGTTACTGACCACATAAACATACCATAGACCAAATTAGATTTCATTGAGGTTATATTCCGGCGACAAGAGAAAGCGTATATCGGACGGAGTCAAGCTCGAAAAGGACAAATATTGGGTATTTAGGAAAATTTGGTAGAATTTATTGAAGCTTTGGTCCTATAATTAGGGATTTCCACATTTAGTGATCAGAACTCGTATTACTGGGTTACCTTAACATGTCACCAGTACAACGTACCCCAGGGGGCAAGGCGTCGAATGACGTGGACGCCCAGATCTGTGGTATATGTCAAGAAGCCATAAGAAGAAGTCAACTAATATGTACTGCATCTTGTGGGCACCGGTATCATGATACTTGCATGAAAGAATTCGTGAAAAATAACAGAAATTGCCCCGTATGTAGGGCGGAGTTGAATCCGGAGGAACTTTCGTTTGATAAGAATACTCTAGCAGCCGAATTACCACCCGACATGGGTTCGGGTATAGTGCCGTTAGAAGGGGGATCCAACCCGGAGTTAAACGCTTCAGAGAGAGGACTTCAAAAGTCAAGAGGGGCTAGGCCTAAACAGGGACGGGGAACTACATCGCGCAGAGGGATGCATACTAGGTTGCAGTCTCAACAATTTCGGGATAATTCTTTGGGCAGTATCAGCCATAGGTCGGGCGAAGGAGATATGTCGGAAAGAACCCTTGAGGTTATACAAGCCCTGATAAAAGGTGAGCAGAAAGAAATGATGGTGGAGCTAAGTTCATTCGTTAAGAATTTGATCGAAGAAAATCTACGCGGACAATTAAGTAGGATGACTATAGCTTCAGATAGCACGCCTGTGCAAGCGACAAGGCAAAATCACGAGCCTAATATAACAGGAAACTCGTTGTCTTCAGAAAATGAAAGGGAAAGGGGATTACCACATCCAAATGTCTCTAACAGGGCAATAGCTCCTGGGAAGGCCGCTAATATCTTAGCCAGTTGGCGACTAAAGTTTGACGGATCCAAAGACGCTATGCACGTCGACGAATTCCTGTACAGGGTTCGTTCACTTACATCCTCCACTTTAAATAACGATTACGAATTACTCTGTGACAATATGCATCTGCTTTTCTCGTCTAAAGCCAGCGATTGGTTTTGGAACTTCCATAGAAAGAACCCACAGTTTTCTTGGCAAACTTTTTCTGCCTCATTTAGACAACGATTCGATGATGCTAAAGATGATTTCGACTTGTGGGAGTTGATTAGAAAACGCCGTCAGAGAGAGGGTGAATCGTTCAGGCTCTCACACGAGGTTAGCGAAAATAAGTTAGTAGACATTTTAAAACGTAACACAAAAACGGCCCTCAGATATGAACTCTTGCATCTCAAAATCAGCGATCGAACTGGCCTGAGAGAAGAAGTTCGCAAGCATGAAAACTTCTGTAAAGACAACCATAACCCTTTTCCACGAGGTAAATTCAGCAAACCGAATGTAGCAGAAATACTTACGGACAATGAAGATATGGAGGAAGAAGACGTTTCGCAGATTTATCGTAAGAAACTAGTATGCTGGAACTGCGACCAGGAAGGGCATCGTTTTGATGATTGTTTAGGAGAAAGGCGAATTTTCTGCTATGGGTGTGGTGCTAAGGATATTTATAAACCTCGATGCGTCAAATGTAACCCAGCGAAAAACTTGAATCGGGATGTACCGACCGGAGCCCAGTCAGTACATCCGACCAAGAACAGCAACGAAACGAAAGTAAACCAACTGCCTTAAGAGGGCTTTCCGAAGGGGTAGTTGACGTAAAACCGGATATGATACTACACCAAATTTGTACAGGTATAGATGTAGCGACTCAAACGATGGAGAGCAAAGAGTTAGATTCAGAAAATGTGAATACGTGGTTTAAATTGATAGTTAAGCCCAAACGATCGACGGTCCGGAGACGAGCGTTCTGGAAAAAGGTCCAATCTGTTCGAAAACGTTTAGTCTCAGCAGTTATTCTGAGTTCAGATAACCGATTGTACACGGAGGTAATGATCGAAGGGCAAACTTATAAGGCTTTGCTGGATTCAGGAGCAACCATTAGTTGTTTGGGTGGGAGAGCAGCAACCTTTTTAGCACATCACCCACAGTCTCAGAAGTGTTTGGGAACCATACGCACTGCCAGCAACGAAGCTTGTACCGTAGTGTCCAAATTGGTGGTCCCGATTGAATTCCGTAAAATAGTTAAGGAAGTAGAGTTCTTTATCATACCAGATTTAAAGCAAGATGTTTATTTAGGAGTTGACTTTTGGAAAGATTTCGGTCTTCTATCCCAATTATTGACCCGAGAAGGAACTGTGAGCTGTTTGGAGAATAGAGACGACACGATTATGAAGGAAACGCCTAAAATGCATTCCCTAAATGAAGAACAAAGGAACCAATTAGAGGCGGTAATAAGAACCTTCCCGTCATATGAATGCGACGGACTAGGTCGTACACACCTAATACAACATTCTATGGTAATCAATGCCGAAGTACCCGTCAAACAACGACATTGGCCCATTTCCCCCGCGAAAGAGAAAGTGATGTTCGAAGAAGTAGAGAAGATGATTAAGCTGGGCGTGATAGAACCTTCAAATAGTCCATGGAGTAGTAATTGCGTCCTAGTAAAGAAAGGGAACAAGAATAGGTTATGCCTTGATTCTCGAGAGATCAACAAATATACCCGAAAAGATGCATACCCCCTTCCCCATATAGATGGGATACTCAGTCGATTGCCACCTGCCAAATACATAACGGGACTCGACATGAAGCATGCTTATTGGCAAATTCCCCTAGAGGAGTCTTCACGCCAATACACCGCGTTTACCATACCTAACCGACCGCTGTATCAATACAAAGTTATGCCTTTTGGTCTAACCAATGCCTCACAAACCCTCTGTCGTTTAATGGATAAGGTAATACCTGCTAACTTGCGTACGAGAGTGTTTGTTTACCTCGATGACTTACTAATTTTATCAGACGATTTCGAATCCCATTTAATGTTACTGAGAGAAGTTGCAGTACACTTACGAAAGGCTAATCTTACGATAAACATTGCCAAGTCGCACTTTTGCATGCGTGAGATTAAGTATCTGGGGTTCATCATTGGATACGGACAGGTAAAGACGGATCCGAGTAAAATTGAAGCTATTAAAGAATTCCCCGTTCCCAAGACGGTGAAACAATTGCGACGATTCCTTGGTCTTGCTGGGTGGTACCGTCGTTTCGTCGACAATTATGCAACGGTAAGTTGCGCCCTCACAGAACTATTAAAAAAACCGAAAGCGTATGCGTGGAACCCTTTGGCCAATCAGGCATTTGAAAAACTTAAACAGTGCTTGACGTCAGCTCCCATTTTGTCTACTCCTGATTTCTCAAAACCCTTTTTGCTGTTATGTGATGCTAGTACTGTAGGAATTGGTTGTGTGTTAGCTCAGAAAACGAAGAAGGAGAAGAATAACCCGTAGCATTCATGTCCGAGAAGCTATCTAAAGCTCAGAAAAACTACTCAGTCACGGAATTAGAATGTTTAGCGGTGATAAAGGGAATTAAAAAGTTTCGTGCTTATGTAGAAGGTCAGGCATTCGAGGTGATAACCCATCATGCCTCATTACAATGGCTTATGCGTCAGAAGGAGTTGTCTGGTAGATTAGCTCGATGGGCCATAAAACTACAGGGATTCTCTTTTGAGATAACGCACCGGAAGGGCTCACTAAACGTGGTAGCGGATGCCCTATCGCGTAAAGAGGAAATTACTGTTTCTGAAAAGGAAGAGCAGGGTCCGATAGTTGATCTATCTGCCGCAGAATTTAAATCACCAGAATATATGACCTTAATTGATAATATTCGCGCTAAGCAAGACAAATTACCAGACTTGAAGATTCTCAATGATTTTGTCTACAAAAGAACCGAACCTGATCAGGGAAATAATGGTGTAGATAATCTATCTTGGAAATTGTGGATTCCTAGGGAACTCACCCAAGGTGTAATCTCGCGGGCTCATGATCCGCCCAATGCCGCTCACAGTGGAGTAGGGAAAACCATCGAAAAGATTAAAAGATATTTGTTTTGGCCAAAAATGAACAAGCAAATACGTGAGTATGTAACTCATTGTGAAGTGTGTCGTCACACCAAACACCCATGGGAAAACCAATGGTGTCTGATCGTCCGTTTCAAAAGCTTTATATGGATTTGCTGGGTCCATATCCCCGATCCAAGAAAGGGCATATTGGTTTACTTATTATCGTAGATCACTTCACAAAATTTCATTTCCTATGCCCCCTTAGGGTGTTTACTTCCAATCGGGTGTGCGATTACCTCGAAAATTATTTGTTCTGTACATTTGGGGTCCCCGAGGTGATATTAACAGATAACGGATCTCAATTCGTTTCTGGAGCCTTTCAGGCTTTTCTAACCCGCTTTGGGATACAACATATTCGTACGGCGATATATTCACCACAGGCGAATGCCAGTGAGAGACTCAATAGATCGGTGTTAGCAGCTATAAGAGCTTACATAAGCCGGGATCATTCCACTTGGGATACCAAATTACCGGAAATCAGTGCTGCTCTCAGATCCAACATTCACCAAAGCACCGGGTACTCGCCCTATTTCCTAACCTTTGGACAAAATATGATTCTGAATGGCAAAGACTATGAGTTGCTTCGCCGCTTAAGACTCCTATCGGAGGATAGCCGCACTAGTTATCCGGAAGCACTACAAATTATTCGCGAATCGGCAAAGAAAAGGGTGAAAGAGTCACATGAACAAAATGCTAGGCGATATAATCTACGCTGTCGGAAAGTAGAGGTTAAGGTTGGAGAGCCAGTACTTGCCCGCAATTTCTGCCAAAGCAATGCTATTAAAAAGTTCAATGCAAAGTTAGCGCCGGTTTTTATTTCAGCCGTGGTATCTAGACGAGTTGGCTCATCCTATTATCAACTGAAGAACGAACAGGGTAAAAACTTAGGAATATTTCACCTCAAAGACATACAAGTGAAACACTAGGCAACTGTCCTTTTTCCGTTTAGGCTTCGCCAGTTAAAACTAGCGCTTCCTCAACTGTGGTGTAGTGGCCAGTTGTGACTCTAAAACTCCAGAGAACAGCTTGGGAAGTACGGCCCTCGCGTTTAACATTAACTCTGCTCTTTACAAAAACAAGATAAGAGATCAATTACAAGAGAGCAGTAGTTAAAGCTTCCATTGAAGAGCTTAATGTCTAATTTAGAGAAGCAGCGTGGATTTGTGGGAGTTATGTTTTAAAGCTTTACTAGAAATCATACGATTACTCCGTTAGTCGTGGAAGCTATGTGTAAGCTTTGCTTAGCATCGTACGATTACTCCGTTATCTAGGGAAGCAAGGTGTAAGCTTTGTCTAAAATCGTACGATTATCCCGTTGGTTGTGGAAGGTAAAGTTCCGATCGTAAGGGCTAATGCAAGTAATAGAACTTCTGGCTAGATCATTGCTATAGTGAAGCTGTGCGAATTCGGATGTGTCTTTTTATACAAATATATAGATCCAAGTGAATTTGAAAACGTTGTGCAATCAAACACGTGCCAAGTAAATTGAAGTTCTGGTGGACTACATTATTCCTTTTGGATTAAGAAAAAATAAAAGGTATTTGGACCTTACAATAGTGACACAGCTTTAACAGTCTCGTATCATAGGGCTGGAAATCTTACTACGTTCGACACTGGGAAAGAAAAACCAATTGACCCCCCCTCCAAGAACGAGGTCGTCAAAGTCCATCGATTTCTTAGTAGATCTGGGAAAGACCTCGGATTTCCCAGGAACCAGCTTCTACATAAACCAACGATAACTACAACCAAATAAACCAGAAAGAGACGTCCGAAGATATACTAGAGTGAAACCCGAAGTTATGTGGAGGCATACTTGAGCTGAAGTACATTTTGGAGTAAGACGAGAAGAATAGTTTTCTTGCGAATTCGGAGAAACTAATATGCCGCACTCGTCACCCTTCTCGCTTATGAATTAAGCGCGCGGCTAAGGCTTTCGCATGTAGTTCTTCGCAATGTGTGGAGTGGCTCTCAAACTGTGAAAATAAAACATTATTCCGCGGCGATCCACACTGCCGTTTAATAGTCGTCGTGTGAAAATGTACCAAAGTATTAGTTTTGAGTCTCGTCATGAGATTTTCCATTTATTAAAGATTAGGCTACGCACTAACTATTTTTTTATTGTTTAGATTTAAAAAAAAAAAAGAAAAAAAAACCAATAATGTATATAATTACCCATAATTAGAAATTAGCGCAAATGAAAACCACATTTTTTTTAAGATCCGCCGTTGAGTGGCAAATCGTCGTCGTACGGGTATGGAAATGGAAAGAAAATCGGTGTTTCATCCGAATTAGAAGTGAAGACCTGTATATTCATAATTTTTCTCCCTTCCTCAGAATATGTTCCTACGTCGCCCCTTGAGCTCAACGGACACGCCGGATAATTCGTATAAAGTATGAGTGAGTTACGAAACTTCCTTAAACGGAATTCTCGAGTATTTTCGAAATATATATCTGTCTTATAAAACTTCTATTCCGGTATATAAAACAACCATATCCGTGCCATAATTTAAAGCGGATCGGCTACTAATTTTTCTTTCACGTTTGCCTTCTGGTTATATAATTATCATATTTTTCTCTTCTTTCCAATTTAATTTCTTTTACGCCATATTCTCTACACATAAGTCCTATATACATATATACATATAACTAGGTATAACTGGATACTATTTCCTACTTCTTTATTTAATTACTTTATGCTAAGTTTATACTTATCTGGAAAACCATGAAGTCCAAACCCTTAAATTTTGAATTATTAAATAATAATTAGTAGATAATAATGGAACATTAAACCTTTCGTGTTTGTCCTGAGTAGAGCCTGAGGAAGTCCGATGATCAAATAGAGATGCGCTCGATTAGGGTTATGCTGTCGATTAAACGGCATACAAAGGTAGGGAGGGTAGAGAAGGGGTCAAAGTCATCTGAGTTCCCCAAGAGCGACGGAATATAGCCTGACTATTTGTCGGTAGTCGGTTAAACAGTTAGTTAAAATTCACATTCTTTTCTTTTTGATTTCTTTTGTAGAGTTCCTTTTGAACATTAAATCAAGTGTACCTAAAACATCTTTGCGAATGTGTTCGTATAGCAGATAGGAAAGTAGGAAAGATCCCACGACATTCCGGCGAGCTAGTTAGAGCATAGCTAGAGGTACACGTTCCGAAATCCTGCTATACTATTGGTGTCTGACCGTCAAAAAAAGTATGTACAACCTCCATCCGTACATACAATCTCACACCTCTACGAATATGAATTTCTGGCACATTACATAGATTCTTCTCTACCCTCCCTACCTTTGTATGCCGTTTAATCGACAGCATAACCCTAATCGAGCGCATCTCTATTTGATCATCGGACTTCCTCAGGCTCTACTCAGGACAAACACGAAAGGTTTAATGTTCCATTATTATCTACTAATTATTATTTAATAATTCAAAATTTAAGGGTTTGGACTTCATGGTTTTCCAGATAAGTATAAACTTAGCATAAAGTAATTAAATAAAGAAGGAGGAAATAGTATCCAGTTATACCTAGTTATATGTATATATGTATATAGGACTTATGTGTAGAGAATATGGCGTAAAAGAAATTAAATTGGAAAGAAGAGAAAAATATGATAATTATATAACCAGAAGGCAAACGTGAAAGAAAAATTAGTAGCCGATCCGCTTTAAATTATGGCACGGATATGGTTGTTTTATATACCGGAATAGAAGTTTTATAAGACAGATATATATTTCGAAAATACTCGAGAATTCCGTTTAAGGAAGTTTCGTAACTCACTCATACTTTATACGAATTATCCGGCGTGTCCGTTGAGCTCAAGGGGCGACGTAGGAACATATTCTGAGGAAGGGAGAAAAATTATGAATATACAGGTCTTCACTTCTAATTCGGATGAAACACCGATTTTCTTTCCATTTCCATACCCGTACGACGACGATTTGCCACTCAACGGCGGATCTTAAAAAAAATGTGGTTTTCATTTGCGCTAATTTCTAATTATGGGTAATTATATACATTATTGGTTTTTTTTTCTTTTTTCTTTTTAAATCTAGACAATAAAAAAATAGTTAGTGCGTAGCCTAATCTTTAATAAATGGAAAATCTCATGACGAGACTCAAAACTAATACTTTGGTACATTTTCACACGACGACTATTAAACGGCAGTGTGGATCGCCGCGGAATAATGTTTTATTTTCACACTTTGAGAGCCACTCCACACATTGCGAAGAACTACATGCGAAAGCCTTAGCCGCGCGCTTAATTCATAAGCGAGAAGGGTGACGAGTGCGGCATATTAGTTTCTCCGAATTCGCAAGAAAACTATGCTTCTCGTCTTACTCCAAAATGTACTTCAGCTCAAGTATGCCTCCACATAACTTCGGGTTTCACTCTAGTATATCTTCGGACGTCTCTTTCTGGTTTATTTGGTTGTAGTTATCGTTGGTTTATGTAGAAGCTGGTTCCTGGGAAATCCGAGGTCTTTCCCAGATCTACTAAGAAATCGATGGACTTTGACGACCTCGTTCTTGGAGGGGGGGTCAATTGGTTTTTCTTTCCCAGTGTCGAACGTAGTAAGATTTCCAGCCCTATGATACGAGACTGTTAAAGCTGTGTCACTATTGTAAGGTCCAAATACCTTTTATTTTTTCTTAATCCAAAAGGAATAATGTAGTCCACCAGAACTTCAATTTACTTGGCACGTGTTTGATTGCACAACGTTTTCAAATTCACTTGGATCTATATATTTGTATAAAAAGACACATCCGAATTCGCACAGCTTCACTATAGCAATGATCTAGCCAGAAGTTCTATTACTTGCATTAGCCCTTACGATCGGAACTTTACCTTCCACAACCAACGGGATAATCGTACGATTTTAGACAAAGCTTACACCTTGCTTCCCTAGATAACGGAGTAATCGTACGATGCTAAGCAAAGCTTACACATAGCTTCCACGACTAACGGAGTAATCGTATGATTTCTAGTAAAGCTTTAAAACATAACTCCCACAAATCCACGCTGCTTCTCTAAATAAGACATTAAGCTCTTCAATGGAAGCTTTAACTACTGCTCTCTTGTAATTGATCTCTTATCTTGTTTTTGTAAAGAGCAGAGTTAATGTTAAACGCGAGGGCCGTACTTCCCAAGCTGTTCTCTGGAGTTTTAGAGTCACAACTGGCCACTACATAGTATAATCAAGGAATGCCGTATCTTGCCGGATCACCAGTTTGGCTTTCGGGAGGGACACGGCACAGTGGAGCAAGTCCACAGATTGGCAGGACACATCCTACAGGCCTATGATGATCTAGAATACTGCAATGCAGTCTTCATTGATATGCAGCAAGCCTTCGATAGAGTTTGGCATATCGGCCTACTGAGCAAAATTAAAAAACTGTTCCCAGCACCATACTACGGTGTCCTACGATCATACTTGGAAGGACGTCAGTTTATGGTCAGGTTCAGGAACACACATTCAACACCTTGCCAAATGAGAGCTGGAGTTCCACAGGGCAGCGTCCTTGGCCCGTTGCTTTACTCTATCTATACTGCAGATCTACCCTCCCCAAGCGAGCAACATATGGAGGCCCCCCGTAAGGCTCTGCTTGCTACCTACGCGGACGATATAGCACTGCTCTACAGCTCCAAGTGCCGCCTTGAGGCAGCAGATGGTCTCCAAGAGTACCTCTACTCTTTGGCAGCTTGGTGCAAAAGATGGAATTTAAAAGTCAACCCACTGAAGACCACCAATCCATGCTTCACCCTGAAAGCGCTCATAGACCACACCCCACCCATAAAGTTTGAAGGCGTAACTTTGGACCAACCAGAGCAAGCAAAGTATCTCGGTATCACCCTTGATAAGCGTCTTACTTTTGGTCCACACTTGAAAGCTACGGCTCGTAAATGTGGACAAAGAATGCAGCAATTGCGGTGGCTGATTAACAGAAGAAGCACCATGTCACTGAGAGCCAAAAGAGCAGTTTATGTACACTGTGTAGCTTCGATCTGGCTCTACGGTGTGCAGATTTGGGGTATAGCTGCCAAATCGAACTATAAACGGATGCAGGTCTTGCAGAATCGCGCCATGAGGCAAATATCGAACTGCCCTTGGTACGTGAGCGGCTCCACCCTACATCGGGATTTGAATCTGCATACAGTAGAGGAGCAGATTGGAAGGCACACCAGCAGATACAGTGACAGGCTAATTAGACACCATAGTATGCTCGCCAGACGATTACTACCTGCCAGGCCTTTGAGGCGGTTGAAGAGATTGGGTTTTGCCAAAACTATTGGCCAACTCTAAGTTTCCCTCCCAATATTATAATATTATATTTTTTGTAAGTCTTCTCGCATTTAGCATTAGGTTTGGCTACCCCAATATTATTTACCAGTGATGTTAAGATACGTTATATGCAATGTACGGATTCAGCGCTTAATAAAAAAAAAAAAAAAAAAAAAACTCTTAACTTATTTCACTCTTTTCTCTATTTTTGTCGATCATCGAATAACTCGCCTCAGACTTATCGCAGTATAATATCGCATAAAACCTATCGCAGTATCATATCGCAGTGTAATATCTCATAAAACTAATTGCAGTATAATATCTCGATCGGTTAGGGTTAATATATGTTGCCTTACAATTATTTTATTTTTATTTTTATACATGTTGAAATCAGGAAACTAGACGCGGAATTATGTGATATTTATCGGTCCGTATCGTATAGCAACAAAATATCTGTAAACGTTCTTCCTTCTTGATCGTCGTATTCGAATAAATGTGTGTTGGCATATCGAGTACATTGGTATTTCTTATAATACTATCGATGAGTAAATACCAAAACCATACATGCCCCGTTATTTAAAACATAAATAAAGAACACAAAATAAGACAAAGATGTACATTAATTTGGGAGGTGTAAGAATTGACGGGGTGGACAGTGCCCTTGTTAACCATCTGCAAGGCCGGAAAGTGCAAAGCCCGAAAGCACAGGAAATTGCCAACATGACGTTGTCGTTCGGTGGAGCCCAAGTTTGCGACATAAGTGCAGCAGGAGTGATTAATTTGTACTTTTTTTTTCTGGACCATCAAAGTAAGGGTAAGTAAATTAGTTACATTTATATATTCTTTATATTCTTCTAATATTGTCTTCCATTCAGCGGGGACGACGCACGCGAAGTATGCTGAGCCTGTTACTCCGGTGCAGAATATTTCTGTTCTGATGATATCTCAGGATATTGAGGATATTGACAACAATATGAACGGTGATACGGAGGAGTCGGCCACAACTCACGATATTGAGGATATTGACAATATGCTCGGTGATACGGAGGAGTCGGCCACAACTCAGGATATTGAGGATATTGACAACAATATGCACGGTCATACGGAGGAGTCGGACACAACTCACGATATTGAGGAGAATATTGACAACTTTTCTGACAATATTCACAATATTTCTGATTATACAGTCAACGATATGGAGTGTACCATTTCTGATGAAATATATGATTCGTCTGAGCCAGTGCACCACGTGGAGGAGAAGCAGGAGCAGGAGGTTCGGGAGGATCCGGACTTAAGTAAGTAAATAAGTAATATTTTAAAAAAATACATATAATAACCTCTTAATTCTCCAGACATGTTTACTGAAGACATTCTTAGTACTGAAAGTGGAAAGGACAATTTGAAAACCCCGATTTCCCCTAAGGCTTCGCCCCCCGTGCATGGCTGCAAGTGCAAACTATGCGGCAAAATGATTGGAAGGTTGAGCACCTTGGGAAACCACGTAATGAACCAACATTACACAGCAATAAGAGGTATGGTTTAAAGGAATTCGAAGACAATGCAAAAAATTGCTGCCGTTTTTAAGGAAAAAAAAAAGTGACCAGAGGAAACTGGGGTGCCGGCCGAGTATTTGAGGGCGATAGTCATGTGCAGCGATGACTATAAAAAAATTGGGTGCCGCTTGTGGGCCGCCAAGACGGATGCAGAGAAGCTGAAGGACGTCAACCAATAACTGTTTCGTTTTTTAATTTTAATATTCGATTTGGCTTGAGTAGACTGATCCAGAGAAGCTGAAGGACATCAACCAATAACTGTTTCGTTTTTTAATTTTAATATTTGATTTGAGTAGAAAAACTCGCCTGTTATTCGTAAATGTAACGACTGAAAATAAACTTATTGACAAAAAAGGAAGGAGTATTTATATTGTGTGGGCGCCTTTGGGCCAAGAAATCATCAAAGTTATTCACGTCGCACAGTTTGGGAAAAAACTGGACTGGAGTGGAGTCGACTGGAGGGACTGCAATGACACTTGCCGGCTGGCGGCCTCTTGGAAATTTTAAGCCTCGTTAAGCTTCTGGTCAACCGCCTGGCTGGTCTGCTTGAGCGCTCCATCGAATGGATTAACCTTCGCTCTGGATATACTGGATGCCCTTTTGGATTACAGGACTACCCTCTTTAGCGCCTTTGAATGGATAAACAAAGTGCATGTCCTACATGGATTACAGCCGTATAGCGCATCATAAAAGGTAAGAAATCAAGCCACAAATTGAATGCCGAACACAGCAAATGCTTAACCCATGACACCACCAAAAGGGGGAGAGGGAGTAGAGGGGGGATTTATGTAAATTTGTACACGGGGAACAGAGGACTCCAAAGAGAGCTCTCGAGCAGCAATTCAATGTACAAATGACAGGTAGGCTGTGACACAAAACAGCAGCTTAAGGAAGTTGTAAAGCCAAGCAAAAATATACTACACCACTCTCCTTAGCCCTTAACCCTTAACCCTTATCTCCTTAATCCCAGAATGGTAGCCAACATTTCGGTCACACCAAGGAGTATGGTGGCATGGTATTTATCGCAAGTCCTATCCCAAACCAACAAAGGCGATCAACTATTGCAAGTCGCAGCTCTGCCCAGGGAAAGTACGTCACCTGACCTGTGATTCGAAACACAACATCAAAGTGGGCCCTGAACTATCACTTGGAGCCGTTCAGAACTGGCTCTCATTCAGTACGAATATCTGGAGAGAGCGGCACAACACAGAGAACGGCAGCAAATATCGAAAGCACAGGGAACATAAAGTAAATAAAAATACAAATACAAAACAAAGCCCATGAACGAATATTTCCTCACAGGTGCTGGAATAAGATGAATCCAACTATTAACAATCCACATTCCCCATTCACCCGCTCGCGGGGTATTTTCGGATCCATGGGATCCTTCGTCTTTACCGACCAGCAGCAGCAGCAGCAGCCGGGGCTGCAGGTCCCCCCGAAGGTTCCGCCGACAAGAATGGACTCAATGCGATGCCCTTCCTAGGCCAAATCCACACCAGTCCTCTGCTGTCCCGCCCAATGGGTCCAATAGGTCACGCTCACCCCCCCACCTTCCCTCCGATGGGGGATTCAGATGGGTGAGCGGCAGCAGCCCAGACTCCCCTTCCCCCCAGGACATAACTTACCCCCGGCTCCCCTGCAGATTCAATGCTGTGCCACAGATGGCTTCGATGGGACCACCGCCCGTGTTGAGCTCCCTCTGGACAGGCGGCGCTTCTCCGGACAGCCGCGGAGACTACTACGACGACCCCCACGAAGAGTACTCCGACTGCCGCTACGAGGGCGACTACGAGGGCGACTACTCGATGCCCACCGAGGAGGACCAAGAGGAGAAGTCGTGCTCCTGTTAGAGCCAGACCTGTCAGAGCCAGAGCGAGTTCAGCTCGATAGAGCGCACCGAGTCGGTCTCGGAGTGGGAGGAGCTCTCCGACGGCCCTTCCCCCAGGGTCTCCCCGCTGGAGTCCCTCGGCGCAGTCGTGCTCTCCACAATGCAGCCGGAGCACCGTCAGCGCATGGTGGCCTTGTACCACCTCGTCTTGGAGACCGCTGTGGTCAAGGTCGTGCTGCTGGTGCTGCAACTGCTGTGCTGCGCGGTGTTTTGGCTGGTCGAGAAGACCGTGGGCTTCAACGAAACCGTCGGCTCGAAGCGCCGCCGATTGTGGAACAGCAAGTTCAAGCTGCGCACCATCCGCTGTGAACAAAAAACTTCACTTAAATAAGCCAGATTCTTTTTGGGAGAATGTTATATTTAGTGAGGAGTATAAATATAATATATTCGGACATGATGGACCATACAAAGTATGGAGAAAGGATAATCAAGCCATGAAAGAGAAAGACCTCATCCCAACAGTGAAGCATGGCGGTGGAAATGTAATGGTTTGGGGGTGTATAGCAGCAGCTGGACCTGGGCAAATGGTGTTTATTGAGACCAAGATGGACAAACACATCTACAAGAAAATTTTGACTGACAATTCAATGGCGAGTGTCGAAAAATTGGGTCTTGAAGCGATGAATTTCTTGTTTCAACAAGACGATGACCCCAAAAATACCTCGTTTTTGGTTCAAGAATGGCTGTTGTATCAGTGCAAGCAGTTAAAAACGCCGCCGCAGTCACCAGATCTGAACCCCATAAAGCATGTTTGGGAATTGCTAGAAAAAAAATTAGGAAACATAAAATTTCCTCCAAGGAAATCCTTAAAACGGCTCTGATGACGGAATGGGAGAAAATTAATCCCAATGAAACCAATCATTTGGTAAAAAGTATGCCCCGACGTCTAAAAGCTGTTATTGAAGCTAAGGGCGGCCCCACAAAATATTGAAATCAGAAAAAATTGGGGACAATAAGTTTTTTTCGTACAAAATAAAAAGTTTCCGAATAATTGTTGTGCGTAAAAAAGTGGCCTTTTTGATACTTTTAATTTGTTTTGATATTCCAAAGAAGGTTTTTTATGTTTTTTTAGATTTGAAAATAGTAGTAGTAATATCCATGTTCATAATGAAATAAAAATTTTTTTTTAAACTTAAATACTTTTTAAGTTATTTATAAAGAAAGTTGATATAGACGAGTGTCCGAATAAATATTGTGCTGAGTGTACATATGTACTACTCGTACTTGCTGTGCACTTCATAAACAATTGGCTGGCCTACATCATGTACTCGTACAACACACAACAAAAGATTTGAGGGGGGTGTGTGTGGAGTGGGAGAATTGGGGGGGATGTCAGTGCCCCGCACGTTTCGATAATTTCGAATAATTTAATTAAGCCCAGACGAGGCGGCAGTACTGGGACTTTCACGATTCTCCCCGGAACTTCCAAAAGCCCTAAAAATGGCAAGATTTTCAAAAAAAAATTAATTAAAGATCACTTTGATTTAGCACCCCTTTTGGGACTTGTAAAGTGCCAGAAATTCATATTCGTAGAGGTGTGAGATTGTATGTACGGATGGAGGTTGTACATACTTTTTTTGACGGTCAGACACCAATAGTATAGCAGGATTTCGGAACGTGTACCTCTAGCTATGCTCTAACTAGCTCGCCGGAATGTCGTGGGATCTTTCCTACTCTCCTATCTGCTATACGAACACCTTCGCAAAGATGTTTTAGGTACACTTGATTTAATGTTCAAAAGGAACTCTACAAAAGAAATCAAAAAGAAAAGAATGTGAATTTTAACTAACTGTTTAAGCGACTTCCGACAAATAGTCAGGCTATATTCCGTCGCTCTTGGGGAACACAGATGACTTTGATCCCTTCTCTACCCTCCCTACCTTTGTATGCCGTTTAATCGACAGCATAACCCTCATCGAGCGCATCTCTATTTGATCATCGGACTTCCTCAGGCTCTACTCAGGACAAACACAAAAGGTTTAATGTTCCATTATTATCCACTAATTATTATTTAATAATTCAAAATTTAAGGGTTTGGACTTCATGGTTTTCCAGATAAGTATAAACTTAGCATAAAGTAATTAAATAAAGAAGGAGGAAATAGTATCCAGTTATACCTAGTTATATGTATATATGTATATAGGACTTATGTGTAGAGAATATGGCGTAAAAGAAATTAAATTGGAAAGAAGAGAAAAATATGATAATTATATAACTAGAAGGCAAACGTGAAAGAAAAATTAGTAGCCGATCCGCTTTAAATTATGGCACGGATATGGTTGTTTTATATACGGGAATAGAAGTTTTATAAGACAGATATATATTTCGAAAATACTCGAGAATTCCGTTTAAGGAAGTTTCGTAACTCACTCATACTTTATACGAATTATCCGGCGTGTCCGTTGAGCTCAAGGGGCGACGTAGGAACATATTCTGAGGAAGGGAGAAAAATTATGAATATACAGGTCTTCACTTCTAATTCGGATGAAACACCGATTTTCTTTCCATTTCCATACCCGTACGACGACGATTTGCCACTCAACGGCTGATCTTAAAAAAAAATGTGGTTTTCATTTGCGCTAATTACTAATTATGGTTAATTATATACATTATTGGTTTCTTTTTTCTTTTTAAATCTATACAATACAAAAATAGTTAGTGCGTAGCCTAATCTTTAATAAATGGAAAATCTCACGACGAGACTCAAAACTAATACTTTGGTACATTTTCACACGACGACTATTAAACGGCAGTGTGGATCGCCGCAGAATAATGTTTTATTTTCACAGTTTGAGAGCCACTCCACACATTGCGAAGAACTACATGCGAAAGCCTTAGCCGCGCGCTTAATTCATAAGCGAGAAGGGTGACGAGTGCGGCATATTAGTTTCTCCGAATTCGCAAGAAAACTATTCTTCTCGTCTTACTCCAAAATGTACTTCAGCTCAAGTATGCCTCCACATAACTTCGGGTTTCACTCTAGTATATCTTCGGAGGGCTCTTTCTGGTTTATTTGGTTGTAGTTATCGTTGGTTTATGTAGGTGCTGGTTCCTGGGAAATCCGAGGTCTTTCCCAGATCTACTAAGAAATCGATGGACTTTGACGACCTCGTTCTTGGAGGGGGGGTCAATTGGTTTTTCTTTCCCAGTGTCGAACGTAGTAAGATTTCCAGCCCTTTTATTTTTTCTTAATCCAAAAGGAATAATGTAGTCCACCAGAACTTCAATTTACTTGGCACGTGTTTGATTGCACAACGTTTTCAAATTCACTTGGATCTATATATTTGTATAACAAGACACATCCGAATTCGCACAGCTTCACTATAGCAATGATCTAGCCAGAAGTTCTATTACTTGCATTAGCCCTTACGATCGGAACTTTACCTTCCACAACCAACGGGGTAATCGTACGATTTTAGACAAAGCTTACACCTTGCTTCCCTAGATAACGGAGTAATCGTACGATGCTAAGCAAAGCTTACACATAGCTTCCACGACTAACGGAGTAATCGTATGATTTCTAGTAAAGCTTTAAAACATAACTCCCACAGATCCACGCTGCTTCTCTAAATTAGACATTAAGCTCTTCAATGGAAGCTTTAACTACTGCTCTCTTGTAATTGATCTCTTATCTTGTTTTTGTAAAGAGCAGAGTTAATGTTAAACGCGAGGGCCGTACTTCCCAAGCTGTTCTCTGGAGTTTTAGAGTCACAACTGGCCACTACACCACAGTTGAGGAAGCGCTAGTTTTAACTGGCGAAGCCTAAACGGAAAAAGGACAGTTGCCTAGTGTTTCACTTGTATGTCTTTGAGGTGAAATATTCCTAAGTTTTTACCCTGTTCGTTCTTCAGTTGATAATAGGATGAGCCAACTCGTCTAGATACCACGGCTGAAATAAAAACCGGCGCTAACTTTGCATTAAACTCTTTAATAGCATTGCTTTGGCAGAAATTGCGGGCAAATACTGGCTCTCCAACCTTAAACTCTACTTTCCGACAGCGTAGATTATATCGCCTAGCATTTTGTTCATGTGACTCTTTGATTTTTTTCTTTGCCGATTCGCGAATAATTTGTAGTGCTTCCGGATAACTAATGCGGCTATCTTCCGATAAGAGTCTTAAGTGGCGAAGCAACTCATAGTCTTTGCCAATGAGCTACATACTCACGTATTTGCTTGTTTATTTTTGGCCAAAACAAATATCTTTTAATCTTTTCGATGGTTTTCCCTACTCCACTGTGGGCGGCATTGGGCGGGTCATGGGCTCGTGAGATTACACCTTGGGTGAGTTCCCTAGGAATCCACAATTTCCAAGATAGATTATCTACACCATTATTTCCCTGATCAGGTTCGGTTCTTTTGTAGACAAAATCATTGAGAATCTTCAAGTCTGGTAATTTGTCTTGCTTAGCGCGAATATTATCAATTAAGGTCATATATTCTGGTGATTTAAATTCTGCGGCAGATAGATCAACTATCGGACCCTGCTCTTCCTTTTCAGAAACAGTAATTTCCTCTTTACGCGATAGGGCATCCGCTACCACGTTTAGTGAGCCCTTCCGGTGCGTTATCTCAAAAGAGAATCCCTGTAGTTTTATGGCCCATCGAGCTAATCTACCAGACAACTCCTTCTGACGCATAAGCCATTGTAATGAGGCATGATGGGTTATCACCTCGAATGCCTGACCTTCTACATAAGCACGAAACTTTTTAATTCCCTTTATCACCGCTAAACATTCTAATTCCGTGACTGAGTAGTTTTTCTGAGCTTTAGATAGCTTCTCGGACATGAATGCTACGGGTTATTCTTCTCCTTCTTCGTTTTCTGAGCTAACACACAACCAATTCCTACAGTACTAGCATCACATAACAGCAAAAAGGGTTTTGAGAAATCAGGAGTAGACAAAATGGGAGCTGACGTCAAGCACTGTTTAAGTTTTTCAAATGCCTGATTGGCCAAAGGGTTCCACGCATACGCTTTCGGTTTTTTTTAATAGTTCTGTGAGGGCGCAACTTACCGTTGCATAATTGTCGACGAAACGACGGTACCACCCAGCAAGACCAAGGAATCGTCGCAATTGTTTCACCGTCTTGGGAACGGGGAATTCTTTAATAGCTTCAATTTTACTCGGATCCGCCTTTACCTGTCCGTATCCAATGATGAACCCCAGATACTTAATCTCACGCATGCAAAAGTGCGACTTGGCAATGTTTATCGTAAGATTAGCCTTTCGTAAGTGTACTGCAACTTCTCTCCGTAACATTAAATGGGATTCGAAATCGTCTGATAAAATTAGTAAGTCATCGAGGTAAACAAACACTCTCGTACGCAAGTTAGCAGGTATTACCTTATCCATTAAACGACAGAGGGTTTGTGAGGAATTGGTTAGACCAAAAGGCATAACTTTGTATTGATACAGCGGTCGGTTAGGTATGGTAAACGCGGTGTATTGGCGTGAAGACTCCTCTAGGGGAATTTGCCAATAAGCATGCTTCATATCGAGTCCCGTTATGTATTTGGCAGGTGGCAATCGACTGAGTATCCCATCTATATGGGGAAGGGGTATGCATCTTTTCGGGTATATTTGTTGATCTCTCGAGAATCAAGGCATAACCTATTCTTGTTCCCTTTCTTTACTAGGACGCAATTGCTACTCCATGGACTATTTGAAGGTTCTATCACGCCCAGCTTAATCATCTTCTCTACTTCTTCGAACATCACTTTCTCTTTCGCGGGGGAAATGGGCCAATGTCGTTGTTTGACGGGTACTTCGGCATTGATTACCATAGAATGTTGTATTAGGTGTGTACGACCTAGTCCGTCGCATTCATATGACGGGAAGGTTCTTATTACCGCCTCTAATTGGTTCCTTTGTTCTTCATTTAGGGAATGCATTTTAGGCGTTTCCTTCATAATCGTGTCGTCTCTATTCTCCAAACAGCTCACAGTTCCTTCTCGGGTCAATAATTGGGATAGAAGACCGAAATCTTTCCAAAAGTCAACTCCTAAATAAACATCTTGCTTTAAATCTGGTATGATAAAGAACTCTACTTCCTTAACTATTTTACGGAATTCAATCGGGACCACCAATTTGGACAGTACGGTACAAGCTTCGTTGCTGGCAGTGCGTATGGTTCCCAAACACTTCTGAGACTGTGGGTGATGTGCTAAAAAGGTTGCTGCTCTCCCACCCAAACAACTAATGGTTGCTCCTGAATCCAGCAAAGCCTTATAAGTTTGCCCCTCGATCATTACCTCCGTGTACAATCGGTTATCTGAACTCAGAATAGCTGCTGAGACTAAACGTTTTCAAACAGATTGGACCTTTTTCCAGAACGCTCGTCTCCGGACCGTCGATCGTTTGGGCTTAACTATCAATTTAAACCACGTATTCACATTTTCTGAATCTAACTCTTTGCTCTCCATCGTTTGAGTCGCTACATCTATACCTGTACAAATTTGGTGTAGTATCATATCCGGTTTTACGTCAACTACCCCTTCGGAAAGCCCTCTTAAGGCAGTTGGTTTACTTTCGTTTCGTTGCTGTTCTTGGTCGGATGTACTGACTGGGCTCCGGTCGGTACATCCCGATTCAAGTTTTTCGCTGGGTTACATTTGACGCATCGAGGTTTATAAATATCCTTAGCACCACACCCATAGCAGAAAATTCGCCTTTCTCCTAAACAATCATCAAAACGATGCCCTTCCTGGTCGCAGTTCCAGCATACTAGTTTCTTACGATAAATCTGCGAAACGTCTTCTTCCTCCATATCTTCATTGTCCGTAAGTATTTCTGCTACATTCGGTTTGCTGAATTTACCTCGTGGAAAAGGGTTATGGTTGTCTTTACAGAAGTTTTCATGCTTGCGAACTTCTTCTCTCAGGCCAGTTCGATCGCTGATTTTGAGATGCAAGAGTTCATATCTGAGGGCCGTTTTTACGTTCCGTCTTAAAATGTCTACTAACTTATTTTCGCTAACCTCGTGTGAGAGCCTGGACACTAATTCTTCGACGGCCGTCTGGTAATCGTCAAACGATTCACCCTCTCTCTGACGGCGTTTTCTAATCAACTCCCACAAGTCGAAATCATCTTTAGCATCATCGAATCGTTGTCTAAATGAGGCAGAAAAAGTTTGCCAAGAAAACTGTGGATTCTTTCTATGGAAGTTCCAAAACCAATCGCTGGCTTTAGACGAGAAAAGCAGATGCATATTGTCACAGAGTAATTCGTAATCGTTATTTAAAGTGGAGGATGTAAGTGAACGAACCCTGTACAGGAATTCGTCGACGTGCATAGCGTCTTTGGATCCGTCAAACTTTAGTCGCCAACTGGCTAAGATATTAGCGGCCTTCCCAGGAGCTATTGCCCTGTTAGAGACATTTGGATGTGGTAATCCCCTTTCCCTTTCATTTTCTGAAGACAACGAGTTTCCTGTTATATTAGGCTCGTGATTTTGCCTTGTCGCTTGCACAGGCGTGCTATCTGAAGCTATAACCATCCTACCTAATTGTCCCCGTAGATTTTCTTCGATCAAATTCTTAACGAATGAACTTAGCTCCACCATCATTTTTTTCTGCTCACCTTTTATCAGGGCTTGTATAACCTCAAGGGTTCTTTCCGAAATATCTCCTTCGCCCGACCTATGGCTGATACTGCCCAAAGAATTATCCCGAAATTGTTGAGACTGCAACCTAGTATGCATCCCTCTGCGCGATGTAGTTCCCCGTCCCTGTTTAGGCCTAGCCCCTCTTGACTTTTGAAGTCCTCTCTCTGAAGCGTTTGACTCCGGGTTGGATCCCCCTTCTAACGGCACTATACCCGAACCCATGTCGGGTGGTAATTCGGCTGCTAGAGTATTCTCATCAAACGAAAGTTCCTCCGGATTCAACTCCGCCCTACATACGGGGCAATTTCTGTTATTTTTCACGAATTCTTTCATGCAAGTATCATGATACCTGTGCCCACAAGATGCAGTACATATTAGTTGACTTCTTCTTATGGCTTCTTGACATATACCACAGATCTGGGCGTCCACGTCACCCGACGCCTTGCCCCCTGGGGTACGTTGTACTGGTGACATGTTAAGGTAACCCAGTAATACGAGTTCTGATCACTAAATGTGGAAATCCCTAATTATAGGACCAAAGCTTCAATAAATTCTACCAAATTTTCCTAAATACCCAATATTTGTCCTTTTCGAGCTTGACTCCGTCCGATATACGCTTTCTCTTGTCGCCGGAATATAACCTCAATGAAATCTAATTTGGTCTATGGTATGTTTATGTGGTCAGTAACCTTGGCAATGGCTAATTTCCAAATCTATATCTAGAAAATTAGACTTCCGAAAGCCATCGATACTCTTCCCTCATAAACTCTTTTGGGGTTATCCTATTATAATTTGGCCGACCTATTCGCCTTTGTGAATAGCTGTCGTATATTCGCAAATTAATTCTGGTAACAAAAAAAAATCAGTTTCCATCCCTTGCTACCTGGCGGATTCTATTTGGTTAGGTATTCCGAAACTCAGAATCTTAAACCCAAAATTCCATCAATATCCTCCGTTACAGTAGTTGGACGGGAAGTATTAATTTTAATGTGGAATTTAAAATTGCAAGGAGCAAAGTTTTTGGGGGTTTTAACCAGTAGTAACTCGTACTCTGGCCCCACGTTGGTCGCCAATCTATGTTATGTGCCAGAAATTCATATTCGTAGAGGTGTGAGATTGTATGTACGGATGGAGGTTGTACATACTTTTTTTGACGGTCAGACACCAATAGTATAGCAGGATTTCGGAACGTGTACCTCTAGCTATGCTCTAACTAGCTCGCCGGAATGTCGTGGGATCTTTCCTACTCTCCTATCTGCTATACGAACACATTCGCAAAGATGTTTTAGGTACACTTGATTTAATGTTCAAAAGGAACTCTACAAAAGAAATCAAAAAGAAAAGAATGTGAATTTTAACTAACTGTTTAACCGACTACCGACAAATAGTCAGGCTATATTCCGTCGCTCTTGGGGAACACAGATGACTTTGATCCCTTCTCTACCCTCCCTACCTTTGTATGCCGTTTAATCGACAGCATAACCCTCATCGAGCGCATCTCTATTTGATCATCGGACTTCCTCAGGCTCTACTCAGGACAAACACGAAAGGTTTAATGTTCCATTATTATCTACTAATTATTATTTAATAATTCAAAATTTAAGGGTTTGGACTTCATGGTTTTCCAGATAAGTATAAACTTAGCATAAAGTAATTAAATAAAGAAGGAGGAAATAGTATCCAGTTATACCTAGTTATATGTATATATGTATATAGGACTTATGTGTAGAGAATATGGCGTAAAAGAAATTAAATTGGAAAGAAGAGAAAACTATGATAATTATATAACTAGAAGGCAAACGTGAAAGAAAAATTAGTAGCCGATCCGCTTTAAATTATGGCACGGATATGGTTGTTTTATATACGGGAATAGAAGTTTTATAAGACATATATATATTTCGAAGATACTCGAGAATTCCGTTTAAGGAAGTTTCGTAACTCACTCATACTTTATACGAATTATCCGGCGTGTCCGTTGAGCTCAAGGGGCGACGTAGGAACATATTCTGAGGAAGGGAGAAAAATTATGAATATACAGGTCTTCACTTCTAATTCGGATGAAACACCGATTTTCTTTCCATTTCCATACCCGTACGACGACGATTTGCCACTCAACGGCTGATCTTAAAAAAAAATGTGGTTTTCATTTGCGCTAATTACTAATTATGGGTAATTATATACATTATTGGTTTCTTTTTTCTTTTTAAATCTATACAATACAAAAATAGTTAGTGCGTAGCCTAATCTTTAATAAATGGAAAATCTCACGACGAGACTCAAAACTAATACTTTGGTACATTTTCACACGACGACTATTAAACGGCAGTGTGGATCGCCGCAGAATAATGTTTTATTTTCACAGTTTGAGAGCCACTCCACACATTGCGAAGAACTACATGCGAAAGCCTTAGCCGCGCGCTTAATTCATAAGCGAGAAGGGTGACGAGTGCGGCATATTAGTTTCTCCGAATTCGCAAGAAAACTATTCTTCTCGTCTTACTCCAAAATGTACTTCAGCTCAAGTATGCCTCCACATAACTTCGGGTTTCACTCTAGTATATTTTCGGACGGCTCTTTCTGGTTTATTTGGTTGTAGTTATCGTTGGTTTATGTAGATGCTGGTTCCTGGGAAATCCGAGGTCTTTCCCAGATCTACTAAGAAATCGATGGACTTTGACGACCTCGTTCTTGGAGGGGGGGTCAATTGGTTTTTCTTTCCCAGTGTCGAACGTAGTAAGATTTCCAGCCCTTTTATTTTTTCTTAATCCAAAAGGAATAATGTAGTCCACCAGAACTTCAATTTACTTGGCACGTGTTTGATTGCACAACGTTTTCAAATTCACTTGGATCTATATATTTGTATAACAAGACACATCCGAATTCGCACAGCTTCACTATAGCAATGATCTAGCCAGAAGTTCTATTACTTGCATTAGCCCTTACGATCGGAACTTTACCTTCCACAACCAACGGGGTAATCGTACGATTTTAGACAAAGCTTACACCTTGCTTCCCTAGATAACGGAGTAATCGTACGATGCTAAGCAAAGCTTACACATAGCTTCCACGACTAACGGAGTAATCGTATGATTTCTAGTAAAGCTTTAAAACATAACTCCCACAGATCCACGGTGCTTCTCTAAATTAGACATTAAGCTCTTCAATGGAAGCTTTAACTATTGCTCTCTTGTAATTGATCTCTTATCTTGTTTTTGTAAAGAGCAGAGTTAATGTTGAACGCGAGGGCCGTACTTCCCAAGCTGTTCTCTGGAGTTTTAGAGTCACAACTGGCCACTACACCACAGTTGAGGAAGCGCTAGTTTTAACTGGCGAAGCCTAAACGGAAAAAGGACAGTTGCCTAGTGTTTCACTTGTATGTCTTTGAGGTGAAATATTCCTAAGTTTTTACCCTGTTCGTTCTTCAGTTGATAATAGGATGAGCCAACTCGTCTAGATACCACGGCTGAAATAAAAACCGGCGCTAACTTTGCATTGAACTTTTTAATAGCATTGCTTTGGCAGAAATTGCGGGCAAGTACTGGCTCTCCAACCTTAAACTCTACTTTCCGACAGCGTAGATTATATCGCCTAGCATTTTGTTCATGTGACTCTTTCACCTTTTTCTTTGCCGATTCGCGAATAATTTGTAGTGCTTCCGGATAACTAATGCGGCTATCCTCCGATAAGAGTCTTAAGTGGCGAAGCAACTCATAGTCTTTGCCAATGAGCTACATACTCACGTATTTGCTTGTTCATTTTTGGCCAAAACAAATATCTTTTAATCTTTTCGATGGTTTTCCCTACTCCACTGTGGGCGGCATTGGGCGGGTCATGGGCTCGTGAGATTACCCCTTGGGTGAGTTCCCTAGGAATCCACAATTTCCAAGATAGATTATCTACACCATTATTTCCCTGATCAGGTTCGGTTCTTTTGTAGACAAAATCATTGAGAATCTTCAAGTCTGGTAATTTGTCTTGCTTAGCGCGAATATTATCAATTAAGGTCATATATTCTGGTGATTTAAATTCTGCGGCAGATAGATCAACTATCGGACCCTGCTCTTCCTTTTCAGAAACAGTAATTTCCTCTTTACGCGATAGGGCATCCGCTACCACGTTTAGTGAGCCCTTCCGGTGCGTTATCTCAAAAGAGAATCCCTGTAGTTTTATGGCCCATCGAGCTAATCTACCAGACAACTCCTTCTGACGCATAAGCCATTGTAATGAGGCATGATGGGTTATCACCTCGAATGCCTGACCTTCTACATAAGCACGAAACTTTTTAATTCCCTTTATCACCGCTAAACATTCTAATTCCGTGACTGAGTAGTTTTTCTGAGCTTTAGATAGCTTCTCGGACATGAATGCTACGGGTTATTCTTCTCCTTCTTCGTTTTCTGAGCTAACACCCAACCAATTCCTACAGTACTAGCATCACATAACAGCAAAAAGGGTTTTGAGAAATCAGGAGTAGACAAAATGGGAGCTGACGTCAAGCACTGTTTAAGTTTTTCAAATGCCTGATTGGCCAAAGGGTTCCACGCATACGCTTTCGGTTTTTTTTAATAGTTCTGTGAGGGCGCAACTTACCGTTGCATAATTGTCGACGAAACGACGGTACCACCCAGCAAAACCAAGGAATCGTCGCAATTGTTTCACCGTCTTGGGAACGGGGAATTCTTTAATAGCTTCAATTTTACTCGGATCCGCCTTTACCTGTCCGTATCCAATGATGAACCCCAGATACTTAATCTCACGCATGCAAAAGTGCGACTTGGCAATGTTTATCGTAAGATTAGCCTTTCGTAAGTGTACTGCAACTTCTCTCCGTAACATTAAATGGGATTCGAAATCGTCTGATAAAATTAGTAAGTCATCGAGGTAAACAAACACTCTCGTACGCAAGTTAGCAGGTATTACCTTATCCATTAAACGACAGAGGGTTTGTGAGGAATTGGTTAGACCAAAAGGCATAACTTTGTATTGATACAGCGGTCGGTTAGGTATGGTAAACGCGGTGTATTGGCGTGAAGACTCCTCTAGGGGAATTTGCCAATAAGCATGCTTCATATCGAGTCCCGTTATGTATTTGGCAGGTGGCAATCGACTGAGTATCCCATCTATATGGGGAAGGGGTATGCATCTTTTCGGGTATATTTGTTGATCTCTCGAGAATCAAGGCATAACCTATTCTTGTTCCCTTTCTTTACTAGGACGCAATTGCTACTCCATGGACTATTTGAAGGTTCTATCACGCCCAGCTTAATCATCTTCTCTACTTCTTCGAACATCACTTTCTCTTTCGCGGGGGAAATGGGCCAATGTCGTTGTTTGACGGGTACTTCGGCATTGATTACCATAGAATGTTGTATTAGGTGTGTACGACCTAGTCCGTCGCATTCATATGACGGGAAGGTTCTTATTACCGCCTCTAATTGGTTCCTTTGTTCTTCATTTAGGGAATGCATTTTAGGCGTTTCCTTCATAATCGTGTCGTCTCTATTCTCCAAACAGCTCACAGTTCCTTCTCGGGTCAATAATTGGGATAGAAGACCGAAATCTTTCCAAAAGTCAACTCCTAAATAAACATCTTGCTTTAAATCTGGTATGATAAAGAACTCTACTTCCTTAACTATTTTACGGAATTCAATCGGGACCACCAATTTGGACAGTACGGTACAAGCTTCGTTGCTGGCAGTGCGTATGGTTCCCAAACACTTCTGAGACTGTGGGTGATGTGCTAAAAAGGTTGCTGCTCTCCCACCCAAACAACTAATGGTTGCTCCTGAATCCAGCAAAGCCTTATAAGTTTGCCCTTCGATCATTACCTCCGTGTACAATCGGTTATCTGAACTCAGAATAACTGCTGAGACTAAACGTTTTCAAACAGATTGGACCTTTTTCCAGAACGCTCGTCTCCCTACCGTCGATCGTTTGGGCTTAACTATCAATTTAAACCACGTATTCACATTTTCTGAATCTAACTCTTTGCTCTCCATCGTTTGAGTCGCTACATCTATACCTGTACAAATTTGGTGTAGTATCATATCCGGTTTTACGTCAACTACCCCTTCGGAAAGCCCTCTTAAGGTAGTTGGTTTACTTTCGTTTAGTTGCTGTTCTTGGTCGGATGTACGGACTGGGCTCCGGTCGGTACATCCCGATTCAAGTTTTTCGCTGGGTTACATTTGACGCATCGAGGTTTATAAATATCCTTAGCACCACACCCATAGCAGAAAATTCGCCTTTCTCCTAAACAATCATCAGAACGATGCCCTTCCTGGTCGCAGTTCCAGCATACTAGTTTCTTACGATAAATCTGCGAAACGTCTTCTTCCTCCATATCTTCATTGTCCGTAAGTATTTCTGCTACATTCGGTTTGCTGAATTTACCTCGTGGAAAAGGGTTATGGTTGTCTTTACAGAAGTTTTCATGCTTGCGAACTTCTTCTCTCAGGCCAGTTCGATCGCTGATTTTGAGATGCAAGAGTTCATATCTGAGGGCCGTTTTTGCGTTACGTCTTAAAATGTCTACTAACTTATTTTCGCTAACCTCGTGTGAGAGCCTGGACACTAATTCTTCGACGGCCGTCTGGTAACCGTCAAACGATTCACCCTCTCTCTGACGGCGTTTTCTAATCAACTCCCACAAGTCGAAATCATCTTTAGCATCATCGAATCGTTGTCTAAATGAGGCAGAAAAAGTTTGCCAAGAAAACTGTGGGTTCTTTCTATGGAAGTTCCAAAACCAATCGCTGGCTTTAGACGAGAAAAGCAGATGCATATTGTCACAGAGTAATTCGTAATCGTTATTTAAAGTGGAGGATGTAAGTGAACGAACCCTGTACAGGAATTCGTCGACGTGCATAGCGTCTTTGGATCCGTCAAACTTTAGTCGCCAACTGGCTAAGATATTAGCGGCCTTCCCAGGAGCTATTGCCCTGTTAGAGAAATTTGGATGTGGTAATCCCCTTTCCCTTTCATTTTCTGAAGACAACGAGTTTCCTGTTATATTAGGCTCGTGATTTTGCCTTGTCGCTTGCACAGGCGTGCTATCTGAAGCTATAATCATCCTACCTAATTATCCCCGTAGATTTTCTTCGATCAAATTCTTAACGAATGAACTTAGCTCCACCATCATTTCTTTCTGCTCACCTTTTATCAGGGCTTGTATAACCTCAAGGGTTCTTTCCGACATATCTCCTTCGCCCGACCTATGGCTGATACTGCCCAAAGAATTATCCCGAAATTGTTGAGACTGCAACCTAGTATGCATCCCTCTGCGCGATGTAGTTCCCCGTCCCTGTTTAGGCCTAGC
This sequence comes from Drosophila miranda, assembly GCF_003369915.1. Taxonomy (NCBI): domain Eukaryota; kingdom Metazoa; phylum Arthropoda; class Insecta; order Diptera; family Drosophilidae; genus Drosophila; species Drosophila miranda. The sequence continues at coordinate 6,643,195 of NW_022881625.1, read as the reverse complement.
CCCTCTTGACTTTTGAAGTCCTCTCTCTGAAGCGTTTGACTCCGGGTTGGATCCCCCTTCTAACGGCACTATACCCGAACCCATGTCGGGTGGTAATTCGGCTGCTAGAGTATTCTTATCAAACGAAAGTTCCTCCGGATTCAACTCCGCCCTACATACGGGGCAATTTCTGTTATTTTTCACGAATTCTTTCATGCAAGTATCATGATACCGGTGCCCACAAGACGCAGTACATATTAGTTGACTTCTTGACATATACCACAGATCTGGGCGTCCACGTCACCCGACGCCTTGCCCCCTGGGGTACGTTGTACTGGTGACATGTTAAGGTAACCCAGTAATACGAGTTCTGATCACTAAATGTGGAAATCCCTAATTATAGGACCAAAGCTTCAATAAATTCTACAAAATTTTCCTAAATACCCAATATTTGTCCTTTTCGAGCTTGACTCCGTCCGATATACGCTTTCTCTTGTCGCCGGAATATAACCTCAATGAAATCTAATTTGGTCTATGGTATGTTTATGTGGTCAGTAACCTTGGCAATGGCTAATTTCCAAATCTATATCTAGAAAATTAGACTTCCGAAAGCCATCGATACTCTTCCCTCATAAACTCTTTTGGGGTTATCCTATTATAATTTGGCCGACCTATCCGCCTTTGTGAATAGCTGTCGTATATTCGCAAATTAATTCTGGTAACAAAAAAAAATCAGTTTCCATCCCTTGCTACCTGGCGGATTCTATTTGGTTAGGTATTCCGAAACTCAGAATCTTAAACCCAAAATTCCATCAATATCCTCCGTTACAGTAGTTGGACGGGAAGTATTAATTTTAATGTGGAATTTAAAATTGCAACGAGCAAAGTTTTTGGGGGTTTTAACCAGTAGTAACTCGTACTCTGGCCCCACGTTGGTCGCCAATCTATGTTATGTGCCAGAAATTCATATTCGTAGAGGGGTGAGATTGTATGTACGGTTGGAGGTTGTACATACTTTTTTTGGCGGTCAGACACCAATAGTATAGCAGGATTTCGGAACGTGTACCTCTAGCTATGCTCTAACTAGCTCGCCGGAATGTCGTGGGATCTTTCCTACTCTCCTATCTGCTATACGAACACATTCGCAAAAATGTTTTAGGTACACTTGATTTAATGTTCAAAAGGAAGTCTACAAAAGAAATCAAAAAGAAAAGAATGTGAATTTTAACTAACTGTTTAACCGACTACCGACAAATAGTCAGGCTATATTCCGTCGCTCTTGGGGAACACAGATGACTTTGATCCCTTCTCTACCCTCCCTACCTTTGTATGCCGTTTAATCGACAGCATAACCCTCATCGAGCGCATCTCTATTTGATCATCGGACTTCCTCAGGCTCTACTCAGGACAAACACGAAAGGTTTAATGTTCCATTATTATCTACTAATTATTATTTAATAATTCAAAATTTAAGGGTTTGGACTTCATGGTTTTCCAGATAAGTATAAACTTAGCATAAAGTAATTAAATAAAGAAGGAGGAAATAGTATCCAGTTATACCTAGTTATATGTATATATGTATATAGGACTTATGTGTAGAGAATATGGCGTAAAAGAAATTAAATTGGAAAGAAGAGAAAAAGATGATAATTATATAACTAGAAGGCAAACGTGAAAGAAAAATTAGTAGCCGATCCGCTTTAAATTATGGCACGGATATGGTTGTTTTATATACGGGAATAGAAGTTTTATAAGACAGATATATATTTCGAAAATACTCGAGAATTCCGTTTAAGGAAGTTTCGTAACTCACTCATACTTTATACGAATTATCCGGCGTGTCCGTTGAGCTCAAGGGGCGACGTAGGAACATATTCTGAGGAAGGGAGAAAAATTATGAATATACAGGTCTTCACTTCTAATTCGGATGAAACACCGATTTTCTTTCCATTTCCATACCCGTACGACGACGATTTGCCACTCAACGGCTGATCTTAAAAAAAAATGTGGTTTTCATTTGCGCTAATTACTAATTATGGGTAATTATATACATTATTGGTTTCTTTTTTCTTTTTAAATCTATACAATACAAAAATAGTTAGTGCGTAGCCTAATCTTTAATAAATGGAAAATCTCACGACGAGACTCAAAACTAATACTTTGGTACATTTTCACACGACGACTATTAAACGGCAGTGTGGATCGCCGCAGAATAATGTTTTATTTTCACAGTTTGAGAGCCACTCCACACATTGCGAAGAACTACATGCGAAAGCCTTAGCCGCGCGCTTAATTCATAAGCGAGAAGGGTGACGAGTGCGGCATATTAGTTTCTCCGAATTCGCAAGAAAACTATTCTTCTCGTCTTACTCCAAAATGTACTTCAGCTCAAGTATGCCTCCACATAACTTCGGGTTTCACTCTAGTATATCTTCGGACGGCTCTTTCTGGTTTATTTGGTTGTAGTTATCGTTGGTTTATGTAGATGCTGGTTCCTGGGAAATCCGAGGTCTTTCCCAGATCTACTAAGAAATCGATGGACTTTGACGACCTCGTTCTTGGAGGGGGGGTCAATTGGTTTTTCTTTCCCAGTGTCGAACGTAGTAAGATTTCCAGCCCTTTTATTTTTTCTTAATCCAAAAGGAATAATGTAGTCCACCAGAACTTCAATTTACTTGGCACGTGTTTGATTGCACAACGTTTTCAAATTCACTTGGATCTATATATTTGTATAACAAGACACATCCGAATTCGCACAGCTTCACTATAGCAATGATCTAGCCAGAAGTTCTATTACTTGCATTAGCCCTTACGATCGGAACTTTACCTTCCACAACCAACGGGGTAATCGTACGATTTTAGACAAAGCTTACACCTTGCTTCCCTAGATAACGGAGTAATCGTACGATGCTAAGCAAAGCTTACACATAGCTTCCACGACTAACGGAGTAATCGTATGATTTCTAGTAAAGCTTTAAAACATAACTCCCACAGATCCACGCTGCTTCTCTAAATTAGACATTAAGCTCTTCAATGGAAGCTTTAACTACTGCTCTCTTGTAATTGATCTCTTATCTTGTTTTTGTAAAGTGCAGAGTTAATGTTAAACGCGAGGGCCGTACTTCCCAAGCTGTTCTCTGGAGTTTTAGAGTCACAACTGGCCACTACAGACTACGCCCTTGTGTCCCGCTAAAAGTAGAAAACGAATAAACAAAAGCTTTGTGGGCGGAGCCAGATCGGCAAACGAATGAATCCAGCCAACGATTTAGGTAGTAGTCGTATATGGGGAGGGAGGGAAACTGAGACCTGGTCGCTCGACTCTCCACATATGGCCTAATCGATGGATTATTTACTTGTAATTGGTAATAAGAAATGCAAATTCAGCTCTCGGTACATGTGTAATGTGGTATGTGAGGACGGAAGCACTCGACGCCAAAAGTCCATCCAAATGAAGCGAGGCTTGGATTACTCCCGAACCCGATTGGGTAAACATGGAACTGGACTCCGTTTAATGCTGTTGCACACTATCTGAGGGGATCGACTGATGGTCAGGCACGATTATTTTGTTTATTTCTTATTTATTTTCTTTTCTTGAAAGAAACAATAGACACTTGAGAAAACGAGCCACCCTCGGCGTTTCCTTTTAGGGCATCAAAAAAGTGATCGTGACCATTGCCGGCCCACATTCGAAAATCGTTTTTCAAAAACTCTCGTTCGTTCTGGCGATGATGTCACAGTTTGAGTGTATATATATAAAGTATATATATTCTTGATCAGCATCAATAGCCGAGTCGATTGAGCCATGTCTGTCTGTCTGTCTGTCCTTCCGTCCGTCTGTCCGTCCCCTTCAGCGCCTAATGCTCAAAGACTATAGGAGCTAGAGCAACGATGGTTTGGGTCCAGACTTCTGTGATATGTCACTGCTACAAGAATATTTCAAAACTTCGCCCCGCCCACTTCCGCCCCCACAAAGAACAAAAATCTGTGGCATCCACAATTTTAAAGATATGAGAAAACCAAAAACGTAGAATTGTAGAGAATGACCATATCTTTAAGACTGCGGAATCTGAACTGGATCGTATTATTATTATAGCCAGCATCAAGAAAACAATTTCATTTTTTCTCGCCCTGTCTCTCTCTAACACACACGTAGCATAGGCGGCTTTGCTTAGAGTAAAACATTAGCGCCTAGATCTCAGAGACTATTAAAGCTAGAGCAACCAAATTTGGTATCCACACTCCTAATATATCGGACCGAGACGAGTTTGTTTCAAAATTTCGCCACACCCCCTTCCGCCCCGCAAAGCACGAAAATCTGGGGATATTCAAAAATCTCAGAGACTATTAAGGCTAGAGTAACCAAATTTGGTATCCGCACTGTGAGGAAAGGTATTCCCACACGTAGGGGGCAGTGCAGGGTTAAGCGCTAACGGCCGTTATCCGGGGATATCCGGAGGCGGCGAATTCCCGAGGAGAGCTCTCCCGGGGACCCAAGATGAGAGGGGAGGACCCCTGGAGAAAGAGCCGCGGGATGACGGGATCGCGCCGGCAGTGGCCCAGCGCATGACCAAATATGGTCATGAGATCACGCCACCAGCCAGGTCCCGTTGGAAAGCGACAAGGGAATGAAGGAACGCCGATGGAAAAATACGGGCACCGCATGCGGAAAGTGCCGTTAGCGCCAGGCGGCATCGGCGGCGCTGACGCAGAAGCGAGCCTATAAGAGGAGGGCCGCGACCAGGAACAGGGGTCAGTCAGCAAACGGAGCTAGCAAGAGTGAAGTGAACAGTGAGCGACCAGAGTGAGACCAAGCGAAGGGAAAAAAGCGTTAGAAAGCGAACACGTTGTGTGAGGATTGAGAGGCGGACTCGAGCGTGCAGCCAAGAGCCAAAGACCCCAATCCCTTGAACCAACGGTGCCACGCTTGACGCGCATCCCACCAGGAGTGAGGCACCCTCGGGCCGCAAAGCCAAGTGAGTCGAGTGAGAGCGAACGCGTCAGGCGCCTGACTGAGAGGCGGATTTGGGCCACGTGCCAAGAATCACTAGCCCCAGTCAGTATAGCCGGCGGTGCCACGCTCGGCGACGCCGTGGGGGCCCAGGGAGCGACACGCTCATCGAACCACAGAGGAGAACCACGAGGAGAACCCGCACCGGAGTCGGAATAGCGTGAGATAGACTTAAGATACCAATAAAGCATATTAGCATACCAGTACAAGACCCAACCCGTGCTTGTCGTCGGGGCAACATACAAATATTGTTGCAGCGAGCCTACCGACCGCTGAGCCAGCCCAGCTGCATCAGACGGGAAAAGAACGGATCGTTACAACTGGCGCCCAACGTGGGGCCTCTCGACAAGCAAAAGACAGTGCATTTGGAAAGGGCGGTATTGAGTTTGGTATCGCGAGGGCATAAAAATGAGGAGCCGACGATGGGTTCATTCATTGAGGAAAGAGGACTTGGTCCAGTGCGCGCGGGTGTGCGGTCTTCGATTGGAAGGCACGCTGACCGAAATGCGCCGAATCTTCAAGGAGTGGATAGAGAAACACGGAGAGGAACCGGAGTATGCGGACGCGCTCGAGGCCTGGGAGATGAAGGCGGGAGGAGCCGTGACCGCGGCCCAAATGGAGGACGGGGCGGATCCATACGAGCGCCTGACAATGCCGGCGAGTGCGGAGCAAGTAACGCTGTGGAGACGGCCGTCCGAGACCCCAGAGGAGCTCATCGCGAGCCTGGCGGTCCCGGTGAAAAGCCGGTCGCCTAGCCGACCGCGGGCAGAGAGTGGGGAGAGGCCAACCAGGCCAGCACAGCCGGAGCAAGGGGGCGCGAGAAACCCACAGGGATTGGAAGAAGGGAGAGCAGGGGAGGATCGTCGACGGGGACTAGATGAACAAACCACGAGACCGCCCAGTTCGAGTTTTGCCCACGTCGCCAAGCAGGTCAGGGAGTGGTCGTTTCGGTTCGACGGAACGGCGAAACCACTCGAGTTCCTGGAACAGATCGAGTGGTCAGCCGACATGTACGGGTTGGAGTTGAATCTAATTCCGCGAGCCATGCCTGAGCTGCTAAAGGGTCGGGCGCTCATGTCGTTTGTAGCCAACAACAGGCAGTGGCAGACATGGGACGCATTTGCGCGTAGCTTCCAAGCATACTTCCTGCCGAGGGGGTATTTTGAAAAATTACTCCAGGAGGTGAGGTTGAGGAAGCAAAGATGGGGAGGGCCATTCAAGGACTACATGGTGGAGATGCAGAGCCTCATGCGGCCACTAAAATGCACGCCCGAAGAGCAGTTGGAGCTCATTAGAGACAACAGCATGCCCGATCTGAGGGTGTTCATCCGGCCACATAGGTGCAGAGACCTGGATCACATGATGACGCTGGCCGACGAGTTTGAGGCTCTGGAGAGGGACCGGCTGGAGTTCCAACGGGAGTGTCCGGCGAATAAGGCAAAAGCAAACAATCCGTTCGCTCGTCCTGCAGTAACGGAGATATGTCGCCGCTGCCAGGGCGAAACGACAGACAGCTCTGATTCGACAAGGGAAAAAAGGCCGGTCCCAACGCGGCGGGACGACCAAGCGAACACGAACATAGAGGCTGGGTTCGTGAAAAACCCAGCCCAGGCGTGTCGACGATGTGGAAGTGACCGCCATTGGGCACAAGCATGCGATGGCCGACCTATAACATTCTGCTGGAGGTGCGGCAAGGTAGGAGCCCGACATGGCAGTGCTGCCAGAAAGCGGGAAACGCCCCGCGACCCAAGCCGCGGAGGGCCGTGCCAGGGTCGCTAGACGAAGCCCCCAAAGCTCATAGGAGAACTCACGGAGGAGGATGTCCAGCTGTCGGCGGTGGTGAGGATCGCGGGCAGCAACTGGAAAGCAACGGTCGATACCGGGGCGACAAGCAGTTTTATTAGCTGCGAGGCGGCGAGTAGACTGGGGGAAGAGGGGCGACATAAAGAGACGAGGAAGCTGGTGCGGCTGGCTGACGGACGCAGCCGGGAAATCAATTCCCAGATCGAGGTGGAGCTGGCCTTCGGGGACAAGATCGTTACAATCCCGCTTCTCGTGTTGCCCGGAGTAATAGATGAGCTGGTCCTGGGATGGGATTTCCTCGCCGCGGTCGGAGCAGAGGTGACCTGTGCGCGACACAGGATTGTGATCCCGGCGAGAGGCCACCGCCAGGGGCGGTTGGAGGAGAAGCTGTCAGTGGCGGTGGTAGCGAACACGGGAAGGTCTGTCGAGCCCGCATCCGACGGAACGCGAGCGGAGGAGGGATCGGTTGAAAACTTCCTGGCAAAGGAGTTGGAAGAGTTCCGAGAACTGAAGGGAGTGTCGAACATAGCTACACACACGATCTCTATGAGTGATGCACAGCCGGTCAAACAGCGCTACTATCCCAAAAATCCCAAGATGCAAGCCGAAATTAACCAACAGGTTGACGAACTGCTGCAAAGAGGGCGTATTGAGCCATCGAAGAGCCCGTACAGTTCTCCCATCGTGATGGTCAAAAAGAAGACGGGAAAGTGGAGATTATGCGTGGACTTCAGACAGATAAACGCGAAGTCCATCAAGGATGCGTACCCCATGCCAAGAATAGACTATATTTTGGACCAGCTCAGGGAGGCACGGTTCATCAGTAGCTTGGACTTAAAGGACGGATATTGGCAGATACCACTAGAGGAAGGCAGTAGAAAGTTCACCGCGTTCACGGTGCCCGGCAAAGGGCTGTTCCAGTGGAAGGTGATGCCATTCGGACTCCACTCAGCCTCGGCTACGTTTCAGAGGGCATTGGACCAGGTGATAGGCCCCGAGATGATGCCACACGCGTTCGCGTACCAAGACGACATCATTGTCATCGGCCGTACCGAGGAGGAGCACAAGCGCAACCTCGAAGAAGTTTTTCGACGGTTGAAGAACGCAAACTTGCGCCTAAATGTGGACAAGTGTAAATTTTTTAGGAAGGAGCTACGATACCTGGGGCATTTGGTAACGGGAGACGGAATCTGCACCGATCCCGAGAAAGTGGCGGCCATTAAGGAGTTGCAGCCGCCAGCGAGTGTCAAAGAGCTACGACAATACTTGGGCGTGGCCTCCTGGTACCGGCGTTTCGTATAGGGATTCGCCACGTTGGTGCAGCCCCTCAGCACTTTGCTGAAGAATGGTCAACGGAACAGCAACAAGCGTTCGAGGACGTAAAAAGTCGGCTGACAGCAGATCCGGTGTTGGCATGCCCAGATTTCTCAAAGAAATTCGTGCTCCAGACGGACGCCAGCGACTACGGACTGGGGGCGATCCTGCCGCAAGAGACGGAGAAGGGCGAGAGGGTCATCTAATACGCCAGTAGGACTCTGAATAGCGCAGAAAAGAACTATTCGGCGACTGAAAATGAGTGTCTGGCCATTGTATGGGCTATAAGAAAGCTAAAGCCCTATCTGGAGGGATACCATTTCAAGGTGGTCACGGATCACATGGCGTTGAAATGGTTGAACAGCATCGAGAGCCCAACAGGGAGGATCGCCAGGTGGGCGCTGGAGCTACAACAATACGACTTCGAAGTGGCATATAGGAAAGGGCAGCTGAACGTAGTGGCGGACGCACTGTCCCGACAGCCATTGGCAGAGCGATGCCTGAGAACCACCGAGGAGGAAGCAGAAAAGGGACACGAACCGGAGGCAGAGTGCGGATGGATTAAAAAGGTCAAAGAGAGGATGAGGACGGAGCCGAGGAAATATCCGGATTACGTCGAGGAAGCAGGCCGGATATACCGGCACATCCCGCACCGGGCTGGAGAAGAGGAGATAGCATCATGGAAGTTATGCGTACCGAAGGATCTAAGAGAGAGAGTTATAAGAGAGAATCACGACTCGCCGGAGGCGGGGCACGCGGGCGGCAGAAGGAGAACGCCGCAGGAGAACCCGACGGAGCGAACTAACCGGACAGTGAAAACTATGATAGCTCAGTTCACCGAAGGGAAACAGAGGAACTGGGATGAGAAATGGCCAGAGATAATGTTGGCCGTAAATTCAGGGGTGTCCGAATCCACCGGGTACTCGCCGGCGTTCGTGGTCCAAGGGAGAGAGCCGAGGCTACCAAAGGCTCTATACGATGACGAAGCGCTTGGCACAGGACAAGGCACGCCCACTCCGGACGAGAACGCGGCCAAGTTGAGAGAGGTGTTTCAACTGGTGAGGCGGAATCTCGAAAGAGCGGCGCAGGACCAGGCGAGGTATTATAACCTGAGGAGGAGAGCGTGGAAACCCACGATTGGAGACAAGGTATGGGCCAAGCAACACCATCTATCCAACGCGGCCGAAGGGTTTGCGGCAAAACTGGCCCCGAAATATGACGGGCCCTACACCATAATGGATTTCGTGTCCCCGGTCATTTGTAACTTAAAGAAGGACAGCGAGAAACGGACGCGGACCGTCCATATAGGGGACCTGAAGCCACAACCCGGGGAAGGAACCCCTAAAACAGGCCCTGGAGCCGAAGCGTAGACGACGCACAAGGAGGGGCAACGGGCGAGGCATACGGAGAAGGGTGGACGAGCACGGAAGACAGAGACTAACGGCAGGGGCAAAAAGGAGAGTCCCAGCTGGATGCCACGCAGGACAAGGTCGTACGAGATACTCTTACAACTAAGGGTCAATAAAACTAAGAACCACGCGTGTCACGCAGGACATGAATCGCCCACAAGGGAGGAGCGGGTGGCCCAACTTGATGCCACGCAGGCCTACAACTAAGGTTCAGTAAAACTAAGCAGCAGACGGCGGCCGGCGGACCAATAAAGCTGGACCTACAAGAAAAAAAAAGGAGGATTAGCTCGTCAGCCAATTGGAACTGATCAAAGGCAAAGAAGGTAGAAGATACCCGGGTTACCACTATCGCAGGGGGGGCGGGTTGCGTGGTGCGTCGACGGACGAGGGGGCGCCCGAGAAGGGGGTTCCGAGATGAGCAGAAGTTCGGGTCCGGGTCCAGGGCATCGAAGCCAGCCGCTAACGTCGGGGATGGCGGGACAAAAGCGGATGCCGCCCGTGCGCGGTCTACCGGCTGGGGAATCGGATGATCCCTGGGTACGAGGCGCTGCACGGGGGTGACATCCGCGTCTAAGCCGATCCAGAGACGGGCGGAGCTGGCCACGGGGGGCGGGCCGATGTTTGGCAGCACGGGCGAAAGGTCGGAGGAGCTATTGGTCACGAGCTGGGAGATCGGTCAGCACCCTGGACTGGCACCCAAGGACGGGCTGGAAGAAAGGCAAGGTGAGATGAGGAACCCAAGAACTCGGGAGGCTTACCAGATCCAAGGCGAAGCCAGGCAACACGTCGCCAGACCTGGAAGTAGAAAGGGCCAAATAAAAAAAAAAAAGGGGAAAAGGAAGAAAAGTGGGCACCGAAGGAAAGCTAACAAAACCAGGGGGCACCCTAGGGTTAACGCGGCGAGAGGCGCGGATAACTTTCAAAACGGGAGCGAGCGAGAGAACCAGCTGGAAAGCAAGAGAGAGCCGTCCCACGGGCCCATGTAAGGCACGGTGAACAGGGAACGGTGAACACCGGCACGAGCCCTTATAAAGGGGGGAGCAGCGCTCGATCAGGTCTTTTCAAAAGTTGACCACGTGGAAAAAGGAAAAAGGGTAAGATGCAGCAGCACTTAATAAGGTACATAGCGGAGCAGCGAAAATGGATTCGCCGCGGGTATCAGGCTATGGGTGATACACAAAGTCGGCGGCAGGCGTACCAGGTCGAGCGCGAGGAGCAAAGGGCGAGTAGGAGTAGGTCCCCGGAGCTACAGTTGTTGGCCTCACCGCTAGTGTCAACCGCGGGATCCATGGGACCGACGGTGTCCCCCGTGGTATCGCCGGGGTACACCGAGGCGGAAAGTGACCTAGAATTGGTGAGCTGGGAGCCGGCGCCACGGAGAGAACGCGCACGCGAGGCGAAGCGCGAGGAGCCCCGGACCAGCAGACGCGAGGAGCCCCGTACCAAGCGCGAGGAGCCCCGGACCAGCAGTAGCAAGGAGCCCCGCACCAGCAAGCGCGAGGGGCCCCGCACCAGCAAGCGCGAGGAGCCCCACACCGGCAAGCGCGAGGAGCACCGGACCAGCAGACGCGAGGAGTCCCGCACCGGCAAGCGCGAGGAGCCCCGGACCAGCAGGCGCGAGGAGCCCCGGACCAGCAGGCACGAAGAGCCCCGCGCCGACAAGCGCGAGAAGCCCCACCCCAGCAAGCGCGAGGAGCGGCCTGAGGGAGGAAGGAGGGGGCGCACGGAGACGCGGAAGGAGGAGCCCAGTGAGCGGGCCTCGAAGCGGGCGTCCACGCGTTCGACGCGTACGGCCAAGGAAGAGGAGTCGTCGGCACGCACAAGGGGGAGGTCGACGGCGCGGCGAGGGGATCAGCGGCCGACAGACCCACAGGTCGAGGAGCCGCAGCCAACGCCGGCCGAAACCGCGGTCAAAGAGCCGCAGACAACGCCGACCGAGACCGCGGTCAAAGAGCCGCAGGCAACGCAGGCCGACATCGCGGAAGATAACGCGGCCGCTGAGGCACGACGCCTCGCGGAATGGCACCGGCGGTTCGCGCTGGCCGCGGCGGCGGAGGAGCGGAGGCAACGGCGTGTATGGGAGGACGCCTTGACGCTGGCAAAGAGGCTGAAGGCCACGCAGGAGGCTGAAAAGGCGGCGCAAGAAGCGGAGGCGGAGCGCCACGAGCGAGACGTCGCGCACCAATGGCGGTGTATTAGCCGGGTCGACGCAGCGGAGCAAAGGGAGACGGCGCGTCTGCGGGCGGAAGCGGAGAAGGCAAGGGCGACGCGGGCGGAGGGCGCGGCAGGCGGGCTGGCGGTGATCTCCAGCGACGAGGAGGAGGCGGAGTGCCCACCAGCGCCGAAGGCGGCTCGAGTCCAGTCGCCCGAAGAGGAGTGGCAGGAGAGGCTACGACGAGCCGAGGTGGAGGAGGAGGAGCTCTGGCAGCCACCCCCTGAACACGTCGAGTCCGAGGAGGAGCATCAGCATCAGCAGCAGAAGCGTCAGCAGCAGCAGCATCAGCAGCAGCAGCATCAGCAGCAGCAGCATCAGCAGCAGCAGCATCAGCAGCATCAGCAGAAGCAGCATCAGCAGCAGCAGCAGCACTGGCACGGGCCACAGGGAGCCGCCATCGGGCCGTTCGTCTCGCAGGAGGTGCGCTCCGCGGTGCGAGACGGCATGATGTGGCACGTGCAAACGCTGCACATATCGTGGGCCTCTGGGCCCGCGCCCCAGCAGCCCGGGCAAGAAGCGAGGGAGGCTCGACTGTGGGAGGAGGCACAACGCGCCAGTGACGAGCGGGACCCGAGGCGGCGGGCACGGCCACAGGAGTCGACAGGCCCAGCGGTGGCACCCACCGCCGAAGAGGTGCTCGAGGAGGCGCCCGGGAGGACGGCAGAGGTCGAGACGGAGGGCACGACGAACACGCCAACATCACTGACGGCGGAGGGCCCAGCGGCGGCGCCCGAATCCGAGGTGGCGGCCGACGGCGAAGCGGATGACGGCGCAAGAGCAACGACGGAAGCGAAGAAGGACGAGGCCGCGGAACAACACTCACCTGAGCCATGGGAGAGAGGTCCTTGGCGATGGCCGGAACCCGGCCAGGGCGAGCGTCCGAAGCTGGGCCGACAGGCGTCGTGCCAGGGGAGCGGGCGGAGGCGCGCCGGCCCGAGCTCCAGCGCCAGGCATCGTGGCCCCAGACGAGGTCGGCGGACAACTCATGCGGCGTCAACCGCGAGGAGTGGCCGGCCGTCGTCACGCGCTCTCTCGCGCGGATAAAGCCTACCGCAAGGTTGGTTGCCTCCGTCTGGTCAACGACGGGGGCGTCCGGTACCGGCTATTGGTGTCCACCGACCGGCAGGAGGTATTCCGGTCTAGGTATTGAGGAGAAAAGAAGAGTAGAGAAGAAGAATGGAGAAGAAAGTAACTGAAAACAAGAACAAGTAAAAGAAAAAAAAAACCAAAAAAAAGGGGTGTTTTAAGAAAAAAAAAAAACATGGTCTACCTAGCGGGGAATCGGGGGAGCTTGAATGAAGGCGGCGGAAGGAGTCAAAGCGGGAGGAAAACTTACCCGAAGCATCCAGAGGGCCGGCGGAAAGCAGGCGGCCCAGCGAAGGGTAGTAGGAAAAACCAGACGCGCACAAGGTAAACAAAGAAAACACCCGGCATCGCGAGAAAATAGTACGTTTTACAGTCCATTGAGGAATTCGCGATCCGGAAGTAGAATACGCACGCTGCGACATATCGAGTAGAGCACAGAAACGACCCTACGCTGTATCGAGTGGAGCGTAAGGGCAACGCTGTGTCGTATCGAGTAGGTCAGAATAGCGACCGTACCCTATATCGGGCGAGGCAAAAGAAGCTCCTATGCGAACTATCTGTAAGGGGGAATCGAACCGATCGCGCTCATCGGAGAGGTACGGCAACACCGCAAGGCGTGAGGCCGAAAGAGGGCGCCAGGGGGCACCCGGGTCGAGAACAAAGCACGCGCGCGCCGGTCGCGCGGGGCTTTTGAAGCATCCCAAACCTGGGACGCGGAAAACCGGGGTTTTCCGCCAATAAAAGAAAAAGGGAAGTGTGAGGAAAGGTATTCCCACACGTAGGGGGCAGTGCAGGGCTAAGCGCTAACGGCCGTTATCCGGGGATATCCGGAGCCGGCGAATTCCCGAGGAGAGCTCTCCCGGGGACCCAAGATGAGAGGGGAGGACCCCTGGAGAGAGAGCCGCGGGATGACGGGATTGGGCCGGCAGTGGCCCAGCGCATGACCAAATATGGTCATGAGATCACGCCACCAGCCAGGTCCCGTTGGAAAGCGACAAGGGAACGAAGGAACGCCGATGGAAAAATACGGGCACCGCATGGCGGAAAGTGCCGTTAGCGCCAGGCGGCATCGGCGGCGCTGACGCAGAAGCGAGCCGCGACCAGGAACAGGGGTCAGTCAGCAAACGGAGCTAGCAAGAGTGAAGTGAACAGTGAGCGACCAGAGTGAGACCAAGCGAAGGGAAAAAAGCGTTAGAAAGCGAATACGTTGTGTGAGGATTGAGAGGCGGACTCGAGCGTGCAGCCAAGAGCCAAAGACCCCAATCCCTTGAACCAACGGTGCAACGCTTGACGCGCATCCCACCAGGAGTGAGGCACCCTCGGGCCGCAAAGCCAAGTGAGTCGAGTGAGAGCGAACGCGTCAGGCGCCTGACTGAGAGGCGGATTTGGGCCACGTGCCAAGAATCACTAGCCCCAGTCAGTATAGCCGGCGGTGCCACGCTCGGCGACGCCGTGGGGGCCCAGGGAGCGACACGCTCATCGAACCACAGAGGAGAACCACGAGGAGAACCCGCACCGGAGTCGGAATAGCGTGAGATAGACTTAAGATACCAATAAAGCATATTAGCATACCAGTACAAGACCCAACCCGTGCTTGTCGTCGGGGCAACATACAAATATTGTTGCAGCGAGCCTACCGACCGCTGAGCCAGCCCAGCTGCATCAGACGGGAAAAGAACGGATCGTTACAACTGGCGCCCAACGTGGGGCCTCTCGACAAGCAAAAGACAAAGTGCATTTGGGAAGGGCGGTATTGAGTTTGGTATCGCGAGGGCATAAAAATGAGGAGCCGACGATGGGTTCATTCATTGAGGAAAGAGGACTTGGTCCAGTGCGTGCGGTCTTCGATTGAAAGGCACGCTGACCGAGATGCGCCGAATCTTCAAGGAGTGGATAGAGAAACACGGAGAGGAACCGGAGTATGCGGACGCGCTCGAGGCCTGGGAGATGAAGGCGGGAGGAGTCGTGACCGCGGCCCAGATGGAGGACGGGGCGGATCCATACGAGCGCCTGACGCTGCCGGAGAGTGCGGAGCAAGTAACGCTGTGGAGACGGCCGTCCGAGACCCAAGAGGAGCTCATCGCGAGCCTGGCGGTCCCGGTGAAAAGCCGGTCGCCTAGCCGACCGCGGGCAGAGAGTGGGGAGAGGCCAACCAGGCCAGCACAGCCGGAGCAAGGGAGCGCGAGAAACCCACAGGGATTGGAAGAAGGGAGAGCAGGGGAGGATCGATGAACAAACCACGAGACCGCCCAGTTCGAGTTTTGCCCACGTCGCCAAGCAGGTCAGGGAGTGGTCGTTTCGGTTCGACGGAACGGCGAAACCACTCGAGTTCCTGGAACAGATCGAGTGGTCAGCCGACATGTACGGGTTGGAGTTGAATCTAATTCCGCGAGCCATGCCTGAGCTGCTAAAGGGTCGGGCGCTCATGTCGTTTGTAGCCAACAACAGGCAGTGGCAGACATGGGACGCATTTGCGCGTAGCTTCCAAGCATACTTCCTGCCGAGGGGGTATTTTGAAAAATTACTCCAGGAGGTGAGGTTGAGGAAGCAAAGATGGGGAGAGCTATTCAAGGACTACATGGTGGAGATGCAGACCCTCATGCGGCCACTAAAATGCACGCCCGAAGAGCAGTTGGAGCTCATTAGAGACAACAGCATGCCCGATCTGAGGGTGTTCATCCGGCCACATAGGTGCAGAGACCTGGATCACATGATGACGCTGGCCGACGAGTTTGAGGCTCTGGAGAGGGACCGGCTGGAGTTCCAACGGGGGTGTCCGGCGAATAAGGCAAAAGCAAACAATCCGTTCGCTCGTCCTGCAGTAACGGAGATATGTCGCCGCTGCCAGGGCGAAACGACAGACAGCTCTGATTCGACAAGGGAAAAAAGGCCGGTCCCAACGCGGCGGGACGACCAAGCGAACACGAACATAGAGGCTGGGTTCGTGAAAAACCCAGCCCAGGCGTGTCGACGATGTGGAAGTGACCGCCATTGGGCACAAGCATGCGATGGCCGACCTATAACATTCTGCTGGAGGTGCGGCAAGGTAGGAGCCCCGACATGGCAGTGCTGCCAGAAAGCGGGAAACGCCCCGCGACCCCAGCCGCGGAGGGCCGTGCCAGGGTCGCTAGACGAAGCCCCCCAAAGCTCATAGGAGAACTCACGGAGGAGGATGTCCAGCTGTCGGCGGTGGTGAGGATCGCGGGCAGCAACTGGAAAGCAACGGTCGATACCGGGGCGCCAAGCAGTTTTATTAGCTGCGAGGCGGCGAGTAGACTGGGGGAAGAGGGGCGACATAAAGAGACGAGGAAGCTGGTGCGGCTGGCTGACGGACGCAGCCGGGAAATCAATTCCCAGATCGAGGTGGAGCTGGCCTTCGGGGACAAGATCGTTACAATCCCGCTTCTCGTGTTGCCCGGAGTAATAGATGAGCTGGTCCTGGGATGGGATTTCCTCGCCGCGGTCGGAGCAGAGGTGACCTGTGCGCGACACAGGATTGTGATCCCGGCGAGAGGCCACCGCCAGGGGCGGTTGGAGGAGAAGCTGTCAGTGGCGGTGGTAGCGAACACGGGAAGGTCTGTCGAGCCCGCATCCGACGGAACGCGAGCGGAGGAGGGATCGGTTGAAAACTTCCTGGCAAAGGAGTTGGAAGAGTTCCGAGAACTGAAGGGAGTGTCGAACATAGCTACACACACGATCTCTATGAGTGATGCACAGCCGGTCAAACAGCGCTACTATCCCAAAAATCCCAAGATGCAAGCCGAAATTAACCAACAGGTTGACGAACTGCT
This sequence comes from Drosophila miranda, assembly GCF_003369915.1. NCBI lineage: Eukaryota > Metazoa > Arthropoda > Insecta > Diptera > Drosophilidae > Drosophila > Drosophila miranda. Next base: position 6,626,590 of record NW_022881625.1, on the reverse strand, counting down.
GGAAAGAGGGCGTATTGAGCCATCGAAGAGCCCGTACAGTTCTCCCATCGTGATGGTCAAAAAGAAGACGGGAAAGTGGAGATTATGCGTGGACTTCAGACAGATAAACGCGAAGTCCATCAAGGATGCGTACCCCATGCCAAGAATAGACTATATTTTGGACCAGCTCAGGGAGGCACGGTTCATCAGGAGCTTGGACTTAAAGGACGGATATTGGCAGATACCACTGGAGGAAGGCAGTAGAAAGTTCACCGCGTTCACGGTGCCCGGCAAAGGGCTGTTCCAGTGGAAGGTGATGCCATTCGGACTCCACTCAGCCTCGGCTACGTTTCAGAGGGCATTGGACCAGGTGATAGGCCCCGAGATGATGCCACACGCGTTCGCGTACCAAGACGACATCATTGTCATCGGCCGTACCGAGGAGGAGCACAAGCGCAACCTCGAAGAAGTTTTTCGACGGTTGAAGAACGCAAACTTGCGCCTAAATGTGGACAAGTGTAAATTTTTTAGGAAGGAGCTACGATACCTGGGGCATTTGGTAACGGGAGACGGAATCTGCACCGATCCCGAGAAAGTGGCGGCCATTAAGGAGTTGCAGCCGCCAGCGAGTGTCAAAGAGCTACGACAATACTTGGGCGTGGCCTCCTGGTACCGGCGTTTCGTAAAGGGATTCGCCACGTTGGTGCAGCCCCTCAGCACTTTGCTGAAGAAGAAGGCCAAGAGGGAATGATCAACGGAACAGCAACAAGCGTTCGAGGACGTAAAAAGTCGGCTGACAGCAGATCCGGTGTTGGCATGCCCAGATTTCTCAAAGAAATTCGTGCTCCAGACGGACGCCAGCGACTACGGACTGGGGGCGATCCTGACGCAAGAGACGGAGAAGGGCGAGAGGGTCATCCAATACGCCAGTAGGACTCTGAATAGCGCAGAAAAGAACTATTCGGCGACTGAAAATGAGTGTCTGGCCATTGTATGGGCTATAAGAAAGCTAAAGCCCTATCTGGAGGGATACCATTTCAAGGTGGTCACGGGTCACATGGCGTTGAAATGGTTGAACAGCATCGAGAGCCCAACAGGGAGGATCGCCAGGTGGGCGCTGGAGCTACAACAATACGACTTCGAAGTGGCATATAGGAAAGGGCAGCTGAACGTAGTGGCGGACGCACTGTCCCGACAGCCATTGGCGGAGCGATGCCTGAGAACCACCGAGGAGGAAGCAGAAAAGGGACACGAACCGGAGGCAGAGTGCGGATGGATTAAAAAGGTCAAAGAGAGGATGAGGACGGAGCCGAGGAAATATCCGGATTACGTCGAGGAAAAACTGCGGCAAAACTGGCCCCGAAATATGACGGGCCCTACACCATAATGGATTTCGTGTCCCCGGTCATTTGTAACTTAAAGAAGGACAGCGAGAAACGGACGCGGACCGCCCATATAGGGGACCTGAAGCCACAACCCGGGGAAGGAACCCCTAAAACAGGCCGTGGAGCCGAAGCGTAGACGACGCACAAGGAGGGGCAACGGGCGAGGCATACGGAGAAGGGTGGACGAGCACGGAAGACAGAGACTAACGGCAGGGGCAAAAAGGAGAGTCCCAGCTGGATGCCACGCAGGACAAGGTCGTACGAGATACTCTTACAACTAAGGTTCAATAAAACTAAGAACCACGCGTGTCACGCAGGACATGAATCGCCCACAAGGGAGGAGCGGGTGGCCCAACTTGATGCCACGCAGGACAAGGCCGTACAGGATGCTCTTACAACTAAGGTTCAGTAAAACTAAGCAGCAGACGGCGGCCGGCGGACCAATAAAGCTGGACCTACAAGAAAAAAAAGGCGTCCCTATCGGCTATTCCCTCGTGAAAGTCCATTGAGTCGGTTGCGTATCGGTCCGACGGAAAGGAAAAACCAAGAATTTAGTGGAGAGAAAAACTCTAGGGAATCTAAATATCTAAATCCAAGATTCGACTGCGAGATTCTTGGTTGAAGGCGAGTGGGCTATTCAGTCGTCAGAAGCCGTATAGCGCTGAGTCCGGTTGGGGTGAGTGCTGCGGGAAGAGAAGAGAAGGGCTAAAGGAGAATAAAGAGTTGTCCCATTTGTAGTCTTGGCGCTTGGTATATCGAGTTAATCAGGGCGGATTCGATCGTCCAAGAAAGCCAGCCAGCAAACAACAGCAGCCGCAAGCCTAACAAAGTGGCGTTTAAACCTTTGGGATTGTCAGGAAAGCGCTCAGCCATCGGAGAAGCGATCATGGAAGCAGAGGGAGAAGACATTTGAGGAGCGCTCGGTCCCCCAAGCGGCTAGCTTCCCGAGGCGTTGGCGTCGGCACTTTAGTAGTCGAGCGCGACGCGGCAGATAAGGAGGGCCCGTCCCTTGGTCGCGAGCAGATCGGCGGAGAGAAAGTGTCGATCTAGCACCGTCGGAGATTGGCCGTTTGTCCTTTTCTTTGCCTTCGCGTACCTTTCACCTGCAGAAGCAGGGGAAAAGAATTTGTGCTGTTCCCTTTCGCCCAGGAGGTGGAAAGGAAACATAGATAACAGTCGGGAAAAAAAGAGAATAGAAAAAAAAGAGGAAGCAACAGATTGACGGAGTAATTGTATTCGTGTTTGTAAATGTGTAATTAATTATGATTTCTGTGCGGAGTTAATTAGGAGAGAATTAGATTTGATTCCGGTAGTGGCTTCTCGTGACTCTCGCCGATCTGCAAATATGATTTCCCCCAACCTTGTGCCCATTTAAGTGTTCTTCCGCCACAGCAGCTTTAGGTATTCATCGAGGAAAGCGCTTTCGCCGATGGAGCCATAAACTGGAGAAAAGGTATGAGGGGACTTAAATTCTGTTATTAATAAATTACAACTTGAAACAAGGGAACTAGGGCCGGTCGGTGAGTGAGAGGGAGAAGTGCCCACTCGAATTGGTTTCGTAACATTACGGAGTCAGCAAGCAAGTTAGTTTGTCCATTTCGGACTTGTTTTGTATATCATTTGTATGGCACATAGCCAAGTATTTGTAGGAATTTTATACATATATTTCATTTAGCTATTCTTTTAATGTGGGTGATTATATTATGGTATTTGCGGGTAATGTTATTGTTTTAGCCAGTAAGTGAATAAACTTTATAATGTATTAATCTACCGCTTTGCTTTCGCTGGCAAATTCCCCATGTAGGACGCCCCGGACAAAGGGGCCATTCCGTCAATAAATCGAACGGTTTGGAATGGCCATGGTAGGGTGGGCGACACGACCTCGACAACACCAGAGGCGGAGTTGAGATACCTTTCCAGCACACATCCACAATTCTATTCAGGGATAAACAGTGTCTCCCGGTTAAGCATTTTCGTCGTATTATGCGTATAGGCCACCAGCAGGAGGGGGGCAAGAACATCACTCCAATAGCCGACGAGCAGAGGCCGGAAACCCAAAGCGTGTGAATAACAGCTAGCCTGACAGGATTTATATACACAGACGTGCGTAGGTGACACGTTACATATTAAAGCTGAGATCCTATGCCAGAGCAGAACGCAATACTTTTCATATCCCACCTTGGGTTTCCTTAACCAATCCCATAACTTTCGACATTGACAATGAGGCTTCATCAGCATTCGTTCGCTCACAGTCATTATCATAATGATGATGTGGTGTGTGACTCTCGTTTAGGACCTGAGCTCAAAAAAGCAATGCACGGCAGAAAAATCAACACGAGCTGATTCAAGGGGTAAAGATATGTATCTTTGGCACACCGAAGTGCCGACACTCTTTCAATTCAAGCTTGTTCACAGCCCAGCGATTCGCAAATGCGGCCAATGAGTATGTGTTGTGAGTATATAACAGCCCATCCGATCCGATCAGGCGATTCATCAGTGAAGATTTTCTCTCCTTTCGCTTTTCTGCCTAGTGGGGTCCCAAGTGTGGGAAAAGCCACGAGGGCGTGAAACTCAAGAAAAGCATGAAGAAAATTACGATTGAACCGGTGACTAGCTCATGGTCTTCCTCGAGCGAACCGACTGCCTTTGTTCAACTGGGACGATGAGGTCTGAGCGTGTCCATCTCGGCCAGTGAGAACTTGCTCGTAGCGGGTCAGCATATTGGTGCGGACAATGGCGCCGTTCAGTTCCGCCTGGGCCTTGATGGCCTGTGGGAAAAGAGAGGGGAGAAAACAGTTGGATAAAGCCGAGGAAGAAAAGGAAATATAAACCCACCTGAGTATCGCTGACAGCCAGACCATTCAGGAGATTGAACAGCACAATGGTCATGAAGAACACAAAGAGCAGGAAGATCAGGTAAGTGTAGACGCTGTCAAACTTTATGTCACCGGCATCAAATTCTCCCGTGAGCATCACAATCGTCTTGATGAGCGCCTCGATGGGCACGGAGAATGTGTTGAAGTGACCATCATCTTCTCCCTCCTTTGCTGGCTCTGGCGTGCTGTCCTTCGGAGAGGAGGAATCCACCTGGGGCTTGCCAAACAGTATGTAGAAGCACAGACTAAACGTAAGCACAAAGATCGAGTAGAGAGCAAAGCTCTTGATGAAGCTGCTGGAGACGGCGCGCAGCATGAGCATGTGCGTCGAAATTGAGAGTACTGGCAGGGAGCCAACCAGCAGGCAGAACTCCACGGACACCAGCAGAATGATGAAGACGGCCAGTATGCGCTGCGTCTCCTTGTCGTAGCTGGCTTCCATGCAGGTTAGGATCGACAAGACAATGAGAGCCACCTCCATCAGGTTCGTGATGGACCTGAAGTACAGCAGCGGCGACATGGCAAGCTGTATGACCTCTCGGATCATGAGATACACAATCCCTATACAAGAGAACAGGCCGAAGAGGGCAGTCAGGCCCGTGTGGTCGCTTTCGTGGAACTTAAGGAGCGTATGCGTGATAATGGAGGCAGTGAAGAGAGAGTAAAGTAGAAAGTTCAGATAGAAGATCACCGAGAGGCGGTGCCACTTGAGGAAGAGGAAACTCGAGATTAGCGGGTGCTGCAGCAGGTAACGCAGCTCCTTGGAATCGGCGATGTATGCGATTGGAGTCATCTCGTCCTCCAATTGGTGGGGATGGCCAATGCTCCGCTTGTCCGACTGGCCGGGCTCTCGCTGGCGTCTCATCAGATTCTTGTAGTTGATGATGATCTCGAAACTCTGGTCACCGGGCTTCTCCCCGTTGGTGGTGATGCAGGAATCGAAGTGCTCCTCCAGCACTTTCGGGTCCATCTCCTGTATGGGAAGATCTCCGAACGCGCTTCTCGCCCCGATGTACGCTCCCTGCCGTAGAAGCTCCTGTGCCACCTTTGTGTTGCGATACTTGACCGCATAGGAGAGTGGCACCAGGCCAGCCTTGTCCGCCTCATTGATGTCCACACGATCGCTCTCGAGCAGCAGCTGGAAGCAGCGCTGGTGGTCACAGAAGTCGTCCAGCGGCTGCTCACCCAGGCGACTGATAACCGCGTTCAGCAGTTTGGAATGCGATGTCAGCCTCAGCTGCGGATGCTTCAACAGCTTCTCTAACGCCCTGTGGTTGCCCCAGATTACGGCCAACTCCACGGGGCTGATGTCGCTCAATTTTGAAGGATTAATGTTGATGCCCGTCTCGAGGATGGCCTCAAAGGCTCGCTGCTTGCCCCGCTTGATACTCTCTGCCAGCAGGGACTGATACTCCTCCTGGTTGGCATTGCATTGGTTGTCTGCGTTTCCGCTGACGTTCTGGTGGTACTCCGCGAACTGTTGCTCGAACTGGTTCTCGTCTCCGTCCCGCAGCGTGCGGAGGAGTCGCTCGCAGTCGATCTCTGCTCCGGCCTCGCGCAGCTCCGGCAACGGCAGTTCCGGATACTGATCCCTCAGCATCTGGCGTACCTGCCCGTTCCGATAGCTGTCAATGTCCAACTGTGGTTGTTTCAGGAAAAGTCGGATCAGCTCCAGCTTAGTGCCTGCCTCAATCTTTCTATTCTTCAGCACATGGTGGAGGGGCGTGAACTCGCCCTGATCCACCAAATTCGGAGAGGCTCCGTACTCGAGCAGCAGCTGAATGCAGGAGCCCATCTGAGAGGCATTCGATCGTCCTGGCGATTGGCCTGGGCACCGCTGTCCAGGGCAGTGTGGAATTCCCGTATGTCCCGATTAGCGAGGGCTGCGCTCAACTGGCCCTGCGGATCGATGAAACCGCAGTTGTTAGAGCTCATTCTGCTGTCTGCAAAGAGTCAAGTGAGAATGGGGAGGATGAGCTATGTCTATGTGGGCTTTCGTTAATCTTATCCAACCCACGCTGCGTATGAGTAACTTATAATGCCGTTTCTATGAAAATTATGCCAGAACCCTCATTGTTAGAGCTCTTCTCTGGTCAATGGAGGGAGGTCTGACCCAACAGACGGTTTCTGTACAGACCTTGAAATGGCCGAAACAAAAGCATGAGAGTGGACCGACCCCCGCAACAAACGGTATTTGACAACGCTTCATGCTACGATGATTTTCACACAAATGACTGTCTGTCCATGGAGCTGGCCAGCAGCTGGAGGCAGAGCCACAGTCAGAGCCACAGTCACAGCCACATCCGCAGCCGAAAGCTACCCCACAGGTTTCTCGAAAAATAAAAACCAAATCTTCGTTTTGGGGGCAATTAAAGAAAGCGTCTTTAAGTGGTTTTTGTGGTACCCGAACTACAGACTTAATTTGCCCTCCCGTGTAGTTATTAAATTATAACAATCCAACTGAAGACAAGGTAAAACAAGGCCTGAGAAGTACTCAGGGAGTGGCTTGATTGTTCAAAGTGATCTACAAATTTGAATCAAGTTTGGTGTTCGATCTCGCTCGCCTTTTGGTATATCAAAATTTAACGATCATAAAGAATAATCATAAAATAATCGACACATCAATATCAATTAGCAATCAATTGGTTACGCTTTATGCTTTGAATACTGTTCCGAATGGAGCTTTAGATAAAGCCCTGGGCAGTGCTGAAATCTTGCGATTTATAGGGGGCTCTTTTCGTAAATTGCAAGGCGGCTTCTTCTGTGGGATCTGATCCCTCCAGCCGTCAGCTCAACGTCTTCTCCGCTCTGTTGTGTTCTGTTCTGTTCTGTTCCGTTCTGTCTGTTGTCTGCTTTGATGCTTGAAATGTGTGAGATATCGGCTAATCACACACGAGACCTGGCTAATTTGAATATTCCCCCACTGATTGTTTATCAATAGCCTACGAATTGGGAATCAGGAAACATCGTCTTCTCTTTTGTAGGTAGCTCTTCGGCTAATGTTGCTTTAGTATGCAAACAAATTGAGGATTGTAAATGACGCCCCTGGGGTCAAAATTTGTCGTTGATAAGATAAACAGAATCGCACAATCACCTTCCTTAATTGGCCCTTTATTTGATATTTTCTTGTCTCCCATCTTAACCTCTTCCCCATTCTGGTATTTGTTTTTCCACCTGAGTACGAGTAAGCAACTTCATTGTTTGTCCAAGCTGAAGCTCGACCCAAAGTCTTACTAAGACATCGGTTGACAGAATGGCGTAATATCACAATAATTAACAGAAAACTTAACAGCAAACGATTTCAAAAGTGAGCAACTCCTCTCTCAGTCGCATCTGACCCTAGCAAATAAGAGCACTACTTTCAGAAATATTGATGTAGTCAAGGTAATCTATACTTATTGCGAAAAGCTTCGGAAAACACAAATTGCCCTTAAACTCTTAAACATTTGCTTCATCTACGGAAACCAGTCGAAATCACAGAATATACGGAGTCTGGAGTGGAATTTTATTCCCCCTTCTCTTGGAGCTCACATATGTATATACTATAACACTCGTAAAAAAAAAGTACTCGTATCACTCTGGAAATTGAGAATAAAGTGTGTCACAAAGGAAAGAGAGTCCAACGACATTATTACTAGTTTTAAAAGAAAAATAATAATGAGACTATCTTCATTCGCGATTCGAAAACTGTTTCGACTTCTCATTTTTTCTTTAAGTGAATTTATATGTAAGATATTATTTAGAATATTGTTTATTCGTATTATTATCGCGGTGGCCTGGTATGTGTGCATACAAAAGTTCTTAATGTTACGGCTTATTTCTGCTGATTTTCTGCTGCTGCTTGAGTCGCGTCCGTATGCTGCTGTTCTCTCCTTTTCACTGCTTCGCTCGGTTCCTCTTCTTCTCTGTCCGTTGTTGATCTGCTGCTGTTACTACTGCTGTTGCTGCTGCTGTTACTACTGCTGTTGCTGCTAATCAGCTATTCCTCTGCTGCTGTTATTACTGCTGTTGCTTATCTCCGCTGCCCCCTCAATAGGCCAGCTGGCCCACTCCTTCTTACACTCGGTCATCCTGATTAGTCATCAGTCCCTGATGACCATGCGTCCTCGTTTTCTACAGAAAAGCTCCATAGTGTTCGATGTTCTTTTCCTTGACAAACTCCTCAAAGCTTGAAGATGTAAATTCTGCTCCACGATCGCTTACTATGCGTGCTGTATTACCAAATACATCAGACCACTCCCTTAACTTCTTGAGAACTTCGCCTGCTCCTGTTGTTTTTGTGGGATACATCCATACGAACTTACTGAAGCTATCAACCATTGCGAAGATGTACTTGTACTGCTTTGAAGTAGCATCCATAGGCCCAAGGTGATTCACGTGTATAGTATACAGCGGCTGTTATCCTTTGTCAATTTGATGCAGAAATCCCTCTTTTTTGCCAAGCTTTTTGTTGTAGATTATACATTTCATACAGTTTCCTATGATCTGCATTACTTTTCCTTCCAGATGTGGAATCCAATAGCTCTGCTGTACGGTATGCATTGTTTTTTGAGCGGCAAAGTGTCCTGCGTTGTGAGCGTCGGTTATTATTTCTTTTTCTAATGATATCGGTATTGCCAGCAAGTCCGTGCCTTGCACGACATTGTACACGAGACCAGCTTTCAACTTAAAGTTGTCATATGGTTTACTTTTCAAAATTTCGGAAACTGCTTTGAGCATCGTATCCTCCTGCTGGGCTTTCTTAATTCTTGCTGTGACTTCCGAAGATACCATCATGACATCAATTGGGTACCTATTCAGGCAATCCACATGCTTCAGCCGTTCTCCTGGTCTGTGTTCTACTTCAAAGTCGTAGTCCTGCAAGTACAGGACCCATTGGGCTACCTCCCGCGGAACGTCCTTCTTGCTTAACGTTTGCTTGAAAGCAGCGCAATCCGTTACGAGCTTAAAGTTGGTTCCAAGTATGTACTGACGAAATTTTTTGCACGCTAGGAAAATTGCTTTGGCTTCCTGTATATAGCTATGCTGTCGTGCTTCAGACTCCGAGGTTTTCTTACTCCAGAATAAGATCGGATGCAATTGTCCTTCGTGCCATTGTAACAACGACGCTGCAAACCCGTCCTTTGACGCATCAGTGTGTATCTCGGTTTTTGCATTCCTGCGATAAAGTTTCAAGACCGGCTCTTTCACCAATGCTTCCTTTAATGTAGCGAACGCCTGCTGCTCCTCCAGACTCCTTTTAAATGGGACATCTTTTCGCAGCAGATTGGTCAGTGGTTTGGCGATTAGCAAATAGTTTGTTATGAATTTACGGAAAAACCCAGTTAATCCTAAAAACGACTGCACAGCCTTTATGTTTTTCGGCATCGGGAACTTGCTGACGGCTTTGGTTTTCTCCAATCCAGGCTTGATTTCCCCTCCTCCAACTTGATGACCCAAAAATGTTATGGTCGACTGCAGAAATCGGCACTTCTTCCACTTCATCTTCAGCCCGTATTCAGCTGCAGCATCAAAAACCTTCTTCAGCTTTCCTAGGCATTCGTCGGCGGTTTCAACGTGTATAACGATATCGTCCATGTACAGGTCAAGAATGTTTTCATTTATAAGGTTTTGAAATACAAAACTTATAAAACGGATGAAAACTGCTGGCGAATTGCAAAAACCGAAAGGCGCAAGGTTGAACTCAAAGAGGCCTTCCTTCGTTATGAACGCCGTATATTTTTTGCTGCTTTCTTCCACAGGAACTTGGAAAAACCCATTTTCTAAGTCCATGATGGTGAACACCTTAGCATTTTCCAGTTTTTCCAGCACCTCTTCAACGATTGGAACGGGAAAGCAATCTTTCAAGACCATCTTGTTCAACTGACGATAGTCCACGCAGACCCGGCTGCTCCCATCCTTTTTCTTGACAATTACAGTCCGACTGGCGAAATTTGATGATGAGCGTCGTATTATCCCAGCGTTGGCCCATTCATCGATCTGCTGCTTGACAACGTCGGCTTCGCTGATGGCCACTCGACTTGGCGAATGTCGAAACGGCGCTATTTTCTCGTCCGGTACGATCTTCAGCATGATCGGGCACACTGCAGTCTGCTTCTTTTCAGTAAAGTCCTGAATCATTGATTGGACGGCATCTCTGAACTGCGATGGAATGTTTATGTCAGTATTTGCTTCGACCACGTTGTAAATACTTATCTGTTTGGTGTCCTCAGTTTCCTCCCCCGGCAGGGGAGAAAACTTATATCCTCTTGGCGTTGATGTCATTGTGAACTTGGATATAAAGTCGTGTCCAAGAAACAATTCGCATCCGACGGCATGATCGGCCACCACAAGGAATTTGTGTGCCAGTCGCATTCCGTCGATCTCCACTTCTGGCGTAAACTGCCCAGCGGAGCGTGTGATGTTGTTTCCAAGTCCCCTCAAAGTTGACGAGCTGGCTTGCAGATAGATACCACTCATTTTGCCGAACACTGACATCTTCAATAGGGAAACATCTGCACCGGTGTCTATGAGCACCTTGACTTGCACCTCGTTAATTTTAAGAGACTTCAGGCGTTTTTCCTCGTATGCAACGTTTACGGCAGCATCACTCGGGCAATACTTAGACATGTGTCCAGTCTGATTGCAGCGGAAACACTTTAATGCAGCTCGGCAATCCTTGCGTAGATGCTCCTGGGATCCACAATTGTAGCAGTGTTGCTTCCTTTCATATTTGGTGAAATTGGACTTCTTTCCGAACGGCTGTGAGTCTTTTTGTTTCGGGGCCAAACCCCCATCAACCACGAGCGTTCTTTCGTAGATTTCGTACTTCTCTCGCAGCTGCTTGTATGAGCTGCATCCATACAAGGTGTACTTATAATCCGTTTTTAAATTCAGTCCGTCGACAATGTATCGAATCACCGACTCCGTGTCTGTTGTCCCACGTGCAGCAATGCGTTTCATCTGTAGTATATATTCGTGAAAACTTTCGCCGGCCATCTTCACTCGCATAGACAATTGATTGTGAATTTGCGCACTGCATAAACGCTCACACTCAAACTCCTGTAAAAGTTGGTGACGCAATTGGCCGTACTCATACACTGCTGTGGACTCGAGAAAAAGAGCGGCTGTACCTGTCATTTTTGCTCGGGCTTGCACGTATTTTTGTTTGTCATTTAGTCCGTATGCTTCAGCGTTTAGCTCGAAGTTAATAAACGACTGCTGTACCGACATATTTTCTCCGTTGAATTCTGGAATAATTTTGGCAAAATTTTCCACTACCAGCTTTGCATCATTTTTCTTGTCTATTTCATCAGCATTTATTTTCATCGAGAGCAGTTGAACCAGCTGTTGGAGCGTCTGTGTGTTTTCTTCTAGGAGTGTTGACCTCATCGCTTCCTCGTTCGCGTTTTGCTGCATATTCCCGGCTGGTGGTCCACTTGTATTTTCCATTATAATTCTACTGCGCAATACTCTTGTGGGCAGCCGGCTTGAAACAACCCTTTTTTCTCGGTTCTTCTTTTCACCCACTCGCTGTCTCGCTTCCTCTGCTTGCTGCTTCTGAGAGTCTAATGCGCAGTTTTTTTGCACCGAATTCTTGCTTTTCCGTCTCGCTTCGTCTGCTGCCGGCTTCTGAGACATGAGCCACACAATTTTTGATTTTTTCCACTTTACACAGGCAGTACGCGACTGGTTGAGCCCCCAAATGTAAGATATTATTTAGAGTATTGTTTATTCGTATTATTATCGCGGTGGCCTGGTATGTGTGCTTACAAAAGTTCTTAGTGTTTCTGCTGATTTTCTGCTGCTGCTTGAGTCGCGTCCGTATGCTGCTGTTCTCTCCTTTTCACTGCTTCGCTCGGTTCCTCTTCTTCTCTGTCCGCTGTTGATCTGCTTGTGTTACTACTGCTGTTGCTGCTGCTGTTACTACTGCTGTTGCTGCTAATCAGCTGTTCCTCTGCTGCTGTTATTACTGCTGTTGCTTATCTCCGCTGCCCCCTCAATAGGCCAGCTGGCCCACTCCTTCTTACATATATTTATAAACCTTTCAGCCCTGTTCTTCTTTCTGTCTGTGGGAACATCTGGAATTTGGAGACTGAGAGAGCTGGAGCCTAGGAAATTGCCCAACAAAATTTGCTCTGAGTTGCACACCGAATCCTCTACTAAAGTTCTTTGTGTTGGTGCAGCTGCAAAAGTGAAATCAGCAAATGACAACACTTCGGAAAGAGTAAGTAGAAGGGGGACAGACGTGATTAATGTAAAGTTTTTAACGCGATAAACTGAATATGTATATGTCCAGCTGCACAGGATCAGCCGCGTTTCTCCGATCGTCTGTCAATAATTTATACTATATACGTACTGTCTTACACTGCTATAACATTCTCACATGATATTTTACCATACCCTTCCCTAATACGTGATGTGATCAGATCGAGAGACCCTCTAGCTGCGTGGGAGGAGGAGAGCAGAGTAAACACTAAACTAAATTGCTTGTCCATAAAGTCTGTTTTTTGGCAAACTGTGCTTGGATTGTTTATCCAATTTATGGCATTATTATACCCGATACTCGAAATGAGTATTGGGGTATATTAGATTTGTGGTAAAAGTGGATGTGTGTAACGTCCAGAAGGAATCGTTTCCGACCCCATAAAGTATATATTCTTGATCAGCATCAATAGCCGAGTCGATTGAGCCATGTCTGTCTGTCCGTCTGTCCGTCCGTCCGTCTGTCCGTCCGTCCGTCTGTCCGTCCGTCCGTTTGTCCGTCCGTCCGTCTGTCCGTCCCCTTCAGCGCCTAGTGCTCAAAGACTATAAAAGCTATAGCAACGATGTTTTGGATCCAGACTTCTGTGATATGTCACTGCTACAAGAAAATTTCAAAACTTTGCCCCGCCCACTTCCGCTCCCACAGAGGGCGAAAATCTGTGGCATCCACAATTTCGGCGATACGCAGAATCGTAGAAGATGACTATATCTTCTAGAGGGCGAATTCTGAACCAGATCGTATAATTATTATAGCCAGAATCAAGAAAACAATTTCATTCTTTCTTGCTCTGTCTCTCTCTAACACACAGGTTTCATGGTCGGTTTTGCCAATTGCAAAATATGAGTTCAAGGATCTCAGAACCCATAAGAGCTAGAGCAACCAAATTTGGTATCCACACTCCTGTGATATTGGACCTTGACCGTTTTGGGTCAAAATTTCGCCACACCCCCTTCCGCCCCCGCAAAGGACGAAAATCTGGGGATATTCAAAAATCTCAGAGACTATTAAGGCTAGAGCAACCAAATTTGGTATCCGCACTTCTGTTAGATCTTGCTATAAAACGTGTATCTCAAAATTTCTTCTCACCCCCTTCCGCCCACACAAAGGACGAAAATCTGTTGCATCCACAATATTGCACATTCGAGAAAACTAAAAACGCTGAATCATAGATAATGACCATATCTATCAGATTGCTGAATCTGGATCAGATCAGATCATTTTTATAGCCAATAGGAACAAATCAATTTGCAGTGGCTACGCAGCGCCCGACGTCACGCTCAGACTGATTTTCTGTCTCTCTCGCACGCACTCTTTGTCGTGTCGTTTAATATTAGCGGCGTCTGCCGGAGGAAAGCCATACTAACTTAGTATCGGGTATAACCGTAGAGTTGCGGTGTCCGCAGCAACTCACAACGTTCCCCCTCGTTTCATTTTTAATGTGTAACGGTTGCTGTTGGGCAATACCGATTCAAAATAGGTTATCGCTATGGTGCTCGGATATCGCATGCAATAACCTTGCGCCAATTATCGCTGCAGGGCATAGTATAGTTGGGGTGGGTGCAAGCAAGCTCGAGGTAGGGAACAGCTGAGCTGAGCTGCCGTAAGTGCTGTGCAGCGCATCGCAACGGAGCTTTCGACGCCGAGATTTAAGATCGGTAAGCTCTTATTTAAGCAGTGCAAAAGCACCAGAACGTTCTCTTTCGAAAATTTGAATCTGTGCAGCCGGTGGTTATCTCCGCGTCGGTAGCAAATATATAACTAAATCGACCACGTGTAAGCCCAAAAGAAAAGAAAAGAAATAAGTGCCACAAAGACAAACCGAAAAGAAATAAAACGGAACGGGGAAAATCCCACACGGTGGGCGCGCCGCAAAAATCGGGCGAAAACTAATAACCGTGCGCCGAGAAAACTGGCAAGAAACTACCCTGGCGAAAAGTGCATATTTGCCTCGCCTCGCCAGCAAGTGTTGTTCTTGTTGCAAACCCGTGCGTCCCGCAGCTCTGCCAGGAGAACCCAACGCTCGTGTCTCCGTGGAAAAGTCCGAAAAACCGGTATGTTTAAGTGCCCTGTAGGGAAAATTTAGATTTTTTTCTTAGCCCTCGTGGTTTTGGTTCTGTTTCGCCCATAGGGCCCTGTCCCCGAGCGGTAGCCACCCGTCTCTCCCAAAGTTCTGCCCCACCCACACCAAACTCCCACCCTTGACGGGAGTACTCTTCGGAGTCGACCTTGGTGTGGGGCCGAGATTTTTTTTCCCTTTTGGAGTCGTTGAAGCATCCACCTGCCCGGCGACATAACCTCCACCGGCCATAACCCTTGCGCCGGACGCAGATTTCGTAGCATAGTGTAGTTTTAATTGTAATTTTTTTTTTGGTTCCTTCTGAGCACTTATATGCCTATGTAACTTTCCTTAACTCTGCGTCACAGTCCTACCTCGATAGGCGGGAATGTGAAAGGTCCCAAAACGGAATTTATTTTTGCGGGTTGGAGACCGAAAAACTTAATCATAAAGTAACAGACTACAAAAAAAAAAAAAAAAAAAAAAACCTTTTTCATACCCCCCCCCCCCCCCTATTTACCAATCCCCCTCCGACCAGGGCACACATTAACATGGTTTCCACAGCTCCACAACGAAAGGCGCCTTCAGCGAGGGACCACTGTATTAAAGCCGTAAGTGACCCAATTTCAATTTTCTCCTTTGCGCCTGTCTTCGTCAAAATCTAAAACGCATGCGCAGCGGCCAGCCGCTGCTGATAAGAGAGCGCAACGCTTGCGTTCCACACGCTCGAAGCTTTTCGGTCTCTTCGGTGCCAATTCTGCTAAGCTTGCCTTGCTCGCATTCCCTGTGTTTGTAGGAGGGCGGATCACCGGAGCGGCTTTCCAGCGACGAGTGGGAAAATATCCAAAAGAAGAAGTCAGGGTTGTTCCAATAAATATGTTCCTTGTATTTCGGTATATATGTATGTGGACTGTAGGTGCGCGTATGTGCACGACGACAGCTTGTAGCGGGGTGGGAAACGTAACTAAAACTAGGCCTTACGATCTATGCTCCATGATGGCTTGAGCGCCGGGTGGATCGTGGGTCGTAAAGTCTCCCGAGCGCCCCTCCGAGCGCGCGAGAGCGAGTTGAGACCGGAGCGCACGAAGTTGGCACAGTGCGCGGCAATCGTCTGCTGCTGGCCTGAACATCCTCCCCCCCCTGCAGGATGCAAAGCCCAATCGGTGTCTATGGCTGTGTGCATGCACCGGATACGATCCATCCGAACACCGTGCTCTGGGCCACAGGAAGGCCGGCAGGTTGGATCACTTTCGGGTAGACGTCGGCGCCTAAGACCAGAGAGATGGTGGCTGGTCGATGGAATTGCGCATCTGCGAGCTTCAGGTCGTCAAATCGAGCCCGGATCGTATCGCTCAAAGGTCGGATCGGCGTGCGGATGCGCAAACGGGGCTCGACCTTCAGGATGGCTTCCAGTCGGAAGTCGCCCGTCTTGGTACGAATGACCGCGGTGCACACCTTCTCGTTGCCAACGCGCGTAGTGGGTATCGTGAAGGCGGAGGCCAATGAGTCGTCAATGCAGCTCACCGGCGTGCATGGGTCGATGAGCGCGCCCGTTTCGAAATCCTTCGAGCCCGTATCCAGGACCACCAGCGCCGTCGGGAGGATATTGAGGCTCCTATGTTGTAGAAGGGAGCTTACGGAGGGCGCCGGGGTTCCTACGACGGGGCGGTTCACGGGGTGACGGGGACGGCACTCAGCTTGAGCCGCTGGGCTCGCAAACGATGAGGTCGCGGTTCCTACGACCGGTCGGCTGACGGGCCGACGAGGACGGCGTTCGGCGTGAGCCGGCGTAGATGGCGGCGGTGCAGCCAGGTCTGGACGGGATGGGCGACGAGGGCGGCGTCCGGCGTGGGCCGATGTAGCTGTCGACTGTATTCGCGAGGCTGAGCGGGCTGGACAGCGAGGCGCGGAGATGTGGAGTAGCGTGTGGTGCTTCTTGCCACACACCCCGCACAGCCCGCCACTGAGGCAGTCCTTCCCGGAGTGCTGGTGCGCCAGGCAGTTGGCGCAGTATTTGTTTCTCAGGACGGCTCGGAGCCTCTTCTCAGGGCTCAGGCGCAGAAACGCATGGCAGGTCCGTAGCGGGTGTATTCCTGAGCAGACTCGGCAACGGTAGGTGCCTCTACCCCGTGGATGCCGGCTCTCCCCGGTGCGGTTGGCGCGGGGACGTGGGGCCATATCTGGGTGCTGAGAACTAAATTGAAATAAGGGCGTCGAAGACACATTAGTAACGATCTTGGAACGGGTGAGAGGCACATTTAAGACATTGGAAATTGCCGCCCGGTTACATAGACTGGCAGGGCTATGTTGATCTAAGGACGGATTCACCTTCGAGTTCAGGCTTGAATTCGGACCGGAGCGTAGAGCTTTCATACAGTGCATATTTTGGAAGTATTTCCGTCGGTCAGGAGACCGTTCGAGAACTTCTGCGGAGGGAGCTGGAAGGAAATTGCTGTCGTAAAAAGACCCCGAGTCTTCTACCAGTGTGATAGGTCGTCTGGAAATTTGACTCGAGAACGATGAACGATGCCTAGGAGGACTGCACTCGTGCCGGAGGCGAAATATGACTGAACGTTTGGCTGGGCTTCGGACGAACTTGGATTTTGTACGCTTGGTACTCGTAGATCTAGCTCGGGCCACGCTGAGGAATTTTGTGCCGTTGTGGAAATCGCCTCGCTGGAGTTTGCTGGATTGCTACGGTGCAGAAGCGTATGGTGCCGGTCTCCACAAGTTATGCAATTGTGGGCGCTTTGGCATGCTCGTATCTGGTGGCCCCTTGCAAAGCAGTTCAAACAAAGCTGCTTTTGCTGAATGTAGTCGGAGCGAGCGCCAGCGGGCATTTGAAGGAAGTAAGGGCATAACCGGATTGGATGATACTCTTTGGAGCAGAGATCACACGTGCTCCTCGTTTGATTCACTGTGGTCTCAAACGAGTGGGCACTCCTAGGATAAGGACTTCCTTGAGACCGAAACGGATTGCTTCTCGAATTGTCTGCAGTGCGTATGCTCGCCCTGGAGTGGGCCTGAGTTTCCATGCCTGGATGGTCGTCCTCGGTCACTTCGAGAGACAGGTACCGCTCCACCAGGAACTTGTCCATGGCGTGCCAGGCGGGAATTTCGGACTTGTGCGTCACGGATTGCTCCCAAAGCTCTAAGGTCATCTTTGGCAGCTTAGCGGAAATGAGGTACACTAAAACTCCGTCAGCGAAAACGCTGTCTGTGGAGACCTCGGAATGGGTGAGTGTCGTGAGGCACTTGTGGACGGCCCTCTGGAGCTCTTTTAGCGCTGCTGCTGACTCGGTATGGATTTGGGGCAGACTGAAGAGGATCTTCAGCTGAGCCTCTTGTTTTGGAAACGCTCACGGAGGGCGTTCCATGCGGACGCGAAACCCTCGTTCGTAGGGGGAGCCTGGGCCACTAGGTCGTGGGCTTCACCGCTGGTCTTTTTGTTGAGGTGAAACAGTTTTTCCACTGGAGCCAACCTTGGGTTTTCTATGTAGATGGCGGTGAACAGGTCTCGGAACGTGGGCCACTGCTGGAAGTCCCCACTGAAAACTTCAGTGTCACATGGAGGGAGGCGGCAACCGCCGGAAGTCGGCACTTGAACGGCCAGTTGCGGCGTGTGAGGGACAGTCGGGGGCTCGAGCTGATCGTTCAGTTCGGCCAGGCATTGCGCGTAGACCGCGTAGCAGTCATCGTACATCTCTTGGGCATAAGCTACACCCTCTGCATCCTCTTCCGCCATCGTCACCGAACAGGCCGCGAACTCCGCGTCCACCTTTGCCCACAGGCTTCGGAGTTGTTCTCGATGAACTTGGGAGAGCGAGCGGGTTGGTGTGCTAGCATCTGGAGCGCTGAGCTTCTGGTCGAAGCGGGTCAGTCTGCTTGCGGCCAAGGCAAACTTAGACTGTGCGGAACTGGCGGCCATAGTGCTAGGAGCCGTGCGAGGGACTCCCGAGGGGAGCAACAAATCCTCGAAGGCATGTGGTGCGTGAGCCCTGGACGTGGTCGGACCTCGCTCAGCTGGGGCCGGACGGGAAGATGTGGACGTAGTGGCTGAGCCGTTGGAGCTGGGTGGATGGGTCAAACTCAGCGAACTCACCCGCTTAAACTTCTTGCGAGATTTCTTCTCAACAGTGGGCATGTTTTGCTGATGGATCGTGGATATGTGGTTTTGGTGGAATTTATTGCGAGTATTTAAATTTTGGAAATAGTACACCGTGGCCGGAATATATAGATATAAATACTACGATTGAACTACGGTTGAAAACAATATACTCTCGAAATGCAGGGTAGCGCGTCACTTGGCGTTCCGTTACAGTCAAGCGCGGAACCGAAAAATATTCTCCCAACAACTACCAACGCAGGCAAACGGTGGAGAAGCGAAAGCGAAAAGAAAAACGAAAAGAATGCACCGCTGCTGCTGCTCGTATGTGTGTATGTATGGCTGTAAGTGCTATGTACCACGGCTTGGGTTGAAGAGATGTCAAACAACGGGTAAAACGGTGGATAACCGTTTTATATACAATATGTATATTATATAGATGTGCAAGAATATGCTAATTTAAAATGCGTACGTATAGATATGTAAGATAAATACATACATATGTATGTGCAGTATGTATGGATCGTTATTTTGTTGGTAGTATAATTAGTTAAATAAGGAGGCGCAGTGATTTATTTTCTTTATTTATAAAACCGAACCGACGGAACGTTGAGCATGGAAAAAAAAAACAATAAACCAATTGCAAGCATATGAATTTATGATTGTTGTCAGCCGCTTGGATTGCGTTGCGATGTGTACATGTGCTTGTATGCATGTGCATATGTCAGCGACCAAAGCTCAGCTGGTAGCTGGGAGAGGTAGGAATATATACACTGGATCGGAGGTTGACCGCAGGAGCTTTCTCGGATCAAATTAAACCTTTGGAGAAGTAGGTGGCCACAACCGTTGGCAGAACGAAGTATGGTTTAATTTGGAGCTAGAGCGAGAAATGAATACATATGTATGTACATATGTATGCCACGGGTACTCGGACTGGGATGGAAAACTCGCACAAAATCACTGCCCGGGTGTTGGGCTTACTTATCTTGAACTTAGAGCGATCCGCCGATGCTGGCTGGGGTAAGCTTCTCCTTATGGGGAAGGCGAAGATCCGGCTCGAAGGACCAATGTTTGTAGGAGGGCGGATCACCGGAGCGGCTTTCCAGCGACGAGTGGGAAAATATCCAAAAGAAGAAGTCAGAGTTGTTCCAATAAATATGTTCCTTGTATTTCGGTATATATGTATGTGGACTGTAGGTGCGCGTATGTGCACGACGCCAGCTTGTAGCGGGGTGGGAAACGTAACTAAAACTAGGCCTTACGATCTATGCTCCATGATGGCTTGAGCGCCGGGTGGATCGTGGGTCGTAAAGTCTCCCGAGAGCCCCTCCGAGCGCGCGGGAGCGAGTTGAGACCGGAGCGCACGAAGTTGGCACAGTGCGCGGCAATCGTCTGCTGCTGGCCTGAACACCCTGCATTCTTTTAATGCATGGAAACGTAGCCAAGCCATACACTAACCAACATTGAAAAAAAATCTCCTCAACACAGAAAAAAAAAAAAAAAATAAATTTATAATGTTTAATTAAATTTCGTTTTGGCTCACCATTGCTGATCGCTGGTAGGACCCCCGCTGCTTTTGAAAATTTTTTTGATTTTTATTTTTTTTCCGTTATACATACCTAATTTACTTATTTCGAATATCCTATATTATATTCCTATCTTTTCTATTTATACTCCACCGTTTATATATACCTATATCTATAATTTTTTTTTTCCTCCTTAGGGATTAAGCCTCCTATTTTTTTTCATTCCACTAATTTTTTTTCTTGAGTTGCCTGCTGATTGTAGTTCAATACTTGTGTTATTTTTGGAAGTGAAACTTGGTTTTCTAGTTTTTGATTGAAGCAACATGTCTATGAGGAAGTACAACGAAATATATTGAATTTTATTAGCAATGAACATGGAGTAGACTTATAATTTCCTAGGGACAGGGTGCCGTAATGGGGTAGGGTAAGAATTTTAGCGATATCCAGAACCTTTGCACCACTGGAAATCATGGAAGGGTGGGTATAGAATCGTGTGGGTCGACTTCCATCGCAAGACCTCACGCCCGCGAGAGTTTGGAACACGCCGACGAAAGCCCCTAGTACTTTCGGGTACGCCCTATGATTGTGCCATTTAATGTCCGTTATGCTCGGAATAGGCATAGTGTTGTTTTCGGAGTTCGCTCCCGGTAGAGTCACGGGATTCTAAAAAATTTAAAGTTTATGTAGTAGGAGTCGAGACGCGGTCAAACGAACCCCCCCAAGTTACCGAATGAGCACGGAACCAAAGAATCGCCCCCGGCCGTGACCTTGACATCCCCTCCAATCCATCCCCTACTCACGTATAGAAATATATCGTGGAAATGTTACAGAAATTTTTGGCGCCCAACGTGGGGCAGGTTTTTTTTCAATGCTAGCTACTGTCTATACCCAGTTGGACGCGAGGGTGTAACGTTGTTATATAAATTTTTGGCGCCCAACGTGGGTCACTAGCCAAAGTTATAGTGACAGTAAAAAGTATTGGTAACTTTAGCAACAAAATCAGCTATTGGCTCGTCCCACCTATTGCTCGTTTGTATTCATATGCTTAATGCTGACTTTAGTTTATAAAACGAATATTGCGGATTCTGCTTGGATCCTAATACTGGTTGTTCCTCTGAGTTTTATGGGGAAGTCGTCGAGTCTACGACGAAGGGAAGCTTGAGTGATCATCCGGAATTGAGAAAGTAGTTCCCATGTTGACGCATCCTGTCGGGCTAGTCAAACTTGTTGTCTGGAATGTGTATATATGCTGCTTGCGTATTAATACCGAACAAGCGAGATTGGTTTAGGTCGCGTCCTCCAAGCTACAGTTAATTCAGCGGATATTAGTTTCAATAGATTGAATTGTGAGGTTGATTCGGATTTGGTATTGTTACTCTTTGCGCATAGCATACGGTTGCATACAATTGCAGAATATTGCATATTTGGTTTCGGCCGGATATCAGAACTGATTGTCCCTGTACGGGTGATGGAAGCACAGAGATGGCGGTGCCAGATTTGGTCTTCACTCATACCCTTACCATTGGCGGGTATTATTCCAGCGGCAGCGGTGGCTGCATATGGTTGTCTGGAACTAGCGCGTATGCTGCTTGCGTATCCTTGCCGAATCATATGTGGACACTTAAACCAGTGCACTGATACTAAGACAATGCAAATTAGAAACCATAGCCCAAACAAAATCAATTCTTTTGTCGCTGTTCTAAAGATTCGCAACTCCTATCCCTATCTTATTATGTCACCCATTAAATGTCACCCTAGGAAAATTTTGGTAGAATATAGCAAAAAAATAAAAAAAAAAAATCTTATAAAAAATGCCGCTGCGACATAGTCCTCAGCAAAACAATCCGCTGAGTTCGGAAAACTTTTGCGGCATTTGTTGCTCCGAAATGTCCAATACTCAGCCGTGTTTTTGTACTCCGTGCAATCACGTTTTCCATAAAGCATGTCTGGAAGAATGGTTCCCTCATCACGATGATTGTCCGAACTGTAGCCGAGTATGTACGTTATCTCAAGCAAAACTAGTTGTTGGCAATTGTTCTCCAAACAAGCCGCAGCCGGAACCAACAGAATTACCCGGTCCCTCGGGAATTACTACTCGAAGTCTTGCCAAAGCTTTGGAGGTCGTACAGACCCCGGCAAATGGACATTTTCAGCCAGAGACGGGAAAGATATTCGACGGAAATGGCAAGAATACCCAATTAAGCCAAATTCCAACTGTAGGTTCAGTCCCGGTAAAACGAACCACTAGGCCAACTCGTTCCAAAAGAACTCGAGCACCAGCCAAAAAGCAGGTCCCGAAGTTCCCGCCAGGTCGATCTTCCGGTCAGGAAGTAGAGTGTTTGTCGGGATTGGATGCTAGCCGTAGCTCCAACCAGACTGAAGCTCCGTCAGCTAATGTCGCCACTCAATCTAGCCCTTGGGAAGCACCCAATGCACGGACAGCCCCTCTAAGCCAGGGGTTGGACTTGGATGTCCTCCAACAGATAATTAAGCGCACTGTGGCCAGAGCCATATCCACTTTGCAGATTCAGCCGCCAGCGAGTCCGCAGGAAGGGGATGCGAGGCCAAATATCCCAACACCAGTTTCATGTATAAACAGCATGACTAGCCTGCGAACGGCCAAGACGGCCAACATTATGCAAAAGGGGAATGTTCCTTTTGATGGTTCTACCGAAGGTTTAGGGGTAGAAGAATTTATTTACCGAGTCAAAACTGTTCGGAGCAGAACCCAGCCGATTAGCTGCTTGCCAAATAGCACCTAATTCTTGGCCCTCCGCCGCTTATTTTGTTTGTTACTTATGTCTATGTCACTCATTTGTTTGTTAAAGCTTTGCGCTTGCTTGCCCTGTTAAACGCTCTCTGCCAGCTCGCTCTTCGCTATCTCCGCTTTGCGTCTGCCTACCGACGTCGGCAGAGCGAAGCTGCGCTTAGCGATCGGAGCGGCAATGTAAAGGGCAGGCAATCCACACTTGCAATTTGGATGTCACGCATTAAAGAACATATCGTAATTTTATTTCTGCGCCGAGTTTTATTTAATTCGAAATAATGAGTCGGCCGATTGGGGATAAAAAACATTATCTCCACATAAAATTTGGTGACCCCGACCTGATCTCTGAGTTGCAGTGTCAATTAATAATCATTCGCGATCGACATTCGTTAGCCCTAGCAAATTTTCGGCGGTTAAGCACAATTCGGTGCTAAAACACACTTACATACACCTACATACACGCATTGCTGGCTATTAATTTCTCTGTCGCGACAATTCGGTCAGTGCAGTGCGGTAGGCAGTGCAGCGAACTCACTAATACACACAAGCGGAGTACAAAGCGGAATCGGACAGCTCGCAAAGCCGCACAGCTAAAGGCATTAGCTGTAATCCCTTTGCTTTCGGTTCCCACGTTTATACGTATACAGGGTGTCTTTTTCGGTCGTGCTGAGTGACTCTTTTAAAACCTCAACATGGCAGCACCTGAGCCTACCAATGTCGCGAACGCAGCAATGCCGAGTGATGTAGATTTCTACAAGCACAAGGCCGAGTCCATCGCGCGCCAACTAAAGGCCATGGATCGCTTTCTCACCAAGGAAGAGCTTGCCGAGTTAGATGAGGCAGAACTTCAAGCTCGCTTAGAGCAGATCGAGCGAATGAATGCGGATTTCGATGCCGCTCAAACGAGCCTTGACAGGCTGGACTTCCTGCAGTTAGCCCATGATGCCCGGCTGGACTTTTCGAATGTTTATGTCAAGGTTAGGTCCAGGCTGTCGCGGGAGTTGATGGCTGCTCGCACGGTAAATGTTGCCAATTCAACGGCTCGGAATACTCTCGAGGGGAATTCGTCGTTGTTCGCCTATAATAGTATAGGCCGTTCTCGAATGCCCGAGTTGCAGCTTCCGCGATTCGGTGGGAACTACATGGATTGGCCAGAATTCCACTCGATGTTCTCGACAATGGTGCACAAAGATCATCGTATACCAATCATCGAAAAATTCCAATATCTTCGTGGATGTCTAGATGGTGCTGCGCTGGATACGATTCGTTCCTTTGAACTTTCTGAGGAGAATTACGACAAGGCGTTGAATTTACTAATGTTGCGATTCGATAATAAACTGTTACATTTTCAGGCACACGTCAAGGCTATTTTCGGGCTGCAAGGGGTGGAGAAGGGCTCGGCTATCGGCTTGCGCGCGCTCAGCGACAAAATCAATTCGCACTTGCGTGCACTTCAGACCTTGGCGACCCCGCAGGAGATATCCGATGGGTTGCTGATCTTCATCTTAGGCACGAAATTGGACCACAAGACCAAGGAGAAATGGGAAGAGAACTTGCCGACGTCAGGGTTGCCTCGGTGGTCAAGCATGGCCTCATTCTTGGAAGCTATGGTAACAATTCCTAGCCAGCAGGTGGGAGAAGACAAACCTGTCACCCTTATCACCTTCAGTAACGACCATCCTAACCCCATATGTAACCATTGCAATTCCTCCGAGCATTACATATCTAAATGTCAGGAATTCCTGAATCTCTCTGCGTTTGAACGATACAAAGAAGCAAAGAAGAGCCGCTTGTGTTTGAACTGCCTCAACAAAGGCCATGAATTGCAGAGGTGCAGGTCAGGACTTTGCAGGCATTGCCAGGCCAAACATCACACGCTACTCCACATTCCATCGGGAACTGGTGCTTCATCTTCCTCTTCACCGGCCAAGGAATCGATCCAGCAAGAGGCCGCGACTGTGCTTCTAGCAAGCGGGTGTTCTAGCCCTCCCCCCTCGATCCAGAAATCTCAGCCTAGCCAGAACGTGTTGCTACCTACTGCCCTCGTCCATGTAACAGATCGTTATGGAGCACTTATCCCATGTCGTGCCATTTTGGATTCTGCATCACAGGCAAACTTTGTAACATCTAGACTTGCTAATCAGTTGCAGTTGGATCATCGCTCGTCTTATGTTCACATCTCTGGAATCGGAGATTCCATTCTACCTTCGAGCAAGTCTGTACATATAGTTGTACAATCCCAGGACGCAAGCTATCGAGCTTCCTTCGCTGCAATTGTCACCAACTCAATTACGGCAATACAGCCTAACTTCGGCGTAGACGCAAAGGATTGGCCAATGCCGAATAATCTAAAACTAGCTGATCCTA
Organism: Drosophila miranda; assembly: GCF_003369915.1. NCBI lineage: Eukaryota > Metazoa > Arthropoda > Insecta > Diptera > Drosophilidae > Drosophila > Drosophila miranda. Next base: position 6,601,284 of record NW_022881625.1, on the reverse strand, counting down.
ATTTCTCCAAGCCCCAACGTATCGATCTGTTGATAGGTTCTGGTTTGTTCTTCGATTTAATGTGCGTCGGACAGATTCGACTATCAACCCAATTGCCAACATTGCAGGAGACAAAACTTGGTTGGATAGTATCAGGAAGCATTGATAGCTCGGAGAATAAGCGTGCAGCTTTAGCCGCTTTTGAAAATTCCTCGTGCATCTCTATTGACGATTTTCGACCCACAACGCTGGAGTACCAAAACTTAGAGCAGCAATGCAGGAAGCAGCTGCTCGAGTGCCAGGTGCAAGTGGAAAAACTGCGATCGGAGAATCAGGAACTGCAGCGCGAACTTTTCCATATATTAAAAACCTACATATCCACGCCAAATGAAATTCAACTTTCAACAGTTTCTACATTGCCAAAATTTCTGCCATTCTATGCAATTACAGGGGCTCCCGATGATCAAGACGTAATCACGACAAGCCGCCTTCGTAAAGAAGCGCCTATTGCTGCGTTCGACGATCATCCCAGCGTAGCCGCCAGCTGCGCCCAAGCAAGCATCTTCAAGAGGGCCGTTGGAAAAATAGCGGTTCTGCCCCTTCAGGATGGATCTGTTGAAAGCCTTTGCCTTCCAACGGGGGGTGAATGTTCGGAGCAGAACCCAGCCGATTAGCTGCTTGCCAAATAGCACCTAATTCTTGGCCCTCAGCCGCTTATTTTGTTTGTTACTTATGTCTATGTCACTCATTTGTTAGTTAAAGCTTTGCGCTTGCTTGCCCTGCTAAACGCTCTCTGCCAGCTCGCTCTTGGCTATCTCCGCTTTGCGTCTGCCTACCGACGTCGGCAGAGCGAAGCTGCGCTTAGCGATCGGAGCGGCAATGTAAAGGGCAGGCAAGCCACACTTGCAATTTGGATGTCACGCATTAAAGAACATATCGTAATTTTATTTCTGCGCCGAGTTTTATTTAATTCGAAATAATTAGTCGGCCGATTGGGGATAAAAAACATTATCTCCACAAAAACATTAACCGATGAAACCTTGGATAGCGATTTTCTCGGCCTTTGCAAACATTTGCACATCTTACTGGTTGGCAAAGCGCGCGATTGGTATTGGAGATACCACAAGCAGGTAGATCGCATCGTTTGGACAGAATTTTGTGCAGCTCTTAGACAACAATATAAAGACTATCGTTCTGAGTTTATGAGCAAGGAATTGATTCGAGCTCGAAAGCAACACGTCGGAGAACCCTTCGTCGCTTTTCACGACGCCGTGGCTATTCTTATAGATAAATTTGGCATTAAAATGGCGGAAGAGGAATTAATAGAAAAATTAAAAGCAAATTTGCTTCCTGAAACCCGTCACAAAATTTTATATCAGTCCATTAGCTCAGTTGGTCAATTGAGAAGATTAGTACAGATGCATGAAAATCTAGTGCAGGAGTTACAGAAATCTGACAAGTCTCGGCCACCGGTCGGCCGTCGTTCGATACATAGTCTGGAGGAATCGCGCCCTGAAAGCGATCAAGAAGAGTATGAGGATATCAGCGTAGAGGCCATTCAAAGTTCGACGGCTAAGCGTTCTTGTTGGAATTGTGAGGAGCTTGGACATGTGTGGGAAAATTGTATGGCAGATAGGCGGATATTTTGTTACGGCTTGTAGTAGCCAGCACAAAATATAGGGAATTGGTTATCTTCTTTCGTCTCGTGAGACCCCCTAGTGATACTTCGAACGATCAAGCTTTAGCCGCTCTTAAGGTTGGATCAAAGCCTTAGCCGCTCTTAAGCCCGAACGCCCACGAACACATACAAGCGACGGACAGTGGGAAGCATAGACGGCAATCGTACGATTGCACAGTTAAGCTATGCTGTGCATTAGACGATCGTTGTATGCTGCTGCGAATGTTCTGGATCATACGATTGCACAGTTAGTAAAAAGCTCAAAAGCTCTGCTGCACTGGCTACTCAGTCCATCGTCTATTACTGCTTTGAACAATATAAGAAAGTTGATCGATCTGTAAAGACGTGATAATTTCCGAGTGCGAGCAACATACATATTGCACACACATATATATAGTGCTATCCGGAAAATATATATATTTCCACAAATATATGCTGGAAGCATATAGTTACAAGTGCCGTACAGTTCAGTGGTCAGTGAATGACAAGAATTTAGTGCAGATATATTTGGGAAAAGAGGTACGTTTTCATATTAGTGCCGTGCACGTGCTGACATAACCTATGTTGCAGGGAGGTGTACCTAAGCTGCCCCATCGCGGTATAGTCTCGAGAAGACTACCCTGGGAGCTGGCTTAGGCGAACAGTTGTCGAGGTTTCTCCAACCCCATCCATAATTCATCTTTTCTGGACCTTATATTGCCACCAAGTCGGAATCTCCAAAGATCCAAGTGGAACAGATCAGCCTTAATCGCCAAGAATATTTAGTGCTGCTCAGACATAAATAACTAAATACAAGCTTGGCGGAAGATTCGTCAGTACGGCCCGGAACCATATACATCGCACCTGTTGACCTCTAACCAACTTCAGGCGGTCAACAGTCTACAAAGCAGCAGCACAGGATCGAGTTTTGTCCAATTTACATTTAATTCATTATCAAGTTCCAACGCATAAACATCAGCAGTTTAACGTAATGTAACTGAAACTTTATTAACACCCCTCTTTGATGTTACGCGCGTACATACCTACATACATATGTGCATATGCACACTAAATTGTCTTCGTTTGCTACCTTTTGGTTCAATTTTCGCGATAGAGCATAACAATTAAATTTCTGTCTGTATTATGAAAACCAAAACAACTGACTGATGACTATGCGACGGTGTTTGTAGCGTAATTGTATTGTATGCATTATATATTTATGATTTCCATATTTTAAACAGCTGCGGTCAACATCTACGACATCATTGGGCCCAACGATCAGCGTAAGACAATAACGCCGGAGTGAGTAATTATGTACAGCAAAAAGTAGTTTGGTCAAAAGAGCCTATTAACTTGAAAGTGTAGATATGCATACAGTGTATAATGATTCAAACCCGTCTGCTCAGTGTGTATAATGCACCCCAGTCTGATCTAGCTTTTGTTTACGATTTCGATTCTTATTCTCTCGTTTATATATATATATATATCTATACCCTAATGTTTTTCATGCTTTAAAATAATGAATTTATAACTAAACTTATATGATAATTAGGATTAAGGAAATATTACCCACAAATTAGAAGCTAAGTCAATTGTTGTGTTTCTACAACTGCAACGTAATGAATATTGAAATTGAAGTCTCACATTATATTAAAATATGAATCTTTTTGGATTGAAATGAATCTTTAAAATCATAAAAATGGCCTGTCGAGTATCCGTGCCAGGATCTTATAAAATGTGGTAAGACGACATAAAGGATTGATCAAGGGACAATGCAAGAACTCGAACGCAATGTCATGGTAGGGAGGGTACAGAAGAGAGGGACAATCAACACCTAGGTTCTCTCTAAATAGAAATGGTTCAGTAGGGCTTTTTTTTTTGGCGTGTCGGCGCTATCAGTATTTCAGTTTCCTTTGTTTTATATAATCACTTATAGTTCCCGTAAAGTGCACTAATTAAATGTAGTGGAGTACGATAGTACAATTAGGCGAGGAAGAACCCCGACCATCCGGCGAGCTAGACCCGAGCCTAGCAAGAGTGCACACGACCAACCCTATTTGTACGCCGTCCTTAAGTCAGTCATGGTCATCTGCTGATACCGAGGGCCTATATATCTGTTTACATATATATATATTTAAACTCTGGTACACTACAGGCTGTGGAGCTCCGAATGTCTATAAGCCGCAGTGCCAAACATGCATTCGTAGAGCTTCGGAAAACCGTCAGAAGGGTGCATCCAACAACAGCCGGATGCCCCCAAAAAACCACCATTAATCTTGCCCGTTGACTTAGAGCGAGGCAAGAAGAGTTTGGCTTCTTGTTGTGAGAAAAGAAAGGAAACGAATACGATCGCATTCGTCGAATGCAGCTTTCGGGGCTCCATTAAGAAAGTGGTTTGGCGTGAGCACATCTAGATCATCGGGACTTTCTGTAATTGCATAAAGCGGACGGGAATTTAACAAAGCAGAGATTTTACAAGCCAAGGTCTGAATATCATCAAGAGTAAAAATGTAGGTCCCGACGATGCGAGGAAAATGATATTTAGCTTCTTTAACAGCCGCCTCCCACAAACCCCCAAAATGAGTTGAGCGAGGGGGGATGAATTTCCAATCGATTCCACTAGAAACGCAGAGATGTGACACAACCGACGTATGAGGATCGCTGAGGAACATTTTCCGAAGCTCCAACAGCTCATTTTTTGCTCCTACAAAATTTTTAGCGTTGTCTCACCAGATGATTCGAGGTTTGGGACGTAGACTTATAAAACGCCTTAATGCTGCCAGAAAGGATTCTGTAGATAGATCCCGAGCGACTTCCAAATGAGTTGCTTTGGTGCTAAAGCATACGAAGACAGCGATGTAACATTTGATAGGAGGCCTGCTTCTGACTTCCGACTTGTGATAAAAGGGTCCGCAAAAATCAACGCCCGTTGTGTGGAATGCTGGATTAGTCCTTACGCGATCCGCAGGCAAGTTTCCCATGATATGTTCCCTCAGCACTGGCTTCAAACGAAAGCATCTAACACATTTGCGAATGATTCCCGCAACATATTTGCGTCCACCAATAGGCCAGAATTTTTGCCGAAGCAGTCCGAGCAATCCTTGAGCTCCTGCGTGGAGAAACCTTTCGTGAAAGAAGATAATAATAGAGACAGTGACAGGATGTCCTTTAGGAAGCAGGATCGGGTGCTTCGCGTCGTCGTCCAATTCGGCATTTTGGAGGCGGCCTCCAACCCGCAGCAATCCAAAGCTATGCCTTTGTCCTTGAGAATTTAGAATCGATATATGTAAGCAAAGACGCGCTGCATTGATCCGAATGAGTTTTGAAATTTGCAATCGTACGATACATCCCTTTCGTTTGAAACAACCAATGCTGCATGACGACGTTCTGGTACATCGGTCGGCAATGGCAAGCCTGCAGGCCACTCTGAGCTCTCAAGACGCAAGAATGGTGGTCCAGAGATCCAAAGGCTGCTATCCATTAGTTCAGCGGGCGTGGATCCACGTGATATGATGTCGGCAGGATTCAACTTTGTGGGCACGTGATGCCAAGTCATTCCAGCGGTGAGCTCCTGAATCCGCTGAACTCGATTAGAAACAAATATATTAAAATTCAGTGGTGATTCTCGAATCCAGGCAAGGGCTATGGACGAATCCGCCCAGCAATGTATTTGGCATGGAGCTGATAATCCCTTAACTATGGTGGACACTAGTTCGGCTAATACGAGGGCAGCGGATAGCTCAAGCTTGGGGATAGTCATACTTTTCAAGGGCGCGACTCTGGATTTTTTGCATAAGAGATGACTTTGCACAATGCCAAGAGCTTCCGAACGCATGTATACACAGGCGCCATATGCTGCTTGGCTCGCATCACAAAACGCGTGCATTTCTAATCTGGCTTGCTGCCGAAGCACGTAACGTGGAAACTTAAAGTTTTCAACCATCGACAACTGCGAAGTCAGCTCAATCCAAGTCGTATGTAGATCCTGGGGCAGGCTTTCGTCCCAATTCAAATTAAGGCTTTCGTTCCATAGCGTTCCCTCGTGAAAGTCCATTGAGTCGGTTGCGTATCGGTCCGACGGAAAGGAAAAACCAAGAATTTAGTGGAGAGAAAAACTCTAGGGAATCTAAATATCTAAATCCAAGATTCGACTGCGAGATTCTTGGTTGAAGGCGAGTGGGCTATTCAGTCGTCAGAAGCCGTATAGCGCTGAGTCCGGTTGGGGTGAGTGCTGCGGGAAGAGAAGAGAAGGGCTAAAGGAGAATAAAGAGTTGTCCCATTTGTAGTCTTGGCGCTTGGTATATCGAGTTAATCAGGGCGGATTCGATCGTCCAAGAAAGCCAGCCAGCAAACAACAGCAGCCGCAAGCCTAACAAAGTGGCGTTTAAACCTTTGGGATTGTCAGGAAAGCGCTCAGCCATCGGAGAAGCGATCGTGGAAGCAGAGGGAGAAGACATTTGAGGAGCGCTCGGTCCCCCCAAGCGGCTAGCTTCCCGAGGCGTTGGCGTCGGCACTTTAGTAGTCGAGCGCGACGCGGCAGATAAGGAGGGCCCGTCCCTTGGTCGCGAGCAGATCGGCGGAGAGAAAGTGTCGATCTAGCACCGTCGGAGATTGGCCGTTTGGCCTTTTCTTTGCTTTCGCGTACCTTTCACCTGCAGAAGCAGGGGAAAAGAATTTGTGCTGTTCCCTTTCGCCCAGGAGGTGGAAAGGAAACATAGATAACAGTCGGGAAAAAAAGAGAATAGAAAAAAAAGAGGAAGCAACAGATTGACGGAGTAATTGTATTCGTGTTTGTAAATGTGTAATTAATTATGATTTCTGTGCGGAGTTAATTAGGAGAGAATTAGATTTGATTCCGGTAGTGGCTTCTCGTGACTCTCGCCGATCTGCAAATATGATTTCCCCCAACCTTGTGCCCATTTAAGTGTTCTTCCGCCACAGCACCTTTAGGCATTCACCGAGGAAAGCGCTTTCGCCGATGGAGCCATAAACTGGAGAAAAGGTATGAGTGGACTTAAATTCTGTTATTAATAAATTACAACTTGAAACAAGGGAACTAGGGCCGGTCGGTGAGTGAGAGGGAGAAGTGCCCACTCGAATTGGTTTCGTAACATTACGGAGTCAGCAAGCAAGTTAGTTTGTCCATTTCGGACTTGTTTTGTATATCATTTGTATGGCACATAGCCAAGTATTTGTAGGAATTTTATACATATATTTCATTTAGCTATTCTTTTAATGTGGGTGATTATATTATGGTATTTGCGGGTAATGTTATTGTTTTAGCCAGTAAGTGAATAAACTTTATAATGTATTAATCTACCGCTTTGCTTTCGCTGGCAAATTCCCCATGTAGGACGCCCCGGACAAAGGGGCCATTCCGTCATTAAATCGAACGGTTTGGAATGGCCATGGTAGGGTGGCCGACACGACCTCGACAACACCAGAGGCGGAGTTGAGATACCTTTCCAGCACACATCCACCATTCTATTCAGGGATAAACAGTGTCTCCCGGTTAAGCATTTTCGTCGTGACACGCTACTTCATTCGCGGTATAATGCGTATAGGCCACCAGCAGGAGGGGGGGCAAGAACATCACTCCAATAGCCGACGAGCAGAGGCCGGAAACCCAAAGCGTGTGCTTCCCTTCGCTGAATAACAGCTAGCCTGGCAGGATTTATATACACAGACGTGCGTAGGTGACACGTTACATTTATGAATCATAGATATAGTATTATAACTAAAAATTGGCGCCCAACGTGGGGCCACACCTATTCAGGTGTGACACCATCAACACTGTGACATCCTTCTTGTTGTTTTTAAAACTTCCCGATTCAGCATAGACGGCATTGACCAAAATTGTTTCTCTGGAAGTGGTCATTGCTCAAGAATATCTTCTTTTCTCAACACCAAGTAGAGGGCTCGTCAGACGATTCGGAAAACGGAAGCAGAAGTTTTGACTTTTCATCCGGCCACGTCTGAGGAGCGTTTCGAAAAGTGCATCGATCTTAATAATACCCTACTTTTTCTGAGGCAGGAGTCTTAAACATGGTCTTTCGGGCGCATAGGACTGCAGAGGGAATCTCGTTTACTTACGGACCCCTGCCCACGGCTGAAGGACTGTGCGGAAGGCTTAGCCATTGCTGCTGATGAGTTTTAGCGCGTTGGACATACTCGGATTAATCTTGATTATAGAATTCCGTTGGCCACGAGTGAAATCAGAAGCAGCATTTCAAGTGTAGAGTGCCGAGCCGAGATGTTTGGACGACAGCGGCGCGAATCAAAGCAGCAGCTGGCCACGGCTCGCGCATGAAGTTGTTGTTGGTTTTGATTAGACAGCGACAAGTGCAAGGCGTCTGCGCGCGTACACATTCTTTTCATTTTCTTTTGTGCTTAGGAATTGGGGTCTCATTAGCATAGGGTCCGTTTCGCATGGGGATTAGCTATGCGTAAGGCAAAAATTTGTATGACTTTATTTTATCGTATCATATTCTTTGCGTTCTATTCTTGTGGTTTACATTCCATGTGTGTTATTTGGTAGGGCTGTTGATTTGCTAGCTCTCTCGCTGTACAAGGGAAGCGGGACTTGAGAACAGCTGTGGCGGTTGCTGAGCCATTGACCCTAAGTTGGCAACGTAGGAAGCTATGAATTATAACACGAGGAATCAGTTCTCTTTGCAATTTGAGTTCACGTACAATTACTTATTATTTTTGAATTTTTAGGTCATCTTAGGTTTGCTAGCATAAGTTATCTGACTTTTAACTAGAATACTTAATTTAGTTTTACTATTAATACATTTTTAACTTTGGTTTTGTCTGCGTTTGATAAGTAAGTGTTTAGGTTTTGTCGTGTAGTTTTTGTGGGATATATTTTTGTCAGGACAGTTAGGAATTAAGTTTGATTTATTTTTTTGTACAATGGAGAACCCCGATAACGAGCCTGAACCGGCTCCGGCGCCAAAATTCCAGTTGTGTGGGAAAACTTTGGCTTCGGCTTCTACATTGAAAACAAAGTGCAGCCACGAGTTTCACAAAACTTGTATTGAGTCACATGTCAAGACCCATACTACCTGTCCCACATGCAAGACGCTATGCGTCGATAGAAGTACTCCTCATAATACCAGGTCACAGGCCAAGCAAAACGATGCAGCAGCCATAACCGCTGAAAGAGTTAGGAGCATGGTTACACAGGCCATCAGCACGATGCAAAACGAGGTGGTAGCCCAGCTCACGGACAAAATGGCTCAAATCATTCAGTCCAGCATAGCAGCACATTTCCAAGAGACTGGCAATAGCATTCCTCAAGGGAATAGACGTGGGGAAGCGGATAATCTGGTCCAACAAAATAGGGACAGAGAAGTGGAGGAAACATTCCGACAGGGACTGAATAGTCAGTATTCAGCACAGTTTCCGAGCTACGACCGTCCAAGCAGTGCAGTCTCAGATCTGAGTCAGCGACCGGACAAAGTCGCCCATATCCTCAATAGTTGGAAATAACGTTTTAATGGGACCCAAGAAGGATTGAGCATTGATAATTTTCTCTATAGGGTAGAGGCTTTGACGCATCAGACTCTCGAGGGAAATTTTCCAGTTCTGTGCAGTAACGCCAGTCTGCTTTTTGACGGAAAGGCCAGAGATTTTTATTGGCGTTACCACAAGACTTCCGGATCGATGAGATGGGACTGGTTATGCCAAGCCCTAAGAAAGCAGTTTAGGGATTCTCGAACCGATGTGGATATAAGAGAAGCGATAAGGGACAGGAAGCAAAAAGAAAAATAAAATTTCGATTCCTTTCACGACGCCCTGATACAGCTGATGGATGATTTGGAAACTCCCATGTCAGAGAAAGCGATTGTGGAAACTTTACGGCGCAATTTGCGACCTGAAATTAGACATGAGCTTCTGAATGTCCAAATCGACTGCGTAGAACGTTTGAGAGAAGTCTGTCGTAGAAGGGAGGGTTTTCTCGACGACGTTAGGCGGAGTCATGGGTACCAGAAATTGATTCCTTTCCGGAAACAGGTTGCGGAATTGGTAGAGGAAGCCCAATTAGAGGAGGACTCCGAATTCTCGGATGTAGAAGAAGAGGACGGGGTGGCAGCCATGGCACTGATTTGCTGGAACTGCCGAAAGGAGGGGCATCGCTACCACGATTGCGATAGCAAAAGGAAAATTTTTTGCTTTGGGTGCGGAGCACCTAATAAATATAAGCCGTCGTGTAGCAAATGCCAAAAAAAACGGCAAAGTGAACACCCAGCCTCGCCAGCCGGTCAGTGTTCAGCGCAAGCAGTCGAGTGCAAAGGCGAAATCCCAGTAGGGATACTTAAAACTACCGCCCAGCTTCCGTCTGAGAAATCAGAATCCGACATACACCAAGCTTTAGTCTGGCCACAACTAGTCCATGCCAGATCCCATTCGCTTTTCACCAACGACCAACCCAGTAATGAGTCCCTCACAAGGAGTGCAAGAAGGATGAGAGCGTTCCGGCAGGCGGCGAAAGCGATAAATTGAATTCGCTACAAGCAGAAGGACAAGCGTCCATATGCGGAAGTTCGCCTGTTGGATCAAACAGTCCTTGGTCTATTAGACACCGGAGCAGCTATGAGTGTTATAGGCGGAAAGTTAGCAGAACGCGTAATCCAAAGCCGAATTCCTTTTAAGAGAGGAGTTGTAAATGCTTCCACTGCGGATGGACGGAGGCAAGAGGTAGTGGGACGACTGCGGACACCGGTGCAGTATAAGGGTGCAGTGAAGGACCTTGAGCTGCACATTATTCCATCGCTCAGCCAGGACTTGTATTTAGGGATCGATTTTTGGTCAAGTTTCGATTTATTACCACCCAGCATGTCGCTGGCAGAGATAGTTCATGAACCGCAGAACCTCAGCCGAGGGGAAATGGACCAGTTGCAAGCGACCATCAATTTATTTCCTTCGTTTTCCGTTTCCGGTCTAGGAAAGACGGCTCTGCTTTCGCATTCAATTGATGTAGGTGATGCAAAAGCCGTGAAGCAGAGACACTTCCCTGTATCTCCTGCGGTAGAGAAATTGTTATATGCGGAGATAGATCGGATGCTCAGCTTAGGGGTGATAGAGGAATCCGATAGTGCGTGGTCATCACCGGTAGTATTGGTGCAGAAGCCAGGAAAGGTGAGGCTATGTTTAGATAGTAGGAAAGTTAACGCGGTGACCAAAAAAGACGCGTGTCCGTTACCACAAATTGATGGGATTCTAGGACGTCTTCCTAAGGCGTTGTTTATTTCGAGCCTGGATCTTAAGGATGCCTATTGGCAAGTTCCCTTAGAGCCGAGCTCACGCGATAAAACAGCGTTCACGGTTCCGGGGAAACCTCTCTACCAGTATAAGGTAATGCCTTTTGGTCTCACTAATGCTTCGCAGACCATGACAAGGCTGATGGACAAGGTAATTCCGGCCAGTTTAAGAAATGAAGTTTTTGTGTACCTGGACGATCTTTTGATTGTGTCGGACAGTTTTGAGTCACATCGGAGGGTGTTGAGTGAAGTGGCAAGTTACATAAAAGCGGCAGGGTTAACGCTGAATGTGGAGAAAAGCAAGTTTTGCATGAAGTCAGTGCGGTATTTGGGGCATATAGTAGGCGAAGGGGTGATTCGTACAGATCCGGATAAGATTTCGGCTATGTCCGATTTTCCTTTGCCAAAATCCCTAAAGTCTCTGCGTCGCTTCCTATGTATGGTAGGCTGGTACAGGAAGTTTATAAGCAACTTCGCATCAGTAGCCGCGCCTCTCACGGACTTGCTCAAACCCAGACAGAAATTTTCAATGACTCCAGAGGGTCAGGAGGCTTTTAAAAAGTTGAAGGAGATGCTTTGCTCAGCGCCAGTTTTGCGTAGTCCTGATTTTAGCAAACCATTCTATGTTCACTGTGACGCTAGCAAGACAGGCGTTGGGGGAGTGCTGGTGCAGAAGACGCCGTAGGGAGACGAATATCCGATTGCGTTTGTATCGAAAAAACTCAACAAAGCCCAAAAGAATTATTCGGTCACCGAACAAGAATGTCTGGCCGCAATAGTTTGCATAAATAGGTTCAGAGCTTACATCGAGGGTCATGAATTTACTGTAATCACTGATCACGCCTCTTTAAAGTGGCTCATGTCACAAACTGACTTACACTCACGTCTAGCCCGATGGGCATTCAAGCTGCAGAGTTTCTCGTTTAAAATCGAGCATCGTAGCGGAAGGCTTAATGTGGTTCCGGATGCTCTTTCTCACGTAAATGAGGAGGAAGTGGCGACTCTAGACGCGAGCAATGGGTTGTTGGTAGATTTGGAATCGCCAGAATTCAAGGCAGAAGATTACGTGGAGATCGTAGAAGGGTTAGGGCCAATATTGATAAGTTGCCAGATCTCAAAATTGTAGATAACTTGTTGTATCGTAGGTCAGATCACGCAACAGGAGAGGTGCTACATGATGTGTTCATTTGGAAACTCTGGATTCCTCAAGGGTTAGTGGTTGACGTTTTGCGTAACGCGCACGACAATCCACTGGCTTCCCATGGAGGCATTAACAAAACCCTAGAAAGGATACGGCGGTATTATTACTGGCCTGGTTTGGTTGCCGATGTGAAGAAGTATATCCAGGCTTGTGATGTCTGCAAGACTACCAAGGCCCCCAATACAATCCAGAGACCGAAGATTGGAATTGCGCCCGAGTCACAACGTTTCTTCCAGAAATTATATGTAGATTTCCTGGGGCCATATCCCCGTTCAAGAAGTGGACATATAGGCATCTTTATCGTCCTCGATCACTATTCTAAATATGTGTTTCTTAAGGCAGTGAAGAAGTTGACCGCGGACGTGGTAGTCAAATCCATGCAGCAAGATCTTTTTCATGCTTTCGGGGTTCCGGAGACAATAGTATCCGACAATGGCACACAATTTAAGTCTGAGGCATTCCAAAAGCTACTCCGGGAATATAAAGTTTCGCACACTCTCACGGCCCTGTACGCACCCCAAGCTAATGCTTCCGAACGTGTAAATCGCTCGCTGATTGCAGCAATCCGATCTTGAGTGCGCGAGGATCAGAAGGACTGGGACGAGCACCTCAGCAGCATTTGCTGCGCATTGCGTTCGGCGGTGCATGCAAGTCTAAATGCAACTCCTTATTATATGGTGTTCGGACAGCATTTCATCACTTCCGGGGCAACATACAAGCTTCTGAGAGCATTGCGGGTGATGGACGACAGGTCAGCAGTTTTCTCGCGGGAGGATTCATTAGACTTGGTTCGAAGCAAGGCTCTAGAAGTCATGAAAAAACAGAACGATAAGAATGAACGGCAGTATAACTTACGGTCGAGAGACATATCCTACAATGTCGGCCAGGAGGTGTTCCGAAGAAATTTCAGGCAGAGCAATTTTCAGTCAGGGGACAGCGCGAAGTTGGGTCCGGCCTTTCTGAAGGCCAGGGTCAAAAAGAAGATAGGGCAGGCCTACTAGCAGTTAGAGGATTTGCTGGGTCCTTACGTAGGACGGTTTCACGCGAAAGATCTTCGTCAGTAAACCAACTGCTTCAAGCTGTCCTGTTATCATTCTTGGGAGTGTGACCGCCAAGCCTGATCTTTCGGGGGTGCTTTTGTAGCGCTTGTAGCAGGAAATGCTGAGTTTTTTTGTGGCGCCATCTAGTGCTCAGAGTGGCAGGCGAACGACAGGTCAAGGGAAAACCAAAAAGACGGTAACAGGTCAAAACGTCAGGCTATCTCTGTTGAAAATGCATCCAGGGACCTGTTAGAGGATTTGCCGCCAGAACGTTGGCGTCCCTATCGGCTATTCCCTCGTGAAAGTCAATTGAGTCGGTTGCGTATCGGTCCGACGGAAAGGAAAAACCAAGAATTTAGTGAAGAGAAAAACTCTAGGGAATCTAAATATCTAAATCCAAGATTCGACTGCGAGATTCTTGGTTGAAGGCGAGTAGGCTATTCAGTCGTCAGAAGCCGTATAGCGCTGAGTCCGGTTGGTGTGAGTGCTGCGGGAAGAGAAGAGAAGGGCTAAAGGAGAATAAAGAGTTGGTCCATTTGTAGTCTTGGCGCTTAGTATATCGAGTTAATCAGGGCGGATTCGATCGTCCAAGGAAGCCAGCCAGCAAACAACAGCAGCCGCAAGCCTAACAAAGTGGCGTTTAAACCTTTGGGACTGTCTGGAAAGCGCTCAGCCATCGGAGAAGCGAGCGTGGAAGCAGAGGGAGAAGACATTTGGGGAACGCTCGGTCCCCCAAGCGGCTAGCTTCCCGAGGCGTTGGCGTCGGCACTTTAGTAGTCGAGCGCGACGCGGCAGATAAGGAGGGCCCGTCCATTGGTCGCGAGCAGATCGGCGGAGAGAAAGTGTTAATCTAGCACCGTCGGTGATTGGCCGTTTGGCCTTTTCTTTGCTTTCGCGTACCTTTCACCTGCAGAAGCAGGGGAAAAGAATTTGTGCTGTTCCCTTTCGCCCAGGAGGTGGAAAGGAAACATAGATAACAGTCGGGAAAAAAAGAGAATAGAAAAAAAAGAGGAAGCAACAGATTGACGGTGTAATTGTATTCGTGTTTGTAAATGTGTAATTAATAATGATTTCTGTGCGGAGTTAATTAGGAGAGAATTAGATTTGATTCCGGTAGTGGCTTCTCGTGACTCTCGCCGATCTGCAAATATGATTTCCCCCAACCTTGTGCCCATTTAAGTGTTCTTCCGCCACAGCAGCTTTAGGTATTCATCGAGGAAAGCGCTTTCGCCGATGGAGCCATAAACTGGAGAAAAGGTATGAGTGGACTTAAATTCTGTTATTAATAAATTACAACTTGAAACAAGGGAACTAGGGCCGGTCGGTGAGTGAGAGGGAGAAGTGCCCACTCGAATTGGTTTCGTAACATTACGGAGTCAGCAAGCAAGTTAGTTTGTCCATTTCGGACTTGTTTTGTATATCATTTGTATGGCACATAGCCAAGTATTTGTAGGAATTTTATACATATATTTCATTTAGCTATTCTTTTAATGTGGGTGATTATATTATGGTATTTGCGGGTAATGTTATTGTTTTAGCCAGTAAGTGAATAAACTTTATAATGTATTAATCTACCGCTTTGCTTTCGCTGGCAAATTCCCCATGTAGGACGCCCCGGACAAAGGGGCCATTCCGTCAATAAATCGAACGGTTTGGAATGGCCATGGTAGGGTGGGCGACACGACCTCGACAACACCAGAGGCGGAGTTGAGATACCTTTCCAGCACACATCCACAATTCTATTCAGGGATAAACAGTGTCTCCCGGTTAAGCATTTTCGTCGTATTATGCGTATAGGCCACCAGCAGGAGGGGGGCAAGAACATCACTCCAATAGCCGACGAGCAGAGGCCGGAAACCCAAAGCGTGTGAATAACAGCTAGCCTGACAGGATTTATATACACAGACGTGCGTAGGTGACACGTTACATATTAAAGCTGAGATCCTATGCCAGAGCAGAACGCAATACTTTTCATATCCTACCTTGGGTTTCCTTAACCAATCCCATAACTTTCGACATTGACAATGAAGCTTCATCAGCATTCGTTCGCTCACAGTCATTATCATAATGATGATGTGGTGTGTGACTCTCGTTTAGGACCTGAGCTCAAAAGTGCAATGCACGGCAGAAAAATCAACACGAGCTGATTCAAGGGGTAAAGATATGTATCTTTGGCCCACCGAAGTCCCGACACTCTTTCAATTCAAGCTTGTTCACAGCCCAGCGATTCGCAATTGCGGCCAATGAGTATGTGTTGTGAGTATATAACAGCCCATCCGATCCGATCAGGCGATTCATCAGTGAAGATTTTCTCTCCTTTCGCTTTTCTGCCTAGTGGGGTCCCAAGTGTGGGAAAAGCCACGAGGGCGTGAAACTCAAGAAAAGCATGAAGAAAATTACGATTGAACCGGTGACTAGCTCATGGTCTTCCTCGAGCGAACCGACTGCCTTTGTTCAACTGGGACGATGAGGTCTGAGCGTGTTCATCTCGGCCAGTGAGAACTTGCTCGTAGCGGGTCAGCATATTGGTGCGGACAATGGCGCCGTTCAGTTCCGCCTGGGCCTTGATGGCCTGTGGGAAAAGAGAGGGGAGAAAACAGTTGGATAAAGCCGAGGAAGAAAAGGAAATATAAACCCACCTGAGTATCGCTGACAGCCAGACCATTCAGGAGATTGAACAGCACAATGGTCATGAAGAACACAAAGAGCAGGAAGATCAGGTAAGTGTAGACGCTGTCAAACTTTATGTCACCGGCATCAAATTCTCCCGTGAGCATCACAATCGTCTTTATGAGCGCCTCGATGGGCACGGATCATGTGTTGAAGTGACCATCATCTTCTCCCTCCTTTGCTGGCTCTGGCGTGCTGTCCTTCGGAGAGGAGGAATCCACCTGGGGCTTGCCAAACAGTATGTAGAAGCACAGACTAAACGTAAGCACAAAGATCGAGTAGAGAGCAAAGCTCTTGATGAAGCTGCTGGAGACGGCGCGCAGCATGAGCATGTGCGTCGAAATTGAGAGTACTGGCAGGGAGCCAACCAGCAGGCAGAACTCCACGGACACCAGCAGAATGGTGAAGACGGCCAGTATGCGCTGCGTCTCCTTGTCGTAGCTGGCTTCCATGCAGGTTAGGATCGACAAGACAATGAGAGACACCTCCATCAGGTTCGTGATGGACCTGAAGTACAGCAGCGGCGACATGGCAAGCTGTATGACCTCTCGGATCATGAGATACACAATCGCTATCCAAGAGAACAGGCCGAAGAGGGCAGTCAGGCCCGTGTGGTCGCTTTCGTGGAACTTAAGGAGCGTATGCGTGATAATGGAGGCAGTGAAGAGAGAGTAAAGTGGAAAGTTCAGATAGAAGATCACCGAGAGGCGGTGCCACTTGAGGAAGAGGAAACTCGAGATTAGCGGGTGCTGCAGCAGGTAACGCAGCTCCTTGGAATCGGCGATGTATGCGATTGGAGTCATCTCGTCCTCCAATTGGTGAGGATGGCCAATGCTCCGCTTGTCCGACCGCCCGGGCTCTCGCTGGCGTCTCATCAGATTCTTGTAGTTGATGATGATCTCGAAACTCTGGTCACCGGGCTTCTACCCGTTGGTGGTGATATAAACCCACCTGAGTGCTCCTCCAGCACTTTCGGGTTCATCTCCTGTATGGGAAGATCTCCGAACGCGCTTCTCGCCCCGATGTACGCTCCCTGCCGTAGACGCTCCTGTGCCACCTTTGTGTTGCGATACTTGACCGCATAGGAGAGTGGCACCAGGCCAGCCTTGTCCGCCTCATTGATGTCCACACGATCGCTCTCGAGCAGCAGCTGGAAGCAGCGCTGGTGGTCACAGAAGTCGTCCAGCGGCTGCTCACCCAGGCGACTGATAACCGCGTTCAGCAGCTTGGAATGCGATGTCAGCCTCAGCTGCGGATGCTTCAACAGCTTCTCTAGCGCCCTGTGGTTGCCCCAGATTATGGCCAACTCCACGGGGCTGATGTCGCTCAATTTTGAAGGATTAATGTTGATGCCCGTCTCGAGGATGGCCTCAAAGGCTCGCTGCTTGCCCCGCTTGATACTCTCCGCCAGCAGGGACTGATACTCCTCCTGTTTGGCATTGCATTGGTTGTCTGCGTTTCCGCTGACGTTCTGGTGGTACTCCGCGAACTGTTGCTCGAGCTGGTTCTCGTCTCCGTCCCGCAGCGTGCGGAGGAGTCGCTCGCAGTCGATCTCTGCTCCGGCCTCGCGCAGCTCCGGCAACGGCAGTTCCGGATACTAATCCCTCAGCATCTGGCGTACCTGCCCGTTCCGATAGCTGTCAATGTCCAACTGTGGTTGTTTCAGGAAAAGTCGGATCAGCTCCAGCTTAGTGCCTGCCTCAATCTTTCTATTCTTCAGCACATGGTGGAGGGGCGTGAACTCACCCTGATCCACCAAATTCGGAGAGGCTCCGTACTCGAGCAGCAGCTGAATGCAGGAGCCCACCTGAGAGGCATTCGATCGTCCTGGCGATTGGCCTGGGCACCGCTGTCCAGGGCAGTGTGGAATTCCCGTATGTCCCGATTAGCGAGGGCTGCGCTCAACTGGCCCTGCGGATCGATGAAACCGCAGTTGTTAGAGCTCATTCTGCTGTCTGCAAAGAGTCAAGTGAGAATGGGGAGGATGAGCTATGTCTATGTGGGCTTTCGCTAATCTTATCCAACCCACGGTGCGTATGAGTAACTTCTAATGCCCTTTCTATGAAAATGATGCCAGAACCCGCATTGTTAGAGCTCTGCTCTGGTCAATGGAGGGAGGTCTGACCCAACAGACGGTTTCTGTACAGACCTTGAAATGTCCGAAACAAAAGCATGAGAGTGGACCGACCCCCGCATCAAACGGTATTTGACAACGCTTCATGCTACGATGATTTTCACACAAATGACTGTCTGTCCATGGAGCTGGCCAGCAGCTGGAGGCAGAGCCACAGTCAGAGCCACAGTCACAGCCACATCCGCAGCCGAAAGCTATCCCACAGGTTTCTCGAAAAATAAAAACCAAATCTTCGTTTTGGGGGCAATTAAAGAAAGCGTCTTTAAGTGGTTTTTGTGGTACCCGATCTACAGACTTAATTTGCCCTCCCGTGTAGTTATTAAATTATAACAATCCAGCTGAAAACAAGGTAAGACAAGGCCTGAGAAGTACTCAGGGAGTGGCTTGATTGTTCAAAGTGATCTACAAATTTGAATCAAGTTTGGTGTTCGATCTCGCTCGCCTTTTGGTATATCAAAATTTAACGATCATAAAGAATAATCATAAAATAATCGACACATCAATATAAATTAGCAATCAATTGGTTACGCTTTATGCTTTGAATACTGTTCCGAATGGAGCTTTAGATAAAGCCCTGGGCAGTGCTGAAATCTTGCGACTTATAGGCGGCTCTTTTCGTAAATTTCAAGGCGGCTTCTTCTGTGGGATCTGATCCCTCCAGCCGTCAGCTCAACGTCTTCTCCGCTCTGTTGTGTTCTGTTCTGTTCTTTTCCGTTCTGTCTGCTGTCTGCTTTGATGCTTGAAATGTGTGAGAAATCGGCTAATCACACATGAGACCTGGCTAATTTGAATATTCCCCCACTGATTGCTTATCAATAGCCTACGAATTGGGAATCAGGAAGGTAGCTCTTTTGTAGGTAGCTCTTCGGCTAATGTTGCTTTAGTATGCAAACAAATTGAGGATAGTAAATGACGCCCCTGGGGTCAAAATTTGTCGTTGATAAGATAAACAGAATCGCACAATCACCTTCCTTAATTGGCCCTTTATTTGATATTTTCTTGTCTCCCATCTTAACCTTTTCCCCATTCTGGTATTTGTTTTTCCACCTGAGTACGAGTATTTGCCCAAGCAATTGACAAACAACTTCATTGTTTGTCCAAGCTGAAGCTCGACCCAAAGCTTTACTAAGACATCGGTTGACAGAATGGCGTAATATCACAATAATTAACAGAAAACTTAACAGCAAACGATTTCAAAAGTGAGCAACTCCTCTCTCAGTCGCATCTGACCCTAGCAATTAAGAGCACTGCTTTCAGAAATATTGATGTAGTCAAGGTAATCTATACTTATTGCGAAAAGCTTCGAAAAACACAAATTGCCCTTAAACTCTTAAACATTTGGTTCATCTACGGAAACCAGTCGAAATCACAGAGTATACGGAGTCTGGAGTGGAATTTTATTCCCCCTTCTCTTGGAGCTCACATATGTATATACTATAACACTGGTAAAAAAAAAAGTACTCGTATCACTCTGGAATTTGAGAATAAAGTGTGTCACAAAGGAAAGGGAGTCCAACGACATTATTACTAGTTTTAAAAGAAAAATAATAATGAGATTATCTTCATTCGCGATTCGAAAACTGTTTCGACTTCTAATTTTTTCTTTGAGTGAATTTATATTTATAAACCTTTCAGCCCTGTTCTTCTTTCTGTCTGTGGGAACATCTGGAATTTGGAGACTGAGAGAGCTGGAGCCTAGGAAATTGCCCACCAAAATTGGCTCTGAGCTGCACACCGAATCCTCTTCTAAAGTTCTTTGTGTTGGTGCAGCTGCAAAAGTGAAATCAGCAAATGACAACACTTCGGAAAGAGTAAGTAGAAGAGGGACAGACGTGATTAATGTAAAGTTTTTAACGCGATAAACTGAATATGTATATGTCCAGCTGCACAGGATCAGCCGCGTTTCTCCGATCGTCTGTCAATAATTTATACTATATACGTACTGTCTTACACTGCTATAACATTCTCACATGATATTTTACCATACCCTTCCCGAATACGTGATGTGATCAGATCGAGAGACCCTCTAGCTGCGTGGGAGGAGGAGAGCAGAGTAAACACTAAACTAAATTGCTTGTCCATAAAGTCTGAGTTTTGGCAAACTGTGCTTGGATTGTTTATCCAATTTATGGCATTATTATACCCGATACTCGAAATGAGTATTGGGGTATATTAGATTTGTGGTAAAAGTGGATGTGTGTAACGTCCAGAAGGAATCGTTTCCGACCCCATAAAGTATATATTCTTGATCAGCATCAATAGCCGAGTCGATTGAGCCATGTCTGTCTGTCCGTCTGTCCGTCCGTCCGTCTGTCCGTCCGTCCGTCTGTCCGTCCGTCCGTCTGTCCGTCCCCTTCAGCGCCTAGTGCTCAAAGACTATAAAAGCTATAGCAACGATGTTTTGGATCCAGACTTCTGTGATATGTCACTGCTACAAGAAAATTTCAAAACTTTGCCCCGCCCACTTCCGCTCCCACAAAGGGCGAAAATCTGTGGCATCCACAATTTCGACGATACGCAGAATCGTAGAAGATGACTATATCTTCTAGAGGGCGAATTCTGAACCAGATCGTATAATTATTATAGCCAGAATCAAGAAAACAATTTCATTCTTTCTTGCTCTGTCTCTCTCTAACACACAGGTTTCATGGTCGGTTTTGCCAATTGCAAAATATGAGTTCAAGGATCTCAGAACCCATAAGAGCTAGAGCAACCAAATTTGGTATCCACACTCCTGTGATATCGGACCTTGACCGTTTTGTGTCAAAATTTCGCCACACCCCCTTCCGCCACCGCAAAGGACGAAAATCTGGGGCATCCACAAATCTCAGAGACTATTAACGCCAGAGTAACCAAATTTAGTATCCGCACTCCTGTTAGATCTCACTATAAAACGTATATCTCATAATTTCGTCCCACCCCCTTCCGCCGACACAAAGGACGAAAATCTGTTGCATCCATAATATTGCAGATTCGAGAAAACTAAAAACGCAAAATCATAGATAATGACCATATCTATCAGATTGCTAAATCTGGATCAGATCGGATCATTTTTGTAGCCAAAAGGAACAAATCAATTTGCAGTGGCTACGCAGCGCCCGACGTCACGCTCAGACTGATTTTCTGAAGAGGCGTCTGCCGGAGGAGAGCCATACTGACTTAGTATCGGGTATAACTGTAGAGTTGCGGTGTCCGCAGCAACTCACAACGTTCCCCCTCGTCTATGATTCTGCGTTTTTAGTTAATTTTTTTTTTATTTTTGCCGCATGGTTTGCATAAATTTCCATTTGGATTTTCATTGCCATTGAAATTGACTGCCGCGTTAGCTAGCCCCTTAGACCCATCAACTTTTGATTGATTTGATCCGATACGCTACGCTCCTCAGCTTAGCTAAAAATTAATTTATAAAACAAAAGATATACAAAAAAGGTAATAAAAGAGTAACGAACAAGATTAAGAACCATTAACCATAATATGTGCGTAAACAACACACACATTTTGAACCGAATCATATCAAATGCAAAAAAAAAACGAGGGGGAACGTTGTGAGTTGCTGCGGACACCGCAACTCTACGGTTATACCCGATACTAAGTCAGTATGGCTCTCCTCCGGCAGACGCCGCTAATATTAAACGACACGACAAAGAGTGCGTGCGAGAGAGACAGAAAAAATTTGCGTAGCCACTGCAAATTGATTTGTTCCTATTGGCTATAAAAATGATCTGACCTGATCCAGATTCAGCAATCTGATAGATATGGTCAATATCTATGATTCTGCGTTTTTAGTTTTCTCGAAAGTGCAATATTGTGGATGCAACAGATTTTCGTCCTTTGTGTGGGCGGAAAGGGGTAAGGCGAAATTTTGACACAAAACGGTCAAAGTCCGATATCACAGGAGTGTGGATACCAAATTTGGTTGCTCTAGCTTTTACGGGTTCTGAGATCCTTGAACTCATATTTTGCAATTGGCAAAACCGACCATGAAACCTGTGTGTTAGAGAGAGACAGAGCGAGAAAGAATGAAATTGTTTTCTTGATTCTGGCTATAATAATTATACGATCTGGTTCAGAATTTGCCCTCTAGAAGATAAAGTCATCTTCTACGATTCTGCGTTTTTTGTTTTCTCGTATCGTCAAAATTGTGGATGCCACAGATTTTCGCCTTTTGTGGGAGCGGAAGTGGGCGGGGCAAAGTTTTGAAATTTCCTTTTAGCAGTGACATATCACAGAAGTCTGGATCCAAAACATCGCTGCTATAGCTCTTATAGTCTTTGAGCACTAGGCGCTGAAGGGGACGAACAGACGGACAGACGGACGGACGGACAGACAGACAGGGCTCAATCGACTCGGCTATTGATGCTGATCAAGAATATATATACTTTATGGGGTCGTAAACGATTCCTTCTGGACGTTACACACATCCACTTTTACCACAAATCTAATATACCCCAATACTCATTTTGAGTATCGGGTATAACAAAACGAAAACAGAAAACAGAAAACCAATTAAAGATAATAAAACTATTATAACGAAAAGAAAAAGAAATGAAAATTCAAGAATGCATAAATCTAACATTTGCAATTACAAAATATTTACTCTGGTACAAAATGGTACATACAGTAAAGATATTCGTTTATACAATATTTACTGTCTATATAACCATTATATACTACTTACTTACTGACAACAAATTATTAAGGGTTTTGTTCAATTTCATTATTCGTATGTTAATAAAAACAATTTCAGACTAACTTAAACTTACAGTCTGCTCTGAATACGGGTTAAATGCTAGTGCTGTGCTAGTTGATTATTACTCGTACAATAAATACTATAGCTTAGAGCCATCCTGCGTCCCTGGTCACCGGTGGATCAAGCCTTCAGAACAACAAAATCAATCAAACAACAACAATCAATTCAAAAATCAATCAAACAACAAACAAAAATTGAACACTACAGCTAAAAATCTTGTACAGGCTTCTACAGCTGAAAATCTTGTACAGGCTGAAATATTCTACATTCTACAGCTGAAAATCTTGTACAGGCTGAAAATATTCTACATTCTACAGCTGAAAATCTTGTACAGGCTTCTACAGCTGAAAATCTTGTACAGGCTGAAATATTCTACATTCTACAGCTGAAAATCTTGTACAGGCTGAAAATATTCTACATTCTACAGCTGAAAATCTTGTACAGGCTTCTACAGCTGAAAATCTTGTACAGGCTGAAAATATTCTACATTCTACAGCTGAAAATCTTGTACAGGCTGAAATATTCTACATTCTACAGCTGAAAATCTTGTACAGGCTGAAAATATTCTACATTCTACAGCTGAAAATACATTAATTATGTATAGTACATGTATAATACATACTACATAAAATAAATAAAATAAAAAACAAAATATTATAATTATTATTATTGTTATTATTATTATTATTATTATTATTATACTACATACTTCAAAATATTTTCTAACGTCTTATTTAATAATTTAATTTTTTGGGCCATTATTTGGAGAGCCATGAACACTACAGTTGTAGCATAATATACTGGGTTTCTGTTGAAATCTTCTTTAGACGATACTTTCATTATGTTTATAAAAATTGTTGATAAATGCTTGCACGATCCTCGAAGGTATTGCTGTTCATGTTGTTAAAACATATTGGTTCGTTTCTAAATTCGAAATGTTTTTCAACAGCGCGTAATAAGTTCATTATTTCATTTTTAATGATTTCTTTAACTTTATCAGACATTAGGTAGTCGGGCAAGTTGTCTACCTACTTCGTAGCCTCAAAGATACTCTTGTAATTTTCTTTCCTGTATTCCTTGACATACATATTTGACAACAACACATCCTCATGTATATCATTTTTTAGGATAACCTTTTTGAGGTGGGGCAGATCCCACAATATGGGGAATTTTCCCCTTACACTTTTGCACGGCATGAAATTTGCCAAGCAGTGGTCGGGTCCAACTGCCAACAGTTGACTTGACAAGCCCCCACTCTCAACCTCCCTCAATACTAAATCGAGTCCTTCCTTGACCGCATTCCTGCCTAGTGCAGATGTTTTGGAAACGGGACAAATGTGGAAATACAAATAATGAATTTCATTCCCGTTAATTGGGATTGCAGCGACTGCAAGAATTTTCCATTTATGTACCGGTCCTTTTTTTGCATATTGGTACCACGGCATGTGATACTCATCCATGTAAATGGAAAATTCTGAGTCGCTTAGTTTCTGTAAATTTACAGTCATGTTAATGCGTCCATTCATTATGTTTCCGTGCATTTTCAGTTCTTCCAATGCGTCCGTTACCAGATTTTCGGGGGCCTGTATCTTTGTGCAATTCATTGCTCGCTTGAAGGCGACCAATATCGTTGACCAGATCATCGTTACCGACGATACCTGGAGGAAGAAAAGTCTGATTCACCTGCTCCAATGTAATTGCCACAATCTACTCACCTTCAGTGTCGTCGTCGTCAACATCCATAGGCAATGTACTAACCAGCCGGTCCAGCGGTCCACACGGCAGATGTTCCTCTGCTTCTTTGTCCTGATACGGCTCCAACAGATTGAGTTCCTTTATGTCCTCATCGAAACACGGCAATTTATGCATTTCTGAATCTATCTTTTTATCCATCTTGGCGCGGTTCTTGGGTTACTCTTATTAACTTATTTCACTCTTTTCTCTATTTTTGTCGATCGTCGAATAACTCGCCTCAGACTTATCGCAGTATAATATCGCATAAAATCTATCGCAGTATCATATCGCAGTATAATATCGCATAAAACTAATTGCAGTATAATATCTCGATCGGTTAGGGTTAATATATGTTGCCTTACAATTATTTTATTTTTATTTTTATACATGTTGAAATCAGGAAACAGACGCGGTATTATGTGATATTTATCGGTCCGTATCGTATAGCGACAAAATATCTGTAAACTTTCTTCCTTCTTGATCATCGTATTCGAATAAATGTGTGTTGGCATATCGAGTACATTGGTATTTCTTATAATACTATCGATGAGTAAATACCAAAACCATACATGCCCCGTTATTTAAAACATAAATAAAGAACACAAAATAAGACAAAGATGTACATTAATTTGGGAGGTGTAAGAATTGACGGGGTGGACAGTGCCCTTGTTAATGTATTATGCGGGATATACTGGGACCATCTGCAAGGCCGGAAAGTGCAAAGCCCGAAAGCACAGGAAATTGCCAACATGACGTTGTCGTTCGGTGGAGCACAAGTTTGCGACATAAGTGCAGCATAAGTGATTAATTTGTACTTTTTTTTTCTGGACCATCAACGTAAGGGTAAGTGAATTAGTTACATTTATATTATATTCTAATAATGTATTCCATTCAGCGGGGACGACGCACGCGAAGTAGGCTGAGCCTGTTACTCCGGAGCAGAACATTTCTGTTCTGATGATATCTCAGGATATTGAGGATATTGACAACAATATGAACGGTGATACGGAGGAGTCGGCCACAACTCAGGATATTGAGGATATTGACAATATGCATGGTCATACGGAGGAGTCGGCCACAACTCAGGATATTGAGGATATTGACAACAATATGAACGGTCATACGGAGGAGTCGGCCACAACTCACGATATTGAGGATATTGACAATATGCACGGTGATACGGAGGAGTCGGCCACAACTCAGGATATTGAGGATATTGACAACAATATGCACGGTCATACGGAGGAGTCGGCCACAACTCACGATATTGAGGATATTGACAATATGCACGGTGATACGGAGGAGTCGGCCACAACTCAGGATATTGAGGATATTGACAACAATATGCACGGTCATACGGAGGAGTCGGCCACAACTCACGATATTGAGAAGAATATTAACATTTCTGACAATATTCACAATATTTCTGATGATACAGTCAATCGTATGGAGTGTACTATTTCTGATGAAATATATGATTCGTCTGAGCCAGTGCACCACGTGGAGGAGAAGCAGGAGCAGGAGGTTTGGGAGGATCCGGACTTAAGTAAGTAAATAAGTAAAATTTAAAAAAAATACATATAATTACTTCTTAATTCTGCAGACATGTTTACTGAAGACATTCTTAGTACTGAAAGTGGAAAGGACAATTTGAAAACACGGATTTCCCCTAAGGCTTCGCCCCCCGTGCATGGCTGCAAGTGCAAACTATGCGGCAAAATGATTGGAAGGTTGAGCACCTTGGGAAGCCACGTAAGGAACCAACATTACACAGCAATAAGAGGTATGGTTTCAAGGAATTCGAAGACAATGCAAAAAATTGCTGCCGTTTTTAAGGAAAAAAAAAAGTGTTCGTGTTAAGACTATCAGAGGAAACTGGGGTGCCGGCCGAGTATTTGAGGGCGATAGTCATGTGCAGCGATGACTTTAAAAAAATTGGGTGCCGCTTGTGGGCCGCCAAGACGGATTCAGAGAAGCTGAAAGACATCAACCAATAACTGTTTCGTTTTTAAATTTTAATATTTGATTGGAGTAGAAAAACTCGCCTGTTATTCGTAAATGTAACGACTGAAAATAAACTTATCGACAAAAAAGGGAGGAGTATTTATATTGTGTGGGCGCCTTTGGGCCAAGAAATCATAAAAGTTATTCACGTCGCACAGTTTGGGAAAAAAATGGACTGGAGTGGAGTCGACTGGAGGGACTGCAAGGACAATTGCCGGCTGGCGGCCTCTTGGAAATTTTAAGGCTCGTTAAGCTTCTGGTCAACCGCCTGGCTGGTCTGCTTGAGCGCTCCATCGAATGGATTAACCTTCGCTCTGGATATACTGGATGCCCTTTTGGATTACAGGACTACCCTCTTTAGCGCCTTTGAATGGATAAACAAAGTGCATGTCCTACATGGATTACAGCCGTATAGCGCATCATAAAAGGTAAGAAATCAAGCCACAAATTAAATGCCGAACACAGCAAATGCCTAACCCATGACACCACCACAAGGGGGAGAGGGAGTAGAGGGGGATGAGTGCCCCTATTAATCCTAAGTGCTTCCTGTGATTTTATGTAAATTTGTACACGGGGAACAGAGGACTCCAAAGAGACCTCTCGAACAGCAATTCAATGTACAAATGACAGGTTGGCTGTGACACAAAACAGCAGCTTAAGGAAGATGTAAAGCCAAGCAAAAATATACCCCCCCCCCCTCCACCACTCTCCTTAACCCTTAACCCTTAACTCCTTAATCCCAGAATGGTAGCCAACATTTCGGCCACACCAAGGAGTATGGTGGCATGGTATTTATCGCAAGTCCTATCCCAAACCAACAAAGCCGATCAACTATTGCAAGTCGCAGCTCTGCCCAGGGAAAGTACGTCACCTGACCTGTGATTCGAAACACAACATCGAAGTGGGCCCTGAACTATCACTTGGAGCCGTTCAGAACTGGCTCTGGAAATCATTCAGTACGAATATCTGGAGAGAGCGGCACAACACAGAGAACGGCAGCAAATATCGAAAGCACAGGGAACATAAAGTAAATAAAAATACAAATACAAAACAAAGCCCATGAACGAATATTTCCTCACAGGTGCTGGAATAAGATGAATCCAACCCCTGCAGATTCAATGCTGTGCCACAGATGGCTTCGATGGGACCACCGCCCGTGTTGAGCTCCCTCTGGACAGGCGGCGCTTCTCCGGACAGCCGCGGAGACTACTACGATGACCACGAAGAGTACTCCGACTGCCGCTACGAGGGCGACTACGAGGGCGACTACGAGGGCGACTACGAGGGATTAACAGATGCAACAGATTTTCGTCCTTTGTGTGGGCGGAAAGGGGTAAGGCGAAATTTTGACACAAAACGGTCAAAGTCCGATATCACAGGAGTGTGGATACCAAATTTGGTTGCTCTAGCTTTTACGGGTTCTGAGATCCTTGTACTCATATTTTGCAATTGGCAAAACCGACCATGAAACCTGTGTGTTAGAAAGAGACAGAGCGAGAAAGAATGAAATTGTTTTCTTGATTCTGGCTATAATAATTATAAGATCTGGTTCAGAATTTGCCCTCTAGAAGATAAAGTCATCTTCTACGACTCTGCGTTTTTTGTTTTCTCGTATCGTCAAAATTGTGGATGCCACAGATTTTCGCCTTTTGTGGGAGCTGAAGTGGGCGGGGCAAAGTTTTGAAATTTCCTTTTAGCAGTGACATATCACAGAAGTCTGGATCCAAAACATCGCTGCTATAGCTCTTATAGTCTTTGAGCACAAGGCGCTAAAGGGGACGAACAGACGGACAGACGGACAGACGGACGGACGGACAGACAGACAGGGCTCAATCGACTCGGCTATTGATGCTGATCAAGAATATATATAATTTATGGGGTCGTAAACGATTCCTTCTGGACGTTACACACATCCACTTTTACCACAAATCTAATATACCCCAATACTCATTTTGAGTATCGGGTATAAAAAAACGAAAACAGAAAACAGAAAACCAATTAAAGATAATAAAACTATTATAACGAAAAGAAAAAGAAATGAAAATCCAAGAATGCATAAATCTAACATTTGCAATTACAAAATATTTACTCTGGTACAAAACGGTACATACAGTAAAGATATTCGTTTATACAATATTTACTGTCTATATAACCATTATATACTACTTACTTACTGACAACAAATTATTAAGGGTTTTGTTCAATTTCATTATTCGTATGTTAATAAAAACAATTTCAGACTAACTTAAACTTACAGTCTGCTCTGAATACGGGTTAAATGCTAGTGCTGTGCTAGTTGATTATTACTCGTACAATAAATACTATAGCTTAGAGCCATCCTGCGTCCCTGGTCACCGGTGGATCAAGCCTTCAGAACAACAAAATCAATCAAACAACAACAATCAATTCAAAAATCAATCAAACAACAAACAAAAATTGAACACTACAGCTAAAAATCTTGTACAGGCTTCTACAGCTGAAAATCTTGTACAGGCTGAAATATTCTACATTCTACAGCTGAAAATCTTGTACAGGCTGAAAATATTCTACATTCTACAGCTGAAAATCTTGTACAGGCTTCTACAGCTGAAAATCTTGTACAGGCTGAAATATTCTACATTCTACAGCTGAAAATCTTGTACAGGCTGAAAATATTCTACATTCTACAGCTGAAAATCTTGTACAGGCTTCTACAGCTGAAAATCTTGTACAGGCTGAAAATATTCCACATTCTACAGCTGAAAATCTTGTACAGTCTGAAATATTCTACATTCTACAGCTGAAAATCTTGTACAGGCTGAAAATATTCTACATTCTACAGCTGAAAATACATTAATTATGTATAGTACATGTATAATACATACTACATAAAATAAATAAAATAAAAAACAAATTATTATAATTATTATTATTGTTATTATTATTATTATTATTATTATTATACTACATACTACAAAATATTTTCTAACGTCTTATTTAATAATTTAATTTTTTGGTCCATTATTTGGAGAGCCATGAACACTACAGTTGTAGCATAATATACTGGGTTTCTGTTGAAATCTTCTTTAGACGATACTTTCATTATGTTTATAAAAATTGTTGATAAATGCTTGCACGATCCTCGAAGGTATTGCTGTTCATGTTGTTAAAACATATTGGTTCGTTTCTAAATTCGAAATGTTTTTCAACAGCGCGTAATAAGTTCATTATTTCATTTTTAATGATTTCTTTAACTTTAACCATAGACATTAGGTAGTCGGGCAAGTTGTCTACCTACTTCGTAGCCTCAAAGATACTCTTGTAATTTTCTTTCCTGTATTCCTTGACATACATATTTGACAACAACACATCCTCATGTATATCATTTTTTAGGATAACCTTTTTGAGGTGGGGCAGATCCCACAATATGGGGAATTTTCCCCTTACACTTTTGCACGGCATGAAATTTGCCAAGCAGTGGTCGGATCCAACTGCCAACAGTTGACTTGACAAGCCCCCACTCTCAACCTCCCTCAATACTAAATCGAGTCCTTCCTTGACCGCATTCCTGCCTAGTGCAGATGTTTTGGAAACGGGACAAATGTGGAAATACAAATAATGAGTTTCATTCCCGTTAATTGGGATTGCAGCGACTGCAAGAATTTTCCATTTATGTACCGGTCCTTTTTTTGCATATTGGTACCACGGCATGTGATACTCATCCATGTAAATGGAAAATTCTGAGTCGCTTAGTTTCTGTAAATTTACAGTCATGTTAATGCGTCCATTCATTATGTTTCCTTGCATTTTCAGTTCTTCCAATGCGTCCGTTACCAGATTTTCGGGGGCCTGTACCTTTGTGCAATTCATTGCTCGCTTGAAGGCGACCAATATCGTTGACCAGATCATCGTTACCGACGATACCTGGAGGAAGAAAAGTCTGATTCACCTGCTCCAATGTAATTGCCACAATCTACTCACCTTCAGTGTCGTCGTCGTCAACATCCATAGGCAATGTACTAACCAGCCGGTCCAGCGGTCCACACGGCAGATGTTCCTCTGCTTCTTTGTCCTGATACGGCTCGAACAGATTGAGTTCATTTATGTCCTCATCGAAACACGGCAATTTATGCATTTCTGAATCTATCTTTTTATCCATCTTGGCGCGGTTCTTGGGTTACTCTTATTAACTTATTTCACTCTTTTCTCTATTTTTGTCGATCGTCGAATAACTCGCCTCAGACTTATCGCAGTATAATATCGCATAAAATCTATCGCAGTATCATATCGCAGTATAATATCGCATAAAACTAATTGCAGTATAATATCTCGATCGGTTAGGGTTAATATATGTTGCCTTACAATTATTTTATTTTTATTTTTATACATGTTGAAATCAGGAAACTAGACGCGGAATTATGTGATATTTATCGGTCCGTATCGTATAGCGACAAAATATCTGTAAACGTTCTTCCTTCTTGATCATCGTATTCGAATAAATGTGTGTTGGCATATCGAGTACATTGGTATTTCTTATAATACTATCGATGAGTAAATACCAAAACCATACATGCCCCGTTATTTAAAACATAAATAAAGAACACAAAATAAGACAAAGATGTACATTAATTTGGGAGGTGTAAGAATTGACGGGGTGGACAGTGCTCTTGTTAATGTATTATGCGGGATATACTGGGACCATCTGCAAGGCCGGAAAGTGCAAAGCCCGAAAGCACAGGAAATTGCCAACATGACGTTGTCGTTCGGTGGAGCCCAAGTTTGCGACATAAGTGCAGCATAAGTGATTAATTTGTACTTTTTTTTTCTGGACCATCAACGTAAGGGTAAGTAAATTAGTTACATTTATATTATATTCTAATAATGTATTCCATTCAGCGGGGACGACGCACGCGAAGTAGGCTGAGCCTGTTACTCCGGTGCAGAATATTTCTGTTCTGATGATATCTCAGGATATTGAGGATATTGACAACAATATGAACGGTGATACGGAGGAGTCGGCCACAACTCAGGATATTGAGGATATTGACAATATGCATGGTGATACGGAGGAGTCGGCCACAACTCAGGATATTGAGGATATTGACAACAATATGAACGGTCATACGGAGGAGTCGGCCACAACTCACGATATTGAGGATATTGACTATATGCACGGTGATACGGAGGAGTCGGCCACAACTCAGGATATTGAGGATATTGACAACAATATGCACGGTCATACGGAGGAGTCGGCCACAACTCACGATATTGAGAAGAATATTAACAACATTTCTGACAATATTCACAATATTTCTGATTATACAGTCAATGATATGGAGTGTACTATTTCTGATGAAATATATGATTCGTCTGAGCCAGTGCACCACGTGGAGGAGAAGCAGGAGCAGGAGGTTTGGGAGGATCCGGACTTAAGTAAGTAAATAAGTAAAATTTAAAAAAAATACATATAAAACCTTCTTAATTCTGCAGACATGTTTACTGAAGACATTCTTAGTACTGAAAGTGGAAAGGACAATTTGAAAACACGGATTTCCCTAAGGCTTCGCCCCCCGTGCATGGCTGCAAGTGCAAACTATGCGGCAAAATGATTGGAAGGTTGAGCACCTTGGGAAGCCACGTAAGGAACCAACATTACACAGCAATAAGAGGTATGGTTTCAAGGAATTCGAAGACAATGCAAAAAATTGCTGCCGTTTTTAAGGAAAAAAAAAAGTGTTCGTGTTAAGACTATCAGAGGAAACTGGGGTGCCGGCCGAGTATTTGAGGGCGATAGTCATGTGCAGCGATGACTTTAAAAAAATTGGGTGCCGCTTGTGGGCCGCCAAGACGGATTCAGAGAAGCTGAAAGACATCAACCAATAACTGTTTCGTTTTTAAATTTTAATATTTGATTGGAGTAGAAAAACTCGCCTGTTATTCGTAAATGTAACGACTGAAAATAAACTTATCGACAAAAAAGGGAGGAGTATTTATATTGTGTGGGCGCCTTTGGGCCCATAAATCAGAAATCATAAAAGTTATTCACGTCGCACAGTTTGGGAAAAAAATGGACTGGAGTGGAGTCGACTGGAGGGACTGCAAGGACAATTGCCGGCTGGCGGCCTCTTGGAAATTTTAAGGCTCGTTAAGCTTCTGGTCAACCGCCTGGCTGGTCTGCTTGAGCGCTCCATCGAATGGATTAACCTTCGCTCTGGATATACTGGATGCCCTTTTGGATTACAGGACTACCCTCTTTAGCGCCTTTGAATGGATAAACAAAGTGCATGTCCTACATGGATTACAGCCGTATAGCGCATCATAAAAGGTAAGAAATCAAGCCACAAATTGAATGCCGAACACAGCAAATGCCTAACCCATGACACCACCACAAGGGGGAGAGGGAGTAGAGGGGGATGAGTGCCCCCTATTAATCCTAAGTGCTTCCTGTGATTTTATGTAAATTTGTACACGGGGAACAGAGGACTCCAAAGAGACCTCTCGAACAGCAATTCAATGTACAAATGACAGGTTGGCTGTGACACAAAACAGCAGCTTAAGGAAGATGTAAAGCCAAGCAAAAATATACCCCCCCCCCCCCCTCCACCACTTTCCTTAACCCTTAACCCTTAACTCCTTAATCCCAGAATGGTAGCCAACATTTCGGCCACACCAAGGAGTATGGTGGCATGGTATTTATCGCAAGTCCTATCCCAAACCAACAAAGCCGATCAACTATTGCAAGTCGCAGCTCTGCCCAGGGAAAGTACGTCACCTGACCTGTGATTCGAAACACAACATCGAAGTGGGCCCTGAACTTTCACTTGGAGCCGTTCAGAACTGGCTCTGGAAATCATTCAGTACGAATATCTGGAGAGAGCGGCACAACACAGAGAACGGCAGCAAATATCGAAAGCACAGGGAACATAAAGTAAATAAAAATACAAATACAAAACAAAGCCCATGAACGAATATTTCCTCACAGGTGCTGGAATAAGATGAATCCAACCCCTGCAGATTCAATGCTGTGCCACAGATGGCTTCGATGGGACTACCGCCCGTGTTGAGCTCCCTCTGGACAGGCGGCGCTTCTCCGGACAGCCGCGGAGACTACTACGATGACCACGAAGAGTACTCCGACTGCCGCTACGAGGGCGACTACGAGGGCGACTACGAGGGCGACTACGAGGGCGACTACGAGGACGACTACGAGGGCGACTACGAGGGCGACTACGAGGGCGACTACTTGATGCCCACCGAGGAGGACCAAGAGGAGGAGTCGTGCTCCTGTCAGAGCCAGACCTGTCAGAGCCAGACCTGTCAGAGCCAGAGCGAGTTCAGCTCGATAGAGCGCACCGAGTCGGACTCGGAGTGGGGAGCTCTCCGACGGCCCTTCCCCAGGGTCTCTCCGCTGGAGTCCCTCGGCGCAGTCGTGCTCTCCACAATGCAGCCGGAGCACCGTCAGCGCATGGTGGCCTTGTTCCACCTCGTCTTGGAGACCACTGTGGTCAAGGTCGTGCTGCTGGTGCTGCAACTGCTGTGCTGCGCGGTGTTCTGGCTGGTTGAGAAGACCGTGGGCTTCAACGAAACCGTCGGCTCGAAGCGCCACCGATTGTGGAACAGCAAGTTCAAGCTGCGCACCATCCAGCGCCAGTTGCTGTGGCGCATGGCCAATGCCCGGGGCGACGAGACGCTCGTCTTCCTTGCCGTGCTCATGACCACGCCCTGGCTCTTCTCCCTCAGCCTCCTGGGATTCATCCTGTCCCTGGCGGCGCTCCTGAAGAAGACCGTCGAGCAGCTGGTGTTCCAGATACGCCTGCACCTCGTGCTCTAGGGGCAGCCATCGAGCAGAAAGCAGCAAGCAGTATCCAATCACACACTGACAGAAGACACACGGCCACACGTCCGACACTCCACCCCTCCCCTCAGAGATGTTTGCACTTCCATTTGGGCATCTATTTTCGTTGATGCTGGCATCGCAATACACGGAATCGTCTCCGTTTTTGGCCGCAATGAAAACATACCGAAATATTCGAAATTCAAAGTCAATTCCCACGAGAGAGAGCGAGACAGGCCTTCTTCTTTTGGTTTACGGCCTTTCTTCTGCCTTTGGCATCGCCCACTCCACTCTCTTCATTTTTCTTGCATTAAATTGGCAATAATATGAACTCGCCTTCTCTTTCTGCTTAGTAGTATTCCCCTGTCGCCGATAGCCCGCATCCTCTGCGGTCCAGAATCTGCGGAAGTTTCCAGCGGGGGCTACTGGCGTGCATCAGCCGTCGAGTAGATTGAATGGGAACGCTGCCAGCATATATGTACTATGTGTGTGTGTGCCCAACTAACGCAGACAACTGCGTTCTAGAATGAAATATTAATTCATTGGATACGCACACACAGATCCCCCTTCATCTCTCTGTTTCCCTCGGAGGGGGGGTAGCGACATATCTCCGACGACATATCTCCGCCGATCCACAAACGACATATCTCCGCGCGAAATTATGTCGTTTTAAAGCGACATACCTCCGCGCGGAGATATGTCGTCTCAAAACGTCATAACTCCGCGCGGAGATATGTCGTTTGTGGAACGGCGGAGATATGTCGTTTCAAAACGACTTAAGTCCGCCAGAAAATAATTAACTAATTTCGCATGTAAAATACACTTATATTTTTTTGACAGCATTTCATTTTATAACATGATTTTATTGAAATTAAAAAATGTGCAATAGTCCAAATACACAGAAATCATAATAGAAGTTTTCTTAAATTTTGTCGTTCTTAACTTACACAAGTTAATTGTAAATAAAAACATTGCGTATGGCCTCTTCGACTTCTCGGTTGCAACTTGGACATTTTGGCTTTATATTTTCATTTTCTTCCAACTCTTTTTTTGCTTGGTTGTGGGCCACAATTTGATCCCAACATGTACCACAAATGTTTACGTGATTGCACGGGCGCATCAACACAGACTTTGGGTTACATAGGCACACATTGCATGGATTCATTTGAACCAATGATTTATCAGAGGACTGACTTGAATGAGAAGCATTCGATGAAAGTGACGATGTGGAAGATTTCATATCAGAAGACATTCCAGTTAAATTGCTTTCATTGTCCACCCCTTCAAAGAAGTCCTGCTTTGAAAAGCGGTCAGCTAAGGAAACAGTGCATGTCAGAAATCCCTGTATATCTATTTCACCTCTTTAAAAAAGATCCATTGCGTCCATTATTTTTTTTTGAGCGATCCTGAGAACAAAAATAATTAAGCTAACATATTATTTTGAACGATTAACTTAAAATTTATTCAACTTACACGTAATTTCTTCTTCTGTGTCTGATTTCCATTACCACCATTTTGAAAGAGTAAAGCAAACTCGCGACTTTTTTCATTTTCTGCATCAATAAGACATTGAACAAAT
Source organism: Drosophila miranda (assembly GCF_003369915.1). NCBI lineage: Eukaryota > Metazoa > Arthropoda > Insecta > Diptera > Drosophilidae > Drosophila > Drosophila miranda. Next base: position 6,565,457 of record NW_022881625.1, on the reverse strand, counting down.
TTACAAAAAATTTATTGCCATTTGCTCGAATTTTATTTCCCAAATTCAAATTATAAGCTTCTACTGAGCTCGTGGTTCTAGTTGACCTCTTAAACACGGATATGCTTTTTGGTCCCTCCTATAAAATTAGGGTTAAAAATTGATAAGTAAAATACAACTCAATTATTAAACAATAAATAAAATATACCTTTTTAAGCCACTGTCTATTAAAGTATTTTAAAAATGGAGAAAACAGCTTCTTATTTAAGTTTATTGCTTCGCCTTTTCAAAACCACTCGATTGCTTGGCATTTTTCTTGCATGCTTGAGTAAAATGAAACCAACAGGCGTAAAAATTCATGTTGGGATGCAGACCTTTTAACGCGTTACGCATTGCCTTTTCGTAATCTGATATAAAGGATGCTCCTTTAAGGCAGCAAATGTTCGAGTCTATATATGTAAATAAGTGCTGATAACACAGCTCCGTTTTGCGAGTCATCAAAACAAAAACAAAAGGGGTTATTTAATTACAAAAAATTTTTGATTAGAGTTAGTAAATAAAGTGTAGCATAAGAAGAAATTTACCTTCTGCAAATATTTAATATAAATTATTAAAAGTTGCTTAAAATCTCCAAAAGGGCACACTTTAAATGTAGCATCAATTAAATAATGACTATTATGCTCCGGAATGTTGGCTTGCATCAAGGTGATTACCTTGTCTGATGAAAATATGCAATAAGCAAACGAGCTCGATGCGTACACTTTTTTATAGAACTGATTTGCAGTATTTCCCTTGGTTATTCCAAAACGGTTCATAATATTTTCGTCTTGAAAAGCTTCCAGAACATTCTCTGCAGAAGATGGAGGCTTGGGCAAGAAAGGCTGTCTTTTTCTTTGCAAAGTGCGTTTGACAGAGTCATAATTTATTTCAATCTCCGCTTCACCTTTTGTTTTCCTAATTAATTGAATAGAAAAATAATACATCAGTCTGTGTGCATTTCTTGTCTGCTCGCATGCACATATGTACATACATGTACACCTATGTACATACATGTAAGATTAATAATAATGTATCGTTTATTAATAGTGTTTTTCGAAAAAGAGAACAAAGTGTATGATTTAAGATGTGCAATTAATGAGTCTGTTCTTCCGACTTTTTGTTCAACTTTCTGCTTCTACTTCCAACAACCGACTCCCGTATCGATAACCCCTTATCGGTTAGGTCTTTTAAACATCGATTAAGTCTGGTTATATCGGTTAGGTCTTATCGATGGTATCTTAAGTTCAAATGTTAATTTAGATGGTATAGTGCTAACTGCTTGATACACTGTCCTTTACATACATATGTATGTATGTACATATGTACATCAGGGGACGGCACGGCTAATGCGCGCAGACGGACTTCGAAACGAGCATTTACCGGTCAAAATCCGAGCGACGACCAAAGTCTCGCAAACGGACTTAAAGGGGCATGATTCGCAAGAAACACCGGATCACGTAATAGAACATGAACGATCATGTCAAACTGCGACCCGGCACAACGCGTTTGTAACAGTGGTCGGCAGCAACACAATAATACTTTTTGTTTTAGTTTGACTTCTGTCAACGCACACAAACGTAATGTAATGTGTGCGTGCCGACCGCTGAAGTATATATGTATGTACATATGTGCCTCACAGCTTAAATGAACCAGAGCACTTTTCAAACTTCAAACCCCTGTTAAAATCAATTGAGCAGTCCTATAAAAAAAATTGTAATACAATTCTGTTAAGATTTTACCAAAGACTATACAATACCAAGATGTTGCATGAGCGCCCAAAAAGCTGTTCTATGGCGGGTCCTAACATTAGAACCCAAAAGGCACGAGGGAGCGCGCGGGGTTTCAATTCCCTTTTCGACTGTACTTCGTCTCTACCGCGACCCCGCTGCCCATCGGTTTCGTCTGTTCGGCAATTCTAGACTCTCGAGCCTCATCACCGTCGAAGCGGTGGTCGGGGATCGCCGATGTCTTTGGAGCGGCACAGTGGGACCTATGGCCGTCTCAGCTTGCTAAATTAGTTAGTGAATATGAGTTCAATAAATATTTGCACACTGAAAAAATGTTAAACTTTAAACTAAAACAATCTTGAAAATTCGATTGGAAAATTCTCTATTAGATGCGTACATTAAATTTATCTAAAGCACTCATACATTTTTTTTTACTATTTCGGCTGAGTCCCCACTGTGCCGCGCCAAAGACATCAGCGATCACGCTGCCCTACGGTTTCGGCACGCAGACGATTCATATTTTGTTCTTGTATTCTTTCTCTCGAGACACACCGACTCGACGCTGACCGAGGCATTGACGAAGCCGAGTAGCGAAAAAGGGAATTGAAGTAATAGCCCCGCGCGCCCGTACCTTCAAGCGTCAAACAAAAATTGAAAAAGAATTTGTTCCTCATGCAACATCTTGGTATTGTATAGTCTTTAATTTTACTTATCTTACCAACCAAAAAAAAAAGTTCGATATTCTTCTCCGTTACCCCGCAAAAAGGAAAAAAACAAAATGCGCACTAGAAAACACCCCCACAGCCTATTTGGCTCAAATTCTCTTTGAACAAAATAAGCTGTGGGGTGGAAAAAGGCAGTATTTTTGTTATTTATTATTTAAAACGTCTTAGAAAAATGTTAAAAAATATAAGAAGTTCGTTTTGTTTGTCATTTGATTTTCATTGGTAAGTTTGATGGTTTAGAAGTTATGAAAATTTTAAATTTTTAACGTGCTTTGGTTCATTTATGCTGTGAGCCACTGTACAAACATACATCCATATGTAGCAAGGCAGTATGTATTATTAAAATTTTAATTAATATATTAACTTACTCAGCAAGAACATCATTGAATACTTTTTTGGTGTCGAAATTGCTATTATTTTCGCACTTCAGTTTTATTTCACTAAGAGCACTCAGGTAACGCAGCTCCTTGGAATCGGCGATGTATGCGATTGGAGTCATCTCGTCCTCCAATTGGTGAGGATGGCCAATGCTCCGCTTGTCCGACTGCCCGGGCCCTCGCTGGCGTCTCATCAGATTCTTGTAGTTGATGATGATCTCGAAACTCTGGTCACCGGGCTTCTCCCCGTTGGTGGTGATGCAGGAATCGAAGTGCTCCTCCAGCACTTTCGGGTCCATCTCCTGTATGGGAAGATCTCCGAACGCGCTTCTCGCCCCGATCTACGCTCCCTGCCGTAGAAGCTCCTGTGCCACCTTTGTGTTGCGATACTTGACCGCATAGGAGAGTGGCACCAGGCCAGCCTTGTCCGCCTCATTGATGTCCACACGATCGCTCTCGAGCAGCAGCTGGAAGCAGCGCTGGTGGTCACAGAAGTCGTCCAGCGGCTGCTCACCCAGGCGACTGATAACCGCGTTCAGCAGTTTGGAATGCGATGTCAGCCTCAGCTGCGGATGCTTCAACAGCTTCTCTAGCGCCCTGTGGTTGCCCCAGATTACGGCCAACTCTACGGGGCTGATGTCGCTCAATTTTGAAGGATTAATGTTGATGCCCGTCTCGAGGATGGCCTCAAAGGCTCGCTGCTTGCCCCGCTTGATACTCTCCGCCAGCATGGACTGATACTCCTCCTGGTTGGCATTGCACTGGTTGTCTGCGTTTCCGCTGACGTTCTGGTGGTACTCCGCGAACTGTTGCTCGAACTGGTTCTCGTCTCCGTCCCGCAGCGTGCGGAGGAGTCGCTCGCAGTCGATCTCTGCTCCGGCCTCGCGCAGCTCCGGCAACGGCAGTTCCGGATACTGATCCCTCAGCATCTGGCGTACCTTCCCGTTCCGATAGCTGTCAATGTCCAACTGTGGTTGTTTCAGGAAAAGTCGGATCAGCTCCAGCTTAGTGCCTGCCTCAATCTTTCTATTCTTCAGCACATGGTGGAGGGGCGTGAACTCGCCCTGATCCACCAAATTCGGAGAGGCTCCGTACTCGAGCAGCAGCTGAATGCAGGAGCCCACCTGAGAGGCATTCGATCGTCCTGGCGATTGGCCTGGGCACTGCTGTCCAGGGCAGTGTGGAATTCCCGTATGTCCCGATTAACGAGGGCTGCGCTCAACTGGCCCTGCGGATCGATGAAACCGCAGTTGTTAGAGCTCATTCTGCTGTCTGCACAGAGTCAAGTGAAAATGGGGAGGATGAGCTACATATGTCTATGTGGGCTTTCGTTAATCTTATCCAACCCACGCTGCGTATGAGTAACTTCTAATGCCGTTTCTATGAAAATGATGCCAGAACCCGCATTATTAGAGCTCTGCTCTGGTCAATGGAGGAAGGTCTGACCCAACAGACGGTTTCTGTACAGACCTTGAAATGGCCGAAACAAAAGCATGAGAGAGGACCGACCCCCGCATCAAACGGTATTTGACAACGCTTCATGCTACGATGATTTTCACACAAATGACTGTCTGTCCATGGAGCTGGCCAGCAGCTGGAGGCAGAGCCACAGTCAGAGCCACAGTCACAGCCACATCCGCAGCCGAAAGCTACCCCACAGGTTTCTCGAAAAATAAAAACCAAATCTTCGTTTTGGGGGCAATTAAAGAAAGCGTCTTTAAGTGGTTTTTGTGGTACCCGAACTGCAGACTTAATTTGCCCTCCCGTGTAGTTATTAAATTATAACAATCAATCTGAAGACAAGGTAAGACAAGGCCTGAGAAGTACTCAGGGAGTGGCTTGATTGTTCAAAGTTATCTACAAATTTGAATCAAGTTTGGTGTTCGATCTCGGTCGCCTTTTGGTATATCAAAATTTAACGATCATAAAGAATAATCATAAAATAATCGACACATCAATATCAATTAGCAATCAATTGGTTACGCTTTATGCTTTGAATACTGTTCCGAATGGAGCTTTAGATAAAGCCCTGGGCAGTGCTGAAATCTTGCGATTTATAGGCGGCTCTTTTCGTAAATTTCAAGGTGGCTTCTTCTGTGGGATCTGATCCCTCCAGCCGTCAGCTCAGCGTCTTCTCCGCTCTGTTGTGTTCTGTTCTGTTCTGTTCCGTTCTGTCTGCTGTCTGCTTTGATGCTTGAAATGTGTGAGAAATCGGCTAATCACACATGAGACCTGGCTAATTTGAATATTCCCCCACTGATTGTTTATCAATAGCCTACGAATTGGGAATCAGGAAACATCGTCTTCTCTTTTGTAGGTAGCTCTTTGGCTAATGTTGCTTTAGTATGCAAACAAATTGAGGATTGTAAATGACGCCCCTGGGGTCAAAATTTGTCGTTGATAAGATAATTGGCCCTTTATTTGATATTTTCTTGTCTCCCATCTTAACCTCTTCCCCATTCTGGTATTTGTTTTTCCACCTGAGTACGAGTATTTGCCCAAACAATTGACAAACAACTTCATTGTTTGTCCAAGCTGAAGCTCGACCCAAAGTCTTACTAAGACATCGGTTGACAGAATGGCGTAATATCACAATAATTAACAGAAAACTTAACAGCAAACGATTTCAAAAGTGAGCAACGCCTCTCTCAGTCGCATCTGACCCTAGCAATTAAGAGCACTACTTTCAGAAATATTGATGTAGTCAAGGTAATCTATACTTATTGCGAAAAGCTTCGAAAAACACAAATTGCCCTTAAACTCTTAAACATTTGCTTCATCTACGGAAACCAGTCGAAATCACAGAGTATACGGAGTCTGGAGTGGAATTTTATTCCCCCTTCTCTTGGAGCTCACATATGTATATACTATAACACTGGTAAAAAAAAAAGTACTCGTATCACTCTGGAATTTGAGAATAAAGTGTGTCACAAAGGAAAGGGAGTCCAACGACATTATTACAAGTTTTAAAAGAAAAATAATAATGAGATTATCTTCATTCGCGATTTGTAGCGTGCAGGTGTGGGATAGCTGTCGTTTACCCATACTAGTATGAAGAGATTTCGTGTGCACCTCTAGCTATGCTCTGACTAAGCTCGCCGGATTGTCGGGGTTCGTTCTACTCTCTCCTATCACATACTGACACACACTCGCATAATGTTTTAGGTGCACATTTAAAAATAATAAAATAATAATAAAAAAAAAGAAGAACCAAACATAAAACTAACAACAGAATCCAGGTTTAACCGGAGCCAGGAATTGGTTATGGGACTAACAAGTTGGTTGTGGAAAGTGTGGACATACTTATCAATTACTCTACTCAAATGATGAGAAACTCCGGTGTTAGTGAGTATCTCTATCTTCTCTACCCTCCCGACCTATGCTATACAGGTAACCTGACCGTATAGACCCTTGAATAAAATTCCCCAAATATCATCCGATCTTCGAGCTTTTGGTTCGGTACCGCTTGGCTGAACTTGCAGAAGTTGGGCTGGAGTATTGACAAAGAATCGATTGATTAAAGCGGACGTGTTTGTGCTATACTCGGGAATAAATAAATATATATATATATATATTTAGCCAACGAACAGTTCTGGCAACTACGCCATACCTCGTGAACCGAGTTCAATAAAGACCCAGAATCAGGAGTAATTAACCAGGAAAGCAGTGTAAAGAAAAGAAAACATAGCTGGTATGTCCGTGATTAATTTGGAAAGTGTTCGTGGTAAAATATATATATATGAATTTGTGTTATAGGACGGCGGCCCGTAGCCACGGTACCGCTCGTGCGATCATCAGTCGCATAGGAGTGCATATACGGTGTGGTCTATGAGAGGAGTGTTGCCGGTGGATTGATAAGACAAGTAGTAAACCCGCGGGAGGCACCGAGCAGCGAAACCTGCAGCTTGACGTTGTCCGTAGAAAGCCTCAACAACCGTGTGGATGCACGGCGAAAACCAAGAGGCGCCTCCGGACCCTTATTTTTGGCGCCGTTGACGCCCCCCGTTTATCGAGCCTCCAATGAGAGTGTAGTCCGCAGACCGACGTCAAATTTGATCGGCAACCTGAAGCCCAGCTAAGGAGTTAATTTACCCCATCTTCAAGTGATTTAGCTGCGCCAGCGACACCCAATAATGAACTCGAATTGATTGCATTATTGTTGGATTCTTCCGGAGGCGCAGTCCTACTCAGCCTGGCTGACATGTCTCTCGATCACGGCGATAGAGGACCATAGTTACTCGTGGATGTAACACAAGCCCCTTTTTCCTCTAGATTTCATGTGCCAGGCTAAAAACCATTCTCTTTCGTCACACGATGTATACAGTTTTATAGTTAGTTATGTAACACAGCCAACATAATGGTTTTTAGCCTGGCACATGAAATCTAGAGGAAAAAGGGGCTTGTGTTACATCCACGAGTAACTATGGTCCTCTATCGCCGTGATCGAGAGACATGTCAGCCAGGCTGAGTAGGACTGCGCCTCCGGAAGAATCCAACAATAATGCAATCAATTCGAGTTCATTATTGGGTGTCGCTGGCGCAGCTAAATCACTTGAAGATGGGGTAAATTAACTCCTTAGCTGGGCTTCAGGTTGCCGATCAAATTTGACGTCGGTCTGCGGACTACACTCTCATTGGAGGCTCGATAAACGGGTGGCGTCAACGGCGCCAAAAATAAGGGTCCGGAGGCGCCTCTTGGTTTTCGCCGTGCATCCACACGGTTGTTGAGGCTTTCTACGGACAACGTCAAGCTGCAGGTTTCGCTGCTCGGTGCCTCCCGCGGGTTTACTACTTGTCTTATCAATCCACCGGCAACACTCCTCTCATAGACCACACCGTATATGCACTCCTATGCGACTGATGATCGCACGAGCGGTACCGTGGCTACGGGCCGCCGTCCTATAACACAAATTCATATATATATATTTTACCACGAACACTTTCCAAATTAATCACGGACATACCAGCTATGTTTTCTTTTCTTTACACTGCTTTCCTGGTTAATTACTCCTGATTTGGCGTCTTTATTGAACTCGGTTCACGAGGTATGGCGTAGTTGCCAGAACTGTTCGTTGGCTAAATATATATATATATATATTTATTTATTCCCGAGTATAGCACAAACACGTCCGCTTTAATCAATCGATTCTTTGTCAATACTCCAGCCCAACTTCTGCAAGTTCAGCCAAGCGGTACCGAACCAAAAGCTCGAAGATCGGATGATATTTGGGGAATTTTAACTGCATAATCGGATGATCTTAGGAACTTTAACTGCATAATCGGATGATGTTGGGAATTTAAACTGCATAATCGGATGATCTTTCGCCCATTTGAGCGAACTTTTGGGCAAGCTTTTAATCTATGCTCTCCCTACGCTACGCTACTCTCTTGGGTCAAGGTAAACGTGACGTCTTTCGCTTAAATGCGTGCGCTGCGCGCCGACTCTCTTTAGAAAGCTTTTCGGAAAGCTTGCAGCTTACGATCCACTTTCGGAGTTACTATGTCTCTGCACTTTTAAGCATTACCAAAAGAAAACTATGCTTATCCGTGATGTTCTACACTCGTTCCCTTAATCCGGCCCCTACACCACAGTTGAAGACGTAATTGTTCTCACAATGAGACTTAAACTGAAGAAGGCCATTTACTAAGGTTTAAGCTGAATATCTTTCAAGTGATAGACTCCTAAGTTTTTCTTATCTTCGCTAGCTAATTGGTAATACATTGTCCCCACTCGGCGAATAACCTTGGCTGATATAAACACAGGCGCCAGCTTAGCGCTGAACTTTTTTAAAGCGTTGCTCTGACAAAAATTCCGGGCATACACGGCGTCTCCGACTTTAAGTTGACGGACCCGGCTACGTAAGTTGTATGTCCTCGCATTCTGCTCGTGTGATTCAGCTACCTTTTGTTGGGCGGCTTGTCGACATACTTGTACTACATTTGGATATTCGACTCTGGTGTCATCCGATAGGAGATTTAGTCGTCTAAGTAGTTCATAATCCTTTCCGTTAAGAATCATATTCTGCCCAAAAGCAAGAAAATATGGCGAATACCCTGTGCTTCTATGGATATTGGCTCGTAACGCTGCACTAATTTCAGGTAACTTGTTGTCCCAATTAGTATGATCTTTGCCGACGTACGCTCTTATAGCCGCTAACACGGATCGGTTTAACCGTTCACTGGCATTGGCTTGCGGTGAATATATGGCAGTGCAGCGGTGAGTTACCCCGAATCTGGTAAGAAATGACTTGAAATTCCCAGAGACAAACTGCGAACCATTATCGGTAAGTATAGTCTCAGGGACCCCGAAAGTACTAAATAACATATTTTCTAGGAAGTCACACACTTTACTTGAGGTAAACTTTTTGAGCGGACATAAGAAATGAAATTTGGTGTTGTGATCTACAATTATTAAGATACCAATATTCCCTTGCTTGGAACGCGGATACGGGCCCAACAAATCTAGATAAAGCTTTTGAAAAGGTCTTTCTGAAATCATTGGCTTACCCATTGGTGGTCTTAGCACGACATTAGCACTTTTGGTCTGGCGACAAACGTCGCATTTTGATACATAGGCTCGTATTTGTGTAACCATTTTTGGCCAAAACAAGTACCTTTTCACCTTTTCAACGGTTTTCCCAATACCACTGTGGGAAGCGTCTGGGGGGTCATGAGCCCTGGAAATTATATCGCTGGTAAGGCCTGATGGAATCCAAAGCTTCCAAGTTTGTTTATCTGCTATCACGTCCCCTGAAGATGGTTCGGTTCTTTTATACACCAAATTATCGTCAATTTTCAAATCGGGTAACTTAAGTTGATTAAGCCTTATGTGTTCTATTAGATCCATGTATTCGTTCGATTTAAACTCTGTAGAAGTAAGGTCGACTATGGGTCCGTTGCCGTTCAGCTCTCTTACCTCGGGTCCATCTTGGCGTGACAACGCGTCGGCCACTACGTTTTCGGACCCTTTTCGATGTGATATTTGAAAATTAAATCCCTGTAATTTTATAGCCCAGCGGGCCAAGCGACCTGACAAATCTTTTTGCCTCATAAGCCATTGTAGGGACGCATGGTCCGTTATAACTTGGAAATCCTGTCCTTCTACGTAAGCTCTAAACTTCTTTATTCCTTTAATCACTGCCAAGCACTCGAGTTCAGTGACCGAATAGTTTCGTTGCGCCTTGGAAAGTTTCTCGGACATAAACGCTATAGGTAATTCTATCCCTTCCTCGTTTAATTGAGCTAGTACGCAGCCCAAACCAAAGGTGCTTGCGTCACATATTAACAAAAAGGGTTTCTTAAAATCGGGGGTGGCTAGGATTGGAGCAGATGTTAAGCAGGATTTGAGTTTATTGAAAGCTTCTTCAGCTGATGCGTTCCACTTAAGTGGTTGATGCTTTTTTAGTAGTTCCGTTAAGGGGTAGCTGACGGTGGCATAGTTATCGACAAAGCGTCTGTACCATCCAGCCAGTCCTAGAAATCTCCTTATCTGTTTCACCGTTTTTGGGATCGGGAACTCCATTATGGATTTTATTTTCCCCGGATCTGTCTTTAACTGACCATAACCTATTATGAACCCCAGATATTTAATCTCCCGTATACAAAAGTTTGACTTGGCTATATTAATCGTGAGATTTGCCTTACGCAAATGCATCGCTACCTCTTGTAACAGCACCAAGTGTGAATCAAAGTCATCTGAGAGCACCAGTAAATCGTCCAAATAGACAAAAACCCGATTCCTGAGGTGTGCAGGTATCACCTGATCCATAAGTCGGCACAACGTTTGAGCGGCATTAGTTAAGCCAAACGGCATTACCTTATACTGGTAAAGCGGCCTATTGGGAATGGTAAAAGCTGTATAGTGCCGAGATTTTTCTTCCAAAGGAATCTGCCAGTATGCGTGTTTCATGTCAAGTCCCGTTATGTATTTGGCTGGTGGTAATCTACTAAGAATGCCATCAATATGTGGTAAAGGGTAGGCATCTTTGCGAGTGTTCTTATTAATTTCTCGAGAATCTAAACATAATCGATTTTTCGTACCTTTCTTAACTAAAACGCAATTGCTACTCCAGGAGCTATTCGATTCCTCGATCACGTCTAATGCCAGCATTTTCTCCACTTCGTCAAACATTAACTTTTCCTTCGCGGGTGAAATCGGCCAATGACGTTGTTTGACTGGTCTATCGGGTACCATTTCGATCGTGTGTTGGATAGCTTTCGTACGTCCTAATCCTTCCCTTTCAAACGAAGGAAACGAATGGATCACGGATTCTAGTCTAACCTTTTGGCCTTTGCTTAGATCGTGTACTGGCGGGGATTCCGAAGCCCTGGTTTCCTTTCCTACGTCTAATTCCTGTACCACCGATCTATCCGTTAAAAGTCTTGCTACAAGACCGAATTCTATCCAGAAATCAATCCCTAAATACACATTTTGTTTCAAGGCGGGTATTATGAAAAATTCTATCTCCTTAGTATGATCGCGAAAAGTTATGGGAACTGTAATTTTCGCTACTACCTTACAAGATTCATTATTGGCCGTTCGAATATTTCCGGAGCATTTCTTTGCCTTGGCGTGTTGCGCGAACGACTTAGCGGCTTCACTTCCAAGACAGCTTATCGTCGCCCCCGAATCTAGCAAGGCCATGAAGTTTTGTTCTTCTATGCTTAGTTCTATAAATAATCTGTTATCGGAGCTCAAAAGGACCGACGAGACAAGTCTTTTTCGCACCTTCTTTACCTTGGTCCAGAATTGCCTTAATCGTATGGTCGAGCGTTTTGGTTGATACTTTAATTCTAGCTTATCTGAACGGGAACTTTCACCATCTATATCTATCTCCTCCGTCTGGGTTTGTGCCTCTACAAGGGACCTATTAGATCGAATCTTTGGACAATCCGGGTTGGAGGTGTTTTCTTGGAAAGTTTGCTCTTTCATTCTGTCATCATTGCCGGATGCGTCAGAATGGTGTTGGATTGCGCATCCCGCTTGCGGTTTTCCGATGGGTTACATTTTTCGCACTTTGGCTTAAAAGTATTTTTCGCCCCGCAGCCATAACAGAAGACTCGGCGTTCTGCTACGCAATCTTCAAACCGATGACCTGTTTTGTCGCAATTCCAGCAAACAAACCGCTTGCGGCGTAGCTCGGAGATACTCTCTTCTTCGAGTTCTTCTTCCTCACTCTGAATTTCTGATACGTGAGGTCTAGTTACCCTGTTTCTCTGTAAAAAGTTGCCAGCATCTTTACAGAAGTGTTCATGCTTTTTAACTTCCTCCCTCAACTCACTTCTATTCTGTATTTTTAAATGCAAAAGCTCATATCGCAGAGCACTTTTCGCATTCCGCTTAAGAATATCGATCAGCTTGAGTTCGCTTATCTCGTGTGAAAGTCGTGCCACTAACTTCTCAATGTCTGACTGAAAATCTTCGAAGGATTCGTTGTCCTTCTGTTGACGTTTCCGTATCATTTCCCAAAGGTCAAAATCATCTTTCTGATCGTCGAATCTTTGCCTAAACGCTGTACAGAACGATGACCAGGAGTATTGGTGGTTTCTTCGATGAAAATCCCAGAACCAATCGCTGGCTTTACCTGTGAAAAGCAGATGCAGATTGTCGCAAAGTAACTGGTCATCATTCCCCAGAGTCTGTCCTGTAAGAGCACGAACGCGATATAGAAATTCTTCTACGTGCATTGCGTCTCGAGAACCATCAAATTTAAGACGCCAGCTTAGTAGGATATTTGCCGCTTTTGCCGGTGCTACATTTCCGGCTGTTTGACTACCCCTAGGAGTTCTTCCTTGGGAATCGCCTCTAACCATGTAACTATCATTGTCTACGTCTCGTCTAACATTACTGTGTGACTCTGAGGGACCTCCGTTACCCGTAGCAGCCGCCGCGGCTAAATTCATATTGGAAAACTGGGCCTGTATAGTTTGTTCGATGGAAGTTTTTATGAATGAACTAAGGTTTTCCATCATAGATTTCTCCTGATTTTGCATGACCGAATGGATGTAATTCGTAAGGTTTTCAGGTTGAGCGTTACTAAGTGACCTATTTCCGTTGCTACTAATCGACTGTCGACTCTCGGATAAATATTGATCTAAACTAGCTTGATACCTTGTTTGCATTCCTCGTTTAGGGGTTGCTCCTCGCCCTCGACCTCGGCTGTTTGTTCTCCCTTTTCTACGTAATAAGGTTGGATCTAGTTGTACCGTCCCATTGTCTTCGTTTCCCCGAACATTAGGTGGTATGGAGCCAGAGCATAGGTGTAATTCTGCTGCTAGAGTATTATTTTCGTAACGCAGTCTACCAGGTTCGCATTCCGACTTGCACACTGGACAAGACTTTTCGCTTTTCAAATGTTCGCATACGCACGTATTATGAAATCGGTGGTGACAAGGCGTGGTAGCTATTAACTGATCTTGCCGCAAATTTCCCTGGCAAATAATGCAAAGCGAGTCTGGATTGATCAATGCCGAAGCTAAATTTTCATTACTTCGGTGGACCGCCATGATTTGTATGAATTTCTTAATAAAAAAAATAATAATGAAAATAAAATTATGAAACTAATATGCAAATATGAGTTAACGAATATGGAATTTACTTAATATGTTCGCCCTCTCCAGGCATGATCTAGGTGGTCTACCACTAACTGTACGTTTCGATTTGAATAGTTGAGTAATTAAGTTGTGTATGTTGGCCAGTTCTATTACCAGTTTTGAAGGTATAAGTCCGGATAATGGACAGTCTCTACTTATCATAAGTAGAAGATCGTGATTCCTAAAATCTGCGACTTTTTCCTAACCCAACTAGAATTTGATAAAGGAATCTCTACAGCCAAGCTCAAGATAATTTAATGAATATAACTTTGAGTCGGGGTATCCGTCTTTTGAATAACTCCCGCAGTTCCCTAAATCAACATCTTTAGCTATCTCGTTGGTGGAGTCCTATATCGTGATATCAGTATATTGTAACTACCTATATAAGCTAGTCCATCCGGAGGAAGAGACAACAGATTATACACAGGTCGACTTTTCCAACCATGAAAAATAGTCGTAGGTTCCGTATGCAACAGCTGTCGTACTCCCACCCGAAGAGATCTATCAGTATAGTATTACCAGAGAATTATTGTTTTGGATGGAATATAGAGCTATGGTGGAGCCTAGCCCCAGAATGACATGCCATGGGTACTAAAGTTAAGTACCAACTTTACGAGAGATCATGTCCCTTCGGGCCCCACGTTGGGCGCCAATTATGTAGCGTGCAGGTGTGGGATAGCTGTCGTTTACCCATACTAGTATGAAGAGATTTCGTGTGCACCTCTAGCTATGCTCTGACTAAGCTCGCCGGATTGTCGGGGTTCGTTCTACTCTCTCCTATCACATACTGACACACACTCGCATAATGTTTTAGGTGCACATTTAAAAATAATAAAATAATAATAAAAAAAAAGAAGAACCAAACATAAAACTAACAACAGAATCCAGGTTTAACCGGAGCCAGGAATTGGTTATGGGACTAACAAGTTGGTTGTGGAAAGTGTGGACATACTTATCAATTACTCTACTCAAATGATGAGAAACTCCGGTGTTAGTGAGTATCTCTATCTTCTCTACCCTCCCGACCTATGCTATACAGGTAACCTGACCGTATAGACCCTTGAATAACGTTAAACAGTTATCATCCCACCACTTCGATCATGCCTTTCTGAGGGCGGAGTACTGAATTTAGAACATATTAGGGTTGTACTTCAAAATCAATATCATTATATATATATATTTCAATAAATCCCTAATCATATAACTAAATTCTTGGGGGGGGGTTTTCTTAACTTATAATTAAATCCATTTTTGTTGTGTCTCGATAGCTTAATATATTAGTAAGGAATTGCGAAGAAATATTAAGAAAAATAAAGATTTAAAAATGACCATCATATATGGGTAACAGATTCTAAAGGGGTGAGAGGTACCAATACATTATGGTTACGGATTTATAAAGGGAATATCAATAGAAAATTACATGTAACACGCAGGTTACTTCCCAGCTCAGTGCATATATGTACTTGTTCTTATTTACAAACTCACAGCGCTTTTGGTAGGCTAGTACCGCTTTTTCCACTCGTGATCGTTGAGCTCAATGATGACGTTGGTGCATAATTCTAAGGAAAGGAAAAGATATTTAATACGAGTATATGTGCACATGAGCGTACTAGAGTGTACTGCTTTGTAATCTCAAGGAAAATTAATGTTGCTCTCATACCCATTAGTTTCCAAAAACCATTATGTTGGCTGTGTTACATAACTAACTATAAAACTGTATACATCGTGTGACGAAAGAGAATGGTTTTTAGCCTGGCACATGAAATCTAGAGGAAAAAGGGGCTTGTGTTACATCCACGAGTAACTATGGTCCTCTATCGCCGTGATCGAGAGACATGTCAGCCAGGCTGAGTAGGACTGCGCCTCCGGAAGAATCCAACAATAATGCAATCAATTCGAGTTCATTATTGGGTGTCGCTGGCGCAGCTAAATCACTTGAAGATGGGGTAAATTAACTCCTTAGCTGGGCTTCAGGTTGCCGATCAAATTTGACGTCGGTCTGCGGACTACACTCTCATTGGAGGCTCGATAAACGGGTGGCGTCAACGGCGCCAAAAATAAGGGTCCGGAGGCGCCTCTTGGTTTTCGCCGTGCATCCACACGGTTGTTGAGGCTTTCTACGGACAACGTCAAGCTGCAGGTTTCGCTGCTCGGTGCCTCCCGCGGGTTTACTACTTGTCTTATCAATCCACCGGCGAGCTTAGTCAGAGCATAGCTAGAGGTGCACACGAAATCTCTTCATACTAGTATGGGTAAACGACAGCTATCCCACACCTGCACGCTACAGATTCGAAAACTGTTTCGACTTCTAATTTTTTCTTTGAGTGAATTTATATTTATAAACCTTTCAGCCCTGTTCTTCTTTCTGTCTGTGGGAACATCTGGAATTTGGAGACTGAGAGAGCTGGAGCCTAGGAAATTGCCTACCAAAATTGGCTCTGAGCTGCACACCGAATCCTCTTCTAAAGTTCTTTGTGTTGGTGCAGCTGCAAAAGTGAAATCAGCAAATGACAACACTTCGGAAGGAGTAAGTAGAAGGGGGACAGACGTGATTAATGTAAAGTTTTTAACGCGATAAACTGAATATGTATATGTCCAGCTGCACAGGATCAGCCGCGTTTCTCCGATCGTCTGTCAATAATTTATACTATATACGTACTGTCTTACACTGCTATAACATTCTCACATGATATTTTACCATACCCTTCCCTAATACGTGATGTGATCAGATCGAGAGACCCTCTAGCTGCGTGGGAGGAGGAGAGCAGAGTAAACACTAAACTAAATTGCTTGTCCATAAAGTCTGTTTTTTGGCAAACTGTGCTTGGATTGTTTATCCAATTTATGGCATTATTATACCCGATACTCAAAATGAGTATTGGGGTATATTAGATTTGTGGTAAAAGTGGATGTGTGTAACGTCCAGAAGGAATCGTTTCCGACCCCATAAAGTATATATTCTTGATCAGCATCAATAGCCGAGTCGATTGAGCCATGTCTGTCTGTCCGTCTGTCCGTCCGTCCGTCTGTCCGTCCGTCCGTCTGTCCGTCCGTCCGTCTGTCCGTCCGTCCGTCCGTCCGTCTGTCCGTCCCCTTCAGCGCCAAGTGCTCAAAGACTATAAAAGCTATAGCAATGATGTTTTGGATCCAGACTTCTGTGATATGTCACTGCTACAAGAAAATTTCAAAACTTTGCCCCGCCCACTTCCGCTCCCACAAAGGGCGAAAATCTGTGGCATCCACAATTTCGACGATACGCAGAATCGTAGAAGATGACTATATCTTCTAGAGGGCGAATTCTGAACCAGATCGTATAATTATTATAGCCAGAATCAAGAAAACAATTTCATTCTTTCTCGCTCTGTCTCTCTCTAACACACAGGTTTCATGGTCGGTTTTGCCAATTGCAAAATATGAGCTCAAGGATCTCAGAACCCATAAGAGCTAGAGCAACCAAATTTGGTATCCACACTCCTGTGATATTGGACCTTGACCGTTTTGTGTCAAAATTTCGCCACACCCCCTTCCGCCCCCGCAAAAGACGAAAATCTGGGGCATCCACAAATCTCAGAGACTATTAACGCCAGAGTAACCAAATTTAGTATCCGCACTCCTGTTAGATCTCACTATAAAACGTATATCTCAGAATTTCGTCCCACCCCCTTCCGCCGACACAAAGGACGAAAATCTGTTGCATCCACAATATTGCAGATTCGAGAAAACTAAAAACGCAAAATCATAGATAATGACCATATCTATCAGATTGCTGAATCTGGATCAGATCGGATCATTTTTGTAGCCAAAAGGAACAAATCAATTTGCAGTGGCTACGCAGCGCCCGACGTCACGCTCAGACTGATTTTCTGTCTCTCTCGCACGCACTCTTTGTCGTGTCGCTTAATATTAGCGGCGTCTGCCGGAGGAGAGCCATACTTACTAAGTATCGGGTATAACCGTAGAGTTGCGGTGTCCGCAGCAACTCACAACGTTCCCCCTCGCTTTTTTTATTTTTTATTTTTTTATTTATTAAATTAACAAATTATCTGTTAATAATGGTAATTAGTTACTAAAGGCGGAAAAAGATAAGTTAAAAGTTAGCTAAATTTAAATGATTATAAATATAGCATGCAATTAGTTTAAGAGACAGTTCAGGGGATAGGGTTTGACAGAGGGAGTTATAATTATGGCATAAAACCCTAAAAAGTTCATGATCAGCATAATTAGACCTACATATGGGTAGACGGATAGGCCTAAAAGTACGGGTAGGTCTAGATGGAAAGGCCAAGTCAATCTGACCCAAGAGAATTTGGGAGTCAACAGTCCCAAGAAGGAGCTTGTGCACGAACATTACGCCATTGCATATTCTGCGATGGTGCAACGACGGCAGGTCAATAAGATTTAGCCTAGACCGGTAGGTTGGCAAGATTCTACCCGAGTCCCAGTTAAAGTTCCGAAGGGCAAAAATTAAAAATTGCTTTTGCACGGATTCAATAACAGCCTGCTGCTCTTTATACTGCGGGCTCCATACACAAGAACAATACTCCAATATAGGACGTACTAACGAGATGTACAGTTGTTTCGTAACGTACGGGTCGTCAAACTCCTTGAACCAACGCTTGATGAACGCTAAAACACCCTTAGCTTTATTTACAGTTGCAGCTATATGGGTGTTGAAACACATCTTATGATCAAAAAGGACTCCGAGGTCATTTGAACTCGAAATTCGCTCAAGGACATGATTTCCTAGAACATATGGGACAAAATGAGGAGCGCGACGGTAAAATGTCATAAGTTTACATTTGGAAAGGTTCAGAAAAAGAAGATTAGTTGAACACCACAAAAGTAGTTCACTTTGTAATGTGCCAGAAATTCATATTCGTAGAGGTGTGAGATTGTATGTACGGATGGAGGTTGTACATACTTTTTTTGACGGTCAGACACCAATAGTATAGCAGGATTTCGGAACGTGTACCTCTAGCTATGCTCTAACTAGCTCGCCGGAATGTCGTGGGATCTTTCCTACTCTCCTATCTGCTATACGAACACATTCGCAAAGATGTTTTAGGTACACTTGATTTAATGTTCAAAAGGAACTCTACAAAAGAAATCAAAAAGAAAAGAATGTGAATTTTAACTAACTGTTTAACCGACTACCGACAAATAGTCAGGCTATATTCCGTCGCTCTTGGGGAACTCAGATGACTTTGACCCCTTCTCTACCCTCCCTACCTTTGTATGCCGTTTAATCGACAGCATAACCCTAATCGAGCGCATCTCTATTTGATCATCGGACTTCCTCAGGCTTCACTCAGCAAAAACACGAAAGGTTTAATGTTCCATTATTATCTACTAATTATTATTTAATAATTCAAAATTTAAGGGTTTGGACTTCATGGTTTTCCAGATAAGTATAAACTTAGCATAAAGTAATTAAATAAAGAAGGAGGAAATAGTATCTGGTTATACCTAGTTATATGTATATATGTATATAGGACTTATGTGTAGAGAATATGGCGTAAAAGAAATTAAATTGGAAAGAAGAGAAAAATATGATAATTATATAACTAGAAGACAAACGTGAAAGAAAAATTAGTAGCCGATCCGCTTTAAATTATGGCACGGATATGGTTGTTTTATATACCGGAATAGAAGTTTTATAGGACAGATATATATTTCGAAAATACTCGAGAATTCCGTTTGAGGAAGTTCGTAACTCACTCATACTTTATACGAATTATCCGGCGTGTCCGTTGAGCTCAAGGGGCGACGTAGGAACATATTCTGAGGAAGGGAGAAAAATTATGAATATACAGGTCTTCACTTCTAATTCGGATGAAACACCGATTTTCTTTCCATTTCCATACCCGTACGACGACGATTTGCCACTCAACGGCGGATCTTAAAAAAATGTGGTTTTCATTTGCGCTAATTTCTAATTATGGGTAATTATATACATTATTGGTTTTTTTTTTTTTTTTTTTAAATCTAGACAATACAAAAATAGTTAGTGCGTAGCCTAATCTTTAATAAATGGAAAATCTCATGACGAGACTCAAAACTAATACTTTGGTACATTTTCACACGACGACTATTAAACGGCAGTGTGGATCGCCGCAGAATAATGTTTTATTTTCACAGTTTGAGAACCACTCCACACATTGCGAAGAACTACATGCGAAAGCCTTAGCCGCGCGCTTAATTCATAAGCGAGAAGGGTGACGAGTGCGGCATATTAGTTTCTCCGAATTCGCAAGAAAACTATTCTTCTCGTCTTACTCCAAAATGTACTTCAGCTCAAGTATGCCTCCACATAACTTCGGGTTTCACTCTAGTATATCTTCGGACGGCTCTTTCTGGTTTATTTGGTTGTAGTTATCGTTGGTTTATGTAGATGCTGGTTCCTGGGAAATCCGAGTTCTTTCCCAGATCTACTAAGAAATCGATGGACTTTGATGACCTCGTTCTTGGAGGGGGGGTCAATTGGTTTTTCTTTCCCAGTGTCGACCGTAGTAAGATTTCCAGCCCTATGATACGAGACTGTTAAAGCTGTGTCACTATTGTAAGGTCCAAATACCTTTTATTTTTCTTAATCCAAAATAATGTAGTCCACCAGAACTTCAATTTACTTGGCACGTGTTTGATTGCACAACGTTTTCAAATTTACTTGTATATATTTATTTATTTATTTATTTATTAAATTAACAAATTATCTGTTAATAATGGTACTTAGTTACTAAAGGCAGAAAAAGATAAGTTAAAAGTTAGCTAAATTTAAATGATTATAAATATTGCATGCAATTAGTTTAAGAGACAGTTCAGGGGATAGGGTTAGACAGAGGGAGTTATAATTATGGCATAAAACCCTAAAAGGTTCATGATCAGCATAATTAGACCTACATATGGGTAGACGGATAGGCCTAAAAGTACGGGTAGGTCTGGATGGAACGCCAAGTCAATCTGACCCAAGAGAGTTTGGGAGTCAACAGTCCCAAGAAGGAGCTTGTGCACGAACATTACCCCATTGCATATTCTGCGATGGTGCAACGACGGCAGGTCAATAAGATTTAGCCTAGACCGGTAGGGTGGCAAGATTCTACCCGAGTCCCAGTTAAAGTTCCGAAGGGCAAAAATTAAAAATTGCTTTTGCACGGATTCAATAACAG
This sequence comes from Drosophila miranda, assembly GCF_003369915.1. NCBI lineage: Eukaryota > Metazoa > Arthropoda > Insecta > Diptera > Drosophilidae > Drosophila > Drosophila miranda. The sequence continues at coordinate 6,544,854 of NW_022881625.1, read as the reverse complement.
CCTGCTGCTCTTTATACTGCGGGCTCCACAATCAAGAACAATACTCCAATATAGGACGTACTAACGAGATGTACAGTTGTTTCGTAACGTACGGGTCGTCAAACTCCTTGGACCAACGCTTGATGAACGCTAAAACACCCTTAGCTTTATTTACAGTTGCAGCTATATGGGTGTTGAAACACATCTTATGATCAAAAAGGACTCCGAGGTCATTTGAACTCGAAATTCGCTCAAGGACATGATTTCCTAGAACATATGAGACAAAATGAGGAGCGCGACGGTAAAATGTCATAAGTTTGCATTTGGAAAGGTTCAGAAAAAGAAGATTAGTTGAACACCACAATAGTAGTTCACTTAGATCAAGTTGAAGGCGTGTGTGCAAATACCAATCAGAGTAAGAAAGACAGATTTTGACATCATCAGCATACATTAGTGTAGTAGAGTATGTTATAACTTGAGGAAGGTCGTTCACAAATAAAATAAACAGAAGCGGGCCCAGATGACTTCCCTGTGGCACACCTGAAGTAACATTAACAGTATTTGACAACACGTTAGAAAACAAAACACGTTGAGTACGGTTAGAGAGATAGGACAAAATCCAATCTAGAAGATTCGTTGGGAACCCTAATAAGGAGAGCTTTTGAATAAGCAGAGCATGGTTCACAGAATCGAATGCCTTGCTGAAGTCCGTAAAAACTACATCCGTCTGCAAACCAATTTGAAAACCACGGTGGATTAGGTTAGAAAACTCAAGAAGGTTAGTCGATGTTGAACGATGTCTGAAAAAACCGTGTTGCGACGGAGATATCAAGCTGCAACAAAGATGTTGCAGTTGCCGGGTGACCAGGAACTCAAGAAGCTTCGGGATGGCGGAAAGCTTTGCGATACCACGATAGTTTTCAATGTTTGATCTTGAACCTTTTTTGTGAAGCGGAATGATGTAGGACTCATTCCAAATTACTGGGAGACAAGACTGTTCCAAGGAGAGGTTGAAGAGAAAGGTCAAGGGCTTGCAAAGGGACTGGGCACAGTGTTTTAAGATGCAACTTGGTACCTTATCTGGACCCGCAGAAAACGATATGTCCATAGATGACAAACCTTCAAGAACAACGCTTTCCTCGAAAAAGGGCAGAAAAATACTGTTAGCTTGAGGTAGCTGGTACGGATACGGAGTGGATGCGTTGTAAATATGAGACGAGTACGTTGTTTGGAGTACGAGTACGTTATTTGTATAAAAAGACACATCCGAATTCGCACAGCTTCACTATAGCAATGATCTAGCCAGAAGTTCTATTACTTGCATTAGCCCTTACGATCGGAACTTTACCTTCCACAACCAACGGGGTAATCGTACGATTTTAGACAAAGCTTACACCTTGCTTCCCTAGATAACGGAGTAATCGTACGATGCTAAGCAAAGCTTACACATAGCTTCCACGACTAACGGAGTAATCGTATGATTTCTAGTAAAGCTTTAAAACATAACTCCCACAGATCCACGCTGCTTCTCTAAATTAGACATTAAGCTCTTCAATGGAAGCTTTAACTACGGCTCTCTTGTAATTGATCTCTTATCTTGTTTTTGTAAAGAGCAGAGTTAATGTTAAACGCGAGGGAGTTTTAGAGTCACAACTGGCCACTACACCACAGTTGAGGAAGCGCTAGTTTTAACTGGCGAAGCCTAAACGGAAAAAGGACAGTTGCCTAGTGTTTCACTTGTATGTTTTTGAGGTGAAATATTCCTAAGTTTTTACCCTGTTCGTTCTTCAGTTGATAATAGGATGAGCCAACTCGTCTAGATACCACGGCTGAAATAAAAACCGGCGCTAACTTTGCATTGAACTTTTTAATAGCATTGCTTTGGCAGAAATTGCGGGCAAGTACTGGCTCTCCAACCTTAAGCTCTACTTTCCGACAGCGTAGATTATATCGCCTAGCATTTTGTTCATGTGACTCTTTCACCTTTTTCTTTGCCGATTCGCGAATAATTTGTAGTGCTTCCGGATAACTAATGCGGCTATCCTCCGATAGGAGTCTTAAGCGGCGAAGCAACTCATAGTCTTTGCCATTCAGAATCATATTTTGTCCAAAGGTTAGGAAATAGGGCGAGTACCCGGTGCTTTGGTGAATGTTGGATCTGAGAGCAGCGCTGATTTCCGGTAATTTGGTATCCCAAGTGGAATGATCCCGGCTTATGTAAGCTCTTATAGCTGCTAACACCGATCTATTGAGTCTCTCACTGGCATTCGCCTGTGGTGAATATATCGCCGTACGAATATGTTGTATCCCAAAGCGGGTTAGAAAAGCCTGAAAGGCTCCAGAAACGAATTGAGATCCGTTATCTGTTAATATCACCTCGGGACCCCAAATGTACAGAACAAATAATTTTCGAGGTAATCGCACACCCGATTGGAAGTAAACACCCTAAGGGGGCATAGGAAATGAAATTTTGTGAAGTGATCTACGATAATAAGTAAACCAATATGCCCTTTCTTGGATCGGGGATATGGACCCAGCAAATCCATATAAAGCTTTTGAAACGGACGATCAGACACCATTGGTTTTCCCATGGGTGGTTTCAACACGGTGTTCGGGTGTTTGGTGTGACGACACACTTCACAATGAGTTACATACTCACGTATTTGCTTGTTCATTTTTGGCCAAAACAAATATCTTTTAATCTTTTCGATGGTTTTCCCTACTCCACTGTGAGCGGCATTGGGCGGATCATGAGCCCGCGAGATTACACCTTGGGTGAGTTCCCTAGGAATCCACAATTTCCAAGATAGATTATCTACACCATTATTTCCCTGATCAGGTTCGGTTCTTTTGTAGACAAAATCATTGAGAATCTTCAAGTCTGGTAATTTGTCTTGCTTAGCGCGAATGTTATCAATTAAGGTCATATATTCTGGTGATTTAAATTCTGCGGCAGACAGATCAACTATCGGACCCTGCTCTTCCATTTCAGAAACAGTAATTTCCTCTTTACGCGATAGGGCATCCGCTACCACGTTTAGTGAGCCCTTCCGGTGCGTTATCTCAAAAGAGAATCTCTGTAGTTTTATGGCCCATCGAGCTAATCTACCAGACAACTCCTTCTGACGCATAAGCCATTGTAATGAGGCATGATCGGTTATCACCTCGAATGCCTGACCTTCTACATAAGCACGAAACTTTTTAATTCCCTTTATCACCGCTAAACATTCTGATTCCGTGACTGAGTAGTTTTTCTGAGCTTTAGATAGCTTCTCGGACATGAATGCTACGGGTAATTCTTCTCCTTCTTCGTTTTTCTGAGCTAACACACAACCAATTCCTACAGTACTAGCATCACATAACAGCAAAAAGGGTTTTGAGAAATCAGGAGTAGACAAAATGGGAGCTGACGTCAAGCACTGTTTAAGTTTTTCAAATGCCTGATTGGCCAAAGGGTTCCACGCATACGCTTTCGGTTTCTTTAATAGTTCTGTGAGGGCGCAACTTACCGTTGCATAATTGTCGACGAAACGACGGTACCACCCAGCAAGACCAAGGAATCGTCGCAATTGTTTTACCGTCTTGGGAACGGGGAATTCTTTAATAGCTTCAATTTTACTCGGATCCGTCTTTACCTGTCCGTATCCATTGATGAACCCCAGATACTTAATCTCACGCATGCAAAAGTGCGACTTGGCAATGTTTATCGTAAGATTAGCCTTTCGTAAGTGTACTGCAACTTCTCTCAGTAACATTAAATGGGATTCGAAATCGTCTGATAAAATTAGTAAGTCATCGAGGTAAACAAACACTCTCGTACGCAAGTTAGCAGGTATTACCTTATCCATTAAACGACAGAGGGTTTGTGAGGCATTGGTTAGACCAAAAGGCATAACTTTGTATTGATACAGCGGTCGGTTAGGTATGGTAAACGCGGTGTATTGGCGTGAAGACTCCTCTAGGGGAATTTGCCAATAAGCATGCTTCATATCGAGTCCCGTTATGTATTTGGCAGGTGGCAATCGACTGAGTATCCCATCTATATGGGGAAGGGGTATGCATCTTTTCGGGTATATTTGTTGATCTCCCGAGAATCAAGGCATAACCTATTCTTGTTCCCTTTCTTTACTAGGACGCAATTGCTACTCCATGGACTATTTGAAGGTTCTATCACGCCCAGCTTAATCATCTTCTCTACTTCTTCGAACATCACTTTCTCTTTCGCGGGGGAAATGGGCCAATGTCGTTGTTTGACGGGTACTTCGGCATTGATTACCATAGAATGTTGTATTAGGTGTGTACGACCTAGTCCGCCGCATTCATATGACGGGAAGGTTCTTATTACCGCCTCTAATTGGTTCTTTTGTTCTTCATTTAGGGAATGCATTTTAGGCGTTTCCTTCATAATCGTGTCGTCTCTATTCTCCAAACAGCTCACAGTTCCTTCTCGGGTCAATAATTGGGATAGAAGACCGAAATCTTTCCAAAAGTCAACTCCTAAATAAACATCTTGCTTTAAATCTGGTATGATAAAGAACTCTACTTCCTTAACTATTTTACGGAATTCAATCGGGACCACCAGTTTGGACACTACGGTACAAGCTTCGTTGCTGGCAGTGCGTATGGTTCCCAAACACTTCTGAGACTGTGGGTGATGTGCTAAAAAGGTTGCTGCTCTCCCACCCAAACAACTAATGGTTGCTCCTGAATCCAGCAAAGCCTTATAAGTTTGCCCTTCGATCATTACCTCCGTGTACAATCGGTTATCTGAACTCAGAATAACTGCTGAGACTAAACGTTTTCGAACAGATTGGACCTTTTTCCAGAACGCTCGTCTCCGGACCGTCGATCGTTTGGGCTTAACTATCAATTTAAACCATGTATTCACATTTTCTGAATCTAACTCTTTGCTCTCCATCGTTTGAGTCGCTACATCTATACCTGTACAAATTTGGTGTAGTATCATATCCGGTTTTACGTCAACTACCCCTTCGGAAAGCCCTCTTAAGGTAGTTGGTTTACTTTCGTTTAGTTGCTGTTCTTGGTCTGATGTACTGACTGGGCTCCGGTCGGTACATCCCGTTTCAAGTTTTTCGCTGGGTTACATTTGACGCATCGAGGTTTATAAATATCCTTAGCACCACACCCATAGCAGAAAATTCGCCTTTCTCCTAAACAATCATCAAAACGATGCCCTTCCTGGTCGCAGTTCCAGCATACTAGTTTCTTACGATAAATCTGCGAAACGTCTTCTTCCTCCATATCTTCATTGTCCGTAAGTATTTCTGCTACATTCGGTTTGCTGAATTTACCTCGTGGAAAAGGGTTATGGTTGTCTTTACAGAAGTTTTCATGCTTGCGAAGTTCTTCTCTCAGGCCAGTTCGATCGCTGATTTTGAGATGCAAGAGTTCATATCTGAGGGCCGTTTTTGCGTTACGTCTTAAAATGTCTACTAACTTATTTTCGCTAACCTCGTGTGAGAGCCTGGACACTAATTCTTCGACGGCCGTCTGGTAATCGTCAAACGATTCACCCTCTCTCTGACGGCGTTTTCTAATCAACTCCCATAAGTCGAAATCATCTTTAGCATCATCGAATCGTTGTCTAAATGAGGCAGAAAAAGTTTGCCAAGAAAACTGTGGGTTCTTTCTATGGAAGTTCCAAAACCAATCGCTGGCTTTAGACGAGAAAAGCAGATGCATATTGTCACAGAGTAATTCGTAATCGTTATTTAAAGTGGAGGATGTAAGTGAACGAACCCTGTACAGGAATTCGTCGACGTGCATAGCGTCTTTGGATCCGTCAAACTTTAGTCGCCAACTGGCTAAGATATTAGCGGCCTTCCCAGGAGCTATTGCCCTGTTAGAGACATTTGGATGTGGTAATCCCCTTTCCCTTTCATTTTCTGAAGACAACGAGTTTCCTGTTATATTAGGCTCGTGATTTTGCCTTGTCGCTTGCACAGGCGTGCTATCTGAAGCTATAGTCATCCTACCTAATTGTCCGCGTAGATTTTCTTCGATCAAATTCTTAACGAATGAACTTAGTTCCACCATCATATCTTTCTGCTCACCTTTTATCAGGGCTTGTATAACCTCAAGGGTTCTTTCCGGCATATCTCCTTCGCCCGACCTATGGCTGATACTGCCCAAAAAATTATCCCGAAATTGTTGAGACTGCAACCTAGTATGCATCCCTCTGCGCGATGTAGTTCCCCGTCCCTGTTTAGGCCTAGCCCCTCTTGACTTTTGATGTCCTCTCTCTGAAGCGTTTGACTCCGGGTTGGATCCCCCTTCTAACGGCACTATACCCGAACCCATGTCGGGTGGTAATTCGGCTGCTAGAGTATTCTCATCAAACGAAAGTTCCTCCGGATTCAACTCCGCCCTACATACGGGGCAATTTCTGTTATTTTTCACGAATTCTTTCATGCAAGTATCATGATACCTGTGCCCACAAGATGCAGTACATATTAGTTGACTTCTTCTTATGGCTTCTTGACATATACCACAGATCTGGGCGTCCACGTCATTCGACGCCTTGCCCCCTGGGGTACGTTGTACTGGTGACATGTTAAGGTAACCCAGTAATACGAGCTCTGATCACTAAATGTGGAAATCCCTAATTATAGGACCAAAGCTTCAATAAATTCTACCAAATTTTCCTAAATACCCAATATTTGTCCTTTTCGAGCTTGACTCCGTCCGATATACGCTTTCTCTTGTCGCCGGAATATAACCTCAATGAAATCTAATTTGGTCTATGGTATGTTTATGTGGTCAGTAACCTTGGCAATGGCTAATTTCCAAATCTATATCTAGAAAATTAGACTTCCGAAAGCCATCGATACTCTTCCCTCATAAACTCTTTTGGGTTATCCTATTATAATTTGGCCGACCCATCCGCCTTTGTGAATAGCTGTCTATTCGCAAATTAATTCTGGTAACAAAAAAAAATCAGTTTCCATCCCTTGCTACCTGGCGGATTCTATTTGGTTAGGTATTCCGAAACTCAGAATCTTAAACCCAAAATTCCATCAATATCCTCCGTTACAGTAGTTGGACGGGAAGTATTAATTTTAATGTGGAATTTAAAATTGCAACGAGCAAAGTTTTTGGGGGTTTTAACCAGTAGTAACTCGTACTCTGGCCCCACGTTGGGCGCCAATCTATGTAATGTGCCAGAAATTCATATTCGTAGAGGTGTGAGATTGTATGTACGGATGGAGGTTGTACATACTTTTTTTGACGGTCAGACACCAATAGTATAGCAGGATTTCGGAACGTGTACCTCTAGCTATGCTCTAACTAGCTCGCCGGAATGTCGTGGGATCTTTCCTACTCTCCTATCTGCTATACGAACACATTCGCAAAGATGTTTTAGGTACACTTGATTTAATGTTCAAAAGGAACTCTACAAAAGAAATCAAAAAGAAAAGAATGTGAATTTTAACTAACTGTTTAACCGACTACCGACAAATAGTCAGGCTATATTCCGTCGCTCTTGGGAACTCAGATGACTTTGACCCCTTCTCTACCCTCCCTACCTTTGTATGCCGTTTAATCGACAGCATAACCCTAATCGAGCGCATCTCTATTTGATCATCGGACTTCCTCAGGCTCTACTCAGGACAAACACGAAAGGTTTAATGTTCCATTATTATCTACTAATTATTATTTAATAATTCAAAATTTAAGGGTTTGGACTTCATGGTTTTCCAGATAAGTATAAACTTAGCATAAAGTAATTAAATAAAGAAGGAGGAAATAGTATCCAGTTATACCTAGTTATATGTATATATGTATATAGGACTTATGTGTAGAGAATATGGCGTAAAAGAAATTAAATTGGAAAGAAGAGAAAAATATGATAATTATATAACTAGAAGACAAACGTGAAAGAAAAATTAGTAGCCGATCCGCTTTAAATTATGGCACGGATATGGTTGTTTTATATACCGGAATAGAAGTTTTATAAGACAGATATATATATTTCGAAAATACTCGAGAATTCCGTTTGAGGAAGTTCGTAACTCACTCATACTTTATACGAATTATCCGGCGTGTCCGTTGAGCTCAAGGGGCGACGTAGGAACATATTCTGAGGAAGGGAGAAAAATTATGAATATACAGGTCTTCACTTCTAATTCGGATGAAACACCGATTTTCTTTCCATTTCCATACCCGTACGACGACGATTTGCCACTCAACGGCGGATCTTAAAAAAATGTGGTTTTCATTTGCGCTAATTTCTAATTATGGGTAATTATATACATTATTGGTTTTTTTTTTTCTTTTTAAATCTAGACAATACAAAAATAGTTAGTGCGTAGCCTAATCTTTAATAAATGGAAAATCTCATGACGAGACTCAAAACTAATACTTTGGTACATTTTCACACGACGACTATTAAACGGCAGTGTGGATCGCCGCAGAATAATGTTTTATTTTCACAGTTTGTGAACCACTCCACACATTGCGAAGAACTACATGCGAAAGCCTTAGCCGCGCGCTTAATTCATAAGCGAGAAGGGTGACGAGTGCGGCATATTAGTTTCTCCGAATTCGCAAGAAAACTATTCTTCTCGTCTTACTCCAAAATGTACTTCAGCTCAAGTATGCCTCCACATAACTTCGGGTTTCACTCTAGTATATCTTCGGACGGCTCTTTCTGGTTTATTTGGTTGTAGTTATCGTTGGTTTATTTAGATGCTGGTTCCTGGGAAATCCGAGTTCTTTCCCAGATCTACTAAGAAATCGATGGACTTTGATGACCTCGTTCTTGGAGGGGGGGTCAATTGGTTTTTCTTTCCCAGTGTCGAACGTAGTAAGATTTCCAGCCCTATGATACGAGACTGTTAAAGCTGTGTCACTATTGTAAGGTCCAAATACCTTTTATTTTTCTTAATCCAAAATAATGTAGTCCACCAGAACTTCAATTTACTTGGCACGTGTTTGATTGCACAACGTTTTCAAATTTACTTGTATATATATATTTGTATAAAAAGACACATCCGAATTCGCACAGCTTCACTATAGCAATGATCTAGCCAGAAGTTCTATTACTTGCATTAGCCCTTACGATCGGAACTTTACCTTCCACAACCAACGGGGTAATCGTACGATTTTAGACAAAGCTTACACCTTGCTTCCCTAGATAACGGAGTAATCGTACGATGCTAAGCAAAGCTTACACATAGCTTCCACGACTAACGGAGTAATCGTATGATTTCTAGTAAAGCTTTAAAACATAACTCCCACAGATCCACGCTGCTTCTCTAAATTAGACATTAAGCTCTTCAACGGAAGCTTTAACTACGGCTCTCTTGTAATTGATCTCTTATCTTGTTTTTGTAAAGAGCAGAGTTAATGTTAAACGCGAGGGAGTTTTAGAGTCACAACTGGCCACTACACCACAGTTGAGGAAGCGCTAGTTTTAACTGGCGAAGCCTAAACGGAAAAAGGACAGTTGCCTAGTGTTTCACTTGTATGTTTTTGAGGTGAAATATTCCTAAGTTTTTACCATGTTCGTTCTTCAGTTGATAATAGGATGAGCCAACTCGTCTAGATACCACGGCTGAAATAAAAACCGGCGCTAACTTTGCATTGAACTTTTTAATAGCATTGCTTTGGCAGAAATTGCGGGCAAGTACTGGCTCTCCAACCTTAAGCTCTACTTTCCGACAGCGTAGATTATATCGCCTAGCATTTTGTTCATGTGACTCTTTCACCTTTTTCTTTGCCGATTCGCGAATAATTTGTAGTGCTTCCGGATAACTAATGCGGCTATCCTCCGATAGGAGTCTTAAGCGGCGAAGCAACTCATAGTCTTTGCCATTCAGAATCATATTTTGTCCAAAGGTTAGGAAATAGGGCGAGTACCCGGTGCTTTGGTGAATGTTGGATCTGAGAGCAGCGCTGATTTCCGGTAATTTGGTATCCCAAGTGGAATGATCCCGGCTTATGTAAGCTCTTATAGCTGCTAACACCGATCTATTGAGTCTCTCACTGGCATTCGCCTGTGGTGAATATATCGCCGTACGAATATGTTGTATCCCAAAGCGGGTTAGAAAAGCCTGAAAGGCTCCAGAAACGAATTGAGATCCGTTATCTGTTAATATCACCTCGGGGACCCCAAATGTACAGAACAAATAATTTTCGAGGTAATCGCACACCCGATTGGAAGTAAACACCCTAAGGGGGCATAGGAAATGAAATTTTGTGAAGTGATCTACGATAATAAGTAAACCAATATACCCTTTCTTGGATCGGGGATATGGACCCAGCAAATCCATATAAAGCTTTTGAAACGGACGATCAGACACCATTGGTTTTCCCATGGGTGGTTTCAACACGGTGTTCGGGTGTTTGGTGTGACGACACACTTCACAATGAGTTACATACTCACGTATTTGCTTGTTCATTTTTGGCCAAAACAAATATCTTTTAATCTTTTCGATGGTTTTCCCTACTCCACTGTGAGCGGCATTGGGCGGATCATGAGCCCGCGAGATTACACCTTGGGTGAGTTCCCTAGGAATCCACAATTTCCAAGATAGATTATCTACACCATTATTTCCCTGATCAGGTTCGGTTCTTTTGTAGACAAAATCATTGAGAATCTTCAAGTCTGGTAATTTGTCTTGCTTAGCGCGAATGTTATCAATTAAGGTCATATATTCTGGTGATTTAAATTCTGCGGCAGACAGATCAACTATCGGACCCTGCTCTTCCATTTCAGAAACAGTAATTTCCTCTTTACGCGATAGGGCATCCGCTACCACGTTTAGTGAGCCCTTCCGGTGCGTTATCTCAAAAGAGAATCCCTGTAGTTTTATGGCCCATCGAGCTAATCTACCAGACAACTCCTTCTGACGCATAAGCCATTGTAATGAGGCATGATCGGTTATCACCTCGAATGCCTGACCTTCTACATAAGCACGAAACTTTTTAATTCCCTTTATCACCGCTAAACATTCTGATTCCGTGACTGAGTAGTTTTTCTGAGCTTTAGATAGCTTCTCGGACATGAATGCTACGGGTAATTCTTCTCCTTCTTCGTTTTTCTGAGCTAACACACAACCAATTCCTACAGTACTAGCATCACATAACAGCAAAAAGGGTTTTGAGAAATCAGGAGTAGACAAAATGGGAGCTGACGTCAAGCACTGTTTAAGTTTTTCAAATGCCTGATTGGCCAAAGGGTTCCACGCATACGCTTTCGGTTTCTTTAATAGTTCTGTGAGGGCGCAACTTACCGTTGCATAATTGTCGACGAAACGACGGTACCACCCAGCAAGACCAAGGAATCGTCGCAATTGTTTTACCGTCTTGGGAACGGGGAATTCTTTAATAGCTTCAATTTTACTCGGATCCGTCTTTACCTGTCCGTATCCATTGATGAACCCCAGATACTTAATCTCACGCATGCAAAAGTGCGACTTGGCAATGTTTATCGTAAGATTAGCCTTTCGTAAGTGTACTGCAACTTCTCTCAGTAACATTAAATGGGATTCGAAATCGTCTGATAAAATTAGTAAGTCATCGAGGTAAACAAACACTCTCGTACGCAAGTTAGCAGGTATTACCTTATCCATTAAACGACAGAGGGTTTGTGAGGCATTGGTTAGACCAAAAGGCATAACTTTGTATTGATACAGCGGTCGGTTAGGTATGGTAAACGCGGTGTATTGGCGTGAAGACTCCTCTAGGGGAATTTGCCAATAAGCATGCTTCATATCGAGTCCCGTTATGTATTTGGCAGGTGGCAATCGACTGAGTATCCCATCTATATGGGGAAGGGGGTATGCATCTTTTCGGGTATATTTGTTGATCTCCCGAGAATCAAGGCATAACCTATTCTTGTTCCCTTTCTTTACTAGGACGCAATTGCTACTCCATGGACTATTTGAAGGTTCTATCACGCCCAGCTTAATCATCTTCTCTACTTCTTCGAACATCACTTTCTCTTTCGCGGGGGAAATGGGCCAATGTCGTTGTTTGACGGGTACTTCGGCATTGATTACCATAGAATGTTGTATTAGGTGTGTACGACCTAGTCCGTCGCATTCATATGACGGGAAGGTTCTTATTACCGCCTCTAATTGGTTCTTTTGTTCTTCATTTAGGGAATGCATTTTAGGCGTTTCCTTCATAATCGTGTCGTCTCTATTCTCCAAACAGCTCACAGTTCCTTCTCGGGTCAATAATTGGGATAGAAGACCGAAATCTTTCCAAAAGTCAACTCCTAAATAAACATCTTGCTTTAAATCTGGTATGATAAAGAACTCTACTTCCTTAACTATTTTACGGAATTCAATCGGGACCACCAGTTTGGACACTACGGTACAAGCTTCGTTGCTGGCAGTGCGTATGGTTCCCAAACACTTCTGAGACTGTGGGTGATGTGCTAAAAAGGTTGCTGCTCTCCCACCCAAACAACTAATGGTTGCTCCTGAATCCAGCAAAGCCTTATAAGTTTGCCCTTCGATCATTACCTCCGTGTACAATCGGTTATCTGAACTCAGAATAACTGCTGAGACTAAACGTTTTCGAACAGATTGGACCTTTTTCCAGAACGCTCGTCTCCGGACCGTCGATCGTTTGGGCTTAACTATCAATTTAAACCATGTATTCACATTTTCTGAATCTAACTCTTTGCTCTCCATCGTTTGAGTCGCTACATCTATACCTGTACAAATTTGGTGTAGTATCATATCCGGTTTTACGTCAACTACCCCTTCGGAAAGCCCTCTTAAGGTAGTTGGTTTACTTTCGTTTAGTTGCTGTTCTTGGTCGGATGTACTGACTGGGCTCCGGTCGGTACATCCCGTTTCAAGTTTTTCGCTGGGTTACATTTGACGCATCGAGGTTTATAAATATCCTTAGCACCACACCCATAGCAGAAAATTCGCCCTTCTCCTAAACAATCATCAAAACGATGCCCTTCCTGGTCGCAGTTCCAGCATACTAGTTTCTTACGATAAATCTGCGAAACGTCTTCTTCCTCCATATCTTCATTGTCCGTAAGTATTTCTGCTACATTCGGTTTGCTGAATTTACCTCGTGGAAAAGGGTTATGGTTGTCTTTACAGAAGTTTTCATGCTTGCGAAGTTCTTCTCTCAGGCCAGTTCGATCGCTGATTTTGAGATGCAAGAGTTCATATCTGAGGGCCGTTTTTGCGTTACGTTTTAAAATGTCTACTAACTTATTTTCGCTAACCTCGTGTGAGAGCCTGGACACTAATTCTTCGACGGCCGTCTGGTAACCGTCAAACGATTCACCCTCTCTCTGACGGCGTTTTCTAATCAACTCCCATAAGTCGAAATCATCTTTAGCATCATCGAATCGTTGTCTAAATGAGGCAGAAAAAGTTTGCCAAGAAAACTGTGGGTTCTTTCTATGGAAGTTCCAAAACCAATCGCTGGCTTTAGACGAGAAAAGCAGATGCATATTGTCACAGAGTAATTCGTAATCGTTATTTAAAGTGGAGGATGTAAGTGAACGAACCCTGTACAGGAATTCGTCGACGTGCATAGCGTCTTTGGATCCGTCAAACTTTAGTCGCCAACTGGCTAAGATATTAGCGGCCTTCCCAGGAGCTATTGCCCTGTTAGAGACATTTGGATGTGGTAATCCCCTTTCCCTTTCATTTTCTGAAGACAACGAGTTTCCTGTTATATTAGGCTCGTGATTTTGCCTTGTCGCTTGCACAGGCGGGCTATCTGAAGCTATAGTCATCCTACCTAATTGTCCGCGTAGATTTTCTTCGATCAAATTCTTAACGAATGAACTTAGTTCCACCATCATATCTTTCTGCTCACCTTTTATCAGGGCTTGTATAACCTCAAGGGTTCTTTCCGGCATATCTCCTTCGCCCGACCTATGGCTGATACTGCCCAAAGAATTATCCCGAAATTGTTGAGACTGCAACCTAGTATGCATCCCTCTGCGCGATGTAGTTCCCCGTCCCTGTTTAGGCCTAGCCCCTCTTGACTTTTGATGTCCTCTCTCTGAAGCGTTTGACTCCGGGTTGGATCCCCCTTCTAACGGCACTATACCCGAACCCATGTCGGGTGGTAATTCGGCTGCTAGAGTATTCTCATCAAACGAAAGTTCCTCCGGATTCAACTCCGCCCTACATACGGGGCAATTTCTGTTATTTTTCACGAATTCTTTCATGCAAGTATCATGATACCTGTGCCCACAAGATGCAGTACATATTAGTTGACTTCTTCTTATGGCTTCTTGACATATACCACAGATCTGGGCGTCCACGTCATTCGACGCCTTGCCCCCTGGGGTACGTTGTACTGGTGACATGTTAAGGTAACCCAGTAATACGAGTTCTGATCACTAAATGTGGAAATCCTAATTATAGGACCAAAGCTTCAATAAATTCTACCAAATTTTCCTAAATACCCAATATTTGTCCTTTTCGAGCTTGACTCCGTCCGATATACGCTTTCTCTTGTCGCCGGAATATAACCTCAATGAAATCTAATTTGGTCTATGGTATGTTTATGTGGTCAGTATCCTTGGCAATGGCTAATTTCCAAATCTATATCTAGAAAATTAGACTTCCGAAAGCCATCGATACTCTTCCCTCATAAACTCTTTTGGGGTTATCCTATTATAATTTGGCCGACCCATCCGCCTTTGTGAATAGCTGTCTATTCGCAAATTAATTCTGGTAACAAAAAAAAATCAGTTTCCATCCCTTGCTACCTGGCGGATTCTATTTGGTTAGGTATTCCGAAACTCAGAATCTTAAACCCAAAATTCCATCAATATCCTCCGTTACAGTAGTTGGACGGGAAGTATTAATTTTAATGTGGAATTTAAAATTGCAACGAGCAAAGTTTTTGGGGGTTTTAACCAGTAGTAACTCGTACTCTGGCCCCACGTTGGGCGCCAATCTATGTAATGTGCCAGAAATTCATATTCGTAGAGGTGTGAGATTGTATGTACGGATGGAGGTTGTACATACTTTTTTTGACGGTCAGACACCAATAGTATAGCAGGATTTCGGAACGTGTACCTCTAGCTATGCTCTAACTAGCTCGCCGGAATGTCGTGGGATCTTTCCTACTCTCCTATCTGCTATACGAACACATTCGCAAAGATGTTTTAGGTATACTTGATTTAATGTTCAAAAGGAACTCTACAAAAGAAATCAAAAAGAAAAGAATGTGAATTTTAACTAACTGTTTAACCGACTACCGACAAATAGTCAGGCTATATTCCGTCGCTCTTGGGGAACTCAGATGACTTTGACCCCTTCTCTACCCTCCCTACCTTTGTATGCCGTTTAATCGACAGCATAACCCTAATCGAGCGCATCTCTATTTGATCATCGGACTTCCTCAGGCTCTACTCAGGACAAACACGAAAGGTTTAATGTTCCATTATTATCTACTAATTATTATTTAATAATTCAAAATTTAAGGGTTTGGACTTCATGGTTTTCCAGATAAGTATAAACTTAGCATAAAGTAATTAAATAAAGAAGGAGGAAATAGTATCCAGTTATACCTAGTTATATGTATATATGTATATAGGACTTATGTGTAGAGAATATGGCGTAAAAGAAATTAAATTGGAAAGAAGAGAAAAATATGATAATTATATAACTAGAAGACAAACGTGAAAGAAAAATTAGTAGCCGATCCGCTTTAAATTATGGCACGGATATGGTTGTTTTATATACCGGAATAGAAGTTTTATAAGACAGATATATATTTCGAAAATACTCGAGAATTCCGTTTGAGGAAGTTCGTAACTCACTCATACTTTATACGAATTATCCGGCGTGTCCGTTGAGCTCAAGGGGCGACGTAGGAACATATTCTGAGGAAGGGAGAAAAATTATGAATATACAGGTCTTCACTTCTAATTCGGATGAAACACCGATTTTCTTTCCATTTCCATACCCGTACGACGACGATTTGCCACTCAACGGCGGATCTTAAAAAAATGTGGTTTTCATTTGCGCTAATTTCTAATTATGGGTAATTATATACATTATTGGTTTTTTTTTTTTTTCTTTTTAAATCTAGACAATACAAAAATAGTAAGTGCGTAGCCTAATCTTTAATAAATGGAAAATCTCATGACGAGACTCAAAACTAATACTTTGGTACATTTTCACACGACGACTATTAAACGGCAGTGTGGATCGCCGCAGAATAATGTTTTATTTTCACAGTTTGAGAACCACTCCACACATTGCGAAGAACTACATGCGAAAGCCTTAGCCGCGCGCTTAATTCATAAGCGAGAAGGGTGACGAGTGCGGCATATTAGTTTCTCCGAATTCGCAAGAAAACTATTCTTCTCGTCTTACTCCAAAATGTACTTCAGCTCAAGTATGCCTCCACATAACTTCGGGTTTCACTCTAGTATATCTTCGGACGGCTCTTTCTGGTTTATTTGGTTGTAGTTATCGTTGGTTTATGTAGATGCTGGTTCCTGGGAAATCCGAGTTCTTTCCCAGATCTACTAAGAAATCGATGGACTTTGATGACCTCGTTCTTGGAGCGGGGGTCAATTGGTTTTTCTTTCCCAGTGTCGAACGTAGTAAGATTTCCAGCCCTATGATACGAGACTGTTAAAGCTGTGTCACTATTGTAAGGTCCAAATACCTTTTATTTTTCTTAATCCAAAATAATGTAGTCCACCAGAACTTCAATTTACTTGGCACGTGTTTGATTGCACAACGTTTTCAAATTTACTTGTATATATATATTTGTATAAAAAGACACATCCGAATTCGCACAGCTTCACTATAGCAATGATCTAGCCAGAAGTTCTATTACTTGCATTAGCCCTTACGATCGGAACTTTACCTTCCACAACCAACGGGGTAATCGTACGATTTTAGACAAAGCTTACACCTTGCTTCCCTAGATAACGGAGTAATCGTACGATGCTAAGCAAAGCTTACACATAGCTTCCACGACTAACGGAGTAATCGTATGATTTCTAGTAAAGCTTTAAAACATAACTCCCACAGATCCACGCTGCTTCTCTAAATTAGACATTAAGCTCTTCAATGGAAGCTTTAACTACGGCTCTCTTGTAATTGATCTCTTATCTTGTTTTTGTAAAGAGCAGAGTTAATGTTAAACGCGAGGGAGTTTTAGAGTCACAACTGGCCACTACAACTTAGATCAAGTTGAAGGCGTGTGTGCAAATACCAATCAGAGTAAGAAAGACAGATTTTGACATCATCAGCATACATTAGTGTAGTAGAGTATGTTATAACTTGAGGAAGGTCGTTCACAAATAAAATAAACAGAAGCGGGCCCAGATGACTTCCCTGTGGCACACCTGAAGTAACATTAACAGTATTTGACAACACGTTAGAAAACAAAACACGTTGAGTACGGTTAGAGAGATAGGACAAAATCCAATCTAGAAGATTCGTTGGGAACCCTAATAAAGAGAGCTTTTGAATAAGCAAAGCATGGTTCACAGAATCGAATGCCTTGCTGAAGTCCGTAAAAACTACATCCGTCTGCAAACCAATTTGAAAACCCCGGTGGATTAGGTTAGAAAACTCAAGAAGGTTAGTCGATGTTGAACGATGTCTGAAAAAACCGTGTTGCGACGGAGATATCAAGCTGCAACAAAGATGTTGCAGTTGCCGGGTGACCAGGAACTCAAGAAGCTTCGGGATGGCGGAAAGCTTTGCGATACCACGATAGTTTTCAATGTTTGATCTTGAACATTTTTGTGAAGCGGAATGATGTAGGACTCATTCCAAATTACTGGGAGACAAGACTGTTCCAAGGAGAGGTTGTAGAGAAAGGTCAAGGGTTTGCAAAGGGACTGGGCACAGTGTTTTAAGATGCAACTTGGTACCTTATCTGGACCCGCAGAAAACGACATGTCCATAGATGACAAACCTTCAAGAACAACGCTTTCCTCGAAAAAGGGCAGAAAAATGCTGTTAGCTTGAGGTAGCTGGTACGGATACGGAGTGGATGCGTTGTAAATATGAGACGAGTACGTTGTTTGGAAAAAGTTAGCGAATAAATTTGCAATACCAACAGCAGAAGCTTCTGTTTTGTTCTGGTAATGAAGGGACGGAGGAAAAACGTTAGACTTGCGCTTAGAATTAACGAACGAATAGAATTTTTTAGGATCACTACGAAAGTTACTACTACATTGTGAAAGGTAATGATTATAACACTGACTATTGACGGCAAGGAACAGAGAGCGAGCGGAGGAGTATAGAGCTAAGGCCAACGTGGAGCCCGACTTCTGGTACTTTTTATAGAGCCGGGATTTATTATTTTTTAAGTATGACAAATACTTGGAGAACCAGGGAGGCTTGGACGATACAGGTACAGTGATATCTGGAACAAACGTATTAAGGGCGGAGTTAATAGAACTATAAAACGAGTTAACAGTTGCATCTATGTTCGGTAATGAATAAAGAAACGACCAATCAACACGAGAGAGATGTAGATCTAAATCAATAAAGTTTGTTTTGCGAAAACACTTTATGTGACAAGGAGCCATGGAACTGTCAGCACCTCCAGATTGTGTACACTCCAGTGATATCAACAAAGTTGGATGGTAAAGATCTTCAGGGAGAGATATTGGGCTTGCTCTATATACAGTAGCAAGAGAACCATCGTTAACAAAAACGAGGTCAAGAAGTCTGTCCCTAATGTTTTTAACGGCATTAATTTGGACAAGGGAAATATCCGTTAGCCCATTGATAGAGTCATTATGGCAATTGGGAAACAACAGGTTAGCGTCATTACAAGGCAGCCAAGAAAGAAATGGGAGGTTAAAGTCCCCCATGACAATAATTCGATCATTGCACCCTAATGTAGAAACAACATTATTAATTGCTGAAAGGTGGTGTAAGTAAAGCTCAGCATCAGACCTGGGAGGAATGTAAGAGCAGGTTAAATAGAAAAATGCGGAGCCAACACGAACTTTGACTGCAACAAATTCAATTCCATGAATGTTATTGAATGGGAATAACTCAGATGAGAAAACAGATTTAACTGCAATCAGAACCCCACCTGCAAAAGATGGGCGGTCCATTCTATAAATAGTGTACCTATCAATGAAAATTTCGTGTTCATTGACAGAGGAGTTAAGCCAGGTTTCGGTAAACGCGATGGCATCGATATCAAAGGACGCGCTATTAGTATGAATTTGACGCAATTTTCTCAGCAAACTGCGAACGTTCTGATAGTGCATGGAAAAATAGTACATCAGTTTTTTGGAGCATGTTCGGTAATTCTTGGATTCGAGTTCGAATCTTTGAGAAGGAACTCATGACCAATTGTATGCTCAGGCCATGTTGACGGTTCTAGAGAACAGGATAGTAAAGAATCAGGGAGAAGAATTTTAAAGGATGATATGTTGCGCTTATGTTTAAATGTAAATTTAGTCACAACTATATCAACAGGCGAAGTGTTAAGTTTAGCGGCAAGATGTTGTTTAACATCCTCCGTTGTAGCCTCAGGAATAAGACGAGAAACAAATATTGCTTTCCGAGGGACCACTGCGTTAAGTTGAAGTCCCGAGCGAGATCGAGATGGTGGAGCCACTCCTAAAAGAGATCTCGGTACAAGGGCAGAGGAATTGGCAGCAATGGCTGTAGCAGGAATTGGAGTAGGAATTGGAGCAGGAATTGGAGCAGGAATTGGAGCAGGAATTGGCAAGACGTCGTCAGAAACCAGCACACCCGCACTAGGAGCACTCACCGCGTCAGAAGTGACGGCCACAGAAACTGCAGGGATGGGATTGATGCTGTTGGGGAGTTGGGTGCTCAAAGGAAGCACATTGCTCGGTGTAAAGAACTCCGGAGCCACCGTTGGCGGATTTACAGACAACGGCGTGGCATGACTACACGGAAATGCTTCCGATGGATGAAGGTGGGAGGCAGGCGTACCAATCGGATTAGGTTGCAAGAGATTGGTATCATTATGCGGAATTTTCCGTCTAGGCGATTCGCTCAAGAGTTTGAGCCCAAGAAACTGTGATTCAAGGGCAAGAAATTTCTCGTTGAGAGCCACAAATTGTTTCCGGACATCCAGAAACCCAGTTCGAGTCTGTCTCATAAATGTGCGCATTTCGGCCTCAATCTCCCGACAAGCCAGACTTGACCAAGACAGGCCCATGCGTTTCGAGATCAGATCATTCAGCCGGCCAAAATTTCCACCACCAGCACATTTTATGTGGGCAAAATTGTCGCACAGCCAGCAGCTAAGAAATGAATCACCAATGATAACACCACCGAATTCACATTTCTTTGCACTACAAACGATTGCCATTATTGACAGCAGTAAAATCACTGTGCACGAATAATAAGAGAACGGAGTGAGATCGCAGGTAAAGTAGGAGAGCAGACAGCAGAGCGAGCCAGACAATCAGCTGCAGCGGCAATAATTCAAAGCAGATGATCCAACGAAGTGCAGAAAACGAGCAGTAAACTCACCAAAGCAGAGACACAAAAGAAAAGTCCACAGAGAGGGAGAGTATAGGCAATCCAGAGAGAGTGAGAGCAACAATGCGAGAAGCCCGCGTATGCTCACGAGAGAGTGTGGGCGATGCAAACGCTGATGCGCGAGAACAGTGCACACCGAAGAAGCGATAACGAAAAGCAGACTGGGCAAAATACAATAACAAATTGCCTGCACGAGTCCGATGTGTTTTTTTTTTTTTTTTTTTTCATGTGGAAAATTTGTATTTTATTGTAAACAAGTTTACTGCTACCTTTCGTGGCAACTTAATCTAGTTTTACATTTAAGGGGAAAAACAATTGATCACAGGAGATACATACTTAAACTTAATGTTACATATATGGAGTAGGTACATACATTATTTAGAATATTTACAAAAAGTTAATGAGATGTTATAGGAGAGATCTAGTAGGGAGATCCAGTGGATGACTCCTTTTGAGTCTTCTTTTCCTTGGCGGGTTAATTAGACGTCTGGCTAGCGCATTAGGGTGACCACCAAGTCGTTGCAAGTACCTTGCTGCATGTAATTGTATAACATCGCCCACTTTGGGAACCTTTAGGTCCCTCTCGATGTCGCTGTTTCGTATGTACCATGGAGCATTGCATATTCGTCGTAGAATTTTTGACTGAGCAACTCTAATTTTATTTAAGTTGGTTTTTGACGCGATGCCGTAAACTTGAAGTGCGTATTTCCATATGGGGCTGAGGATGGACTTGTATATCGTGACTTTGCTGTACAGCGATAGCTTATTTCTTGGTGCAAGTAGCCACGCCATCTTTCCCGCTTTCGCCATCACAGACTGTCGAACCATGGTAGTATGGGTTTTGAAATTTAGTGACCTGTCGAGTACAACACCCAGGTATTTGTACGAGCTCTTGTGCGTAAGTGTGGAGTCCAGCATATTAATGCCTCCGCAAGAAAGTGTTCTCTTAGCAAAAGTAACATTAGCACATTCTGTTGATGCCTATGTTCCATTTCTGAGCCCAGACCTCAAAGCTGCTCACATATTGTTGCAGAGCTTCCGTAGCTAGATTTATGCTTGGACTTCTGGTCAGCACTGCAGTGTCATCCGCGTAGGTTGCTATCAACACGTCGTCCTCGTCCAACCCAGTTATTACCCTTGAGGAAGGCATATCGGCTGTATATAGGGTATATAACGTTGGTCCAAGAACGCTGCCTTGTGGGACGCCTGCACAGATTGGGCGCTTCGATGATTTTGCTCCATTTACAACAACTCTAAAACTTCTGTCCGTTAGAAAGCTACTCACCAGCTGGAATAGCTGCGGCGGCAATATGTTTCTCAGCTTAAAGAGGAGGCCATCATGCCACACCCTGTCAAACGCTTGTTGAATGTCCATAAACACAGCTACCGAATACATTTTTTGCTCCATTGCATCAAGCGCGAAGTTGACCACTCGATGAAGTTGTTCTGGCGTGCCGTGACCTTGTCTAAATCCAAACTGCCACTTTGGAATTCTTTTCTTTACAGGTTCAAGCTGCATGATGCGGTTCAGTATCATTCTTTCCGCCATCTTCCCTAGCGCTGAGAGCAGGCTAATTGGTCTGTAGCCATCGACTTCTGTGTGTTGTTTTTCTGGCTTAGGTACCATGGAGATTAGCGCCATCTTCCAGCAGGTAGGAAAGTGTCCTATCCTAAGAATGCTGTTGAGGAGCAGCACTATAAATAGCAGCGCTTTTTTAGGCAGAAGTTTTAAAGTCCTGTTGTCCAGCAGGTCCTCACCAGGGGATTTTTTGGCCTTCAGCTTCTTAATTTGCTGCACCACCTCTTGAAATGTGACTGGGCTTGCTGGCAAGGACATTTGAAATGGCATTTCCAATTGTAGCTCGACGGCCCTTCGTGTAACAGCAGACGTAAGATTAAATGGCTTAAATCTTTGCTCTAAACTGTCTGCGAAGATATCAGCCTTTTGCTGACTGGAGTAGCACCAACCGCCTGCTGGATTTTTAATTGGCGATTTAGGCATGACTACTCTTTTAAATCGGCTTGTAAGCTTCCAGAGAGTATAGTTGAAAGATGCATCGGGGCCAGGTTTTTCTAAAATGTTATCAATGCTCGTCTGCTTGACTTTTGCAAGTACCTTTTGCAAACGGTTTGATAGTCTCAAGTAGATTTGATGAACTCGAGTATCACCCGTTCTCGCATACTCTCTTCTTACTCTTCTTTTCAGGCGCAGGAGAGCTACGGCACTTGGGGGAAGAGTGTCGTCGTTGGCTTGGTGAACATTGGTTTACAGGCGCAGCAGAAGATGCAGCCAATATTACGTTTCTCATAAATATCGAGATTGCATCTTCTATATCATCGGGACTTTTTATTTCCGTGTTGAGGTTGATTCTACTATCTAGTTCGGCTTGAAATACTTCAACGCAAGAGCCTCGAGGGAGAATTTGTTGCTTCATAGTTTTGATTTGAGGAGAATGATGCACTGATGCTACAATTGGCAGGTGATCCGAGGAGAGTTCATATTTAGTTTCGACTGACAGCTTGTTTTGCGCAATCCCGTTGACAATGAAAAAGTCGAGAGCAGAAGGTGTAAGGCGAGTGTTGTATGAGAAGAAAGTTGCCTCGCCAGTGGCAAGGATTTCGCATGTGCTACTGACGATGGCCTCTTGCAATCGCTTCCCTCGACAGCATGATCTGACGTTACCCCACCATGGGTGCTTTGCGTTAAAGTCACCGCCTGCGATGAATCTGTTCCCCAGGCTAAGAAAAAGTTTCTCAAAATCAGTTGTACTCCAAGGTTGGTTGGGTGGCAGGTATATTGAGGAGATCTTGATGCATCCAACATTAGTCGGCACACTCACGCTGGCAACTTGTATTTTTATCCTGGACATAGGTTCGTTCTGAGTATGGGCAATGGACGATCGTATGAACAGAGCAGAGCCACTTTTCGATGTTCCGCTGGGATGATCAGCGTAATATTGATCGTATCCTGGTACGAATGCTCTCCGACCAGGGCACATATGTGTCTCTGTTATCAACATTACATCGATTTTATTAGCATTAAGGAAAAGTCTAAGTTCTTCAATGTTCTTGACTAGCCCTCGTGCATTCCATAATCCGATTTTTAATTGAAGCTTGTTCATTTTGAAATAAGCTTCTGTACCAGGTCGCGGAAGGCTTTGTTTGCCTCCATCGTATCCTGTATTAGTTTGAACATTTGATCCATTCTACTATTAAGGTCGTTTATAGCTTTTTCTAATATTTTGAATTTGCTACTAAAATGTTGATCTTCAGCACCATTAAACAACCGGGAGCTGTCATGTAATGTGTTCACGTTAATATTTTTCTCTGCACGCGGTCTTGTTATGTCTGCATAGGAGAACCCACTCCTCACATTGGCATTTGAGATGACTTGCGATCCGACTGGGTGATTTTTATTTTTGCTACTGGCAGGCATTCCATCTTCTGGTAGTCTGGCTGTCGGCTTAAGCTTCTTGCTGAGTTCAATTCGGACTGAACAACTTTTATAGCTAGATAGGTGATCTTCGCCGCAGTTTGCACAAATGGATTTGTTACTAAGACTTAGTTCGCACGATTTTGATCCAGTATAGTGGTCGCCAGAGCATTTTCCACAGACTGGCTTTTTAAGGCAGTAGTTTCGCGTATGTCCAAAATCTTGGCATCTAATGCACTGCACCAATTCTTTACTGTGCTTTGCCTTAATTACTGTTACTCTGTGCCTTCCAATTTGAGTAATCTTAAGTGCCTCTGCAATATTTGGTGTTTTCTTTAGGTTCACGTAGAACATACTCTGTCTTGTTTTTAAGTTATTTATTTCATGATCATCCTCTTCATTTATTTCAATATTATGACAGTTTTTCTTCCTGGGGCAGTAGATGTTCATGACTGTGAAACCCTTGTCGGTGAAAGTGTGCTCAATTAAGTGTTTTGGTACATTTGGGAGTCCGATGTGTTACGTTGCAATATTGAATTTATATTAAACACTTGTTTACAAACAAAACACTGGTGGTTAACACAAAGTAGAATCAAATTAAAGAGATGCGATAATAAATCAAAACAAAGACACAACAATGTTGTATGATATTTAGGCAAAGGGCGGAGAATGCGGGAGCACGAAAAAAAACACAACCGGCTTAAGCAAGAGCTAGAAGCGAATTAATGTAAAGTTTTAAACGCGATAAACTGAATATGTATATGTCCAGCTGCACAGGATCAGCCGCGTTTCTCCGATCGTCTGTATATATATATCGTCTATACTATATACGTACTGTCTTACACTGCTATAACATTCTCACATGATATTTTACCATACCCTTCCCGAATACGTGATGTGATCAGATCGAGATACCCTCTAGCTGCGTGGGAGGAGGAGAGCAGAGTAAACACTAAACTAAATTGCTTGTCCATAAAGTCTGTTTTTTGGCAAACTGTGCTTGGATTGTTTATCCAATTTATGGCATTATTATACCCGATACTCAAAATGAGTATTGGGGTATATTAGATTTGTGGTAAAAGTGGATGTGTGTAACGTCCAGAAGGAATCGTTTCCGACCCCATAAAGTATATATATTCTTGATCAGCATCAAAAGCCGAGTCGATTGAGCCATGTCTGTCTGTCCGTCCGTCCGTCTGTCCGCCCGTCCGTCTGTCCGTCTGTCCGTCCCCTTCAGCGCCTAGTGCTCAAAGACTATAAGAGCTATAGCAGCGATGTTTTGAATCCAGACTTCTGTGATATGTCACTGCTACAAGGAAATTTCAAAAGTTTGCCCCGCCCACTTCCGCTCCCACAAAGGGCGAAAATCTGTGGCATCCACAATTTCGACGATACGAGAAAACTAAAAACGCAGAATCGTAGAAGATGACTATATCTTCTAGAATGGAAATTCTGAACCAGATCGTATAAATATTATAGCCAGAATCAAGAAAACAATTTCATTCTTTCTCGCTCTGTCTCTCTCTAACACACAGGTTTCATGGTCGGTTTTGCCAATTGCAAAATATGAGTTCAAGGATCTCAGAACCCATAAGAGCTAGAGCAACCAAATTTGGTATCCACACTCCTGTGATATCGGACCTTGACCGCTTTGTGTCAAAATTTCGCCACACCCCCTTCCGCCCGCGCAAAGGACGAAAATCTGGGGCATCCACAAATCTCAGAGACTATTAACGCTAGAGTAACCAAATTTAGTATCCGCACTCCTGTTAGATCTCACTATAAAACGTATATCTCAGAATTTCGCCCCACCCCCTTTCGCTCACGCTCAGACTGATTTTCTGTAGAGGCGTCTGCCGGAGGAGAGCCATACTGACTTAGTATCGGGTATAACTGTAGAGTTGCGGTGTCCGCAGCAACTCACAACGTTCCCCCTCGTCTATGATTCTGCGTTTTTAGTTTAGTTTTGTTTTTTAGTTTTGCCGCATGGTTTGCATAAATTTCATTTGGATTTCCATTGCCATTGCCATTGACTGCCTCGTTAGCTAGCCCCTTAGACCCATCAACTCCATCAGCTCCTCAGCTTAGCTAAAGATTAATTTATAAAACAAAAGATATACAAAAAGGGTAATAAAAGAGTAACGAACAAGATTAAGAACCATTAACCATAATATGTGCGTAAACAACACACACATTTTGAACCGAATCATATCAAATGCAAAAAAAAACAAAACGAAAACAGAAAACAGAAAACAGAAAACCAATTAAAGATAATAAAACTATTATAACGAAAAGAAAAAGAAATGAAAATTCAAGAATGCATAAATCTAACATATGCAATTACAAAATATTTACTCTGGTACAAAATGGTACATACAGTAAAGATATTCGTTTATACAATATTTACTGTCTATATAACCATTATATACTACTTACTTACTGACAACAAATTATTAAGGGTTTTGTTCAATTTCATTATTCGTATGTTAATAAAAACAATTTCAGACTAACTTAAACTTACAGTCTGCTCTGAATACGGGTTAAATGCTAGTGCTGTGCTAGTTGATTATTACTCGTACAATAAATACTATAGCTTAGAGCCATCCTGCGTCCCTGGTCACCGGTGGATCAAGCCTTCAGAACAACAAAATCAATCAAACAACAACAATCAATTCAAAAATCAATCGAACAACAAACAAAAATTGAACACTACAGCTAAAAATCTTGTACAGGCTTCTACAGCTGAAAATCTTGTACAGGCTGAAATATTCTACATTCTACAGCTGAAAATCTTGTACAGGCTGAAAATATTCTACATTCTACAGCTGAAAATCTTGTACAGGCTTCTACAGCTGAAAATCTTGTACAGGCTGAAATATTCTTCATTCTACAGCTGAAAATCTTGTACAGGCTGAAAATATTCTACATTCTACAGCTGAAAATCTTGTACAGGCTTCTACAGCTGAAAATCTTGTACAGGCTGAAATATTCTACATTCTACAGCTGAAAATCTTGTACAGGCTGAAAATATTCTACATTCTCCAGCTGAAAATACATTAATTATGTATAGTACATGTATAATACATACTACATAAAATAAATAAAATAAAAAACATATTATTATTATTATTATTATTGTTATTATTATTAAAATTAATATAATTATACTACATACTACAAAATATTTTCTTACGTCTTATTTAATAATTTAATTTTTTGGTCCATTATTTGGAGAGCCATGAACACTACAGTTGTAGCATAATATACTGGGTTTCTGTTGAAATCTTCTTTAAACGATACTTTCATTATGTTTATAAAAATTGTTGATAAATGCTTGCCACGTTCCTCGAAGGTATTGCTGTTCATGTTGTTAAAACATATTGGTTCGTGGTGAGAAATGAGCCTCGTAGTTTTTACATGTATATTGCGATTGACCTATTTACACGCTCATGATTGTAGTACACCGCCTAAGTAACTATTCTTACGCGCATAGCTGTGTTGTTGTTTACTCGGGTCCAGAACATAGCTGTAATGTTCTCACACGCATGGCCAGACCCGCAGCTGCACACGCACACAGCGATGCGTTCCGTTGTTTTGCATTGAAACCGTCGCGTCGAGTCTTATCGCGTGATCTTTCAATTCCCTTTTGCTCGACTTCTTTTCGCGAAGTTGATGCAGTAGAATCTTCGAGACGAAGCCGCCCGCACGCATAGTTTGTACCGCCGCAGAATCGAACCCCCCGCTATTCTTGTAATATAACTGTACTATAACCATCAATATTAAATAATCAATAAATAATAAATAAGCTCAAGATATAAACGATTATACAGTCCACTAATTCATAACCATAGCAAAATTTGGTCCTTCGAGCCGGATCACCGCGTTTGAGTTTATTTATACATATACATATTGAGTGATACCGTTACCCGCTGTTTGCCATGAAGGCCCTAGTGCATCTAGACGATGCAGACGATTCAGCAACGTGGGGCCTGCAAATCCCAATTAACTCGCGTGGCTGCGGAGGCTCAAGAGTTTGTACAGTCATGTACTTCTGTGCAAACATTAGAGCACAAGTTGGACCGACTTGTTGCAACTTTCAACCGCTTTATGGAGCTGTCTGAAGAGCTGGTCCAATATAATGATGAAGAGGAATACGTGGATCCGGATTTGGACATCCCCGAATATGAGAAAAGGTTCTTTAGTGCGCATAGTATCTTCACTGAAGCCATACGTGACCGGAGCAGTCACGAGACTGAGCACGACAACTCAAATCTACTGCTATCGACCACTGTGGAACGCTTATTTGAGGGACAAACTCAACTTCTGGAGAGGATTCGGGACTCATCGGGAACCACAGAGCTGCAGTTCGAGAAAATACGCATTCCGACGTTTTCGGGCAGATACGAGGATTGGTGTCAGTTTAGTGACTTGTTCTTAGGCTCAGTCGACAAGAAGAGTAGTCTGTCCAAGTGCCAAAAGTTTCATTATTTGAAATCCTATCTGGATGGTGAAGCGTTGTCTCTGATAAAACATATTCCCGTATCGGATGCCAATTACCAGGACGCATGGGAGAGGCTCGAAAAACGCTACAAAAAGAAGTCACTGATTGCTCGTTCGTTCATTTAAAACTTTCTTTCGTTGCCAACCGCAAAGGGTTCAAACATCGCCGAGTTGCGTAAGATAGTCGACACCGCTGACGAAAGTATACGTGGTCTACATGCGCTGAGCTGCGACAGCCGCGATGTGTGGCTAATCCATATCTTGCTCTCAAAGTTAGACCCGAAATGCAAGGAAGCGTGGGCCACCTCCAGTGAATCGTGCAAGGAAAATGTGACCATAAATGACCTGTTCGGCTTTGTCTTCGCCCGTTGCGATGCACTTGAGTCTTGTCAAGATCCAAAGCTAATCCAGGATACACACACGGTGCTGAATAAACGTCGTGCAATTTCTCATCATGTGGACGTGCCAAATACGTCTGCTCGTGATTGTGTATATTGTCACGAGCAACACAGCCTTTATGCGTGCACTCAATTCAAGGCTCTGGATGTTGTGGACCGCCGCAAGTTCGCAAGGGATGGTCATTTGTGCTTCAATTGTCTAAGCCGATCTCATCAAGTCAAGGAGTGTAATTCCACAAACACGTGCCGTCTGTGTAAGCTGAGGCACCACACTCTTGTTCATCCAGAGGACATACGCTCTGTCACGGCTTCCGCTGATGTCAATAACTCCGCTGACTCACCCGTCCGCTCGTCCAGTTTCCCTGATGACGCTGATCCTGCCGTGGTCAGCCATCATACATTGGAGAGGAAATTCGTGGCCAAGAGTCAGGCCATATTGCCAACGATTTTGGCCACTATAGTCGACTCCTGGGGCAACGAGACCACCTGCAGGATACTGTTGGATACTGGTTCGACTATAACGATGGTCGCCGAATCATTTATTCAACGAATTGGTTTGCCGCGCACCCACACTCGTATACCAGTGGTTGGTCTAGGCGCAAATCCTGCTGGGGTTACTAGAGGTCGCGCCACATTCACGCTGCTCTCCCGCACAAGCTCGGCCTCAGTGGTGGTAACAGGTCTGATTATGAACACTTTAACATCCTCGATTCCAGCCCAGAGGATCGAGTCTAACACACCGATGTGGAAAAGGATTCGTGATCTACCCTTAGCGGACCCTACATTTGGTAAACCAGGCGAAATCGACGTGATCTTAGGAGCTGATCGGCTTTGGAACCTGTACACTGGACAACGCAAAGAGTTTGGTTCTGAATATCCTATTGCACTTCATACTAATTTTGGTTGGGTCATTACAGGCAGCTACCATCTCAGTAGTGATGCTCACAACCACGCACTAGCACATCACGCGCACGAGGATCTGGACACTTTGGTTCGATCGTTCATGGACATGGAACGAGTTCAACCAAGTGACGCTACCATTGATGCTAGTGATCCCGCTGAGCAACACTTCGTTCATACGCACGCCCGCAGAAACGATGGCGTGTACATCGTCCAATACCCGTTCAAGGAATCTGCCCCTCCGATGGGGTCCACACTGCCACAGGACATTTATAGTTGGCTGAGCTCGGTCGACTGGAACGAACCACTACTCGCGCAGCTATGCGCACGGTGGCAACAGTTTGTAGCCGAAGTTCATTTACTGGACAGCTGTCGCATACCCCGCTACCTATCCTCGCCACTTCAAGCAACGGAGCTGCATGGATTCGCCGATGCGTCATCTCATGCATACGCCGCTGTCATCTACAGTCGCGTGAGAGTCAATAATGACTACGCTGTAACACTGATCGCCGCAAAAACCCGGGTGGCACCCATCAAACCTATCTCCATCCCACGGCTCGATACTTCGTGTTGGTCAGACTCCGAAATTGTACTACATTGGCTCTCATCACCCCCACGGACTTGGAACACTTATGTTTGTAATCGCACGGCTGAGATTCTAGAAGCTTGCCCACGTAGCTGCTGCCACGTAGCTGCCCACATTCGCACTGAGGACAATCCCGCGGACTGTGCATCACGCGGACTTCTACCAAAGGATCTGGTGGAACATCAACTGTGGTGGAAGGGACCACCGTGGCTTTCCCAATCACATCGCACTTGGCCACCTGTTAAGGCCAAGTTCGCACTGTCGACTGAGGACGCTGAGCGGATGGAAGTAAAGGTCAAGCCCCAAGTTAGTCTACACATTTCCAATGAAGGAAATGATCTTAACTGTATGATCAACAAAGCTTCCTCCTGGTCACATCTCTTGCGGACACTTAGCTATTGCTTTCGGTTCGTACATCGTCTTCGTTGCAAGGACCGCCTGTCATCATTTTTATCGTCATGGGAGCTTCAATATGTCCGCTCTAGGGTAATCAAACATGTCCAGATGGAGTTCTTCCAAGTGGAGTACAGACAGCTGAGCACTGGACAAGCCCTTTCTCAAAAATCCAAGTTGATTCACTACACTCCATTTGTTGACGACCAAAGAATTCTGCGCGTAGGAGGACGCATTGGAAACTCGATGACAACCTATGACGCAAAACATCCCATACTTCTTCCAAAGGAATCACCAGTCGCTGTTTTAATAGCTAGACACCAGCACGTCACATCGTTACACGCTGGAGTCGAGTTTATGTTTCACACGTTGAGACAGAAGTATTGGATCCTGGGAGCCCGTAACATAGTCCGCAAAATTGTATTCAACTGCAAGATATGCTTCCTCCAGCGCAAAGGAACGAGTACACAACTCATGGCTGATCTTCCCGCCTTTCGCGTTCAGCCCACCCGCTGCTTTCTACATTCTGGATTGGATTACGCTGGACCAGTTACCATCAAGACATCAGCAGGTCGGACACCGAAGTTTGGCAAAGCTTGGTTTGCCATCTTTGTTTGTCTGTCCACCAAAGCAATTCATATCGAGCTCGTCAGTGATTTGACGACTCCTGCATTTATCGCCGCTTTCAAACGTTTTTGGTCTCGACGTGGCCCTATATCCGACTTGTACTCGGACAATGGCACAACATTCCATGGAGCCAGAAAGGAACTAACGGAGATGCAACGGATAGCTGTATCTCAAAGTCAAGACGAGGAAATTGCTAATTTTCTGACGAGTCAGGACATCAACTGGCACTTCATTCCGCCATCTGCCCCGCACTTTGGAGGTCTTTGGGAAACAGGCGTACGATCTATCAAACTCCACCTTCGCCGAGTAATTGGTAGCAGTGCGTTAACCTTCGAGGAATATTCAACAATTTTAACTCAGATTGAAGGGTTACTCAACTCTCGCCCACTGTGCGCGCCCAGCGATCACAGCTTGGATCCCCTTACCCCCGCTCATTTTCTTACAGGTCAACCTCACATGTCGGTGCCGGAGCCGTCCTTGTTAGACGTCAACATTAACAGACTGCAGCGTTGGAGACAACTGCAAGCCAAGGTTCAAGGATTCTGGAAACGTTGGAATCTGGAATACCTTACTTCCTTGCAACCTCGCACGAAATGGCAGCAGGAGTCCAACGACATAACCGTGGACACTCTTGTGGTACTGAAGGAGCCAAATCAACCGCCTAGCAAGTGGCTGCTTGGGCGAATCACCGAAGTTCATCCTGGCCAAGACGAGAGGGTTCGAGTGGTCACCGTCAAAACCGCCCGAGGAGTGTACAAGAGGCCTATTACCAAACTTGCTGTGCTTCCCTTGTTCTGAACAGTCGTTCAGGGGGGCCGGTATGGTGAGAAATGAGCCTCGTAGTTTTTACATGTATATTGCGATTGACCTATTTACACGCTCATGATTGTAGTACACCGCCTAAGTAACTATTCTTACGCGCATAGCTGTGTTGTTGTTTACTCGGGTCCAGAACATAGCTGTAATGTTCTCACACGCATGGCCAGACCCGCAGCTGCACACGCACACAGCGATGCGTTCCGTTGTTTTGCATTGAAACCGTCGCGTCGAGTCTTATCGCGTGATCTTTCAATTCCCTTTTGCTCGACTTCTTTTCGCGAAGTTGATGCAGTAGAAACTTCGAGACGAAGCCGCCCGCACGCATAGTTTGTACCGCCGCAGAATCGAACCCCCGCTATTCTTGTAATATAACTGTACTATAACCATCAATATTAAATAATCAATAAATAATAAATAAGCTCAAGATATAAACGATTATACAGTCCACTCATTCATAACCAGTTCGACTTGACAAGCCCCCACTCTCAACCTCCCTCAATACTAAATCGAGTCCTTCCTTGACCGCATTCCTGCCTAGTGCAGATGTTTTGGAAACGGGACAAATGTGGAAATACAAATAATGAATTTCATTCCCGTTAATTGGGATTGCAGCGACTGCAAGAATTTTCCATTTATGTACCGGTCCTTTTTTTGCATATTGGTACCACGGCATGTGATACTCATCTATGTAAATGGAAAATTCTGAGTCGCTTAGTTTCTGTAAATTTACAGTCATGTTAATGCGTCCATTCATTATGTTTCCTTGCATTTTCAGTTCTTCCAATGCGTCCGTTACCAGGTTTTCGGGGGCCTGTACCTTTGTGCAATTCATTGCTCGCTTGAAGGCGACCAATATCGTTGACCAGATCATCGTTACCGACGATACCTGGAGGAAGAAAAGTCTGATTCACCTGCTCCAATGTAATTGCCACAATCTACTCACCTTCAGTGTCGTCTTCGTCAACATCCATAGGCAATGTACTAACCAGCCGGTCCAGCGGTCCACACGGCAGATGTTCCTCTGCCTCTTTGTCCTGATATGGCTCGAACTGATTGAGTTCATTTATGTTCTCATCGAAACACGACAATTGCGACGGCTCCAACAGATTGAGTTCATTTATGTCCTCATCGAAACACGACAATTGCGACGGCTCGAACATATCTTCCTCTATGTCCTGATACGGCTCGAACAGATTGAGTTCCTTTATGTCCTCATCGAAATACGACAATTTATGCATTTCTGAATCTATCTTTTTATCCATCTTGGCGCGGTTCTTGGGTTACTCTTATTAACTTATTTCACTCTTTTCTCTATTTTTGTCGATCGTCGAATAACTCGCCTCAGACTTATCGCAGTATAATATCGCATAAAACCTATCGCAGTATCATATCGCAGTATAATATCGCATAAAACTAATTGCAGTATAATATCTCGATCGGTTAGGGTTAATATATGTTGCCTTACAATTATTTTATATTTATTTTTATACATGTTGAAATCAGGAAACTAGACGCGGAATTATGTGATATTTATCGGTCCGTATCGTATAGCAACAAAATATCTGTAAACGTTCTTCCTTCTTGATCGTCGTATTCGAACAAATGTGTGTTGGCATATCGAGTACATTGGTATTTCTTATAATACTATCGATGAGTAAATAACAAACCCATACATGCCGTTATTTAAAACATAAATAAAGAACACAAAATAAGACAAAGATGTACATTAATTTGGGAGGTGTAAGAATTGACGGGGTGGACAGTGCCCTTGTTAATGTATTATGCGGGATATACTGGGACCATCTGCAAGGCCGGAAAGTGCAAAGCCCGAAAGCACAGGAAATTGCCAACATGGCTTGCGATTATCTTTCGTAGTGATCAGACGTGTTTTTGTTTTGCGCTCCGCATTTTTTCCTTTTGTTTTAAATAAACAGCCGGTGTTTTCCTAACTAAATTCTAATTATACTTTCTAACCAGACCTATTCATTTACGCGAGTGCATGCCTTTTGATTTGTGTTAAAACATTTTTTAACTTTTTATTTTTCGGCGTCGGCTTGTGCTTGTGTTTGTGTTGTTGCAGTGAGTGAGTACGCATTAAATTGCATTGCAGTCCGCTCTCGTCTGGTAGCTTTTGTTGTTTTATCACTCTCTCGCTATCACCTCAACTTCAATAGCTGTTCTTTCTCTCTCGCTCTTTAAACTTTCTGAGCAATAGCGCTCTCTGTTTAGTAACTCTCGCTATAACCGCTCTTCACTCTGCCCTCTTTTTTTACCAATTCCGCTTTGAGCATTGTCTGGCACATTGGTCTGATACCAATTTGTTGTGGTCTGTGCCAAAAAAGCTGTAAGAAGCAGATCACCCACGATCAGCCGAATGTCCCCTGCTGGCTCTGCGACAGAGTAGTGCACGCAAAATGCGCTGGATTTTCTGGCCTCGTGAGTGATGCTATAGCCAAACGTAATGGCTTGCATTACAGTTGCGAGGCATGCCGTGTGGTGGAGAAAGACATGGTGGCTTTCATGAGGCAGACGCGGAGTGGCTTTAAGGAGCTGACCGTTGGTTTTAAAAACCAATACGATCGGCTCCTAGCCATGGAGGCTCAGTTTAGCGGTTTAAAACTGCTGAATGAGTCTCCGAGGCGCAAAAAGGTCACTCCGCGGGATCTGCAATTGCCAACCGTCACTCAGCCGTGCGCCGCCGAAAAACTGACTCCGACCACTCCAAACGACAAGTTTTTGTTTCACGGCTGGCCCCTGACCTCACATCTAATGATGTAATTGCTTTTATTCAAAGCAAAATAAAAGCCTCAACTTCCCGTCTTGCTTCCACCTTTCCAAAAAACTAACTTATCTTTTAGTAACCTATCAGAATGTAAGAGGCTTGCGTAGTAAGCTCAGCATTCTTTTCCGGGATAGTGTTTCATTTGCTTCCCACGTTATTGTGTTTACTGAAACCTGGTTAAAGCCGGACATTCTTAGTTCCGAGGTTTTGGCAGGTCGGTACACAACTTTTAGAAAGGACCGTTCATCTCGACGTGCAGGGGGGGGGTTCTAATTGCAGTGGACTCTTACTTCACGTCGGAACACTTCACAGTCCAAGTTCAACAGGAACTGGAATTCCTGTGTGTAAACCTGATTCTTCCCGCTTTCGCTATATTCATTACTTGCTCGTATATCTCACCTTCTTCGGATATTTCAATTTATGAGCAGCACTTGTCCGCTTTAACCGCTGTTTCTTCCTCGCTATCTGATAAAGATCGTATGATAGTTCTTGGTGACTTCACGACATGACTTTGTTGACGGCTTGCTTGACCTATCCCTGTCTCAAGTCGACCATGTGAAAAATTCCTTGGGTCGATTGCTTGATCTGTGCTTTGTATCGGATCCGACCATAGTGTTGTTAACCCGAGCACTTCCGCTCACTATACCTGAAGACGCCTACCACCCTACTTTCGAGGTGTCGCTAGATATAGGACCAACTGTATTGGATCGGTCGAGTAGGCTGCCCGAACGTGTCCGCTGCTTTCGTAAAGCCGAGTTTGCGAAGCTTAATAACCTCATTAGGGATTTTGATTGGTCCGCTTTGTACTTGTGCACTGATATCATAAAAGGCACAAACATTTTTTACAATGCTCTTGGCACATTTTTCGATTCTTGTGTCCCGCTTTCTTGTCCGACTAGATCTGGAAAACCCCCTTGGTTTATCAAAGAGTTATCCAGTCTAAGAAACATAAAATCAAGAGTTTATAAAAAATTTCAAGAAGTGGGTTCTCCTACTTCTCACTCTCGCTATGTATGTGGCCCCGGATTTTCCGTAGTTGTACTTTAGTCCAGGACGCCAGGTTTTATAATAATTAGTCTTTATTTATGAATATTATTTAAGATTAGTTATGATTACAACGGTCGCTGTGCTTTAAGTATATTTTGATTAATACAGATATTTGCGCTCGTAATTTGCGTGTGGCTGAGTG
The DNA here is from genome assembly GCF_003369915.1 of Drosophila miranda. Taxonomy (NCBI): domain Eukaryota; kingdom Metazoa; phylum Arthropoda; class Insecta; order Diptera; family Drosophilidae; genus Drosophila; species Drosophila miranda. The sequence goes on along the minus strand of NW_022881625.1, from coordinate 6,508,771 downwards.
AGACTTTGGCACCGAATTAAATGGCGTCGATCGTTGAGGCTGTGTTCTCTCCTCTCCTTGTTCGACGGCCGCTTCTAGTCTCTCTCTCTCTGTTACTTCCTCTGTTATCTCTACAGACTCTGTTGCTCTCCCACCAAATCCCACATTCGGCCCTCCTGACATAGAGTTCGCACCGAACTCCTTCATAAATTCGGCCACCGTAGATGTTTTAAAAGGGCCTTCTCCTTCACCCACTCTTTCTACATCATACCGGCCGTGCTTGTGAATCTTGACCACCTTATAGGGCCCTAGAAACTTTCCCGTCAACTTCAATCCAACACCATATTGGGTCCGCCTGATTGCAACTAAGTCATTGATCTTGTACGGCTTTTCATCCTTTCTCTTTTTATCAACGGCTCGCTTATTTTCTTCCTGCAACGACTGAATATTGTCCCTAGCCTCTTTCCTTAACTGCTCACGATCTTCGTCTAGCTCACCTATGAGAGACTGCTGTACCAATTCTCTCAATTCAGCTATGTCAGTTATACGCATGTCTACTCCTGTTAGGAGTTTAAATGGGGCGACTTTGGTACTCCTAGGTTCGACATTGTTAATTATCTGTTGCACTCTACCCACGTGCCTATACCAATTTCCTGGATTTTCTAAGCTGATATTTGACAGCATCGGTACTACTATTTTGTGCATTCTCTCGACCTGTCCATTGCCTCTAGGTACGCCTGCAGCTATTAACAAATGTTGTATCTTCTGCTTGTCACAGTACTCTTTGAATAAGTGCGATGTGAAAGCTGCGCCACGATCAGTGACAATTCTGAATGGGTTACCAAATGATACTGCTTGCCTTTCTAAACAGTTCAGCACCTCCTCTACTCCGGTACTACGTGTGGGGTACAACCAAACAAATTTTGAAAATGCATCAACAACTACCAAAATGTGATTATATCTTTTCTTTGTAATCTCCATCGGCCCGACGTGGTCTAAGTGATAGGTAACTAATGGTTTATCACCCTTGTTAATGGGAGTTAGGTACCCTTCTTGCCTGCCCGCTTTTGTATTAACTAAGATACACTGCACGCAACCGCCTACCACTCTTTCTACTTTATTTCTTAGTTTAGGGATAAAGTAAGATTTCTCTACCAGATCCTGTGTTTTCTTCACCGAAAAATGTCCCTGCCTGTGGGCGATCTGTATTATTTCGGTTTCCATTTGAGATGGAACAACTATTAACTCTCGGTTTAGATCTTTGAATGGGATTTGGTTTGCCATATAATAATCCTCGTATCCCTGCTTTTCCACCAGAATTTTGACCACCATTCATCTGCACACTGCGCATCCCTAAGCCTGTGCATAACACTCTCTGTTAATGACTGAGAGCGTCTACGTGTCGCATCTTCGATCCTAAACGATGTTCTATTTCGTAATCGTAGTCCTGCAGATACATTGCCCACCTAGCTACTCTTAATGGAACGTCTTTTTTTTTCATCGTCATGGCAAACGCGTTACAGTCCGTAATGATTTTAAATTTCAGTCCGAGAACATACACACGCCATTTAGTCAATGTTCCTATTACTGCTAGCACTTCAAGTTCGTATGAATAATAGTTTTCCTCACATGGCTTTGTTTTCTTACTCATATACATCACTGGGTGCAGCTGACCATCTTCTGGATCCTTTTGTAACAAGACAGCCCCAAAACCTAACTTAGAAGCATCCGTGTGTATCTCCGTAGATAATTTAGGATTGTACAATCGTAAAACTGGTTTCCTAGTGAGAGCGGCTTTCAATTGCTCGAATGCTAATCGCTGCAACTCCTTGAACTCGAACTTAGAATCCTTTCTCAACAAATCCGACAATGGCCTGGCTATGACTGCGTATCCTTCAATGAATTTCCTAAAATAAGAAGTCAGCCCAATGAATCGTTGTATAGCTTTTTTATCCTTTGGGATCGGAAAGTTTGCTACGCACTGTGTTTTCTCCTTACCGGGTGTTATGGTACCATTTTCTATAACTTACCCCAAGAAATCTAGCTTACTTTGCAAAATTTGAACTTTACTCCAGTTTATCTTCAAACCATTCTTTCTTGTCACTTCTAGCACTCTTTTCAACTTCTGTAAGCCTTCCTTAACATCCTTACTTGGTATAATGATATCATCCATATATACTACAGCGTCACCCTTCTGAACCAATTCTCTCATTACCGCAACTATGAAACGTGTGAAGATTGCTGGCGAATTAGAATTTTCAAACGGTAGAAATATGAACTCATATTGTCCTTTCTGCGTTACAAATGATGTATACTTTTGTGACTGAACTTCAACTGGTACGTGGAAATAACCGTTAGTCAAATCTAATGTCGTAAAAATCAAAGCTCCTTGCAATTTCTCAATAACATCCTGCATCTGTACCATCGGAAAGTTATCTCGCACTATTTTCTCATTTAACTTGCGATAATCGCAGCATAGACGTTTCTGTCCATTCTTCTTTGGTACTAATACAATCGGAGAGGCATATTCTGATGTACTGGGCTTTATTATCTTTTGTGCTAACCCCTCGTTGACCTGCTCGTCTACTATGTTCTGCTCACTATAAGCCATACGCCTAGGATGCTGATACACAGGTAAATCATCCGTTAGTACAATTTTCATCTCTATAGGGCAATGCACATTTCGACTCGGCTTGTATTCCTCAATTATCTTTCTTATTTGATCTCTCTCTGAATAGGGCAAATGTGACAAATCAATATTTATAGCTTCACTCTGCTCTTAGTTCACCATACACAAACTCTGAAACTCATTCAGCAACTCCGTACATGAATTAACATTTTCCCTCTCATCTCTATGTTCTGAGTCTCGAATCAACTTTCATAGAGATCGGTTGTGTCGCGCTTGTGCAAAGTTGTTTTCTTTATTCTGCTTTAGCGGAGCATTCTCTTGTGTGCTAAAAATAGCATACATCGTAAATTCGGGTGCTGCTTTGTGCGGTGTCGGCAATTGGACAAAAACAAAAAACACATTTGTGAACGTTTTTACAACTATATTCACTGCCCTTCGGGCAAGACATTCCCCTCAGTCTGCGCACAGCCGCACAAGAGGGGCAATAAAAACTTCGCTTATCAGCTACGGTATAATGAATGCTAATAGTTCATCTGACTCTCGGCTTAGAAATAAGCGGACTGATCATGAGAGAATGCTTCTAATATCAGGCAAATTACCTTCTGAGATTCGTTCTGAGTACCGTTCAGAGGCTGAACGCTCTACATGCACAGAAACCACAACAACAGTAACATTCACTAGTGCCACCAACAACACCACCTACACCATGGCAACTGCTACAATAAGCAGTATCTGCCCTGCACTAAGCTTTGATAGCCAAGAAAACTCCATATCCACATGCCCCGACGACACTGAGGCAAAAACACTTCGCACTGCTGCCAAACGACTTCTGGATGCTCAAAAACGGAGAACGGGCAAAAGAAAAAACGATCAGACTTTGTCATCTAAATCTAAACGAGGGAGCGGTGGCCGGGACCTGGGCTTGCCCCCCACTACAAGCCAACAGGCAAACACCAACAACAGATTTTCCATTCTTGACACGAACATCCCAAGTGATAGTAATAATGAGGAAGTTCGGATGAATGTAGATGCAGACGCTGGAAATGACCAACTGGATGAACACCTTTATGAAGCAGTTAATACAGACCAGTGTCTTCAAGGAGAATCAACGAGCTCTGGTAATCAGCTTAAAGGCCCTCCAAAACCACCGCAAACAGTTGTCAATATTAGCAACTTAAATGACTTATTTGATGTCATAAAGGACGTTGCAAATTTGAATAACGTTGTCGTCAAAGCTAACCAGGGGGAAACGGTCAGAATCCTCCCCAAAGACAGTGATACCTATAGAGCAATTGTGGATTGTTTCGATGCCATTGGAATAGAATTCCACACATACCAATTGCAGACTGAAAAGCCTCATAGAATTGTTGTAAGAGACCTACATCATAGCACCCTAAACACCCTCAAGGACTAACAAGGACGAAAAACTTAATATTTTTTTCATTAATATTAAGCCTTGTGTAAAAATTAACGAAATTTACCAAGTCAAGACCCTTTGCCGCCAAAAAATAAGGATTGAAAGGATGCGAAAATCCACAGAGATTGCTCAATGTCGTCGATGCCAGGATTTCGGCCACACAGCCAAACACTGCCGCCGACATCACAACTGTGCCAGATGCGATGAAAATCACCAAACCTCACAATGCACACGCCCCCTAGATGCACAGCCAACCTGCATTCACTGCTCTGGAAGCCATATGGCCAGTTACAAAGGATGCCAATGGTATCAGGAGTTTCTACGCCGATCAATGGGCTCCGCAAAGAAGGCAATTAATACGAACAGGACGGGTCATGTCCCCTTAAATAATCAAGTGGCATATGCTTACTCTACCACACTTCCTGGAGACCAGCAACAGTTTCCTACCTTGCAGTCTAGTCACAAAAAGGGGGCTAATAGACCAACAATACAGCAGCACCAGCGAAATATTGTTCAGCACCAACCTTTGGTAGGAACTAGAAGTAATACAGGAGCCTCCTATGCTGCCGTAGCAAATGGTAATTCAAATGCAATACCTGCTACACCTGCTCAGCGTCGTTTTCATAGTCTACAAGCGCATCAGCCACAAGGATTGAATAACCAGCAACAGAATTCATATGAAGTTCATGCACTTCTACAACAACAGCAGACAAAATTTCAACAATGGCAACAACAGCTCCAACAGCAGCAGCAGCAGCAGTTTCTTATGTGGCTACAGCAACAGCAGCAAGAACAGCAGAAGCATAATAGTCAAGCCAATCAACGCCTTGAAAAACTTGAAAAAATGGTTTTTGAATTGGCCAACACGATTAAGCAATGGGCTGGATCTAATCTTCAGCTCCAGAACAACGTTTCAGCATCTCAATGAACCCACTAAAGGTTCTCATCTGGAATGCTTACGGCATTTCAGGGAAAGCAAAAGAAGTTGAGCTCTTCGCGCACAAGAATAGCGTTGACATTCTTCTTTTGACGGAGATCAGAATTAAAAGAGGGGCAGCTGTAAAAATAAATGGATATGCCTTCTATCCAGCCTTCAAGCCATCGCGGAATAATAATAGCGTTGGTGGAGTTGCGGTTTTAGTTAAGACTTCGCTTCGTCATTTTCCACAAAGGGTCATTGAGACACGCAGCATGCAAATGTCAGCAGTAAAAGTAGCCACAGGACTGGGCGATGTGGAGTTCAGCGCCATTTACTGCCCTCCCAGAGTCAGGATTGAGGAAAGACATTACATCGATGCACTCCGTGCTTGCGGGCAAAGGTATTTGGTTGGTGGTGACTGGAATGCCCGACACTGGCTGTGGGAGACACTTACAATTCCCCTAGGGGGCGAGAGCTAGCGGAAGCCATCTCTGCTACTGGCGCTAAGATCCTTGCAACTGGATCACCAACCAGGTACCCATATGTACTCAATCACACGCCGTCCTGCATAGACTTCGCAGTACATCATGGTATTCCGGATTCTCGAGCAACAATAAGTCAGAGCTGGGATCTGGACTCCGACCATCTGGCCTTAGTCATCAGCATTAAAACAGATGGCATTATAGAAAATCCAAGCCCTCATCTAGTCACCAAGCACACTGATCTGCTCGCATTTAGGCAACATTTGGAGAGGTCGATTCAACTGAACGTCACGCTAAACTCTGAGGAAGATATCGAGATGGCTGTAGATAACATCACAGAGAGTATACACATGGCTGCTGCTGCCTCAACGCCCTCGCATCCTCCGACAAGCGCCGCCTATGGAATAGTTCTTACTAGAGAGGCCAGAGAGCTTTTGTCACAAAAAAGGAGACTTCGCAGACGCGCAATCCGATCTCAAGACCCATGGGACCGAATTCTATGGAACCGGGCTGCCAAGCAACTTCGAAACACCCTGAGAGAACTTCGAAGCAACTTCTTTGAACAAAAGCTTGCTTCCATGGATTACACCGTGGATGCTGGATATTCGCTTTGGAAGACCACTAAGTCTCTTAAGAGACAACCGTTCAGACAGATTCCCATCCGGTGTCCCAACGGTGAACTTGCTAGAAACGAAGAAGAGCAGGCCAATTCGTTTGCACATCATTTAGGGGACAGGTTCACCCATTACCAATTCGCCACGGAGGCGCAGTACAAAGAGACAAAAGATAGTCTGCAAACACAGCGACAAATGGCCTTACCCATTAAACCAGCCAGGGCTGAGGAGATTGTTGAAGTCATCAAGTCCCTACCGAGGAAGAAGGCTCCTGGCATTGACAGAGTGTGCAATTCCACACTGAAAGCATTGCCTACTCGGGCGATACTCTACATAGTGCTCATTTTTAACGCCATGTTAAGGATGCAGTTTTTCCCTAAGCAGTGGAAGATAGCAACAATCCTGATGATCCATAAGCCTGGAAAACCGGAGGACGACCCTGAGTCGTATCGGCCAATAAGTCTTTTGTCTTCCTTATCTAATGTATGGGAGAGGCTTCTTGCCAATCGTCTTGGTAGTATAATCAAGGAATGCCGTATCTTGCCGGATCACCAGTTTGGCTTTCGGGAGGGACACGGCACAGTGGAGCAAGTCCACAGATTGGCAGGACACATCCTACAGGCCTATGATGATCTGGAATACTGCAATGCAGTCTTCATTGATATGCAGCAAGCCTTCGATAGAGTTTGGCATATCGGCCTACTGAGCAAAATTAAAAAACTGTTCCCAGCACCATACTACGGTGTCCTACGATCATACTTGGAAGGACGTCAGTTTATGGTCAGGTTCAGGAACACACATTCAACACCTTGCCAAATGAGAGCTGGAGTTCCACAGGGCAGCGTCCTTGGACCGCTGCTTTACTCTATCTATACTGCAGATCTACCCTCCCCAAGCGAGCAACATATGGAGGCCCCCGTAAGGCTCTGCTTGCTACCTACGCGGACGATATAGCACTGCTCTACAGCTCCAAGTGCCGCCTTGAGGCAGCAGATGGTCTCCAAGAGTACCTCTACTCTTTGGCAGCTTGGTGCAAAAGATGGAATTTAAAAGTCAACCCACTGAAGACCACCAATCCATGCTTCACCCTGAAAGCGCTCATAGACCACACCCCACCCATAAAGTTTGAAGGCGTAACTTTGGACCAACCAGAGCAAGCAAAGTATCTCGGTATCACCCTTGATAAGCGTCTTACTTTTGGTCCACACTTGAAAGCTACGGCTCGTAAATGTGGGCAAAGAATGCAGCAATTGCGGTGGCTGATTAACAGAAGAAGCACCATGTCACTGAGAGCCAAAAGAGCAGTTTATGTACACTGTGTAGCCCCGATCTGGCTCTACGGTGTGCAGATTTGGGGTATAGCTGCCAAATCGAACTATAAACGGATACAGGTCTTGCAGAATCGCGCCATGAGGCAAATAACGAACTGCCCTTGGTACGTGCGCGGCTCCACCCTACATCGGGATTTGAATCTGCATACAGTAGAGGAGCAGATTGGAAGGCACACCAGCAGATACAGTGACAGGCTAATTAGACACCATAGTATGCTCGCCAGACGATTACTACCTGCCAGGCCTTTGAGGCGGTTGAAGAGATTGGGTTTTGCCAAAACTATTGGCCAACTCTAAGTTTCCCTCCCAATATTATAATATTATATTTTTTGTAAGTCCTCTCGCATTTAGCATTAGGTTTGGCTACCCCAATATTATTTACCAGTGATGTTAAGATACGTTATATCCCATGTCCTCGTCCGCAATTACGTGAAATTCTACAATTAAGTCAATGTCATCAATCTGCACAGGTATTGTGATACTACCGAAAGTCATAATTTGGCTTTCACCAATTCCCGTTAAACATTTACTACGTCCTGCCAGTTTTCCTCTACCAAGCTTCAAAAACACATTTCTGCTTAGAAGACACAAATCTGCACCTGTATCGACCAATCCTTTAAACACAACTTTTCCGTAGTTTACCGATTTCAACTCTAATCCTGACGAAGTGAACGTGCTTGGTGGCTTTGTCCTACCATTCTCCAGAACTAGATTGGTTGCTTTCTCCTGTTTAATTGCCATGTCGACCTTGCATTGAGCAGCTCTATGTCCTAGCTTGTTGCATCTGAAACACCTGTTATCTCTTTTTGGACAATCCCGCTTAATATGCGACTCATCTCCGCAGTTAAAACACTTTTTAAACTTTTCCGCTGATTTCACTAACTCTTTTTCTCCTTTATTGAAGTGTGAGTCAAACTTCCCTTGTGATCTCACCGACCCTGTCATTTTCTGGTATGCCTCAATTTGCACCTTCATTTGCCTAATATTCCTAGCTTGATACAGTAAAGCCTTGTTTGTACTAGAATCTGGAATCCCGCTGACAAAATATTCAATTAAACTTTCGTCATCCATCTCGATTGGCTTTGCCAACTCCATCAGAGCGTATAGATACTCGTGCAACGTTTCGTTCTTCCTCTTCTGCCGCTTCCCTAGCCTACGATGTATCTCAGCTGATGACACCTTCACCCCAAATTCGTCGATCAATGCACCCTTTAAAACATTCCAATCACGAATATCGCGTTGACTTCGAATAAAAAGCTTCGCTGCCCCACTGAGCAATTGTTTGGCATAAATGAACACCTGTAATTGGTTCCATTCCACCGTGAGTGCACACTCCTCGAGTTCTTCGATCCACTGTTTAATGTCTGGTGAACTTGTACCCGAAAACTGTGACACACTGCCTTCTACATCTTTCAACGTAAGCCATGACCTTTCTGAATTAGAACTGTATGCTTGCCGCCTCTGACCAGATCCAATTGGATTTTCATCTCGCCTTTCATTTCCCCTTGCTTGTTCATTATTTGAGGCCACTGTTCTAAATGATAACTCTTCATTAATCTCATCTGCAGTCTCTCCCTCATCCCTAACTTCTTCATCGTTTTGATCGGTTTGAAAACCATAGTGAGCCAGCATTCTGTTTTGCAATTCAACTTTTCTTCCGGTTCTATTTAAACCTATCTCGGCCAATTTATCGCGCAAATCTTCCACCAACAGTGCCAAAATCTCATCTCTATTCATTTTTACAAACTTGTATGAAATATAATAGAATAAGAAATGGATCTATGCCGCTCGCTCGACAAAATACAGTTTTAGAATCCAGTTCCTCTCAGACCATACAATAATTAACAGTATTCCGCTCTTTAAACTTGATGTTATGTTATTGAAAATGTAAACTTAACACTATGTTAATTACCACTGCTACCGCCGTTCTTGTCTGTCTGCTTCTTGCACTCACCAACAACAACCAATTCCAAAATGTTTTCGTTGTCGTCGCACCAACACAGCTCCAGAATTTTCTGTCGTCGTCACACCAACACAGCTCCAGAATTTTCTGTCGTCGTCACACCAACACAGCTCCAGAATTTTCTGTCGTCGTCACACCAACGCAGCTCCAGAATTTTCGTCGTGACCAGCCGCCTTTTTCGCCGTACAGTACTTGCGAACCACTAGCAGCCTTCTCTGCTCCACGCCTTTCTCCTTGTCCAGATCATGTCCACCGCCAACGATCCTGCCTATTGCACGTTGCTGACCATCTACCAAGTCTAACGTTGCCTTCAGATTGGGTACTGGGTCTCTTTATCGCAGTCTCTGCTGTTTACGCCGTTCCTCTCTATTCCTCTGCTTTTACAGTTACTGGCTGCTGCGTCTCGTTTCCACGCACTCACTGCCTTGTCGATTTTCTCGTCGTCTTCTTGCTGCAGACTTTTTGCGTTGACCAGCTGCCTTTTTCGCCGTACAGTACTTGCGAACCACTAGCTACCTTCTCTGCTCCACGCCTTTCTCCTTGTCTAGATGATGCTCGCCGCCAACGATCCTGCCTATTGCACGTTGCTGACCATCCACCAAGTCTTGCGTTGCCCTTCAGATTGGGTACTGGGTCTCTTTATCGCCGTCTCTGCTGCTTACGCCGTTCCTCTTGATTCGGTTTGCTTCGGTTTTTCTTCTCCTTTTTACCGTAGCTGCTTGCTGCCGTCTTGCTCACTCTCGCGCTGCTTTGCCAATTGCATTTTGTTTGAATTTTCGCGCAGCAGAGTTTTTGCAGATTTCTTCCAGAATGATCCAAACAACGCCACCACAATTCACCGAGTTCTCGCAATATTTGTAAAACACAACTTTAGTTTGATGACTTTCCGTTTGTAATCGTTCAACTCCCGGACGAGCCCCCAAAAATTGTGGCCCCGGATTTTCCGTAGTTGTACTTTAGTCCAGGACGCCAGGTTTTATTATAATTAGTCTTTATTTATGAATATTATTTAAGATTAGTTATGATTACAACGGTCGCTGTGCTTTAAGTATATTTTGATTAATACAGATATTTGCGCTCGTAATTTGCGTGTGGCTGAGTGAGACTTTGGCACCGAATTAAATGGCGTCGATCGTTGAGGCTGTGTTCTCTCCTCTCCTTGTTCGACGGCCGCTTCTAGTCTCTCTCTCTGTTACTTCCTCTGTTATCTCTACAGACTCTGTTGCTCTCCGACCAAATCCCACATGTATTAGCTCGGTCAAACTTTTCAGTTCTTAATGCTCAATGCTATAAGAACTACCTATCTCGATGCAGGATACGTTTTCCTCAGGACCCTAAACAGTTTTACAGCTTCGTAAACAGTAAGCGTAGAACGTCCGCACACCCAGCCGCTATCATTTTGTAATACGTCGGCAAATAATGATCAGGCAATTGCCGATCTTTTTGCCCAATTCTTCCAAACCACCTATTCTGAGGAAAGCTACTCTGGTCATCCGTACCCATACGGTTTACCGAGGTCGAACGGCATTTTCAGTCCCTTGTTAAATGAATGTTCCCTACTTCATGACCTTCGACTAGTTAAGCCGGTGTTTTCACCGGGTCCAGACGGGGTTCCAGGTTGTGTACTCAGGTACTGCGCCGAGGCTCTGTGTGTACCTTTGCTTAAACTATTCACCCTGTCCATTGATTCTTCTTGCTTCCCCCCGATCTGGAAGGAATCGTTTATAATTCCTCTCCATAAAAAAGGTAGCAAGTCTGATGCAAAAAATTATAGAGGTATAGCAAAGTTATCCGCTATTCCTAAAATGTTTGAGAAGGTTTTAACTCCGCACTTGCAACATCTCTGCAAGTCACTTATATCTCCAACTCAGCATGGATTTATAAGGCGGCGATCAACCACCACGAACTTGTTAGAGTTTACCTCTTTCATTATTAAAGGCTTTCAATGTAACTTACAGACGGATGTTATTTACACCGACTTTAGTAAAGCATTCGACTCTGTAAACCATTCCCTTTTAGCGCATAAACTTGACCTTTTAGGGTTTCCGCCCAACCTCCTGAGATGGATTTCTAGCTATCTTTGTTCTAGGTCTCAAAGAGTCCTCTTCAAAAACTCCCTCTCTTTAGCAGTAACAGTTTCTTCGGGAGTACCACAAGGCAGCCATCTAGGCCCCTTACTCTTCACACTCTTTAGTAATGACTTACCTTCAGTATTAACATACTCTCGAGTACTTATGTATGCGGATGATGTTAAACTCTGTGTCCAGTACAAGGACATTTCATTTCATTCTCGCTTGCAATCCGATCTCAATAACTTTCAGTCATGGTGTTGTGCAAACTTGTTACACCTTAATGCCTCGAAATGCAAAAATATGACATTTCATCGTTCTAGCCCTTTGTTGGCTCCCTACACCCTATTTGGTGGTTCTCTTGAGAGAATTACCCTGGTGGATGATCTGGGTGTTATGTTAGACCCCAAGTTAAAGTTTTCCGAACACATTTCTACCATGGTAAATAAGGCCATGGGCGTGCTTGGGTTTATAAAGAGGTGGTCAAAGGAATTTGACGACTCCTATATAACAAAGACTCTCTATACCTCGCTTGTTCGTCCGATCTTAGAATACGGCTCCTGTGTATGGTGCCCTCAGTACAAAGTACACCAGGACCGTATAGAATCAGTACAGAAAAACTTTTTACTCTTTGCTCTGCGGGGCCTTAACTGGGATGCGGGTGTAAGACTCCCATCTTACTCTAGTAGACTACTATTAGTAAACCTCCCATCCTTAGTTAACCGTAGAAAAATGCTTGGTGTGATATTTATGCACAACTTGATCAGCGGTGACATAGACAGCCCTGATCTGTTGAGCCGCATAAACTTCACGATTCCTATTAGACTGACTAGAAATTGTATACCGTTGTTCCTTCCACTTTGTAGATCGAATTATTCCTTGCATGACCCGTTTAGGGTCTTATGCTCGGATTATAATTCCCTCTACCATATTATATCCACCACTAATTCTCTTCCTCTTATTAAATTATTAATCCTTACACACCTTTCTATTAATTAGAAACTGTAGTGGTATTTGTATTTTGATTGCATGCTTAGTTTCTTAGTAAGGCTACGCACCGCGCGTCATGCGGCAGCGCCCCTCGGTCGGTTGGGCGGGAGGAGGGCTGCGTTTTGCCTGAGATCCGCGCGTAACAGCCTTCTGCTGGTGTCACACGGGCCACTTGACGGTGCAGTAACTGCATCGCCTCTTGAAAGATGCAGTCATTGCATGTCAACGTCCAAAGATGACGTTGTCGTTCGGTGGAGCCCAAGTTTGCGACATAAGTGCAGCAGGAGTGATTAATTTGTACTTTTTTTTCTGGACCATCAACGTAAGGGTAAGTAAATTGACAATTGATTGACAATTGATATTGACAATATGCACGGTGATACGGAGGAGTCGGCCAAAACTCAGGATATTGAGGATATTGACAACAATATGAACGGTCATACGGAGGAGTCGGCCACAACTCACTATATTGAGGATATTGACAATATGCACGGTGATACGGAGGAGTCGGCCAGTCAATGATATGGAGTGTACTATTTCTGATGAAATATATGATTCGTCTGAGCCAGTGCACCACGTGGGAGGATCCGGACTTAAGTAAGTAAATAAGTAAAATTTTAAAAAAATACATATAGGTTAGGTTAGGTTGAGGCGGCTGCCGGGCTCGCTCGGAACCCGTCACACTTAGGCCGGTTTCGGCCCGTTGTGATCCGCATAGGATCATTTCCTTCCTGCGTTGTGAGACTTCCTGTCAGCAAATATCCCATCCAGATGCTCTCACAAAGTTCGCTATCCTCCTGGGACATAGTTTTGACATCTCTGAGATGTCGTGTAGAAAGGCTGAGCCCAGGTGCTGTAGACTTCTTCTGCTGAGAGCTGGGCAGGAGCAGAACAGATGTTCCACTGTCTCCTCCTCTTCCTCGTCTCTACAGCTGCGACAAAAATCGTTATGTGGGGCCCCAGCCTGTTAGCGTGGGTGCCTATTAGCCAGTGTCCCGTGAGGGAACGTGTGACTACGCTGCACCTTTTCCTGCTTAACTTGAGGAGCTCGGAGGTGCGCTTCATGTCCATGGTCGGCCATGTTTGCCGAGTTGTGCGACATCGTGGCACTGTTTGCCACATATCGTTTTTTAGTCGCTTGTATTGCTCCCTTATAATGCGCTTACAGGTGGCCATTGGCATACAGATATCCTCCTTGTCTTGGAGAAGGGGGATTGTAGTGCCAGATCTGGCCAGCTCGTCCGCTATACTGTTGCCCTCGATCCCGGTGGCCCGGGACCCAAATCAGGCTAATAGCAAATTGCTGAGCCATCTCGTGCAAAAATTTGCGGCAGTCTGCCACGGTGGCCGAGTTCGAGGAAATCGCGCTTAGCGATTTGATCGCAGCCTGGCTGTCGCTATAAATGTTTAGCTTGGTTGCCGTGACCGTAGCCGTTTGTAGGCAGTCTAGAGCCTCCCTGATTGCTATGACTTCCGCATGACACTGCAATGATCTGGGAGTCTGAAGGAATGCCTTATGCTTAGCTGTTCAGAGTAGATTCCCCCTCCGACTCTGTCGTCCAGCTTTGATCCATCTGTGAAGATGTTTATGGCCCCATCTGGGCCTGGGAGTCCCTCGAGCCATTCGTCTCTGTGAGGGATGATTGTGTCGAAGGGAGTGTCTGTGTACTCTCTTGGAACTTGGTAGTCTGTTTTTGAGGGGACGGTACTTCTATTATTTAATATGGCTGAGTGACCTATGCACTGTGTCACCCATTGATCTGAGTCTCTTAGACGTATTGCTGCTGCTTCTGCCCGTTCCTTTCCTGCGAGGTCAAGGCTCTGTAGGCATAGGATGGCATTTAGCGCATCATTTGGGGTGGTGCGAAGAGCTCCGCAGTCCGCTGGACTTTGCCCAGTTGCTTGGTGATCGCCCTTTTTGATAGGGCCGGCCACCACACCGTAACTCTGTAGAGTAGTATTGGTCTAACTATAACTTGATATATCCATTGGACTATGCTTGGGATCATACCCCATCTTAGCCCAATAGCTTTTTGCACTGTAGAGTGCAGTCATTGCCTTCTTCACTCTGTCTTTGACATTCAGGTTCCAGCTAAGCTTCCTGTCAATTACCAACCCTAAGTAACTGGCACTGTCGCTAAAGGAGAGCCTGCATCCTTGTAGTATTGGAGGGTTGAGGGGCGGGACCTAATAGTACGAGTTCCGTTTTTGAGGGATTTACTCCCAGACCGCGCGATTCTGTCCAATCCGACAGTTGCGCTAGCTTTGTGGACATTAAGTCGCACAGTGTTTGGGGGTATTTCCCCGAGAAGATAATCGCAACGTCGTCCGCATAGGCCACGACTTTGCAGCCCCCCCCTTCCACAGAAGAGGAGACAGGACACCACCTTGCGGGGTGCCTCTGTTGACATACCTTGACTGGGCGGACGATCCCATCGATGATGTCACCGTCCTGCATGTGAGCAATTGATCAATGAGCATCACCAAGTGACGGTCCACCCCCAGGTCAGTCAGGGTTTCTGTAATGGCAACCGGTACAACGTTGTTGAAAGCTCCCTCAATATCGAGAAAGGCTATGAGTGAGTACTCTTGCCCAGCTTATGTTACGTTTTGTGAGGATGTGATCCATCGAGGTCACGGTCCCTCTCCTGGAAGATGTGCCGTCTCGATGATTGTGCACCCTGCACCCTGTGCGCAACTCCTCACTGGAGTTAGTCCACGCGCCGTCATTCCTTTTAAGATACCCTACCGAGGGGTTAGCTTTTGAGAGAATCTTTCGAAGCCTTGCGGCCTCTGACGTTTCCTCAATTTCCGATCAAAGTTTTTGCCAAGAGGCCCTTTTTGCTTTCCTTGTTTCCTTTTTATATAGTGACAGACTGATTTTGTAGTCTGCCCAGTGGCTCTCCTCGTTCGCGCTTTTGGCCCTGTTGAAGAGGGTCCTGCAGCTTTTACGTAGGATGTCTATTTGTTTTGACCACCAGGGGGGTTTCCCCCTAGGTTTGCTAGAGGGGCACGCTGCCGCGAAGGCTTTGTTGCATGCCTCTGTGAACTTGTTCACTAGGCGATCTAGGTCGTCTTTTGTGTCAGGGCATGATGGTGCTTTGGAGGGGAGTAAGTCCTCCAGGGCTGAGCTATATTTTTCCCAGTTGGCTTTCCTGGGATTAATATAGTCCTTAGGTTTCGGACACTCGAGGGATAGTGTGGTCTCGATGTATCTGTGGTCAGAGAAAGAGTGGTCATCAAGGACTTGCCAACTCTTGACTATGTCTAACAGGTTGGAAGACACTAGGGTGATGTCAATAACCTCCTGTCGATGTTTAATTATAAAAGTGGGGTCGTTGCCCCGATTACAAATAAATAGATTTGAGTTAAGGATGAAGCTGAAACGTGACTCACCCCTTACATTTGTGTTCGAGCTCCCCCATTGAGTGTGGTGAGCGTTGGCATCGCAACCTATTAATAGGTCTATGTCCGACCTCTCGCTGTCGCTGGCTAGTTTGCGAACCAGGTCGTTGGGAGGATCGTTTCCCTCATGGGCCATGTAGGACGACATCAGCCTTAGATGTGTCCCTTTCAGCTCTAGGCTTGCCGCCGTGTTGTCGCTATCGCTATAGTTATGGAGCAGAAAGATATTAAGGTGCTTTCTGGCGAGAATGCAGGTGCGGGTCTTACCTTCATGTTGAGCTACAATTATCTTGTACTCCTTCGACCCTAGTCCACAAACCTTGTCTCCCACTATCCAAGGTTCCTGGATCAGGGCTACGTCTGCTCCGCTCTCTTCGAGGCGGAGTATAAGAGCAGCAGATGCTGCTTTACAGTGGTGGAGATTGATCTGAAGGAGCCTCAAGGACATCCTTAGTGTTCTCCACCACTGTAATGTCGGCATCCGGATCGTCCTCGACTTCCTCGTGGCAACACATCGCCTCGAAGTCGCATCTCAGCGTGCCATCGGTGGAGTAGCCCTCTGGGTCTATCTCTGTGTGATCGTCGGGTGCTTCGATCTCCGAGGCAGCGTCCTGCTCGACTGGCTTGTCGACAGGACGTGCCTCGGCCGCCGCATCCGACTTGTAGACCTTTACGGTCACAGAGCTGAACCCAAAATTGAGCTCGCCTTTGGCAGCCTCAATCGGGGCCAGCGACTCTTTGGGTCCAGGCTGCTTTTCCAGCAGCTCGAAGCAGCGGTCGGCCAGTGCCGCTTCCACCCACTTCCACTGGTTTCTAGGTATCCGGGAGTCCGCGCTGCCTTTGTCCAGGACGCCAGTCAGCGTCCTTTCTCTGGCAATCTGCGCGAATGATGTGTTAGGCAGCACTCTGGAGCGCTTCGGTGTCGGTCCCGGAGTCTCTTGTGAGCGCTGCCTTTTTGACTGAGGGGCTTCCTTCTTCGGTGCTTCCTTGCCAAAGTTCGGCAGCACCTTCGAGGCCCACTCAACCTTCTTTATCCATTTGTCCGTCGGGCTGGACATCTGGCTTGCGTTCTGCCGACGGAGCATATTGCCAGCACTCCTTCTATCGGCATATGTAAAAGATTTGGCTTGGACACTAGTAGATGGTGACTCATCACCCGCCACTTTACCAGCAGGCAGAGCAGCCGCAGGATTGCATAGCCACTCTGCCAAGGTATCGGTTTTGGGAGCCAATTCACCACCCACCCCGACACCGGGATGGGACCCCTTTGGGCTCTCCCTAGCATCTTCCGCCGCGCAGGTTTTCCCTGCTGATTTGCGTCGAATAACACTCTTAGTCCGGCCCGGTGTGAGCTGAATGTGGGGGTTGGGATGTGGGTAGGTAGTGTGTAGGGATAGGGGAGTGTGTGAGCTACTTATACGAGGCGGCACCACAAGCGCATCGTCAGTGTTGCTACTTCGCGAACACCCGCTGGCTGTCCGGGGCTGCTTATTTTCGGTACTCTCCCTAGGGATGTCCGATTATTCGCAGCTGACCTACCTATATGACCTGTATATAGGTAGGTCGTTCGCTATCCGCAACCTGCGACCCGTCCGATGGCCTCAGCTAGGCCCCCTTTGAGCCACCTCACGAGCTCATCAGACCAGAAAAATACATATAATAACTTCTTAATTCTCCAGACATGTTTACTGAAGACATTCTTAGTACTGAAAGTGGAAAGGACAATTTGAAAACACCGATTTCCCCTAAGGCTTCGCCCCCGTGCATGGCTGCAAGTGCAAACTATGCGGCAAAATGATTGGAAGGTTGAGCACCTTGGGAAAACACGTAATGAACCAACATTACACAGCAATAAGAGGTATGGTTTCAAGGAATTCGAAGACAATGCAAAAAATTGTTGCCGTTTTTAAGGAAAACCGAGGTGGAACGTTGTGAGTTGCTGCGGACACCGCAACTCTACAGTTATACCCGATACTAAGTCAGTATCGCTCTCCTGCGGCAGACGCCGCTAATATTGAACCACACGACAAAGAGTGCGTGCGAGAGAGACAGAAAATAAGTCTGAGCGTGACGTCGGGCGCTGCGTAGCCACTGAAAATTGATTTCTTGCTTTTGGCTACAAAAATGATCTGATCTGATCCAGATTCAGCAATCTGATAGATATGGTCATTATCTATGATTCTGCGTTTTTAATTTTCTCGAGTGTGCAATATTGTGAATGCAACAGATTTTCGTCCTTTGCGGGGCGGAAGGGGGTGTGGCGAAATTTGGACACGAAACGGTCAAGGTCCGATATCACAGGAGTGTGGATACCAAATTTGGTTGCTCTGGCTCGAATAGGTTCTGAGATCCTTGAACTCATATTTTGCAATTGACAAAAGCGACCATGAAATCTGTGTGTTAGAGAGAGACAGAGCGAGAAAGGATGAAATTGTTTTCTTGATTCTGGCTATAATCATTATACGATCTGGTTCAGATTTTGCACTGTAGAAGATATGGTCATCCTCACCGATTCTGCGTTTTTGGTTTTATCGTATCTTTAAAAATGTGGATGCCACAGATTTTCGTCCTTTGTGGGGGCGGAAGTGGGCGGGGCGAAGTTTTGAAATATTTTTGTAGCAGTGACATATCACAGAAGTCTGGATCCAAAACATCGTTGCTCAAGCTCTTATAGTCTTTGAGCACTAGGCGCTGAAGGGCACGGACGGACGGACGGACGGACGGACGGACGGACGGACGGACGGACGGACAGACGGACAGACAGACAGGGCTCAATTGACTCGGCTATTGATGCTGATCAAGAATATATATACTTTATGGGGTCGTAAACGATTCCTTCTGGACGTTACACACATCCACTTTTACCACAAATCTAATATACCCCAATACTCATTTTGAGTATCGGGTATAAAAAGTGACCGTGTTAAGACTATCAGAGGAAACTGGGGTGCCGGCCGGGTATTTGAGGGCGATAGTCATGTGCAGCGATGACTATAAAAAAATTGGGTGCCGCTTGTGGGCCGTCAAGACGGATGGAGAGAAGCTAAAGGACATCAACCAATAACTGTTTCGATTTTTAATTTTAATATTTGATTTGGCTTGAGTACACTGATCCATAGAAGCTGAAGGACATCAACCAATAACTGTTTCGTTTTTTAATTTTAATATTTGATTTGAGTAGAAAAACTCGCCTGTTATTCGTAAATGTAACGACTGAAAATAAACTTATTGACAAAAAAGGGAGGATCATCAAAGTTATTCACGTCGCACAGTTTGGGAAAAAACTGGACTGGAGTGGAGTCGACTGGAGGGACTGCAATGACACTTGCCGGCTGGCGGCCTCTTGGAAATTTTAATCCTCGTTAAGCTTCTGTTCAACCGCCTGGCTGGTCTGCTTGAGCGCTCCATCGAATGGATTAACCTTCGCTCTGGATATACTGGATGCCCTTTTGGATTACAGGACTACCCTCTTTAGCGCCTTTGAATGGATAAACAAAGTGCATGTCCTACATGGATTACAGCCGTATAGCGCATCATAAAAGGTAAGAAATCAAGCCACAAATTGAATGCCGAACACAGCAAATGCTTAACCCATGACACCACCAAAAGGATGAGAGGGAGTAGAGGGGGATGAGTGCCCCCTTTTAATGCTAAGTTCTTCCGGTGATTTTATGTAAATTTGTACACGGGGAACAGAGGACTCCAAAGAGACCTCTCGAGCAGCAATTCAATGTACAAATGCCTGTTTGGCTGTGACACAACAGCAGCTTAAGGAAGATGTAAAGCCAAGCAAAAATATACCCCCTCCCTCCCCCTCTCTCCTTAACCCTTAACCCTTAACTCCTTAATCCCAGAATGGTATCCAACATTTCGGCCACACCAAGGAGTATGGTGCCATGGTATTTATCGCAAGTCCTATCCCAAACCAACAAAGCCGATCAACTATTGCAAGTCGCAGCTCTGCCCAGGGAAAGTACGTCACCTGACCTGTGATTCGAAACACAACATCTAAGTGGGCCCTGAACTATCACTTGGAGCCGTTCAGAACTGGCTCTGGAAATCATTCAGTACGAATATCTGGAGAGAGCGGCACAACACAGAGAACGGCAGCAAATATCGAAAGCACAGGGAACATAAAGTAAATAAAAATACAAATACAAAACAAAGCCCATGAACGAATATTTCCTCACAGGTGCTGGAATAAGATGAATCCAACTATTAACAATCCACGTTCCCCATTCACCCGCTCGCGGGGTATTTTCGGATCCATGGGATCCTTCGTCTTTACCGACCAGCAGCAGCAGCAGCAGCCGGGGCTGCAGGTCCCCCCGAAGGTTCCGCCGACAAGAATGGACTCAATGCGATGCCCTTCCTAGGCCAAATCCACACCAGTCCTCTGCTGTCCCGCCCAATGGGTCCAATAGGTCACGCTCACCCCCACCTTCCCTCCGATGGGGGATTCAGATGGGTGAGCGGCAGCAGCCCAGACTCCCCTTCCCCCAGGACATAACTTACCCCCGGCTCCCTGCAGATTTAATGCTGTGCCACAGATGGCTTCGATGGGACCACCGCCCGTGTTGAGCTCCCTCTGGACAGGCGGCGCTTCTCCGGACAGCCGCGGAGACTACTACGACGACCCCCACGAAGAGTACTCCGACTGCCGCTACGAGGGCGACTACGAGGGCGACTACTCGATGCCCACGGAGGAGGACCAAGAGGAGAAGTCGTGCTCCTGTCAGAGCCAGACCTGTCAGAGCCAGAGCGAGTTCAGCTCGATAGAGCGCACCGAGTCGGACTTGGAGTGGGAGGAGCTCTCCGACGGCCCTTCCCCAGGGTCTCCCCGCTGGAGTCCCTCGGCGCAGTCGTGCTTTCCACAATGCAGCCGGAGCACCGTCAGCGCATGGTGGCCTTGTACCACCTCGTCTTGGAGACCGCTGTGGTCAAGGTCGTGCTGCTGGTGCTGCAACTGCTGTGCTGCGCGGTGTTCTGGCTGGTCGAGAAGACCGTGGGCTTCAACGAAACCGTCGGCTCGAAGCGCCACCGATTGTGGAACAGCAAGTTCAAGCTGCGCACCATCCAGCGCCAGTTGCTGTGGCGCATGGCCAATGCCCGGGGCGACGAGACGCTCGTCTTCTTTGCCGTGCTCATGACCTCATGACCCCCTGTTCTCCCTCAGCCTCCTGGGATTCATCCTGTCCCTGGCGGCGCTCCTGAAGAAGACCGTCGAGCAGCTGGTGTTCCAGATACGCCTGCACCTCGTGCTCTAGGGGCAGCCATCGAGCAGAAAGCAGCAAGCAGTATCCAATCACACACTGACAGAAGACACACGGCCACACGCCCGACACTCCACCCCTCCCCTGAGAGATGTTTGCACTTCCATTTGGGCATCTATTTTCGTTGATGCTGGCATCGCAATACACGGAATCGTCTCCGTTTTTGGCCGCAAAGAAAATAGATACCGAAATATTCGAAATTCAAAGTCAATTCCCACGAGAGAGAGCGAGACAGGCCTTCTTCTTTTGGTTTACAGCCTTTCTTCTGCCTTTGGCATCGCCCACTCCACTCTCTTTATTTTTCTTGCATTAAATTGGGAATAATATGAACTCGCCTTCTCCTTCTGCTTAGTAGTATTC
The DNA here is from genome assembly GCF_003369915.1 of Drosophila miranda. Classification (NCBI taxonomy): domain Eukaryota; kingdom Metazoa; phylum Arthropoda; class Insecta; order Diptera; family Drosophilidae; genus Drosophila; species Drosophila miranda. The sequence continues at coordinate 6,487,340 of NW_022881625.1, read as the reverse complement.
CCCTGTCGCCGATAGCCCGCATCCTCTGCGTTCCAGAATCTGCGGAAGTTTCCAGCGGGGCTACTGGCGTGCATCAGCCGTCGAGTAGATTGAATGGGAACGCTGCCAGCATATATGTACTATGTACTATTCCCTCGGAGGGTGGCAGGGTACTGGGTGTCTACGCTGCTCGGCGCTGGCCTGTATCTAATCGCGCCTGCCTTGCTGTGTACCCACTGTAGATGCATATGTACATACAGTTGTTAATCAATTTCCGTTGATTGTCGCAACGTTGCTTGGAAGGGGAATCCCCCAAATATTAAAGCTGGGATCCTATGCCAGAGCAGAACGCAATACTTTTCATATCCCACCTTGGGTTTCCTTAACCAATCCCATAACTTTCGACATTGACAATGAGGCTTCATCAGCATTCGTTCGCTCACATAATAATAATAAATAATAATTATCATAATGATGATGATAATGATAATAATGTGCAAGTGTGTGGTGTGTGACTCTCGTTTAGGACCTAAGCTCAAAAGTGCAATGCACGGCAGAAAAATCTACACGAGCTAATTCAAGGGGTAAATATATGTATCTTTGGCACACCGAAGTGCCGACACTCTTTCAATTCAAGCTTGTTCACAGCCCAGCGATTCGCAAATGCGGCCAATGAGTATGTGTTGTGAGTATATAACAGCCCATCCGATCCGATCAGGCGATTCATCAGTGAAGATTTTCTCTCCTTTCGCTTTTGTGCCTAGTGGGGTCCCAAGTGTGGGAAAAGCCACGAGGGCGTGAAACTCAAGAAAAGCATGAAGAAAATTACGATTGAACCGGTGACTAGCTCATGGTCTTCCTCGAGCGACCCACTGACTTTGTTCAACTGGGACGATGAGGTCTGAGCGTGTCCATCTCGGCCATTGAGAACTTGCTCGTAGCGGGTCAGCAGATTGGTGCGGACAATGGCGCCGTTCAGTTCCGCCTGGGCCTTGATGGCCTGTGGGAAAAGAGAGGGGAGAAAACAGTTGGATAAAGCCGAGGAAGAAAAGGAAATATAAGCCCACCCTGAGTTTCGCTGACAGCCAGACCATTCAGGAGATTGAACAGCACAATGGTCATGAAGAACACAAAGAGCAGGAAGATCAGGTAAGTGTAGACGCTGTCAAACTTTATGTCACCGGCATAAAATTCTCCCGTGAGCATCACAAACGTCTTGATGAGCGCCTCGATGGGCACGGAGAATGTGTTGAAGTGACCATCATCTTATCCCTCCTTTGCTGGCTCTGGCGTGCTGTCCTTCGGAGAGGAGGAATCCACCTGGGGCTTGCCAAACAGTATGTAGAAGCACAGACTAAACGTAAGCACAAAGATCGAGTAGAGAGCAAAGCTCTTGATGAAGCTGCTGGAGACGGCGCGCAGCATGAGCATGTGCGTCGAAATTGAGAGTACTGGCAGGGAGCCAACCAGCAGGCAGAACTCCACGGACACCAGCAGAATGGTGAAGACGGCCAGTATGCGCTGCGTCTCCTTGTCGTAGCTGGCTTCCATGCAGGTTAGGATCGACAAGACAATGAGAGCCACCTCCATCAGGTTCGTGATGGACCTGAAGTACAGCAGCGGCGACATGGGCAAGCTGTATGACCTCTCGGATCATGAGATACACAATCCCTATCCAAGAGAACAGGCCGAAGAGGGCAGTCAGGCCCGTGTGGTCGCTTTCGTGGAACTTAAGGAGCGTATGCGTGATAATGGAGGCAGTGAAGAGAGAGTAAAGTAGAAAGTTCAGATAGAAGATCACCGAGAGGCGGTGCCACTTGAGGAAGAGGAAACTCGAGATTAGCGGGTGCTGCAGCAGGTAACGCAGCTCCTTGGAATCGGCGATGTATGCGATTGGAGTCATCTCGTCCTCCAATTGGTGAGGATGGCCAATGCTCCGCTTGTCCGACTGCCCGGGCTCTCGCTGGCGTCTCATCAGATTCTTGTAGTTGATGATGATCTCGAAACTCTGGTCACCGGGCTTCTCCCCGTTGGTGGTGATGCAGGAATCGAAGTGCTCCTCCAGCACTTTCGGGTCCATCTCCTGTATGGGAAGATCTCCGAACGCGCTTCTCGCCCCGATATACGCTCCCTGCCGTAGACGCTCCTGTGCCACCTTTGTGTTGCGATACTTGACCGCATAGGAGAGTGGCACCAGGCCAGCCTTGTCCGCCTCATTGATGTCCACACGATCGCTCTCGAGCAGCAGCTGGAAGCAGCGCTGGTGGTCACAGAAGTCGTCCAGCGGCTGCTCACCCAGGCGACTGATAACCGCGTTCAGCAGCTTGGAATGCGATGTCAGCCTCAGCTGCGGATGCTTCAACAGCTTCTCTAGCGCCCTGTGGTTGCCCCAGATTATGGCCAACTCCACGGGGCTGATGTCGCTCAATTTTGAAGGATTAATGTTGAGCCCGTCTCGAGGATGGCCTCAAAGGCTCGCTGCTTGCCCCGCTTGATACTCTCCGCCAGCAGGGACTGATACTCCTCCTGTTTGGCATTGCATTGGTTGTCTGCGTTTCCGCTGACGTTCTGGTGGTACTCCGCGAACTGTTGCTCGAGCTGGTTCTCGTCTCCGTCCCGCAGCGTGCGGAGGAGTCGCTCGCAGTCGATCTCTGCTCCGGCCTCGCGCAGCTCCGGCAACGGCAGTTCCGGATACTAATCCCTCAGCATCTGGCGTACCTGCCCGTTCCGATAGCTGTCAATGTCCAACTGTGGTTGTTTCAGGAAAAGTCGGATCAGCTCCAGCTTAGTGCCTGCCTCAATCTTTCTATTCTTCAGCACATGGTGGAGGGGCGTGAACTCACCCTGATCCACCAAATTCGGAGAGGCTCCGTACTCGAGCAGCAGCTGAATGCAGGATCCCACCTGAGAGGCATTCGATCGTCCTGGCGATTGGCCTGGCCACCGCTGTCCAGGGCAGTGTGGAATTCCCGTATGTCTCGATTAGCGAGGGCTGCACTCAACTGGCCCTGCGGATCGATGAAACCGCAGTTGTTAGAGCTCATTCTGCTGTCTGCAGAGAGTCAAGTGAGAATGGGGAGGATGAGCTATGTCTATGTGGGCTTTCGTTAATCTTATCCAACCCACGCTGCGTATGAGTAACTTCTAATGCCGTTTCTATGAAAATGATGCCAGAACCCGCATTGTTAGAGCTCTGCTCTGGTCAATGGAGGGAGGTCTGACCCAACAGACAGAAACTGACCAAACCGTCTGGTTTCTGTACAGACCTTGAAATGGCCGAAACAAAAGCATGAGAGTGGACCGACCCCCGCAACAAACGGTATTTGACAACGCTTCATGCTAAGATGATTTTCACACAAATGACTGTCTGTCCATGGAGCTGACCAGCAGCTGGAGGCAGAGCCACAGTCAGAACCACAGTCACAGCCACATCCGCAGCCGAAAGCTATCCCACAGGTTTCTCGAAAAATAAAAACCAAATCTTCGTTTTGGGGGCAATTAAAGAAAGCGTCTTTAAGTGGTTTTTGTGGTACCCGAACTGCAGACTTAATTTGCCCTCCCGTGTAGCTATTAAATTATAACAATCCAACTGAAGACAAGGTAAGACAAGGCCTGAGAAGTACTCAGGGAGTGGCTTGATTGTTCAAAGTGATCTACAAGTTTGAATCAAGTTTGGTGTTCGATCTCGCTCGCCTTTTGGTATATCAAAATTTAACGATCATAAAGAATAATCATAAAATAATCGACACATCAATATGAATTAGCAATCAATTGGTTACGCTTTATGCTTTGAATACTGTTCCGAATGGAGCTTTAGATAAAGCCCTGGGCAGTGATGAAATCTTGCGATTTATAGGCGGCTCTTTTCGTAAATTTCAAGGCGGCTTCTTCTGTGGGATCTGATCCCTCCAGCCGTCAGCTCAACGTCTTCTCCGCTCTGTTGTGTTCTGTTCTGTTCTGTTCCGTTCTGTCTGCTGTCTGCTTTGATGCGTGAAATGTGTGAGAAATCGGCTAATCACACATGAGACCTGGCTAATTTGAATATTCCCCCACTGATTGTTTATCAATAGCCTACGAATTGGGAATCAGGAAACATCGTCTTCTCTTTTGTAGGTAGCTCTTCGGCTAATGTTGCTTTAGTATGCAAACAAATTGAGGATTGTAAATGACGCCCCTGGGGTCAAAATTTGTTGTTGATAAGATAAACAGAATCGCTCAATCACCTTCCTTAATTGGCCCTTTATTTGATATTTTCTTGTCTCCCATCTTAACCTCTTCCCCATTCTGGTATTTGTTTTTCCACCTGAGTACGAGTAAGCAACTTCATTGTTTGTCCAAGCTGAAGCTCGACCCAAAGTCTTACTAAGACATCGGTTGACAGAATGGCGTAATATCACAATAATTAACAGAAAACTTAACAGCAAACGATTTCAAAAGTGAGCAACTCCTCTCTCAGTCGCATATGACCCTAGCAATTAAGAGCACTACTTTCAGAAATATTGATGTAGTCAAGGTAATCTATACTTATTGCGAAAAGCTTCGGAAAACACAAATTGCCCTTAAACTCTTAAACATTTGCTTCATCTACGGAAACCAGTCGAAATCACAGAGTATACGGAGTCTGGAGTGGAATTTTATTCCCCCTTCTCTTGGAGCTCACATTTGTATATACTATAACACTGGTAAAAAAAAAGTACTCTCGTATCACTCTGGAATTTGAGAATAAAGTGTGTCACAAAGGAAAGGGAGTCCAACGACATTATTACTAGTTTTAAAAGAAAAATAATAATGAGATTATCTTCATTCGCAATTAATGTAAAGTTTTTAACGCGATAAACTGAATATGTATATGTCCAGCTGCACAGGATCAGCCGCGTTTCTCCGATCGTCTGTCAATAATTTATACTATATACGTACTGTCTTACACTGCTATAACATTCTCACGTGATATTTTACCATACCCTTCCCGAATACGTGATGTGATCAGATCGAGAGACCCTCTAGCTGCGTGGGAGGAGGAGAGCAGAGTAAACACTAAACTAAATTGCTTGTCCATAAAGTCTGTTTTTTGGCAAAATGTGCTTGGATTGTTTATCCAATTTATGGCATTATTATACCCGATACTCAAAATGAGTATTTGGGTATATTGGATTTGTCGTAAAAGTGAATGTGTGTAACGTCCAGAAGGCCGCCACCCACACAGCGAACAACAAAATTGTCACCTACATTAACATCAACATTAGTGGTGCTGTTGCTCATGCTTCCATTAGCATTGTCACAGTCAATAAATGTGACACAATTTGCAAACAAGCCTGGAATATTCTATGAGAAACTTGGAACATCAAGAATAGCAACGTCTGAGTGGACCATGATCGTAAACTATGACTTGGACCCATATTGGAAGGATATGCAACTAATGTCTGCTGGAATTTCAGAGTTACGATACATGTGCCCTGAATTAAAAAATGTTCCGGCATGTAACTCCATAGTTCAACACTTTCAACATGTGCATAACGAGCTACAAGCAGGAAGCGTTTTAATGAAAACCTCTCGAAAACGCAGATCGCCGCTGGACATCATAGGAAATGTAGCAAGCAGTCTTTTTGGTGTTCTCGACGCAAAATACGCAGAAGAGATGACTCAAGTAATTGAGAAAGTGAAAACCAATGAATACTTTCTACTACATCTGCTCCAAAACCAAACATCAATTGTCGACGCGACAATAAACGTAGTCAGAAAAGACAAAGTAACAACTGATAATCGCCTAAAAATTTTGGAACAGCATATGGCTACTATCAACCGAGAAAGAGGGTCATATCACAGCGATCATCTGACTCAAGCGTACTTAGGACTAATAGCACAATTAACCCTGCTCACAACAACTCTCCAACGAATGCAGTCCGACATATCTGATGTCCTAATCGGTATTCATCATCGGAGAATAAGCTCCACGCTGGTGTCTCCCGAGCAACTAATAGACCAACTAGACCAGATACGGGATCATTTGCCAGAAGATCAAATGCTGCCGGTCACAACGAAGGAGGTGATTCAACTTTACAGAATCATGCGAGCCGAAGGAACCCCGACTGCAAAACACGTCATCTTCAAGCTGACGCTACCGCTAGTTTCAACAGCTCAGCTCGAAGTTTTCAGCATCATCCCAATTCCGTTTTGGGATTCAACAAGCTGGAGTCTATTTGACCTCAAACCACCATTATAACGGTGAACATCCATCGAGACCAGTTCATGGGCACTACCCAAGAGGAATTCCGACGTTGTCTTAAAGTACACAACGAGGAGTTCATCTGCTTTGACCATCAGACGATCTTCAATGTGGACAATTGCTGTGAGTTTCAACTGTTTAACAATAAAACAGAAACACTGTGTCAGGTAACACACATAAAGGCTGATACGGTGTGGCTAAAAACTCAGCATCTAAATAAATGGATCTTCGCAACGCATTCTATAACTAAACTTCAAGCAGTATGCAACGGAGTTCCGTCAACCATAACACTGGAAGGAACTGGTCTACTCTCCATGTCCCCTGGTTGCACTGCTCGCAATACTGAAGTAAGCATCAGCACCTTCAGCACCACAATCAGCGAAGTAAAATCGACTTACACTCGGTTTCGTGACGTGAGCCCACCGGAGACATAACCCTCGCCACCAATGTGGCAACTGAAGAACCAGACATCAGACTTTCTTCAAGAACTTGATGATCTACGCCAGCAACTATCAACCATCAATCATCACGAGCTGCCACACCATCTCACCACCGTGCAGCACCATCAACTCGCTGCTTACGCAACCCTAGCAATATTAATTTTATTGATCATTGCCTTCATTTTCCGAGAGAAGTATCAACTATGGAAACCAAGGCCATCAAATCCCGATCCAGCCATGTCATCACCCCCTATACCCCCTGCACGGCGGTTTGCCGTCGACTTGAGCGATGGTTGACCACCAGTTCAACGGCCGGGAGAATGTTCAGCCACAGACATGTATTTAATGAATATTAGGAATATACAGTTCAATCTCATACACAAATACTCATAAATAAAATTGTCCATGTCATTTCTGGTAACTGAATATGACGACACGAAAAATACATTAGCAACTAAGAATAGACAATAGCACTTGTAACCTCGAACCCACCAAAAGGGATCAAGCAATAAACTATCTACTTTATTGCCGCCAAGTACCTAAGTAATTGCACTGAAATATAACCCCCGCACAGAGTAAGTGTACCCAATCTAAAAATACACTCACAAGGAGCCTGTGCGTTCCTTCCCATAGAATAAGAGTACCACTGCTAGCTATATAAGGAGATGCATTTGTTCAATAAAAATCAGTATCAGAAACAGTACCATAGCTGCCTGTCACTCATCTTCCATCGCAATCATCAGAGGCTGTCGCCGTGTCTTCAGATCCTCACCTGGCACCGTAGGATACCCACTCCGCAGTCCAACTGGTTCAAGTTCTAGTTGCGACGACCAAACTGTAGGACCTGTAGGACCTGAACTCAAAAGTGCAATGCACGGCAGGAAAATCAACACGAGCTGATTCAAGGGGTAAAGATATGTATCTTTGGCACACCGAAGTGCCGACACTCTTTCAATTCAAGCTTGTTCACAGCCCAGCGATTCGCAAATGCGATCAGGCGATTCATCAGTGAAGATTTTCTCTCCTTTCGCTTTTCTGCCTAGTGGGGTCCCAAGTGTGGGAAAAGCCACGAGGGCGTGAAACTCAAGAAAAGCATGAAGAAAATTACGATTGAACCGGTGACTAGCTCATGGTCTTCCTCGAGCGACCCACTGACTTTGTTCAACTGGGACGATGAGGTCTGAGCGTGTCCATCTCGGCCATTGAGAACTTGCTCGTAGCGGGTCAGCAGATTGGTGCGGACAATGGCGCCGTTCAGTTCCGCCTGGGCCTTGATGGCCTGTGGGAAAAGAGAGGGGAGAAAACAGTTGGATAAAGCCGAGGAAGAAAAGGAAATATAAGCCCACCCTGAGTTTCGCTGACAGCCAGACCATTCAGGAGATTGAACAGCACAATGGTCATGAAGAACACAAAGAGCAGGAAGATCAGGTAAGTGTAGACGCTGTCAAACTTTATGTCACCGGCATAAAATTCTCCCGTGAGCATCACAAACGTCTTGATGAGCGCCTCGATGGGCACGGAGAATGTGTTGAAGTGACCATCATCTTATCCCTCCTTTGCTGGCTCTGGCGTGCTGTCCTTCGGAGAGGAGGAATCCACCTGGGGCTTGCCAAACAGTATGTAGAAGCACAGACTAAACGTAAGCACAAAGATCGAGTAGAGAGCAAAGCTCTTGATGAAGCTGCTGGAGACGGCGCGCAGCATGAGCATGTGCGTCGAAATTGAGAGTACTGGCAGGGAGCCAACCAGCAGGCAGAACTCCACGGACACCAGCAGAATGGTGAAGACGGCCAGTATGCGCTGCGTCTCCTTGTCGTAGCTGGCTTCCATGCAGGTTAGGATCGACAAGACAATGAGAGCCACCTCCATCAGGTTCGTGATGGACCTGAAGTACAGCAGCGGCGACATGGGCAAGCTGTATGACCTCTCGGATCATGAGATACACAATCCCTATCCAAGAGAACAGGCCGAAGAGGGCAGTCAGGCCCGTGTGGTCGCTTTCGTGGAACTTAAGGAGCGTATGCGTGATAATGGAGGCAGTGAAGAGAGAGTAAAGTAGAAAGTTCAGATAGAAGATCACCGAGAGGCGGTGCCACTTGAGGAAGAGGAAACTCGAGATTAGCGGGTGCTGCAGCAGGTAACGCAGCTCCTTGGAATCGGCGATGTATGCGATTGGAGTCATCTCGTCCTCCAATTGGTGAGGATGGCCAATGCTCCGCTTGTCCGACTGCCCGGGCTCTCGCTGGCGTCTCATCAGATTCTTGTAGTTGATGATGATCTCGAAACTCTGGTCACCGGGCTTCTCCCCGTTGGTGGTGATGCAGGAATCGAAGTGCTCCTCCAGCACTTTCGGGTCCATCTCCTGTATGGGAAGATCTCCGAACGCGCTTCTCGCCCCGATATACGCTCCCTGCCGTAGACGCTCCTGTGCCACCTTTGTGTTGCGATACTTGACCGCATAGGAGAGTGGCACCAGGCCAGCCTTGTCCGCCTCATTGATGTCCACACGATCGCTCTCGAGCAGCAGCTGGAAGCAGCGCTGGTGGTCACAGAAGTCGTCCAGCGGCTGCTCACCCAGGCGACTGATAACCGCGTTCAGCAGCTTGGAATGCGATGTCAGCCTCAGCTGCGGATGCTTCAACAGCTTCTCTAGCGCCCTGTGGTTGCCCCAGATTATGGCCAACTCCACGGGGCTGATGTCGCTCAATTTTGAAGGATTAATGTTGAGCCCGTCTCGAGGATGGCCTCAAAGGCTCGCTGCTTGCCCCGCTTGATACTCTCCGCCAGCAGGGACTGATACTCCTCCTGTTTGGCATTGCATTGGTTGTCTGCGTTTCCGCTGACGTTCTGGTGGTACTCCGCGAACTGTTGCTCGAGCTGGTTCTCGTCTCCGTCCCGCAGCGTGCGGAGGAGTCGCTCGCAGTCGATCTCTGCTCCGGCCTCGCGCAGCTCCGGCAACGGCAGTTCCGGATACTAATCCCTCAGCATCTGGCGTACCTGCCCGTTCCGATAGCTGTCAATGTCCAACTGTGGTTGTTTCAGGAAAAGTCGGATCAGCTCCAGCTTAGTGCCTGCCTCAATCTTTCTATTCTTCAGCACATGGTGGAGGGGCGTGAACTCACCCTGATCCACCAAATTCGGAGAGGCTCCGTACTCGAGCAGCAGCTGAATGCAGGATCCCACCTGAGAGGCATTCGATCGTCCTGGCGATTGGCCTGGCCACCGCTGTCCAGGGCAGTGTGGAATTCCCGTATGTCTCGATTAGCGAGGGCTGCACTCAACTGGCCCTGCGGATCGATGAAACCGCAGTTGTTAGAGCTCATTCTGCTGTCTGCAGAGAGTCAAGTGAGAATGGGGAGGATGAGCTATGTCTATGTGGGCTTTCGTTAATCTTATCCAACCCACGCTGCGTATGAGTAACTTCTAATGCCCTTTCTATGAAAATGATGCCAGAACCCGCATTGTTAGAGCTCTGCTCTGGTCAATGGAGGGAGGTCTGACCCAACAGACGGTTTCTGTACAGACCTTGAAATGGCCGAAACAAAAGCATGAGAGTGGACCGACCCCCGCATCAAACGGTATTTGACAACGCTTCATGCTACGATGATTTTCACACAAATGACTGTCTGTCTATGGAGCTGGCCAGCAGCTGGAGGCAGAGCCACAGTCAGAGCCACAGTCACAGCCACATCCGCAGCCGAAAGCTATCCCACAGGTTTCTCGAAAAATAAAAACCAAATCTTCGTTTTGGGGGCAATTAAAGAAAGCGTCTTTAAGTGGTTTTTGTGGTACCCGAACTACAGACTTAATTTGCCCTCCCGTGTAGTTATTAAATTATAACAATCCAACTGAAGACAAGGTAAGACAAGGCCTGAGAAGTACTCAGGGAGTGGCTTGATTGTTCAAAGTGATCTACAAGTTTGAATCAAGTTTGGTGTTCGATCTCGCTCGCCTTTTGGTATATCAAAATTTAACGATCATAAAGAATAATCATAAAATAATCGACACATCAATATCAATTAGCAATCAATTGGTTACGCTTTATGCTTTGAATACTGTTCCGAATGGAGCTTTAGATAAAGCCCTGGGCAGTGCTGAAATCTTGCGATTTATACGCGGCTCTTTTCGTAAATTTCAAGGCGGCTTCTTCTGTGGGATCTGATCCCTCCAGCCGTCAGCTCAACGTCTTCTCCGCTCTGTTGTGTTCTTTTCTGTTCTGTTCCGTTCTGTCTGCTGTCTGCTTTGATGCTTGAAATGTGTGAGAAATCGGCTAATCACACATGAGACCTGGCTAATTTGAATATTCCCCCACTGATTGTTTATCAATAGCCTACGAATTGGGAATCAGGAAACATCGTCTTCTCTTTTGTGGTAGCTCTTCGGCTAATTTTGCTTTAGTATGCAAACAAATTGAGGATTGTAAATGACGCCCCTGGGGTCAAAATTTGTTGTTGATAAGATAAACAGAATCGCACAATCACCTTCCTTAATTGGCCCTTTATTTGATATTTTCTTGTCTCCCATCTTAACCTCTTCCCCATTCTGGTATTTGTTTTTCCACCTGAGTACGAGTATTTGCCCAAGCAATTGACAAACAACTTCATTGTTTGTCCAAGCTGAAGCTCGACCCAAAGTCTTACTAAGACATCGGTTGACAGAATGGCGTAATATCACAATAATTAACAGAAAACTTAACAGCAAACGATTTCAAAAGTGAGCAACTCCTCTCTCAGTCGCATATGACCCTAGCAATTAAGAGCACTACTTTCAGAAATATTGATGTAGTCAAGGTAATCTATACTTATTGCGAAAAGCTTCGGAAAACACAAATTGCCCTTAAACTCTTAAACATTTTGTTGCGTGACCTTCCATCCATGGCCACAATTATTAGTTATTGATCTGAATTATGAAGTCTAGTGTAAGTTAGGCTAGGGCAAAGCGGGAGCACAATAAAAGCTCGCTCTCTCGCTCTTGGCGAATTCGCCCCGCTTTGCCACCGTAGGTTAGCTAAAGTAAGATATTTGAATTGTGAAGAAAATATACATAGTTGTTCGCAAACCTTGAATTAGATCGAGCGTATCAAGTTTTTCGCCCCGCCAAATAAATAATTTAAATTACAGCCACCCAAAGTTTTCGGTAATTGATTAGAAAAACTCTTCTAATTTTTCATGGCGCCCCCGGGTGGACTGTAAAGTGAATTATAGGCAACAACAATAAGTGACAGAGACACAAGAAATTGCAGAATACATGTAGGAAACGAAGGAAAGAGAGAGACACGAAGCGGTCGTGTTTTCGTCGTGTCGTCGTGATAGAGCAGTAATCGGCTCTGAGAGAGCCGATAGCAAGAGAGAGAGATTAGTCAGTTGTCAGTTCAGCCACGCATCAGACGTACACGCATATAATTAGTCACAAACATACTTGTAAAACTTGGAGCTGTTATAATTTTAAGTCCAACATACTTATCAAATAAATGTTACTCGTTGCCATCAAGAAACTTAAACTACTACAAATTGGGGGCTCGTCCGAAAATAAGCCCAAGACAACAACATTTGCAAGTGAGATTTGTGCGTGTATTTGGAAATGTTGGCGAACACGAGACTGGTGACACAAGAGATCGGTCGCGGTGCAAAATTGAATTGCAGTCTGGCCTATAAGTGCGAGAGAGACACTTGTCGAAGAAGGCGCATTAGTGTGAGCAGACATTCAAGAGAGCTGGAGCGACAAAACTACGGCAGACGGCAGCAAACACAGCAAGAATCAAAACCTTCGTTGTTGTTGTTGTGCATTGCGTCTGAGAGGTTAGAGCTACAAGGAGACAAGCGGCACAGAGACGACAATCTGAGCGCGTTCGTTCCAAAGAGAGCAGAAGCGACAAAACGACGGCAGACGACAGCAAACACAACAAGAATAAAAACCTTCGTCGTTGTTGTTGTGCATTGCGTCTGAGAGGCTAGAGCTACAAGGAGACAAGCGGCACAGAGACGACAATCTGAGCGCGTTCGTTCCAAAGAGAGCAGAGCATAGCAAGAATCAAAACCTTCGTTGTTGTTGTTGTGCATTGCGTCTGAGAGGCTAGAGCTACAAGGAGACAAGCGGCACAGAGACGACAATCTGAGGGTGGTCGTGCCAAAGGAAGCAGAAGCGACAAAACGACGGCAGCAAACGGCAAGAATCAAAGAACATTGATTGTTGTTGTGTTGCACTGCGTCGGACGGAGACTACAACTACAAGAAGAGACAAGCAGCAAGGAGACGACCATTTTGTAACAGCAGAAGCAGCGACGATTCGGGAAGCGACGAGTTAACGGCGAACAGCGAGAGCAAGGCAAGGCAACAAAGAGAGGACGGCAACAGCGACATCGACAGGCAAGCGAGATCTGGATGTGGTGGTGTGTGTGCGTCAAATTTGGAGTCTGGAAAGTTCTGCGCAGAAGCGAGAGCTAACAAGGGTAAACCCATAGTAAGGTGAGCGTTAACAGAGAAGCGATCGTTAACAGTGACGACTTTAAAGGCGTTTTCGGAGTCGATGTTAACTGGAAAATTGTTAACAGGCCAGCAGTAATAAGGTTGTTTAAGTTGATTTAATTACATTTTCTTAGATATAAGCTAATATCAATTATTTTATATTTAAATCGTCACGATGCAAGTTGAAGAGATAATGACACTGAGAGTCGCAGATTTGCGAGAGAAGTTAAGAGAGCTTGCGTTGCAGACGACGGGACGAAAGCGCGATTTGCAATATAGACTATTAATACATCACGGCTTTCCAGTTGAGGATGAAGAAGAGTCAGAGAATGAGTCCGTAGTAACAGCAGTATATGATACCGTAGCAGTTCAACCAGGTACGCGACAGGCAGAGTATAAATCTTGGTTTACGCTAAAAGACGTGGAAGGTAGTGTGTCACAATTTTCTGGTTCTAATAACCCCGAAATCAATCAATGGATAGAGGAATTAGAAGAATGCGCAGCTACTGTTCAATGGAGTCAATTACAATTATTCATTTATGCCAAGCAGTTGTTAGTTGGTGCAGCAAAATCTTTCGTTCGTAGTTTGCGTGATATTCGTAACTGGAATTCGTTGAAGGCAGCTCTGTTGGATGAGTTTAGTGTTAAACTGTCGTCCGTAGAAGTACATAGAATGTTGCAAAAGCGCCAGCAGAAAAAAGGAGAGTCGTTGCATGAGTTTTTGTATGCGTTAATGGAGATAGCCAAGCCAATTAAACTAGATGATGAGAGTTTAATCGAATATTTTGTGGATGGTATACCAGACGCTAGGGCAAGTAAGGCAATGCTGTACCAAGCTAGAAACTTAAAGGAGCTTAAATTTCAGATCAATGTTTACCAGAAAGCTAGAGGCGGATCCAAGCCGATGAGTAAGAATTGGCCGCTGAGTAATAAAAGTGAGAGTTCGGTGAAAGGGTCGATGGCAGAGAATGTTAGGAAATGTTTTAAGTGTGGAGACAAATCGCATTTGAGGAAAGATTGTCCCAAAAATGATTTTTGTTGTTTCAAATGTGGCCAACCAGGACACCGTGCTGCAAGCTGTAATGTCAAGGTCGAAACCAGACAAGAAAAGAGATCGAATACGAACATTATTCGAGATAAGGAAGTCGTTGATAAGCCGTCAGGTATTTTCACTCCATCAGGTTTGGAATTAAAGGATATTAAGTACGCGAATTTGGTATTCCAAGGTTTGATTGATACTGGAGCAGATTTGTGTTTAATTCGCAGGAGGGTATTTTTGAAATTTGGACATCTTGAACTGATCGGCCAGGAGAAATTTTTAACAGGTATTGGAGATAGTCAAGTTGTAACTTTTGGTAGCTTTTCGATACCAGTGAAAATCGATGAGATTGAAATGGAGGTAGAATTTCATGTCATTCCAGACGAGGATATTGGTTGTGAAGCCATTTTAGGAAGGACTATTCTGGATCATGTTGACATGCAAGTTTCTAAGACAGGAACAAGATTTGTTCGTAGAGTTTGTGGCGAGGATAAAGATAAGAAACTTGATCAGGTAGCATCGTCCTCATGCGTGGAATTGTTTAATGAATATAAAGGCATTTGCATGTCAAGTATTGACGAAGTTGAGAAGGAGTTTTCAATTGATGTTGGTCATCTCAGTGAAGCACATGCTAGAGAGGTTAGGGGTATGGTAGGAAAGTACCAACCTCAGAGAAATGTAGATGCGCCGATAAAAATGAAAATTGTATTAGTGGATGAGATACCAGTTTTCCAGCATCCGAGACGATTACCGTTGTGTGAACAGGAAATCGTGGACAAGCAAGTGGAAGAGTGGCTGGCTCAGAAGATTATAAAGCCAAGTACATCGGAGTATGCATCACCAGTAGTATTGCTACCCAAAAAGAACGGTAGCAAGAGACTATGCTGTGATTACCGAAAGCTGAATGAGAAAATAGTTCGCGATAACTTTCCAATGTCACATATGGATACAGTGTTGGAGAAACTGCAGGGTGCAAAGTATTCCACCATTTAACGAATGGTTTTTTCCATGTGCCTGTAGAAGTCGAGTCTCAAAAATATACGTCTTTTGTGACTCAGAATGGTCAGTTCGAATTTTTATATGTACCATTTGGAATTTCAAATTCTCCAGCGGTGTTTACCAGATTTATAATGGCTGTGTTGAGAGATTTGGTAAAGAATAATGAAGCAGCAGTCTATATGGATGACGTTATTATTTGTAGTCAAGATATAGAAGAGGGTTTGTTAAAGTTGAGAAAAGTACTGAAGATAGCGGAAATGAATGGGCTACGTATAAATTGGAGAAAGTGTCAGCTGTTACGACAAAAGGTTAATTTTCTGGGGTATATAATAGAAAAGAATACGATAAGACCAAGTGATGAGAAGACGAGGGCAGTCGAAAAGTTCCCAGTACCAGTTGATAAAAAAGCAGTGCAGCATTTCATAGGATTGACTTCTTATTTCCGAAAGTTTATTGAGGGTTATGCTGTTATTGCAAAACCATTGACAGATCTGCTGCGGAAGGATGTTTAATTTGAATTTAGGGAGATACATCAGGTTGCGTTTGAACAACTAAAGGTAGCATTGATTAGTAGATCTGTTTTAGAAATGTACAACCCGAAGTTGGAGACAGAAATCCATACTGATGCATCAAAATGGGGGTATGGAGCCGTGTTACTGCAAAAGAGTTTGGAAGACAGCCAATTCCATCCAGTTCAATATATGAGCCGTAGGACTAATCCATGTGAAGAGAAATATCCTGCTTATGACCTTGAGGTTCTGGCAATTATCGAAGCTTTAGTGAAATGGCGTGTATACGTTTTGGGTATAAAGTTCAAAATTGTCACAGATTGTAATGCATTTACAATGACGATCAAAAAGAAAAACGTTCCTTTGAGAGAAGCACTTTGCGCCTTGTGCCTACAAGATTTTAATTATGTTATAGAACATCGCTCAGGAACGAAGATGAGGCACGTTGACGCGTTGAGTCATGTATCTTGTTTTATGGTGACCGAAAGTGTTAGGTATTATATTAATATCTATATACGGTCACACCATCCAAGTGAGATAGAATAAAAGAGAATCTTGAAGACAACGCGTGCTTAAGTCTGAGTGTCAATACACTACATAATTGGCGACGAGCATAAAATAAAACGTATTAATATACATACACATGTTAAAAGTGATGACACTATAAGAATAGCAACATGACGAAAAATGAAGCACCAACATTCTATCAAATGGCAACAATTGCTGAGTTTTCGCCACCCCAAGAAACGTTCTGCATTTGGAAGGAAAAATTCGACATACATTTGTGCGAATTGAATGTGAAAGAGGAAAACACAAAAAAGGCAGTTTTGTTGAAGTCGATCGGTACAGCGGCTTACACTGTACTACATAGTTTGTGCAATCCGGTATCACCCGTATCAAAAGCATACAAAGAATTATGTGAAATTTTAAAAACACACTACACACCACCTACACTCATATTCAGAGAAAGAAAAAAATTTCACATGTCCACAAAAAGTGAAGATGAGACTGTAGCGGAGTGGTATGCTCGAGTTAAACAATTGGCATTGGAATGCAAATTTGGCTCAAATCTGGAAGCGTTTGTATTAAACCAATTTGTGATGAGCCTTCCCAACCCTATATATGAAAGAATATGTGAAGAAGACGAAAATCTAACTCTGGCTGATGCACTCAAGAAGGCGATGATCATGGAGACGAAGATCAGCACAAGGAAGACAGAACACAACGTCAACTACATGCATCAAAAGAACGGGACTAGTCAATGGCAGAGGCAAAGAGGCGAGAACAGAGATCAAGCAAAGAGCAACGGCAGAAGTCATTTCAAGGGCAACCGAAACGTGAGTTACAGAGGCGGCAGAAGCGACGGTGACGGCGACGGCGAAAACGACTGCGACGCTGGCAGAGAAAAGAAGCAGCAGCCATGCACACACTGTGGCTGGCGAAATCATAACTCAAACAATTGCAAGTATAAGGCATGCAAATGTCACAGCTGTGGAAAAATAGGTCACTTGGCGAGCATTTGTAAAAATAAATCAAAAAAATCCGTAAATTATGTATCTCAAACAAAACATGACACCTATTCTGATAATAATTTTGATAATGATAATTATAACTTTTCTATCTATAGCGTTGATACAACCTCAACTAATGCAGTATATTATTTACCTGTAAAAATTGATGGAAACATAACGAAAATTGCTTGCGACACTGGTGCACCGTGCACATTGGTTCCAAAAACATTTTACGAAAGCTTAAATACCAGCAGACCACTTAGAAAATGTCTAGTTCCATATGTAGATTACAATGGAGATTCAATCAAAGTTATTGGTGAGTACGATGCAACGATCGAATATCGAGGTCTAAAAAAACAAATTGTTGTTGTTGTAACCAATGCAGTGAGTCCACCTTTGCTAGGTAGAACATTTTTGAGAGCTTTTAATTTTGAGTTAATGCAGGTGAACAATGTGTACGTAAATTAACCAAATTCTGTAATTACAGAACAGATTAAATCGGAGTTTGCTGAAGTTTTTGAGCCTCGTTTAGGTTCATATACTACGAATACGATATCGTTACTATTAAAAGAAGATGCAAAACCAATATTTTTCAAGCCTAGGTCAGTACCATTAGCATGGAAAGAAAAGATTGAAGTGCAGTTACGAAAATTCATAGATGATGGAATTTTAGAGCAAGTTGTTAGTTCTGAATGGGCAACACCTTTGGTACCGATTTTAAAACCAAACGGTGACATACGAATTTGTGGTGACTATAAGGTTACATTAAACCGGTCTTTGATCGACGTAAAGTATCCACTACCTCGAATAGACGACATTTTTGCAGCGCTTGAAGGGGGTACACTGTATTCAAAACTTGACCTGTCAAATGCTTACAATCAGCTAAATTTAGATGAGCAATCTCAAAATTTGTGTACTTGGAGCACACATATTGGACTATTGAAAGTTAAACGCTTACCATTTGGTATAAAAACTGCAGCAGCTATTTTTCAAAAAACAATGGAAGGGTTGTTTCAGGGTATGCGAGGAGTTGTGGTTTATCAAGATGACATAACAGTTACAGGACGAGATCTTCAAGAACATATTTCAAACCTAAAAGCTGTACTTAGAAAACTGAAATCAGTTGGACTTAAATTAAATGACAAGAAATGTGAGTTCTTTAAATCCAAAATTTGTTACCTAGGATTTTCAATTGACAGGATAGGACTGAGCAAAAACAATGATAGAGTTGCGAGTGTATTGTTTGCACCGGCTCCGGAAAACGTATCACAGCTTGGAGCTTTCATAGGCATGGTAAATTATTATTCAAAGTTTATCAATAATTTCGCTCAGATAATGAGTCTTTATATGCATTATTAAAGAAAAATACAAAATTTAATTGGACACGCGAATGTCAGAGTGCATATGAAGAGGTAAAGAAAGAAGTAACTTCTGAACAAGTTTTAGTTCACTACAACCCAGATCAACCGTTAGTATTAACGACTGATGCTAGCAGTCATGCAGTTTCAGGTGTTTTATCACATAAATGCAATGAAGATATCAAACCAATAGCATTTGTATCAAGAGCATTATCCAAAAGCGAGCATAATTACAGTACAATCGAGAAAGAGGCCCTGGCTATAGTGTTCTGTGTGAGTAAATTAAGACAGTATCTTTTAGGAAACAAGTTCATCCTTCGAACAGATCACAAACCATTACTAAGCATATTTGGAGACCTGAAAGGACTTCCATTGATGGCCTCTGCACGAATGCAAAGATGGGCACTGACTTTGTCAGGTTTTCAATATACAGTTGAACACATAAAAGGGACCTTAAATATAGCAGATGGACTCTCAAGAATGCCTCAATGGGAAACGGCTGTACCAAACGAAGACTATAATTACATACATTTTATACAGTCCGAAAAGGTGTTCAAAATTAGCTTCAAAGAAATAGCTCGTGAAACACGACGTGACCCAATATTATCAAAAGTTTGTGAGGCAATTAACACTGGTTCGAAGACAAGATTAAAAGGCAGCGAGTTTTCTGCCTACATCTCTAAAACAAATGAACTTTCAGTGGAATATGATTGTATCTTATGGGGACACAGAGTAGTAATTCCAACCAAACTGAGACAAGCTATTTTAGCAGAATTTCATGCATCACATTTGGGAATAGTAAAAACCAAAATGTTAGCACGTTCTTATGTGTGGTGGCCTTGCATGGATTCTGAAATTGAGAAATTAATTCGAGATTGTATTCCTTGTCAGGAACTACAATCAAGTCCAGAAAAGAGTCTGTTAATACCGTGGAAATCCACAGGAAAGGCTTGGAGTCGAGTACACATAGACTTTGCAGGACCAATTAGAGGTTTTCATTTATTGGTTATTATAGATTCTTATACAAAATGGGCAGAAGTATTCAAAACGAAGGAAATAACTTCATTGTTTACTATCAACAAGCTTAGAGAAGTATTTTGTCGATATGGTTTACCAGACGTGTTAGTTAGTGACAATGGACGACAGTTTACTTCTGATGATTTTAAAACGTTTATGAAAAACAATGGTGTTAATCACATTTTTACTGCTCCAGGACATCCAGCTACTAATGGTCAAGCAGAAAATTTTGTAAAGACTGTTAAGAAATCACTATATGCAAACATAAAGGCTAATGAAAGACAAGATTTTAATACAATTTTAAATAGATTTTTGATCGATTACCGAAATACGATTCATTGTACTACGGGCGAATCTCCTGCTAAATTATTTTTTGGTCGTACACTAAAAACAAGATTTTCGTTGTTAAAACAACCTACGGTCGAAAGCATAATAAATAAAAAACAGACTGAGTGTGTTGTAAATCACAAAGGTAGACGAAGCACAGAATTTTTAAAGGGTCAAAAAGTTATGGTTAGGGACTACAAAAATCCTAACAAAGCAAGCTGGACTCAGGCAACTGTAAAACAACAACTGGGCCCGCGTTCGTATTGTTGTATTTTGGCGAACAATAACAGAGAAATAAAACGTCACCTGGATCAAATTAGAAACCAAAGCACTAACAATCATACATCGCCTAATGCGAAAACACCTGATGTCGAAAGCAATTGTTCAGTAGATGACAATTCCAAAACCAACAATGAACAAATAGTTTCTCAACCAACACCCACCAGGAGAGAGTTGAGACCACGTGAGGCAGGGAAGGTAGTAAAGCGTATTTAACAATAAAATAATATAAAGAAAGGAATTATGAAATCAAATTATGTACAAATTAAACACTGAAACAAATACTAAACAGATTAAGAAGAAAGAAAAATACGAAATCACATAAATTTTATATACGCTAATTAGATTAAGTACACAAATCAAATTGTTATAAGAAAATAGATTTGTAAATGACATGTATATTAAACATCTAAGGAGAGGCGTGTTAGGTATTATATTAATATCTATATACGGTCACACCATCCAAGTGAGATAGAATAAAAGAGAATCTTGAAGACAACGCGTGCTTAAGTCTGAGTGTCAATACACTACAGAAAGTATAGCTCATCGTTTGAAAGAAGCTCAGCTAACCGACGATTGGGTTAAGGCCGTTAAAAGTATTGTGGAGGACAAGGAATATGAGGATTATTATATTCAGAATCAGATTTTGTTTAAGGATCCGGATAAGGAGCTCATCGTAGTACCAGCTCAGTTGGAAAATGAGATTATATCAATAGCACATAAGCAAGGACATTTTTCAGTTAAAAAGACACAAGATATCATTGAAAAGTCGTATTATATTCCGAAGTTAAAAGACAAAGTATGGCGCGTAATAAATAGTTGTGTCGAGTGTATCATTGTCAATGAAAAGACAGGAAAACGTGAGGGTTATTTGCAATCAATAGACAAGGGTGATAGGCCGTTACAAACGTATCACATTGATCACGTTGGACCAATGGAAATGACTAAAAAACAGTACAATTATATACTGGTTGTCGTTGATGGATTTTCTAAGTTTGTTTGGTTATATTCTACACGTAGCACAGGTGTTGAAGAGGTCGTTAAGTGTTTGGAAATTCAGGGGAATAGTTTTGGTAATCCGAACAGAATAGTGACGGATAGGGGTGCAGCGTTTATGTCCAATTTGTTTGTTGAATATTGTGAGAGAGAGAAAATACAGCATTTAATGATTGCCACAGGCGTTCCACGTGGGAATGGTCAAGTCGAAAGGATGCACAAGATAGTGGTGCCTATGTTGTCGAAATTGTGTCGGGGTAATTCCGGTATTTGGTATAAGCATCTAGGAAAAGTACAGCAAATGATCAACAGTGTTGAGCCGCGAAGTACCAAGGTAACACCTTTCAAGATATTGACTGGGCTAGACATGCGTATAGGAATGGATCCAAAAATAAAAGAAATATTGTAAGAATCACTTATCGAAGAGTTGAACAAGGACCGCGAAAAAATTAGAAAGGAAGTAGTTGAAAACATTGCACGGTTACAGCAGGAAAACAAGAAGAGTTTTGACTTAAAAAGGAAACTAGATAGACAGTATGAGGTTAATGAGCTAGTAGCTATCAAGCGTACTCAGTATGGTACTAAATTAAAGCTAAAAGGAAAGTATCTAGGGCCGTATAAGGTGGTTAGGGTAAAGAATCATGGAAGGTACGAAGTAGAGAAGATTGGGGATACTGAGGGTCCCTATAAGACCTCTATAGGGTGGATCGCACCGGATGCTGCCTCAGATGCGGCGTGAACGGGCACAAGGCGGCAACCTGTCAAAGCGATCCGCGGTGTTTCATCTGCACCGCTAACAACAGCAATGAGACGAACCATTATGCGGGTAGCAGGAGATGTCCAGCAGCCAGGAGCGTGCCCAGCTTGCCGGCCCAATAATGAAGGTTATGCAGCTCAACCTCAACCACTGCGCTGCGGCTCAAGACCTGCTGAGCCAATCCATAAGAGAATTGGCAATTGACCTCGCCATCCTCAGCGAGCCATATCAAACTAGGGAGTCCCCTGGGTTCATCTTGGATGCCACCAAAAAGGCCGCGATATGGCTATGCGGGGCCACGCCATTGCAGCTTTCCCTCTCAAGCGCTGCTGCTGGGTTTGTGCGCGCCAAGGTCGGAGGTGTGTGGATATACAGCGTCTACCTTGCCCCAAGCCTGACGCTCTCCGAGTTCGCAGGTACTCTAGACAACCTAGCGGCTGATGCTAGAGGACGTCACCCAATAGCCATTGGAGGGGACTTCAACGCGTGGGCTGAGAAGTGGGGAAGCGTGGCGACGAATGCGAGAGGTAGAGCTCTGCTGGAGATCATTGCGCCCCTGGACATCGCGCTCCTCAACGAGGGAAACCAGCATACCTTCTCCAGAGCAGGAACAGGATCGGTCATCGACCTTACATTGGTAGCAGCTCACTTTTTAATTCATCGGGCTGGAGCATCAGCAACATCTACACAGGGAGCGACCACAGGGCAATTATATGGGACACAGGCCACATTAGGGATAGCAAGCGCCAGTGCTTTCTGAAGCTTTGCGACTCTGCGGAGCAGGACCCATGGGGAAGGGCGTACAAGTTGGTGACGAACAAACTTTGCGCCAAGAGGCAGGCACCCCCATCGGACCCCGACACGACAAGATCTATCGTGGAGGAACTCTTTCCGCACAGGGCTGACCACATCGGGGATGTCCGTTGCCTCACACTGCAACCGCACAGTCAGGCACACATCGAGGAGGTGTCACTCGAGGAAGTCGAAAGCGCAGCCAGGAGCATCAGCCCGAACAAGGCTCCTGGGCCGGACTCTATCCCGAACAGAGCCCTCTTGCTCGCCCTCTCCACGCGTCCGGACATCTTTGCGAAGCTGCTAAATCAGTGCCTTCGGGAAGGAGTGTTCCCTGTGAGGTGGAAAATACAGAAGCTAGTGCTTATTCCCAAGCCAGGCAAGCCGCCGGGGACAGCGTCGTCGTATAGGCCTATCTGCCTGATCGACACCGCGGGTAAACTGCTTGAGAAGGTGGTCTGCGCGCGACTGGAACGCTCCATCGCGGAGGCTGGCGACCTCTCACCGCACCAATACGGCTTTCGCAAGGCCCGATCCACGATAGACGCCGTTCGTAAGGTGGTGGACATTGCCTCCGGTGCAATTGCCGGCACTCGGTGGAAAGGCGGCGGGAAAGAGTACTGCCTAGTAGTCACCCTAGACATTAAGAACGCGTTCAACACGCCGAGGTGGAGCTGCATCCTAAGGGCGCTGGAGAGTTTCGACACACCCAGGTACCTGCAGCGGATGGTACAAAGCTACTTTGAGAGAAGGCTGCTTTTGTACGACACGCAGGCTGGCACGGAGGAATACGAGGTATCGGCAGGCGTCCCGCAGGGTTCAGTGCTTGGCCCCACTCTGTTGAACGCAATGTATGACGGCATCTTGCGACTCAGCCTCCCCCACGGAGTACACATGGTGGGTTTTGCAGACGATGTGGCTGTCCTAGTGGTGGCAAAAGACCTGTCCGTCGTGGAAACGACCTGCAACCAAACGATAGCGCGCATTCAACAGTGGCTGGACCTGGTCGGGCTCGAACTCGCACCCCACAAAACAGAGGCAGTGCTGGTATCCAGCCGGAAGAAAGTCGAGACGGCCAACATCTCAGTGGCAGGTACCCTGGTTTCGTCTAAGCGCGCTATCAAATACCTTGGTGTCCTGGTGGACACACGTCTCTGCTTTCGGGAGCACTTGGCCTACATGGGCACGAAGGCGGCGACCACCAACGGTGCGCTCTCGAGGCTAATGCTGAACACCCGATGACCAAAGCAATGGCGGCGACAACTGCTAACGAGTGTCACGAGATCGGTGATGCTATATGCGGCGCCAATCTGGGCAAAGGCCCTTCGAACAGCGAGCTACGCACGGGGTCTGGCAGCCACGCACCGCCTCTCTTCGATTCGGATCACCAGTGCCTTCCGAACGGTCTCGGACGAGGCAGCACACGTGATCGCGGGCATAGCACCCCTGGAATTCCTGGCGGATGAAAGGTCCACATACTACCAGGAAACACATGGCAGAGGAATGGACGCGGCGGCAAAAAGGCAGGTACGCATGGCGTGCAAACAGGAGAGTCTCAGAAGGTGGCAACAGCGCTGGGACACGACCACTAAGGGGCGTTGGACCCACCAGCTTATCCCGTCCATCGACGCGTGGGTAAGCAGGAAGCACGGGCAGGTCAACTTTTACCTGACTCAGCTCCTCAGTGGTCACGGCTGCTTCCGAAGTTATCTTCATCGCTTCGGGCACGCGGACTCCGCAGAATGCTCTTGGTGCGGGCACTACGTGGAGGAGGATGCCGAGCATGCGATATTTTCGTGTGGCAGGTTCGCAGCGCAGCGCCAGCGGCTAGAAGAAGCGCTGGGTGGAGCCGTAGTCAAGCAGAGCTTGGTGCCGTGCATGCTCCTGTCCCCGGAAAACTGGGAGGCGACGAGCTGCTTCGCGGCGACCATTATGAGGGAACTGCGCGCTGTTGAGCACCAGACAAGAGTCCAGTTAGTCTAAACGAAGCCTGCACATGTGTGAAGCATTGCTTCACGGCCGTACCACACATGTTGGGCTTGCATAGTCTAACCTTTAATATAGTTTGCTTTAAGTATAAAATAAGTTGTAAATACAAGCAATTAAATGGAATTTAAAAAAAAAATAAAAAATACAGACATATGTGAACCGCTATTGGGACGCAACAGTTATATGTACATACATACATCTTTCGTTTACTGCAATCACTGTCAATTACCGGAATTACAATGTAGATTAGATTGTTTGAATGCTTCAATTGAAAAGGCTAACCATTTGCAGGAGCAAATCGAGGACATAACAGGTGATGATGCATATGCAGCCGAGTTGGAAGAGCTGATAATTGTCACCAAAGGAAAGATAATGTCGCTTATCGCCGCCTTTGATGCAGCAAGCGAGACGAAGCCAGTGTCTTCTTCAGCCCCAACTCATGCTAGACTTCCGAAATTGGCATTACCCAAATTTAGTGGTAAACACTCGGAATTCAAAAATTTCATTAGCCTTTTTGAGAGACTAGTCCATAGCGACAACAGCATACCGGTGATCGAAAAATTTAATCATTTGATTTCGTGACTCTCTGATGAAGCATTAGGAACAATAAAGGCGTTGCAAGTCACCGAGGCAAATTATGAAAAGGCCATGGCTGGCCTAAAACGAGTATATGACAGCGATTATTTGATTTTCACGAATAATATTTCCACATTGTTCAATCTGCCGAGAATGTCGCATCAATCTGCATCATCTCTAAGAACTCTAATCGATACTGTTTCGTCAATTTACGGATCGTTATTGTCGATCGGAGATGATACAAAAATTTCGAATGCAATGCTCATTCATCTCGTTTTAAACAGAGTCGACCCAGTGACGAAACAAAAGTGGGATGAACAGCTTACT
Source organism: Drosophila miranda (assembly GCF_003369915.1). Lineage (NCBI taxonomy): Eukaryota > Metazoa > Arthropoda > Insecta > Diptera > Drosophilidae > Drosophila > Drosophila miranda. Next base: position 6,461,758 of record NW_022881625.1, on the reverse strand, counting down.
TATGAGAAGTTGCCGCTTTGGTCCGACTTTGAGAAAGTCTTGAATCGTCGATACCAGCATCTGTCTGCTGAAGAATCGACCAAGCCAAGGCAAGACAAAGTCATGCCAAGCAAGCAACATAATCGCAGTTCATTTGCTTGTTCTTCCACTTCCACCAACAGTAGAACTCAGCAAACTTGTAGCTACTGCAATTCAGGAGACCATGTAGTGTCAAATTGCCCTTCATTTTCGTGTCTCTCGGTGATGCAAAGGTTTGAGTTTGCTAAGTCGGCATCCCTATGCATTAATTGTCTGCGAAAAGGCCACGCTGTTGTAAAATGCAACGCCAATAAATGTCGAGTGTGCAGCCGCTCACATCATACATTATTGCATCGATACACAGTGTCGGCTAATAGTCTCGCGTTGCCACCGCCCCAAGAGAGTCCTTCTCCTCCATCAAATCAGAATCAATCTTCCACGTCACATGTTTTGCATGCGACAGCGTTGGACAGGGTAATTCTGGCTACGTCGATCGTAAGCGTCCGAACTAAGAGCGGTGAACACATTTTGGCCAGAGCTCTTCTCGACTCTGGATCACAAACAAATTTTATTACCGAGGACCTCGCTAATCGCTTACAGATCCGTAGAAATGAGTCCTGTATTAACTTGCTTGGAATTGGTGAATCTAATTCTCAAGTAAAGGATAAAATACACACAGTGGTGAAGTCGCGAATAAATGGTAGTGAGTTCTCCTTTGATTTTTGGATCCTGAAATCAATTTCAGGTTATCACCCTGACCAGTCAGTGAATGTGACTGACTGGCGAATCCCAGAGAACCTACCACTGGCAGCCCTTTATTTCAAAAAGCCACAAAGAATAGATATGTTAATTGGAGCAGAATCGTTCTTTGAATTATTAGCTGTTGGTAAAATTAAAAAAGGTCCTGACTTTCCAACTCTTCAGAAAACCCTTCTTGGTTGGGTTGTGTCGGGAAAATATGTTTCCAGGAGTTCTGCTCCTCAAATTACAAACAGTTTGAGTTGCAGTGAAGAGTTGCTAGTATCCATCGATAGGACCTTGAAAAAGTTTTGGTCACTGGAAGAAATGCCATCTACCAAGAAAATTGCCACACCTGAGCACAAGCTATGTGAAGAACACTATCGTAAGACGACTCAGGTACTATCATCAGGTCGGTTCGAAGTAAAGCTCCCGTTTAAATCAGATCCAAATTGTTTAGGCAACTCCTTTGAGGTTGCGAAACGGCAGTTTTTGTCGCTTGAAAGACGATTGCATCGTGACCCTGAGTTGAAGAAAATGTACTTGGAATTCATGGAAGAGTACCTCTCCTTAGGTCATATGTCTTTTACTGACAATACGATTCCTTCTACTCCACACTACGTAATCCCTCATCAGTGTGTTCTGAGGCCACAAAGTACGTCTACCAAGCTCCGAGTCGTGTTCGATGCTTCGTCCAAGACGTCCTCACAGGTGGCCTTAAATGACATTCTGATGGTGGGACCTACCATTCAAGAGGAATTATACTCGACACTGCTCCGTTTCCGTCTGCACAGGTTTGCCCTGACTGCTGACGTTAAAAAGATGTATCGCCAAGTGATGGTGAACGAAGCGGATCGGCAGTTTCAGCTCATAGTGTGGAGAAGAGACCCTTCTGAATCCTTGAGATTATACAAGCTCAACACTGTAACCTATGGGACTGGACCAGCCCCATTCTTAGCTATCCGGTGTTTGAAAAGGTTGAGTGAGTCTGCGAAGCTCTCATTCCCTAGAGCTGCTAACGTTATTGGGTCCGACTTTTACGTCGATGACTTGTTGACTGGTACTGCATGCGTAGAGGAGCTAAGGGCAATTAAGTCCGAAGTGTCTCAGGTTCTTCAGACCGCAGGGTTTGAGTTGACTAAGTGGTTTTCAAACTCACCCGAGATCACCGCATCTGAGAGCACAGCCAAACCCATAACAATCTCGGATTCAGAGTCGACAAAGGCATTAGGAATCTCATGGTTACCTACTGACGATGCCTTTAAGTTCAAAATTGACAATTCAGTTATGGGTCTCCGAGCGACAAAACGGAACATACTATCGGTGACATCAAAGTTGTTTGACCCCCTTGGTTTATTAAGTCCTATCGTTATAAAAGGCAAGATCCTATTGCAGGAGCTTTGGCTTAACAAACTAGATTGGGATGAGTCGATCCCGCTGCATTTGGAAACAGCGTGGAATAAGTTGAAAAATCCACTATCTCAATTGGAAGACATATCCATATCTCGGTTTGTGTATTCCGATCCGATGTCACCGGTTCAAATACATGCCTTTGCTGACGCCTCCATGAGAGCGTATGGAGCGTGCGTCTATATACGTAGCAGAACTGCAGAAGGTTTAAAAATATCATTGTTGACTTCGAAATCCAAAGTGGCGCCGCTCAAGACCAAAACGCTCCCAAGGCTTGAGTTATGTGCCGCTCACCTTCTCGCAGATCTCTGTCACAGAATCAATCCGCTATTAAACGTGCCCATTGAACGAGTCGTTTATTGGTCGGATTCAGAGGTAACTCTCCATTGGATCCGGTCTCAACCATCGTCGTTGTCGACTTTCGTTTCAAATAGAGTGGCTGAGATTCAAGAGTGGTCAGATGATGCTACGTGGCGGCATGTACCCACGAAACAGAACCCAGCAGATATTGTCTCAAGAGGTTGTGACGTCGACGAAATCGTTCAGTCAATTTGGTTCGAAGGACCATCATTTCTGAAAGAGGAAGAAGAAAACTGGCCCAAGAACGCTCATTTCGAACACTCCGATGATCTTCAGCTGGAAAAGAGGAAGACTGCGATCGGGTTGACCGCGGCTGTGTGAAGTTCGGAGCTGTTAGATGTCATCGAGGGATTCTCGTCACACCTCAAACTGCTAAGAGTGTTCGTGTATGTGTTCCGCTTTATAAGAAAATGTAAAGACCCAAGACTAAATTTCGAAAAAACTATCTCACCGACCGAATACAATGAAGCTTTTTATAAAATTGTCGAAATCATCCAGCATCACGAGTATCAAGGAGAAATTGAAAAGGTTAGGAAAGGATCTACAATTGGTCCTAGTCTTCAGCGGTTGAACCCATTCATCCATGAAGACACAGGGACTTGGTGCAACTTTTCGTTGTAGCGAGTGGGGGGGGCGACTAGCCAAAGCTCCTATATCATACGATGCCAAGTTTCCTCTGCTTTTGACTAAGCGCTCGCAATTCGTGCGAAGCTCTATTCGTCATCTGCACCATTCGAATTTTCATGTCGGCCCACGAGCACTTGTGAGCATCCTTCGACAGAGCGTGTGGATAGTGAACGCTCAGGAGGTCTGCCGTCAGACAGTTCGATCGTGTATGCGCTGTTTTAAATGCAAGCCTCGATTGCTGACGCAACTCATGGGGAATTTACCCGCAGATCGACTCCGTGCTCTCCGCCCATTTTCAATTTGCGGCGTTGATTTTTGTGGCCCAGTGCACACGACATTGAAAATTCGCGGAAGGCCCCCATACAAGTCATACATTGCGCTTTTTGTTTGTTTTGCGTCCAAGGCGGTTCACCTAGAAATAGTTTCCGATCTAACCACTGATTGTTTTTTGTTGGCTTTTCAAAGGTTCGTCGGGCGCCGAGGATATCCCCAAGTCGTTCATTGCGACAACGGGACGAACTTCGTCGGAGCGAGCCGCCATCTCAGCGCTCTGCGGATCAGGCTCAAGGAACAAGGAGACGCTATTCGCGACTTCGCGTCAAAGAACGGATGCGAATTTGCGTTCATACCGCCGCGAGCTCCTCACATGGGAGGGCTATGGGAGGCAGGTGTAAAAACTGCCAAGAGCCTACTCCTACGGGCGGTAGGCAGCGCGCTCCTAACTGCCGAAGAGCTCGCCACAGTCCTCGTCGGCATCGAGGCCATAATGAACTCGAGGCCGCTGGGAGCCATCAGCCAAGATCCAAGCGACGGCGAGGCCCTAACACCCGGGCACCTGCTGTCAGGCGGGTCGCTCATCGCCCCCCCAGCACTGCGGACTCCGGACCAGGAGAGTCTCAGTTGATTGCGGCGATGGCGACTTGTCTCGTCAGTCAGGCAAGCGTTTTGGCAGCGATGGTCCCGCGAATATGTCCTGGGGCTGCAAATTCGGGGAAAATGGCACCAGCAGCAACCGAACCTCGAGGAAGGAGACCTCGTCATCGTGGCCGAGGACAATCTGCCGCCTCAGGAGTGGCTCGTGGGGAGAGTCATCGCCACGCACGCAGGAGAGGACGGCATGGTCAGGGTCGTCGAAATAAGGACTAGCACTGGAGCGGTTTTTCGGCGGCCCATACACAAATTAGCGCCGCTCCCAATGTGTTGAAGCCGATGCAGGCGTTCAACGGGGCCGATGTTGCGTGACCTTCCATCCATGGCCACAATTATTAGTTATTGATCTGAATTATGAAGTCTAGTGTAAGTTAGGCTAGGGCAAAGCGGGAGCGCAATAAAAGCTCGCTCTCTCGCTCTTGGCGAATTCGCCCCGCTTTGCCACCGTAGGTTAGCTAGAGTAAGAGATTTGAATTGTGAAAAAAATATAGTTGTTCGCCAACCTTGAATTAGATCGAGCGTATCAAGTTTTTCGCCCCGCCAAATAAATAATTTAAATTACAGCCACCCAAAGTTTTCGGTAATTGATTAGAAAAACTCTTCTAATTTTTCACATTTGCTTCATCTACGGAAACCAGTCGAAATCACAGAGTATACGGAGTCTGGAGTGGAATTTTATTCCCCCTTCTCTTGGAGCTCACATATGTATATACTATAACACTGGTAAAAAAAAAGTACTCGTATCACTCTGGAATTTGAGAATAAAGTGTGTCACAAAGGAAAGGGAGTCCAACGACATTATTACTAGTTTTAAAAGAAAAACTAAAGTGGATACACACACATGCATCGCATATACATGCTCTATATTGGGTATATACATATGTACTACTCGTACTCGCTGTGCACTTCATAAACAAATGGCTGGCCTACATCATGTACTCGTACAACACACAACAAAAGATTTGAGGGGGTGTGTGTAGATTGGGAGAATTGGGGGGGATGTCAGTCAGTGCCCCGCACGTTTCGATAATTTCGAATAATTTAATTAAGCCCAGACGAGGCGGCAGTACTGGGACTTTCACGATTCTCCCCGGAACTTCCAAAAGCCCTGAAAATGGCAAGATTTAAAAAAAAAAATTAATTAAAGATCACTTTGATTTAGCACCCCTTTTGGGACTACGCCCTTGTGTCCCGCTAAAAGAAGAAAACGAATAAACAAAAGCTTTGTGGGCGGAGCCAGATCGGCAAACGAATGAATCCAGCCAACGATTTAGGTAGTAGTCGTATATGGGGAGGGAGGGAAACTGAGACCTGGTCGCTCGACTCTCCACATATCGCCTAATCGATGGATTATTTAATTGTAATTGGTAATAAGAAATGCAAATTCAGCTCTCGGTACATGTGTAATGTGGTATGTGAGGACGGAAGCACTCGACGCCAAAAGTCCATGCAAATGAAGCGAGGCTTGGATTACTCCCGAACCCGATTGGGTAAACATGGAACTGGACTCCGTTTACTGCTGTTGCACACTATCTGAGGGGATCGACTGACGGTCAGGCACGATTATTTCGTTTATTTCTTATTTTGTTTTCTTGAAAGAAACAATAGACACTTGGGAAAACGAGCCACCTTCGGCGTTTCCATTTAGGGCATCAAAAAAGTAATCGTGACCATTGCCGGCCCACATTCGAAAATCGTTTTTCAAAAACTCTCGTTCGTTCTGGCGATGATGTCACAGTTTGAGTGTATATATATAAAGTATATATATTCTTGATCAGCATCAATAGCCGAGTCGATTGAGCCCTGTCTGTCTGTCCGTCCGTCCGTCTGTCCGTCTGTCCGTCCCCTTCAGCGCCTAGTGCTCAAAGACTATAAGAGCTAGAGCAACGATGTTTTGGATCCAGACTTCTGTGATATGTCACTGCTACAAAAATATTTCAAAAGTTTGCCCCGCCCACTTCCGCCCCCACAAAAGACGAAAATCTGTGGCATCCACAATTTTAAAGATATGAGAAAACCAAAAACGTAGAGTTGTAGAGAATGACCACATCTTTAAGACTGCGGAATCTGAATTGGATCGTATTATTATTATAGCCAGCATCAAGAAAACAATTTCATTTTTTCTCGCCCTGTCTCTCTCTAACACACACGTAGCATAGGCGGCTTTACTTAGAGTAAAACATTAGCGCCTAGATCTCAGAGACTACAAAAGCTAAAGCAACCAAATTTGGCATCCACACTCCTAATATATCGGACCGAGCCGAGTTTGTTTCAAAATTTCGCCACACCCCCTTCCGCCCCCGCAAAGAAAGAAAATCTGGGAATATTCAAAAATCTCAGAGACTATTAAGGCTAGAGTAACCAAATTTGGTATCCGCACTCCTGTTAGATCTAACTATAAAACGTGTATCTCAAAATTTCACCCCACCCCCTTCCGCCCACACAAAGGACGAAATTCTGTGGCATCCACAATTTTAAAGATATGAGAAAACCAAAAACGTAGAATTGTAGAGAATGACCATATCTATCAGATTGCTGAATCTGGATCAGATCAGATCATTTTTATAGCCAAAAGGAACAAATCAATTTGCACTGCCTACGCAGGCTACGCCCCCGACGTCACGCTCAGACTGATTTTCTGTCTCTCTCGCACGCACTCTTTGTCGTGTCGTTTAATATTAGCGGCGTCTGCCGGAGGAGAGCTATACTGACTAAGTATCGGGTATAACTGTAGAGTTGCGGTGTCCGCAGCAACTCACAACGTTCCCCCTCGTTTTTTTTTAGTTTTGCCGCAGGGTTTGCATAAATTTCCATTTGGATTTCCATTGCCATTGCCATTGACGCCTCGTTAGCTAGCCCCTTAGACCCATCAACTTTTGATTGATTTGATCCGATACGCTACGCTCCTCAGCTTAGCTAAAGATTAATTTATAAAACAAAAGATATACAAAAAGGGTAATAAAAGAGTAACGAATAACTAACTTAAACTTACAGTCTGCTCTGAATACGGGTTAAATGCTAGTGCTGTGCTAGTTGATTATTACTCGTACAATAAATACTATAGCTTAGAGCCATCCTGCGTCCCTGGTCACCGGTGGATCAAGCCTTCAGAACAACAAAATCAATCAAACAACAACAATCAATTCAAAAATCAATCGAACAACAAACAAAAATTGAACACTACAGCTAAAAATCTTGTACAGGCTTCTACAGCTGAAAATCTTGTACAGGCTGAAATATTCTACATTCTACAGCTGAAAATCTTGTACAGGCTGAAAAGATTCTACATTCTACAGCTGAAAATCTTGTACAGGCTTCTACAGCTTAAAATCTTGTACAGGCTGAAATATTCTACATTCTACAGCTGAAAATCTTGTACAGGCTGAAAATATTCTACATTCTACAGCTGAAAATCTTGTACAGGCTTCTACAGCTGAAAATCTTGTACAGGCTGAAATATTCTACATTCTACAGCTGAAAATCTTGTACAGGCTGAAAATATTCTACATTCTACAGCTGAAAATACATTAATTATGTATAGTACATGTATAATACATACTACATAAAATAAATAAAATAAAAAACAAATTATTATTATTATTATTATTATTATTGTTATTGTTATTATTATTAAAATTAATATAATTATACTACATACTACAAAATATTTTCTAACGTCTTATTTAATAATTTAATTTTTTGGTCCATTATTTGGAGAGCCATGAACACTACAGTTGTAGCATAATATACTGGGTTTCTGTTGAAATCTTCTTTAAACGATACTTTCACTATGTTTATAAAAATTGTTGATAAATGCTTGCACGATCCTCGAAGGTATTGCTGTTCATGTTGTTAAAACATATTGGTTCGTTTCTAAATTCGAAATGTTTTTCAACAGCGCGTAATAAGTTCATTATTTCATTTTTAATGATTTCTTTAACTTTATCAGACATTAGGTAGTCGGGTAAGTTGTCTACCGACTTCGTAGCCTCAAAGATACTCTTGTAATTTTCTTTCCTGTATTCCTTGACATACATATTTGACAACAACACATCCTCATGTATATCATTTTTTAGGATAACCTTTTTGAGGTGGGGCAGATCCCACAATATGGGGAATTTTCCCCTTACACAAATGTGGAAATACAAATAATGAATTTCATTCCCGTTAATTGGGATAACATATCTTCCTCTATGTCCTGATACGGCTCGAACAGATTGAGTTCCTTTATGACCTCATCGAAACACGACAATTTATGCATTTCTGAATCTATCTTTTTATCCATCTTGGCGCGGTTCTTGGTTTACTCTTATTAACTTATTTCACTCTTTTCTCTATTTTTGTCGATCGTCGAATAACTCGCCTCAGACTTATCGCAGGATAATATCGCATAAAACCTATCGCAGTATCATATCACAGTATAATATCGCATAAAACTAATTGCAGTATAATATCTCGATCGTTTAGGGTTAATATATGTTGCCTTACAATTATTTTATTTTTATTTTTATACATGTTGAAATCAGGAAACTGGACGCGGAATTATGTGATATTTATCGGTCCGTATCGTATAGCCACAAAATATCTGTAAACGTTCTTCCTTCTTGATCGTCGTATTCGAATAAATGTGTGTTGGCATATCGAGTACATTGGTATTTCTTATAATACTATCGATGAGTAAATACCAAAACCATACATGGCCCGTTATTTAAAACATAAATAAAGAACACAAAATAAGACAAAGATGTACATTAATTTGGAAGGTGTAAGAATTGACGGGGTGGACAGTGCCCTTGTTAATGTATTATGCGGGATATACTGGGACCATCTGCAAGGCCGGAAAGTGCAAAGCCCGAAAGCACAGGAAATTGCCAACATGACGTTGTCGTTCGGTGGAGCCCAAGTTTGCGACATAAGTGCAGCAGGAGTGATTAATTTTTTTTCTGGACCATCAACGTAAGGGTAAGTAAATTAGTTACATTTATATTATATTCTTCTAATAATGTATTCCATTCAGCGGGGACGACGCACGCGAAGTATGCTGAGCCTGTTACTCCGGTGCAGAATATTTCTGTTCTGATGATATCTCAGGATATTGAGGATATTGACAACAATATGAACGGTGATACGGAGGAGTCGGCCACAACTCAGGATATTGAGGATATTGACAACAATATGAACGGTCATACGGAGGAGTCGGCCACAACTCACGATATTGAGGATATTGACAATATGTAAATTAAATAACTGCGGTAGCGGATTGCGTTTTTAAAAAGTTTTTATTTAACTTTTAAGTTTACAGATATAGATTTAAATTGAGGGTCACAAAGGATACCGGACAAAGGGTTTACGCGATCTTAGTTTTTAGCTCGACTTTTCGGTGTCGCTTCTGGATCAAGACTGACTTGAACTTTTCGAGCTTTGCATCGTCGATCCCTTTCGGGAATAGTTTTTCTATAAACATTTCAATTGATTTCGCCATCCCGAGTATTGGATTTCGTCATCCAAAGAGAGAACTGTAAAATGCCTAAAGTGCAGGATCTGCAAAAAGCCGGGTGTGAGATTGTTTATGAGAAGCCGGGTGTGGGCAAACATTGGTTTTCCATTTAGGCGAGTGTCAAAGATTGGGATTGTGGCGGGAGCCATTGAGATTGTACATCTTAGAAATCAATTAGGCGGAGGCCCAAGATTGAAATTGTTTTCGTTTTGGAAAGCCAAAGATTGTTTACAACTCGTATAAGAGCTCAATAGAATTGGGTACGTTAACTCCCCCCATTCTTAAATGTTTCGTCCCGATACATTTTGAAGTTCTGATAGAGCTCTAATTTCTTCTGACAGTATTCGAATGCTGCATTCCACTATTTCTTCTGACGGTATTCTTATTGATTTAATAAGTACAAATTTGGTTAGTTTATAGCCGAAGTAAAATAACATTATCAATATCAAAATGATTAAAAATAATGTTGTTAATGGTAAGGCCGTATTACCTAATGTTGTAAGGGGAAAGAAAATTGCTTATCATTCGATTGTATATAATCAACTAATTCAAAATCGCTATATCTATGATGCGATATATATCTTAGAATTTTACCCTTATCATTTATGTGGGTTATATTATTTATTAAAATTGTGTTGTTGAATATAAGGAGATACGAACCTAACAAAGTAGTATTGTCTACGATATTTTTGCCTGAAACTAATATGGCACCATCCTGAATGATGTCTATTTCTTTGTTTTTTCCCCTTTTTTTAGTTCAGTTGGCTTTAAAGCCATTAAGTAAATTGGCGAAACAGGTCTTCTTTAAATTTATTTGTGCGTAATTGTTAAAAGTTTCACTTTTAAAATTATTCATTAAATAGTATTTCTCCTTACATTCACAAACTTTTTCACTTATAACTAACATTCCATCATTTTGTGAGATGGCTCTTGCATGGTAAAACTTGCAAATATCTTTAATTTGAGGATATTTTATATAAATGATTATTAAATCTGCATTTCGAATTATTTTAACCGTTGCAATGTCCAGCAGATCAGACAGTTCAACAGGATGTTTTTCATGCTTATAAATGTCCTCTATTTCGTTTTTATTTAAAATTTTTGTATTGAAAATGTTTACTTTTAAAAGGGTTATGGTATCAACTAAATTTAGTAGGTCAAAAGTTATTAATTTTAAACGATGCTTTCTCAGTATCGTTTCTTCATTGAAGATGACATTTTTTAATGAATTTGATAGCAATTCAATTTCTTTGAAAAATTTGGAATTTATTACAAATTGTTTATTATTATTTTCAGTTAATTCATTTACTTTATTTTGTATTTTCAAAAAGTCGTCATGATCAGGGCTGCCTGCTATCCATTTCCAAATGGTACCTAATTCATTTATTCCCCTTTCATTCCGTTTTGGAACTAATTCTGAAATCATTAATTTTAATAGACTTAAGTCCATTGATATTTCCCACTCATCGTCTGAATTAATTGATTTGTTGACATATTTGAATTCTATATCAATTATCTCTCTATAAAAACTCAAATTAGTAATATGGAAAAGTTCAGCGTATGTTTCATAAGTGTAAACGTCTCTGTCGTCTTTGAGCAATAGATAGTCACTATGCGTATAGTCAATTACTTCCGAAGTCGTCAGTATAACAAAAGTCAGTATAAGTATATTCGCATACATTTTCTGGAAAAAATATTTAATATTTAATATTATCTTTATGTATAATTCTGTTTCTAATGTTTTTTTTTTGTTTTATTTTTTTTTTTTTTTTTTTTATTAAGCGTTGAATCCGTACATTGCATATAACGTATCTTAACATCACTGGTAAATAATATTGGGGTAGCCAAACCTAATGCTAAATGCGAGAGGACTTACAAAAAATATAATATTATAATATTGGGAGGGAAACTTAGAGTTGGCCAATAGTTTTGGCAAAACCCAATCTCTTCAACCGCCTCAAAGGCCTGGCAGGTAGTAATCGTCTGGCGAGCATACTATGGTGTCTAATTAGCCTGTCACTGTATCTGCTGGTGTGCCTTCCAATCTGCTCCTCTACTGTATGCAGATTCAAATCCCGATGTAGGGTGGAGCCGCGCACGTACCAAGGGCAGTTCGTTATTTGCCTCATGGCGCGATTCTGCAAGACCTGTATCCGTTTATAGTTCGATTTGGCAGCTATAACCCAAATCTGCACACCGTAGAGCCAGATCGGGGCTACACAGTGTACATAAACTGCTCTTTTGGCTCTCAGTGACATGGTGCTTCTTCTGTTAATCAGCCACCGCAATTGCTGCATTCTTTGCCACATTTACGAGCCGTAGCTTTCAAGTGTGGACCAAAAGTAAGACGCTTATCAAGGGTGATACCGAGATACTTTGCTTGCTCTGGTTGGTCCAAAGTTACGCCTTCAAACTTTATGGGTGGGGTGTGGTCTATGAGCGCTTTCAGGGTGAAGCATGGATTGGTGGTCTTCAGTGGGTTGACTTTTAAATTCCATCTTTTGCACCAAGCTGCCAAAGAGTAGAGGTACTCTTGGAGACCATCTGCTGCCTCAAGGCGGCACTTGGAGCTGTAGAGCAGTGCTATATCGTCCGCGTAGGTAGCAAGCAGAGCCTTACGGGGGGCCTCCATATGTTGCTCGCTTGGGGAGGGTAGATCTGCAGTATAGATAGAGTAAAGCAACGGGCCAAGGACGCTGCCCTGTGGAACTCCAGCTCTCATTTGGCAAGGTGTTGAATGTGTGTTCCTGAACCTGCCCATAAACTGACGTCCTTCCAAGTATGATCGTAGGACACCGTAGTGTGGTGCTGGGAACAGTTTTTTAATTTTGCTCAGTAGGCCGATATGCCAAACTCTATCGAAGGCTTGCTGCATATCAATGAAGACTGCATTGCAGTATTCTAGATCATCATAGGCCTGTAGGATGTGTCCTGCCAATCTGTGTACTTGCTCCACTGTGCCGTGTCCCTCCCGAAAGCCAAACTGGTGATCCGGCAAGATACGGCATTCCTTGATTATACTACCAAGACGATTGGCAAGAAGCCTCTCCCATACCTTAGATAAGGAAGACAAAAGACTTATTGGCCGACACGACTCAGGGTCGTCCTCCGGTTTTCCAGGCTTATGGATCATCAGGATTGTTGCTATCTTCCACTGCTTAGGGAAAAACTGCATCCTTAACATGGCGTTAAAAATGAGCACTATGTAGAGTATCGCCCGAGTAGGCAATGCTTTCAGTGTGGAATTGCACACTCTGTCAATGCCAGGAGCCTTCTTCCTCGGTAGGGACTTGATGACTTCAACAATCTCCTCAGCCCTGGCTGGTTTAATGGGTAAGGCCATTTGTAGAGGTATTTGCAGACTATCTTTTGTCTCTTTGTACTGCGCCTCCGTGGCGAATTGTTAATAGGTTAACCTGTCCCCTAAATGATGTGCAAACGAATTGGCCTGCTCTTCTTCGTTTCTAGCAAGTTCACCGTTGGGACACCGGATGGGAATCTGTCTGAACGGTTGTCTCTTAAGAGACTTAGTGGTCTTCCAAAGCGAATATCCAGCATCCACGGTGTAATCCATGGAAGCAAGCTTTTGTTCAAAGAAGTTGCTTCGAAGTTCTCTCAGGGTGTTTCGAAGTTGCTTGGCAGCCCGGTTCCATAGAATTCGGTCCCATGGGTCTTGAGATCGGATTGCGCGTCTGCGAAGTCTCCTTTTTTGTGACAAAAGCTCTCTGGCCTCTCTTGTAAGAACTATTCCATAGGCGGCGCTTGTGTATACTCTCTGTGATGTTATCTACAGCCATCTCGATATCTTCCTCAGAGTTTAGCGTGACGTTCAGTTGAATCGACCTCTCCAAATGTTGCCTAAATGCGAGCAGATCAGTGTGCTTGGTGACTAGATGAGGGCTTGGATTTTCTATAATGCCATCTGTTTTAATGCTGATGACTAAGGCCAGATGGTCGGAGTCCAGATCCCAGCTCTGACTTATTGTTGCTCGAGAATCCGGAATACCATGATGTACTGCGAAGTCTATGCAGGACGGCGTGTGATTGAGTACATATGGGTACCTGGTTGGTGATCCAGTTGCAAGGATCTTAGCGCCAGTAGCAGAGATTGCTTCCGCTAGCTCTCGCCCCCTAGGGGAATTGTAAGTGTCTCCCCACAGCCAGTGTCGGGCATTCCAGTCACCACCAACCAAATACCTTTGCCCGCAAGCACGGAGTGCATCGATGTAATGTCTTTCCTCAATCCTGACTCTGGGAGGGCAGTAAATGGCGCTGAACTCCACATCGCCCAGTCCTGTGGCTACTTTTACTGCTGACATTTGCATGCTGCGTGTCTCAATGACCCTTTGTGGAAAATGACGAAGCGAAGTCTTAACTAAAACCGCAACTCCACCAACGCTATTATTATTCCGCGATGGCTTGAAGGCTGGATAGAAGGCATATCCATTTATTTTTACAGCTGCCCCTCTTTTAATTCTGATCTCCGTCAAAAGAAGAATGTCAACGCTATTCTTGTGCGCGAAGAGCTCAACTTCTTTTGCTTTCCCTGAAATGCCGTTAGCATTCCAGATGAGAACTTTTAGTGGGTTCATTGAGATGCTGAAACGTTGTTCTGGAGCTGAAGATTAGATCCAGCCCATTGCTTAATCGTGTTGGCCAATTCAAAAACCATTTTATCAAGTTTTTCAAGGCGTTGATTGGCTTGACTATTATGCTTCTGCTGTTCTTGCTGCTGTTGCTGTAGCCACATAAGAAACTGCTGCTGCTGCTGCTGTTGGAGCTGTTGTTGCCATTGTTGAAATTTTATCTGCTGTTGTTGTAGCAGTGCATGAACTTCATATGAATTCTGTTGCTGGTTATTCAATCCTTGTGGCTGATGCGCTTGTAGACTATGAAAACGACGCTGAGCAGGTGTAGCAGGTATTGCATTTGAATTACCATTTGCTACGGCAGCATAGGAGGCTCCTGTATTACTTCTAGTGCCTACCAAAGGTTGGTGCTGAACAATATTTCGCTGGTGCTGCTGTATTGTTGGTCTATTAGCCCCCTTTTTGTGACTAGACTGCAAGGTAGGAAACTGTTGCTGGTCTCCAGGAAGTGTGGTAGAGTAAGCATATGCCACTTGATTATTTAAGGGGACATGACCCGTCCTGTTCGTATTAATTGCCTTCTTTGCGGATCCCATTGATCGGCGTAGAAACTCCTGATACCATTGGCATCCTTTGTAACTGGCCATATGGCTTCCAGAGCAGTGAATGCAGGTTGGCTGTGCATCTAGGGGCGTGTGCATTGTGAGGTTTGGTGATTTTCACCGCATCTGGCACAGTTGTGATGTCGGCGGCAGTATTTGGCTGTGTGGCCGAAATCCTGGCATCGACGACATTGAGCAATCTCTGTGGATTTTCGCATCCTTTCAATCCTTATTTTTTGGCGGCAAAGGGTCTTGACTTGGTAAATTTCGTTAATTTTTGCACTAGGCTTAATATTAATGAAAAAATATTAAGTTTTTCGTCCTTGTTAGTCCTTGAGCTTGGATTATGGATGTGAAGGACCTCGAAGCCCAACATTTTAAAATCGGCGGTAATATCATTGTTTAGGGTGCTATGATGTAGGTCTCTTACAACAATTCTATGAGGCTTTTCAGTCTGCAATTGGTATGTGTGGAATTCTATTCCAATGGCATCGAAACAATCCACAATTGCTCTATAGGTATCACTGTCTTTGGGAGGATTCTGACCGTTTCCCCCTGGTTAGCTTTGACGACAACGTTATTCAAATTTGCAACGTCCTTTATGACATCAAATAAGTCATTTAAGTTGCTAATATTGATAACTATTTGCGGTGGTTTTGGAGGGCCTTTAAGCTGATTACCAGAGCTCGTTGATTCTCCTTGAAGACACTGGTCTGTATTAACTGCTTCATAAAGGTGTTCATCCAGTTGGTCATTTCCAGCGTCTGCATCTACATTCATCCGAACTTCCTCATTATTACTATCACTTGGGATGTTCGTGTCAAGAATGGAAAATCTGTTGTTGGTGTTTGCCTGTTGGATTGTAGTGGGGGGCAAGCCCAGGTCCCGGCCACCGCTCCCTCGTTTAGATTTAGATGACAAAGTCTGATCGTTTTTTCTTTTGCCCGTTCTCCGTTTTTGAGCATCCAGAAGTCGTTCGGCAGCAGTGCGAAGTGTTTTTGGATATGGATATGGAGTTTTCTTGGCTATCAAAGCTTAGTGCAGGGCAGATACTTCTTATTGTAGCAGTTGCCATGGTGTAGGTGGTGTTGTTGGTGGCACTAGTGAATGTTACTGTTGTTGTGGTTTCTGTGCATGTAGAGCGTTCAGCCTCTGAACGGTACTCAGAACGAATCTCAGAAGGTAATTTGCCTGATATTAGAAGCATTCTCTCATGATCAGTCCGCTTATTTCTAAGCCGAGAGTCAGATGAACTATTCGCATTCATTATACCGTAGCTGATAAGCGAAGTTTTTATTGCCCCTCTTGTGCGGCTGTGCGCAGACTGAGGGGAATGTCTTGCCCGAAGGGCAGTGAATACAGTTGTAAAAACGTTCACAAATGTGTTTTTTGTTTTTGTCCAATTGCCGACACCGCACAAAGCAGCACCCGAATTTACGATGTATGCTATTTTTAGCACACAAGAGAATGCTCCGCTAAAGCAGAATAAAGAAAACAACTTTGCACAAGCGCGACACAACCGATCTCTATGAAAGTTGATTCGAGACTAGTCGTTTCTATTGTTGATTACAATTTTATTCGGTCGATTTTCCTTAACTACCTGCTTTTTGTATCAGGATTGAAGTTTATTTCTTTCCCCGAATTTCTTTTCATAAACTACTTCTCCTAATTTATAATCTTTTTCTCTTCTATCTTTGTTATGTAGCTTAAGCATTTTGGTCTGAGCTTCCTTAAGTAATATTGGATTATTTTTGTGCTCTATTTTGTTATACAATATGTCATATGGCATTTGATTGGTCGTTGAATGTATCGTCAGGTTATATTTCAGTGCCGCCCGTATTATTATTTCTGAATAATCTGTTAGATTTAGTTCATCCTTGATGCACCGCGCTATTTCTGTTAGTGTGGAATGTACCCTTTCTACCTGACCATTTGAGGTGCTGTGTCTGGGATCAGCATAATAAATAGTTAAGTTACTTCTTTGTATGAATGATCTAAATTGTGCTGAAGTAAAGCTTGGTTCGTTGTCAGTCATTAATGATGTTGCTAACGGAAAGTGTTGCAAAATTTCCATTACCTTATTTTCAATGTTTAATTTACTTTGAATTTCCTTGACCACCAAGCATTTGGAATAAGAATCTATACAAGTTATGAATGTTAGGTTTTGGGCATAGTATATGTCTAAATGTAATTGATCTCCTTCTTTTGCTGGAATGGGAGCTTCCCCAATTGGAATTTTTACAGGTGTAGGGGCCGAATTTAGGGAAAGAGTAGGGAACATCACGGATAAGCAGTTTTCTTTTGGTAATGCTTAAAAGTGCAGATACATAGTAACTCCGAAAGTGGATCGTAAGCTGCAAGCTTTCCGAAAAGCTTTCTAAAGAGAGTAGGCGCGCAGCGCACGCATTTAAGAGAAAGACGTCACGTTTACCTTGACCCAAGAGAGTAGCGTAGCGTAGGGAGAGCATAGATTAAAAGCTTGACCAAAATTTCGCTCAATTGGGCGAAAGATCATCCGATTATGCAGTTAAAGTTTCCAAATATCATCCGATCTTCGAGCTTTTGGTTCGGTACCGCTTAGCTGAACTGGCAGAAGTTGGGCTGGAGTTATTGACTGAGAATCGATTGATTAAAGCGGACGTGTTTACTCGGGAATAAATGAATATATATATATATATAATTAAATATGCGACACTTCAGTTTACGTTTTAAAAAAGGTTTTATTCTTCACTTAAACTTAGCGTACATTGATTAGTTATTTCCCCGACGATGACTGAGGTCTGAAGTCTTGAACGGAATTAACTTTGGTTGAATTCTCCGACGGTGTCGCGATTGACGTTTGTCTTGAACAGAACTGAACTGGCTTCTTAGATGCAGACTATTTATATTATGATGGTCGGTTTGGGATTCGGATTTGGATTCGGAGGCGTTGGCTTCGACTTCGGCTTCGGAGATGGAGTACGTGACTCGATCGATATGTGGGAAAGGCGGCTTTTGATGAAAGGCTTCCGCTGCGTATGATCGGTGTTGCATTACTTGGGGGTGGCTGAGAATAGGGCCTCTGATTGGTCAGCTAGGATGGTGTGATTCTTGAGAATCGATTCGTAATTGATCTCTGAAGAGTGGCGTGATTCTGGTGCGGCTGGATTCTAGTGCGGCTGGATTCTAGGGCGGCATCTATTGTTTTATGTTCAACTTCCAGTTTAGGGTGTTTGTTTACATTGCCTGCAATCGGCTACGCGTGGTCCATTTCGAGCGTGAGATTGTTTATGAGGGTTCGAAGCTGAGGGTGTCGTATTGTTTATAGTATTGTGGGTGCAGGGTAATAGACATAGACAAGGGTATGCGGAGCATGGACTATAGATATGTCACTCCCCCATTGTTAGATTTAAGCCTGTCCTCAGGCGATTATCCTTGGATATAGTTCAGGTGCGTCTAAAACTGTGCCTGCTGGGGATTCCTCGTCTTCGTCTGAAGGTGTTTCTATGTGCGGGTCGGTTTTAGGCTTATTGCTTTTACTTAGATTAAACAATTTGTAGCTTAATCCTATTATGATTATGACAAATAGTAGTATTAAGCTTACATGTAATACATTATTTAATCGCGTATTTTCTATTACGATTTCTTTGGTTTGCAAATAAGACAATGGTTTAATTTTTGTTACGTTATTGTTGATGTAGATGCCTTGTGCAAATTCTGGTATGGAGTTGGATATTAAGAATTCGTTTAACTGTACACTGCAATTATGTATTTTTATTAATGCGTTACCTTCTACTTTTATTTCTTGGTTTAGGCAATCTTGGTTTAATATGGTTTTTGGTAATTTCCAAGTTAACAATATATTGGGTTCTATGAAACTTATTTGAAAGTTTTGGTGTGCTTTGGTGTATGGACATTTTGTTTCTACTTGTTTGACTATTCCTGAAATACATTCGTCATTTATTTTTCGTTTTGATTCTTTTTCATATACCTCGTTTTCTAGAACGTAATAATTGTTTTGCGTTAAGTCAGTGAGGATGTTATTATCTTCATCTGGATATGGGACAATTTTAAGTATAGGAATATTTCTGATCTCTCGTGGGATATTGGAAATTATTAGTATTTCGTTAGTGTCTGTTTTCAACCAGGTAGATGTTTTGATATTTAATAATTTCTC
Source organism: Drosophila miranda (assembly GCF_003369915.1). Lineage (NCBI taxonomy): Eukaryota > Metazoa > Arthropoda > Insecta > Diptera > Drosophilidae > Drosophila > Drosophila miranda. Next base: position 6,442,831 of record NW_022881625.1, on the reverse strand, counting down.
TGAATCGATGTGTTTCAGGTAATCCTGCCTCAATAATTTTGGATTAAAGATCCCTAATCTTGTTAGCTGCATGCCTAATTCAATATCCAACATTGTACTCTGTAAAATGTTGAAGGTTAAATATTAATATCTCTTAGTTGCTTATTTCTATCATTATCCTTGTTTAATTTATTGACAACTTCTATGCCAGAATTTACTGCTTGAATTACTAAGTTTAATTCGTTAGCTTGAACACTGTGGCTAGCCAGATTATTTATTTTCCCTTCTAATTCGACTTTATCATCTTGATCTAATGTTCCAAATAGATATTTATATACTGTGCCTACTGCATTTATAAGGCCTCTTTTGTTTCTTTTGGCTATTTTGATGCCGTTGAATTCACGTTGCAATTTCTCGACTAAATATTGAACTTGGATTTCGTTATTAAATTGGGTTGCCTGTTCTAGTAAACTCTGATATGTTTCATCTGTTCTTGTTATATTAATTGTTAGATAATGGTATTCATAATTAATGGGTATGTTAATGGTATTTGTTTTGAATATGAGATATCCATTCCTTGAGTTGATGGGATCTATCTCTATATTCTGTCCGGAAGACTGTAGGACGGTGAACATTAGTAAGATTATAATCTTAATCATGTTGTAGCTCCGGATTCCCAGTACTCTCTTCGGGTACTCTGCAATTATCGTATTTACTTTTATTAGATTTTTTCTTTCTTTTGAATTTCGTTTTATAGTGGGTGATTTTCCTCCCTCTATTTTTCTCTTCAAAGTGCTTTTCGTCTACCTGCCTAATTTCCCCTGTTCTTTTGAACGGGTTGGTTGTTTTTGTTTTAACTAGGGGTGCATTCTTGTAGCGTGTGTCTACTTCAAAGTCGATTCTATCGTTATTCAAATGATTGATCTTCCTAACTTTATTCAGTTGAGTGTTATAATCTGGTAGTCCGGCGTACAGGAAGATATCAGCTGGGGATCTTTTTGTAGTATTATGAACCGTTTTATGGTTATAAGTGTATAGAATTAACTCGAATTTTGTGAGCTTGTTTTCTATGTTATCCTCACTTGAAATGATTCTTAATTTTTCATTGATCGTTTTATGTAGTCGTTCTACATCAGAAACTCCGTTTTTACTGGTGGTGATTTCGATTTTCACATTTTCCGCATTCAACCATGCTTGCAATGCTGCGCACATAAAGGCTGAATCTTTGTCGGCTTTAATTCCCTGTGGCTTGCCCATTTCGTTAAAGACTTTTATGATGGCTCTCTTGGTTTCTAACCAGTCACGACTCTTAACTTCTACAAGGGTAGCGAATTTAGAATATACATCAATGCATGATAGGAATTGTTGATTGCCTACCAAATAGAAATCCATGACATACTTTTCTCTGATATTTTGTATTTCAGGGGTGATTTCGAAGGTTAGATTGGTGTTACGATGCTCTGTTTTAGCAACGTTGCACGTAGGACATTCATTGATAATATTTTGGATTAACTTTTGATAATCGGGGTAGTAGAATTTTCCTTTAAACCAATTAGTGGTCTTTTCGATACCTGGGTGAAGTAGCTCTTTATGATTCTTCAATATTTGTTCTTTGAATTCGGAGTAGTTCGGAATATTTATGAGTTTGGTACTGGATTTAATCAGTTTAGTGAAGTGATTTGGACTGATTATCTCCAGGAATGCCCTTTGGAACAGTGGGAAGTCTACTTCGTTATGGAAATATAGTGCACTCTTTTTGGTACACACATATTCCTTTATTATATCTTTTGCTAATGATTCTGTCATTTCGGTATATGTGATTTTTATCAGTATCTTGTGGAAATAGTGAGATGTTTCTACCTTATCCTCATTACCTTTAATCAGTTCTATTTGCCTATTATAGTAATTGATTGTAAGTGGAATATAATTTGTATTATCTTCTTGAGCGCTATGGACCGTTGCACAATCACTATTAATGGTTTTCGTTAATCTTTACTCTTGATAGCGCATCGGCTACATGGTTCTCCTTTCCGGGTAAATATTTTATTTTGAAGTCAAATTCATTTAATTTGATCTTCCATCGTTGTAGCTTCATATTTGGTTCCTTGAGGTTATTCAACCAAATCAAGGGTTTGTGATCACTTAATATCTCAAACGTTCTACCAAACAGGTATGATCTGAAATACTTAGTTGCCCAAACTATAGCTAGTAATTCCTTTTCTATTGCTGAATAATTGATTTCGTGTTCGTTTAAGGTTCTACTTGCATAGCAGATTGGTTTGTGGTCTTGCGACAACACTGCTCCTAATGCAATGTTACTTGCATCGGTTGTTACCGTGAACATTCTGTTGAAATCTGGGAATGCGAGGATGGGGTCTGAGGTGATAAGTACTTTCAATTTTTCGAAGGCCTCGACGTATTTTTCCTCTGTTGGGTCTATGACTGCTCGTTTCTTTAATTTGAGTGTCATAGGTTTTGCTATATTAGCGAAGTTGGGAATGAATTTCCTATAGAATCCACATAAACCTATGAATGATTTTATTTTTGTGGTTGTATTGGGTATTGGAAGTTTATTATGGCAGATATTTTCTTTGGATTAGGAACTATGCCGTTAGTTGTTACTACATGGCCTAGGAATTCCGTTTCTTTCTTCAGGAATTCACACTTATCCATTTGTAGCTTTAAGTTGGCGTCTCTCAACTTTCCAAATACTCTCCTTAGTGACAACAGGTGTTCTTCCAATGAAGTGGAAAATATAATGATGTCGTCTAAGTATACGAGGCAATCTTTGAAGATTAACTCTTCTAGCAGATTGTTCATACATCTTTGGAAGGTAGCGGGGGCAGTGGTTAGCCCAAAGGGCATACGAGTGAACTCGTAATGACCATGCTTCGTGGAGAAAGCTGTTTTTGGGATTGAGCTAGGTTCCATAGGAATTTGATGGAATCCCTTAGCTAAATCGATTGTTGTGAAATATTGGCACCTACCTAGTTTATCTAGTATTTCGTCCATTCTGGGTGTAGGAAATTTATCCTTGATTGTCACCTCGTTTAGACTTCTATAATCTACTACCATACGATATTTCTGCTTTCCTGAAGCGTCTATTTTCTTTGGTATCATAGCGATGGGTGCACAATAGGGAGAATTCGACTTACGAATGATTCCCTGTCTAATCATATCTTTGATTTGTTGACTCACTTCTTGATCGTGTATTTGAGCATATTTATATGGTCGACGATATACAGGATCTTCGTGATGGGTTTTAATTTCGTGCCTTATAATACTAGTGAAGGTCAAAATGTCACCTTCTTTATACTGAACGTCCTTAAATTCATAGAGAACTTTCTTTAGTTTCACCTTTTCTTCGTCATTTAAATGTTCCAACCTTAGCTGGTTGCATTCCCTTAATTCATTCTCTAATGCGGAAGCGAAGTATTGCTCTCCTTCAGGAGATGGGTCAAGGCACTTAGGTGTAGTTATATCTTCCTTTGAAGATGGCTTAACACCTTTGTGTGCGGTCTTGCCGACGGCAATTGCTTCTCCACTTTGGATGATTGGGTATGACCTTTCTCCTAACGTTACCGTTTCATTTCGGTAATCGATGACGGCTTTGCTGGCCATCAAATATTCTCTGCCTAAGAGTATGTCATAATTTTCAGAAAAATTATGAATATAAAATTTTTGTTTTGTCGGACAGTTTTTGGTTGCATTACGTGTAATGCTCTGAGTCAGACGGACGGGTCCATTGATGGTATGGATGGTGAGGTTGTCGCTATCGACTTTGGAATCTGTATAGTTTTCTTTTATTATATTTATTGACGATCCCGAGTCCGCGATACCTCTTAATTTTTTATTATTTACGATTATTTCTATAAATGGTCTTCCTCGATTTCTTCCGAAGCACTCTGCTGAAAATTTACATCCATTTTCAATTGTCCGCTTTGGCTTTCCCTAGATCGTTTGACTGGCTGATTAGGTGCACTGCTACCTGCCTGAGTCTGATTGATTTGATAGTTTGTGTGATTCTGGACTCTGCCCTGGTTTAAGGAATTTCTAAATTCGTTAAATAATGCTTTATTATTTACGGCATTATTTCCTGAATTATTTCGATTCGATCCATGATTATTTCTGGAAGTACTTGGGTTTTGATTGTTATAATCGTTACTACTATAGCGAGGGTAATAAGTTCCAACATTCCTACGATTGTTATTTCCGTTTCTTGAGTGTTCGTGATTCTTGTTATCAGTTACGAAATTTTCGTAGATTCCTAACTCTTGAGCTGATTTTTCTAGATTAGCCATAGTAGAAATGTCTTTCTTTGCTAAAATGATGAACAGTTTATTGGGTAGAGCATCTTCTATGGTATGTCTGGTGGCATTTGCCAGAGCGTTTTTAAAGATTATCTTATTTTCTGGGCTAGTCTCCAGATTTATTTTACTTACTATAACATTTGACTTAATTTCTAGTTCCTCTACGAACTTACGAATATTCCTATTGAATTTGGTGTCGTGTAATTGTTGTAGCAGCGTTTCGTATGGAGTGTGGTTGTTGAATTTGCTGATTAGAGCTGCTTTTAGATCGGTCCAGGTGTTGGGTTGATGGCTTTGTGATAAAAGTTGTGCTCGTCCGCACAGTTGACCCTCAGTAGCTCCGTACATGATGCTTTGTTGCCGGATGTCTTCTGTTGAGTACAATTCGGAGATGTACTCGATCCTACTTATGAACGAGCTTAGGCGTTCTTGGCATCCGTCGTATGGTGGAATTTGCCTGATTGACTGTTAGCGGCATGTTGATTTCTTTTTATTTATTTGCTTTTTTTTTCTAATATTAATTGAGTTCAATCGTGTGTAGATTCTTTGGCGGATCTCTTTAGTATTAGCGTTACTTTTTTCTCTGATCACTGTAGGTTATTACGCACTGTAACTGTCACTACGCCAATTGATCGTCTTAAAAAAAGGATTCACTTTTAACTGAGATCCTACCGGCTGCGCCAATTAAATATGCGACACTTCAGTTTACGTTTTAAAAAAGGTTTTATTCTTCACTTAAACTTAGCGTACATTGATTAGTTATTTCCCCGACGATGACTGAGGTCTGAAGTCTTGAACGGAAATAACTTTGGTTGAATTCTCCGACGGTGTCGCGATTGACGTTTGTCTTGAACAGAACTGAACTGGCTTCTTAGATGCAGACTATTTATATTATGATGCTCGGTTTGGGATTCGGATTTGGATTCGGAGGCGTTGGCTTCGACTTCGGCTTCGGAGATGGAGTACGTGACTCGATCGATATGTGGGAAAGGCGGCTTTTGATGAAAGGCTTCCGCTGCGTATGATCGGTGTTGCATTACTTGGGGGTGGCTGAGCATAGGGCCTCTGATTGGTCAGCTAGGATGGTGTGATTCTTGAGAATCGATTAGTGATTGATCTCTGAAGAGTGGCGTGATTCTGGGGCGGCTGGGTTCTAGTGCGGCTGGATTCTAGGGCGGCATCTATTGTTTTATGTTCAACTTCCAGTTTAGGGTGTTTGTTTACATTGTTTACGCCATACCTCTTGAGTTGAGTTTCAATTAAGACCGAGAATCAGGAGATTTACCCAGGAAAGCAGTGTAAAGAAAAACCTAGCTGGTATGTCCGTGATTAGTTTGGAAAGTGTTCGTGGTAATATATATATATAAGAATTTGTGTTATAGGACGGCGGCCCGTAGCCACGGTACTGCTCGTGCGATCATCAGTTGCATAAGAGGGCATATACGGTGTGGTCTACGAGAATGGTGGGGCGGATCGAAAAGACAAGTAGTGAACCCGCGGGAAAACACCGAACAGCGAGACCTGCAGCTTGGAGTTGTCTGTCGAAAGCCTCAACAACCGTGTGGATGCACGGCGAAAACCAAGAGGCGCCTCCAGAACTTTATTTTTGGCATCATTGATGCCACCCGTTATCGAGCCTCCAATGAAAGTGTAGTCCGCAGACCGACGTCGAATCGGATCGGCAACCTGAAGTCAAGCTAAGGAGCTAATGTACCCCATCGTCAACTGATTTAGCTGCGCCAGCGACACCCAATAATGAACTCGAATTGATTGCATTATTGTTGGATTCTTCCGGAGGCGCAGTCCTACTCAGCCTGGCTGACATGTCTTTCGACCACGTCAATAGAGGATCGTAGTTACTCATTGATGTAACACATGCCCCCTTTTTCCTCTAGATTTCATGTGTGTAGGGGCCGAATTTGGGGAAAGAGTATGGAACATCACGGATAAGCAGTTTTCTTTTGGTAATGCTTAAAAGTGCAGATACTTAGTAACTTCGAAAGTGGATCGTAAGCTGCAAGCTTTCCGAAAAGCTTTCTAAAGAGAGTCGGCGCGCAGCGCACGCATTTAAGCGAAAGACGTCACGTTTACCTTGACCCAAGAGAGTAGCGTAGCGTAGGGAGAGCATAGATTAAAAGCTTGACCAAAATTTTGCTCAATTGGGCGAAAGATCATCCGATTATACAGTTAAAGTTTCTAAGATCATCCGATTATGCAGTTAAAGTTTCCAAATATCATCCGATCTTCGAGCTTTTGGTTCAGTACCGCTTAGCTGAACTTGCAGAAGTTGGGCTGGAGTTATTGACTGAGAATCGATTGATTAAAGCGGACGTGTTTACTCGGGAATAAATAAATATATATATATATAGTTAAATATCCGCAACTCGAAATTTATTTTTTAAAAAAGATTTTATTTTTAGTACTTAATTTCTTTATGTCACAAGATTGGTTGAATTCCCCGACTTAACTTTACGTCTGCTTGTCTCAAACGGAACTGATCTCTCTGCTGCTGGCTAGTTTTCATGAGCCCTTCTCTTGGAACTCCCGACTCTGGCTTCGGGCGTTGCTTTCCTCGGCTGCATCTTCGTGTCGGTGGCGTACGTGCCTGGATCGATATTTGGGGATGCGTCGGCTTTGATGAAAGGCATCCACTGCTGGCGATCGGTGTTGCATTACATGACGGAGCTAGGAATGTGATTCTCCTTGGTTTTATGTCTAGCTTTGATTGGTCCTCATGAGTGGCGTGATTCTAAAGAATCGATTTCTCGAGAGTGGCGGGATTCTAATTTTGATGAAACAATGTGGTCCATTGTTTATATTATGGGGGGCCCTAGCTTGGTGTATTGGAAGAAACAGTTATTGATTCTTGAGTGGGGTCCTGTTACTTGTGTGGATGGGGTGGATGAATTGTACATAATATTGTGTATTGCGCCTTTTGTCATGTATTAAATAGAGAACGACGCGTCTGTGCTCATAAGTGGTTTATTCAGAACTGAAGAGATGACATGTGTACATATGTACTTACATACGAATAGGAGAGACGAGAGATAACAGAGGCTCTCGCTGTTCATGTACATTATGTTAATTAGCGTTGCCAGACAGATCATATTATGGTTACACTTCAAATTTCAACACATAAACATAATGTTTAGCCTGTCCCTAGGCGATTACCCTCGGGTATAGTGACGGGGTGTCAAGTGCGGTGGCTGAGGTTGGTTCCTCTTCTGCTTCTATTTTAGGGTTAATACATTTAACCGTGACTCTTTTAGAAGTTTTCTTAAATTTAACAGCTACATAACTTAGTAGTACTAATATAATTATGACAAATGAAATTAGTAGACTTATTTGTAATAGGTTACTATATTTGGTGTATTGCATAATTATTTCATTAGTTTGGACATACGACAGTGGTTGTATTTTAGTTATGTTGTTGTTGACATAAACATTCTGGGAAAAATCATTATGTTTGATATTGTGAATTCATTTAATTAAATTGAACAGTTGTAGATTTTTATAATGGTATTTCCTTCCGCTATAATTTCTTGGTTTACACAATTCTGGTTTAGCGTTGTTTTTGGAAGATTCCATGTGATTAGTATATTGGGTTCAATAAAGTTTATTTGAAAGTTTTGAAAAGTTTTGGAATATGGACATTTAGTGGGAATTTGCATTAAAATTCCTTTTATACAATTGTCATTGGTTTTTAATCTAGTTTCTTTAACAAATACTTCTTCATTTTTTATGTAGTACTTGTCGTATGTCATATCTGTTAACATGTTATTTAATTCGTCTGGATACGGAACGATTTTATAGATTGGTACTTTTGTAATGTTTTTGGGAATGTTGAAAATTATTAGAATTTCGTTGGTATCGGATTTTAGCCATGTGGAGGTTTTTATATTTAGTATTTTCTCAGAATTTATTTGTTCCAGGTAGTCTTGTTTTAATAATTTTGGATTAAATATACCGAGCCTAGTTAATTGCATACCTAGTTCTATATCTTCGATATATTCTGTGAAATGTTGTAGATTGAATATCAAAATTTCTATTTGTTGATTCCTGTCTTTTTCTTCATTTAGTTTGTTTATAACGTTTATTCCGCTATTAACTGCATCTATTACCAAATTTAGTGCATTCATTTCTCTTCTCTTTGCAATTTGTCTACTAGATATTTTATTTGGATTATGTCCTGGAATTTAGTGGCTTGCATTAATAAATTTTGGTATAGTTCTTCGGTTTTAGTTACATTAACAGTTAGATAATGGTATTCGTAATTTATAGGTATGTTAATCGATCCAGTTTTGAATATCATATATTCGTTTTGGGATTTTATAGGATTTATTTCTATGTTTTGGCCCTGTGCCATTACGATGGTAATTATGAGGAAGATGAGGATTTTAATTGTGTTGAAGTCCGCCGATTCCATTAACTTCCTCGGTTTCTCTGGAATTATTATATTTGCTTATATTAGATTTCTTCTTTTTCTTGAATTTTGATTTATAATGAGGTTTTTTCCTACCCCTATTCTTTTCTTCATAATGTTTTTCGTCTACCTGTCTAATTTCGCCCGTCCTTTTGAAAGGATTTTTTACCTTAGACTTAACTAGAGGTGATAGTTTATAGCGGGTATCTACTTCATACTCTATGCGGTTTTTATTTAATTGAGTGATTTTATTCACTTTATTTAGTTGGGTGTCATAATCAGGTGAGCCTGCATAAATGAATATATCAGCTGGTGTCATATTTGTGGTATTATGTTTGGTTTTATGATTATAAGTATAAAGAATTAATTCAAACTTCGTGAATCTATCTTCTGGGTTATCCTCGCTAGATATTATTCTTAATTTTTCATTTACTGTTTTATGAAATCTTTCTACGTCAGATATTCCATTTTTGCTGGAAGTGATCTCTATTTTGACGTTTTCCGCATTCAGCCATGCTTGCAATGCTGTGCACATAAAAGCTGAATCTTTATCGGCTTTGATTTCAATTGGTTTGCCCATCTCGTGATGGCTCTTTTTGCTTCTAACCAGTCACGACTTTTCACTTCTACAAGAGTGGCAAACTTCAAGTATACGTCAATACATGATAGGAACTGTTGGTCTCTGATGTTCAGTATTTCCGGTGTAGTTTCGAATGCCAACTTCGTATTTCTATGCTCTGTTTTGGCAATATTACAAGTAGGACATTCGTTTATGATGTTTTGGATTAGTTTTTGATAATCCGGGTAATAGTATTTTCACCTAAACCAATTGACGGTTTTCTCTATCCCTGGATGGAGTAAGCCTTTATGATTCTTTAATATGGTCTCTTTAAATTCAGCGTAATTCTGAATATCTAGGAGTTTCGTGCTTGATTTAATAGCTTTGGTTATATTGTTAGAATTAATGATTTCAAAATAGGCTTTTTGGAATGGAGGAAAATCTATTTCGTTATGGAAATATAATGCGCTCTTTTTGGTGCATAGATATTCCTTTATAATATCCTTAGCTAAGGTGTTAGTCATTTCCTTATACGTGATCTTGATGATTAGCTTGTGAAAATAACGAATTGTTTCTACCTTATCTTCATTGCCTTTTATTAGCTCAATTTGCCGATTGTAATAGTTAATTGGTCTTTCCGTGATAGCAATGTGATTTAGATTGTCTTCCTGTGCGCTATGTACAGTTGCACCAACGCTATTGGAAGCTTCTCCAAGGAGATTTTCATTAATCTTTACCCTTGATAAGGCATCAGCTACATGATTTTCTTTGCCTGGTAGATATTTCATTTTAAAATCAAACTCATTCAGTTTTATTTTCCACCTTTGTAATTTCATATTTGGCTCCTTGAGGTTGTTCAACCAAATCAAGGGTTTATGATCGCTTTGTATCTCGAATGTTCTACCGAACAGGTATGAACGGAAATACTTGGTTGCCCATACGATCGCTAATAATTCCTTTTCGATGGCTGAATAGTTTATTTCATGTTCATTTAGGGCTCTGCTAGCGTAGCAGATTGGTTTGTGTTCTTGTGACAAAACCGCTCCCAATGCTATGTTACTAGCGTCGGTTGTTACCGTGAACATTTTGTCAAAGTCTGGGAACGCAAGGATAGGGTCTGAGGTGATGAGTACTTTTAGTCTCTCTAATGCCTCGACGTACTTTTCTTCCTTGGGGTCTATGACAGCTCCTTTCTTTAGTTTGAGTGTCATGGGTTTTGCTATGTTTGCAAAATTAGGAATGAATTTCCTGTAGAACCCGCACAGACCTAAGAATGACTTTATTTGTTTAGTCGTTTCTGGTATTGGAAATTTGACAATGGCAGAGATTTTGCCTGGATTTGGTACTATTCCTTCAGTAGTGACTACATGACCTAGGAATTCAGTTTCCTTTTTCATGAATTCACATTTATCTATTTTTATTTATTTATTTATTTATTAAATCAATAAATTATCTGTTAATAATGGTACTTAGTTACTAAAGGCGGAAAAAGATAAGTTAAAAGTTAGCTAAATTTAAATGATTATAAATATTGCATGCAATTAGTTTAAGAGACAGTTCAGGGGATAGGGTTTGACAGAGGGAGTTATAATTATGGCATAAAACCCTAAAAGGTTCATGATCAGCATAATTAGACCTACATATGGGTAGGCGGATAGGCCTAAAAGTACGGGTAGGTCTGGATGGAACGGCCAAGTCAATCTGACCCAAGAGAGTTTGGGAGTCAACAGTCCCAAGAAGGAGCTTGTGCACGAACATTACGCCATTGCATATTCTGCGATGGTGCAACGACGGCAGGTCAATAAGATTTAGCCTAGACCGGTAGGGTGGCAAGATTCTACCCGAGTCCCAGTTAAAGTTCCGAAGGGCAAAAATTAAAAATTGCTTTTGCACGGATTCAATAACAGCCTGCTGCTCTTTATACTGCGGGCTCCACACACAAGAACAATACTCCAATATAGGACGTACTAACGAGATGTACAGTTGTTTCGTAACGTACGGGTCGTCAAACTCCTTGGACCAACGCTTGATGAACGCTAAAACACCCTTAGCTTTATTTACAGTTGCAGCTATATGGGTGTTGAAACACATCTTATGATCAAAAAGGACTCCGAGGTCATTTGAACTCGAAATTCGCTCAAGGACATGATTTCCTAGAACATATGAGACAAAATGAGGAGCGCGACGGTAAAATGTCATAAGTTTGCATTTGGAAAGGTTCAGAAAAAGAAGATTAGTTGAACACCACAATAGTAGTTCACTTAGATCAAGTTGAAGGCGTGTGTGCAAATACCAATCAGAGTAAGAAAGACAGATTTTGACATCATCAGCATACATTAGTGTAGTAGAGTATGTTATAACTTGAGGAAGGTCGTTCACAAATAAAATAAACAGAAGCGGGCCCAGATGACTTCCCTGTGGCACACCTGAAGTAACATTAACAGTATTTGACAACACGTTAGAAAACAAAACACGTTGAGTACGGTTAGAGAGATAGGACAAAATCCAATCTAGAAGATTCGTTGGGAACCCTAATAAAGAGAGCTTTTGAATAAGCAGAGCATGGTTCACAGAATCGAATGCCTTGCTGAAGTCCGTAAAACCTACATCCGTCTGCAAACCAATTTGAAAACCACGGTGGATTAGGTTAGAAAACTCAAGAAGGTTAGTCGATGTTGAACGATGTCTGAAAAAACCGTGTTGCGACGGAGATATCAAGCTGCAACAAAGATGTTGCAGTTGCCGGGTGACCAGGAACTCAAGAAGCTTCGGGATGGCGGAAAGCTTTGCGATACCACGATAGTTTTCAATGTTTGATCTTGAACCTTTTTTGTGAAGCGGAATGATGTAGGACTCATTCCAAATTACTGGGAGACAAGACTGTTCCAAGGAGAGGTTGAAGAGAAAGGTCAAGGGTTTGCAAAGGGACTGGGCACAGTGTTTTAAGATGCAACTTGGTACTTTATCTGGACCCGCAGAAAACGATATGTCCATAGATGACAAACCTTCCAGAACAACGCTTTCCTCGAAAAAGGGCAGAAAAATGCTGTTAGCTTGAGGTAGCTGGTACGGATACGGAGTGGATGCGTTGTAAATATGAGACGAGTACGTTGTTTGGAAAAAGTTAGCGAATAAATTTGCAATACCAACAGCAGAAGCTTCTGTTTTGTTCTGGTAATGAAGGGACGGAGGAAAAACGTTTGACTTGCGCTTAGAATTAACGAACGAATAGAATTTTTTAGGATCACTACGAAAGTTACTACTACATTGTGAAAGGTAATGATTATAACACTGACTATTGACGGCAAGGAACAGAGAGCGAGCGGAGGAGTGTAGAGCTAAGGCCAACGTGGAGCCCGACTTCTGGTACTTTTTATAGAGCCGGGATTTATTATTTTTTAAGTATGACAAATACTTGGAGAACCAGGGAGGCTTGGACGATACAGGTACAGTGATATCTGGAACAAACGTATTAAGGGCGGAGTTAATAGAACTATAAAACGAGTTAACAGTTGCATCTATGTTCGGTAATGAATAAAGAAACGACCAATCAACACGAGAGAGATGTAGATCTAAATCAATAAAGTTTGTTTTGCGAAAACACTTTATGTGACAAGGAGCCATGGAACTGTCAGCACCTCCAGATTGTGTACACTCCAGTGATATCAACAAAGTTGGATGGTAAGGATCTTCAGGGAGAGATATTGGGCTTGCTCTATATACAGTAGCAAGAGAACCATCGTTAACAAAAACGAGGTCAAGAAGTCTGTCCCTAATGTTTTTAACGGCATTAATTTGGACAAGGGAAATATCCGTTAGCCCATTGATAAAGTCATTATGGCAATTGGGAAACAACAGGTTAGCGTCATTACAAGGCAGCGAAGAAAGAAATGGGAGGTTAAAGTCCCCCATGACAATAATTCGATCATTGCACCCTAATGAAGAAACAACATTATTAATTGCTGAAAGGTGGTGTAAGTAAAGCTCAGCATCAGACCTGGGAGGAATGTAAGAGCAGGTTAAATAGAAAAATGCGGAGCCAACACGAACTTTGACTGCAACAAATTCAATTCCATGAATGTTATTGAATGGGAATAACTCAGATAAGAAAACAGATTTAACTGCAATCAGAACCCCACCTGCAAAAGATGGGCGGTCCATTCTATAAATAGTGTAACTATCAATGAAAATTTCGTGATCATTGACAGAGGAGTTAAGCCAGGTTTCGGTAAACGCGATGGCATCGAAATCAAAGGACGCGCTATTAGTATGAATTTGACGCAACTTTCCCAGCAAACTGCGAACGTTCTGATAGTGCATGGAAAAATAGTACATCAGTTTTTTGGAGCATGTTCGGTAATTCTTGGATTCGAGTTCGAATCTTTGAGAAGGAACTCATGCACAATTGTATGCTCAGGTCATATTGACGGTTCTAGAGAACAGGATAGTAAAGAATCAGGGAGAAAAATTTTAAAGGATGATATGTTGCGCTTATGTTTAAATGTAAATTTAGTCACAACTATATCAACAGGCGAAGTGTTAAGTTTAGCGGCAAGATGTTGTTTAACATCTTCCGTTGTAGCCTCAGGAATAAGACAAGAAACAAATATTGCTTTCCGAGGGACCACTGCTTTAAGTTGAAGTCCCGAGCGAGATCGAGATGGTGGAGCCACTCCTAAAAGAGATCTCGGTACAAGGGCAGAAGAATTGGCAGCAATGGCTGTAGCAGGAATTGGAGTAGGAATTGCAGCAGGAATTGGAGCAGGAATTGGAGCAGGAATTGGCAAGACGTCGTCAGCAACCAGCACACCCGCACTAGGAGCACTCACCGCGTCAGAAGTGACGGCCACAGAAACTGCAGGGATGGGATTTTTTTTTTTATTAAGCGTTGAATCCGTACATTGCATATAACGTATCTTAACATCACTGGTAAATAATATTGGGGTAGCCAAACCTAATGCTAAATGCGAGAGGACTTACAAAAAATATAATATTATAATATTGGGAGGGAAACTTAGAGTTGGCCAATAGTTTTGGCAAAACCCAATCTCTTCAACCGCCTCAAAGGCCTGGCAGGTAGTAATCGTCTGGCGAGCATACTATGGTGTCTAATTAGCCTGTCACTGTATCTGCTGGTGTGCCTTCCAATCTGCTCCTCTACTGTATGCAGATTCAAATCCCGATGTAGGGTGGAGCCGCGCACGTACCAAGGGCAGTTCGTTATTTGCCTCATGGCGCGATTCTGCAAGACCTGTATCCGTTTATAGTTCGATTTGGCAGCTATAACCCAAATCTGCACACCGTAGAGCCAGATCGGGGCTACACAGTGTACATAAACTGCTCTTTTGGCTCTCAGTGACATGGTGCTTCTTCTGTTAATCAGCCACCGCAATTGCTGCATTCTTTGCCCACATTTACGAGCCGTAGCTTTCAAGTGTGGACCAAAAGTAAGACGCTTATCAAGGGTGATACCGAGATACTTTGCTTGCTCTGGTTGGTCCAAAGTTACGCCTTCAAACTTTATGGGTGGGGTGTGGTCTATGAGCGCTTTCAGGGTGAAGCATGGATTGGTGGTCTTCAGTGGGTTGACTTTTAAATTCCATCTTTTGCACCAAGCTGCCAAAGAGTAGAGGTACTCTTGGAGACCATCTGCTGCCTCAAGGCGGCACTTGGAGCTGTAGAGCAGTGCTATATCGTCCGCGTAGGTAGCAAGCAGAGCCTTACGGGGGGCCTCCATATGTTGCTCGCTTGGGGAGGGTAGATCTGCAGTATAGATAGAGTAAAGCAGCGGGCCAAGGACGCTGCCCTGTGGAACTCCAGCTCTCATTTGGCAAGGTGTTGAATGTGTGTTCCTGAACCTGACCATAAACTGACGTCCTTCCAAGTATGATCGTAGGACACCGTAGTATGGTGCTGGGAACAGTTTTTTAATTTTGCTCAGTAGGCCGATATGCCAAACTCTATCGAAGGCTTGCTGCATATCAATGAAGACTGCATTGCAGTATTCTAGATCATCATAGGCCTGTAGGATGTGTCCTGCCAATCTGTGTACTTGCTCCACTGTGCCGTGTCCCTCCCGAAAGCCAAACTGGTGATCCGGCAAGATACGGCATTCCTTGATTATACTACCAAGACGATTGGCAAGAAGCCTCTCCCATACCTTAGATAAGGAAGACAAAAGACTTATTGGCCGATACGACTCAGGGTCGTCCTCCGGTTTTCCAGGCTTATGGATCATCAGGATTGTTGCTATCTTCCACTGCTTAGGGAAAAACTGCATCCTTAACATGGCGTTAAAAATGAGCACTATGTAGAGTATCGCCCGAGTAGGCAATGCTTTCAGTGTGGAATTGCACACTCTGTCAATGCCAGGAGCCTTCTTCCTCGGTAGGGACTTGATGACTTCAACAATCTCCTCAGCCCTGGCTGGTTTAATGGGTAAGGCCATTTGTAGAGGTATTTGCAGACTATCTTTTGTCTCTTTGTACTGCGCCTCCGTGGCGAATTGTTAATAGGTTAACCTGTCCCCTAAATTATGTGCAAACGAATTGGCCTGCTCTTCTTCGTTTCTAGCAAGTTCACCGTTGGGACACCGGATGGGAATCTGTCTGAACGGTTGTCTCTTAAGAGACTTAGTGGTCTTCCAAAGCGAATATCCAGCATCCACGGTGTAATCCATGGAAGCAAGCTTTTGTTCAAAGAAGTTGCTTCGAAGTTCTCTCAGGGTGTTTCGAAGTTGCTTGGCAGCCCGGTTCCATAGAATTCGGTCCCATGGGTCTTGAGATCGGATTGCGCGTCTGCGAAGTCTCCTTTTTTGTGACAAAAGCTCTCTGGCCTCTCTAGTAAGAACTATTCCATAGGCGGCGCTTGTCGGAGGATGCGAGGGCGTTGAGGCAGCAGCAGCCATGTGTATACTCTCTGTGATGTTATCTACAGCCATCTCGATATCTTCCTCAGAGTTTAGCGTGACGTTCAGTTGAATCGACCTCTCCAAATGTTGCCTAAATGCGAGCAGATCAGTGTGCTTGGTGACTAGATGAGGGCTTGGATTTTCTATAATGCCATCTGTTTTAATGCTGATGACTAAGGCCAGATGGTCGGAGTCCAGATCCCAGCTCTGACTTATTGTTGCTCGAGAATCCGGAATACCATGATGTACTGCGAAGTCTATGCAGGACGGCGTGTGATTGAGTACATATGGGTACCTGGTTGGTGATCCAGTTGCAAGGATCTTAGCGCCAGTAGCAGAGATGGCTTCCGCTAGCTCTCGCCCCCTAGGGGAATTGTAAGTGTCTCCCCACAGCCAGTGTCGGGCATTCCAGTCACCACCAACCAAATACCTTTGCCCGCAAGCACGGAGTGCATCGATGTAATGTCTTTCCTCAATCCTGACTCTGGGAGGGCAGTAAATGGCGCTGAATTCCACATCGCCCAGTCCTGTGGCTACTTTTACTGCTGACATTTGCATGCTGCGTGTCTCAATGACCCTTTGTGGAAAATGACGAAGCGAAGTCTTAACTAAAACCGCAACTCCACCAACGCTATTATTATTCCGCGATGGCTTGAAGGCTGGATAGAAGGCATATCCATTTATTTTTACAGCTGCCCCTCTTTTAATTCTGATCTCCGTCAAAAGAAGAATGTCAACGCTATTCTTGTGCGCGAAGAGCTCAACTTCTTTTGCTTTCCCTGAAATGCCGTTAGCATTCCAGATGAGAACTTTTAGTGGGTTCATTGAGATGCTGAAACGTTGTTCTGGAGCTGAAGATTAGATCCAGCCCATTGCTTAATCGTGTTGGCCAATTCAAAAACCATTTTATCAAGTTTTTCAAGGCGTTGATTGGCTTGACTATTATGCTTCTGCTGTTCTTGCTGCTGTTGCTGTAGCCACATAAGAAACTGCTGCTGCTGCTGCTGTTGGAGCTGTTGTTGCCATTGTTGAAATTTTATCTGCTGTTGTTGTAGCAGTGCATGAACTTCATATGAATTCTGTTGCTGGTTATTCAATCCTTGTGGCTGATGCGCTTGTAGACTATGAAAACGACGCTGAGCAGGTGTAGCAGGTATTGCATTTGAATTACCATTTGCTACGGCAGCATAGGAGGCTCCTGTATTACTTCTAGTGCCTACCAAAGGTTGGTGCTGAACAATATTTCGCTGGTGCTGCTGTATTGTTGGTCTATTAGCCCCTTTTTTGTGACTAGACTGCAAGGTAGGAAACTGTTGCTGGTCTCCAGGAAGTGTGGTAGAGTAAGCATATGCCACTTGATTATTTAAGGGGACATGACCCGTCCTGTTCGTATTAATTGCCTTCTTTGCGGATCCCATTGATCGGCGTAGAAACTCCTGATACCATTGGCATCCTTTGTAACTGGCCATATGGCTTCCAGAGCAGTGAATGCAGGTTGGCTGTGCATCTAGGGGGCGTGTGCATTGTGAGGTTTGGTGATTTTCACCGCATCTGGCACAGTTGTGATGTCGGCGGCAGTATTTGGCTGTGTGGCCGAAATCCTGGCATCGACGACATTGAGCAATCTCTGTGGATTTTCGCATCCTTTCAATCCTTATTTTTTGGCGGCAAAGGGTCTTGACTTGGTAAATTTCGTTAATTTTTGCACTAGGCTTAATATTAATGAAAAAATATTAAGTTTTTCGTCCTTGTTAGTCCTTGAGCTTGGATTATGGATGTGAAGGACCTCGAAGCCCAACATTTTAAAATCGGCGGTAATATCATTGTTTAGGGTGCTATGATGTAGGTCTCTTACAACAATTCTATGAGGCTTTTCAGTCTGCAATTGGTATGTGTGGAATTCTATTCCAATGGCATCGAAACAATCCACAATTGCTCTATAGGTATCACTGTCTTTGGGGAGGATTCTGACCGTTTCCCCCTGGTTAGCTTTGACGACAACGTTATTCAAATTTGCAACGTCCTTTATGACATCAAATAAGTCATTTAAGTTGCTAATATTGATAACTATTTGCGGTGGTTTTGGAGGGCCTTTAAGCTGATTACCAGAGCTCGTTGATTCTCCTTGAAGACACTGGTCTGTATTAACTGCTTCATAAAGGTGTTCATCCAGTTGGTCATTTCCAGCGTCTGCATCTACATTCATCCGAACTTCCTCATTATTACTATCACTTGGGATGTTCGTGTCAAGAATGGAAAATCTGTTGTTGGTGTTTGCCTGTTGGATTGTAGTGGGGGGCAAGCCCAGGTCCCGGCCACCGCTCCCTCGTTTAGATTTAGATGACAAAGTCTGATCGTTTTTTCTTTTGCCCGTTCTCCGTTTTTGAGCATCCAGAAGTCGTTCGGCAGCAGTGCGAAGTGTTTTTGGATATGGATATGGAGTTTTCTTGGCTATCAAAGCTTAGTGCAGGGCAGATACTTCTTATTGTAGCAGTTGCCATGGTGTAGGTGGTGTTGTTGGTGGCACTAGTGAATGTTACTGTTGTTGTGGTTTCTGTGCATGTAGAGCGTTCAGCCTCTGAACGGTACTCAGAACGAATCTCAGAAGGTAATTTGCCTGATATTAGAAGCATTCTCTCATGATCAGTCCGCTTATTTCTAAGCCGAGAGTCAGATGAACTATTCGCATTCATTATACCGTAGCTGATAAGCGAAGTTTTTATTGCCCCTCTTGTGCGGCTGTGCGCAGACTGAGGGGAATGTCTTGCCCGAAGGGCAGTGAATACAGTTGTAAAAACGTTCACAAATGTGTTTTTTGTTTTTGTCCAATTGCCGACACCGCACAAAGCAGCACCCGAATTTACGATGTATGCTATTTTAAGCACACAAGAGAATGCTCCGCTAAAGCAGAATAAAGAAAACAACTTTGCACAAGCGCGACACAACCGATCTCTATGAAAGTTGATTCGAGACTAGTCGTTTCTATTGTTGATTACAATTTTATTCGGTCGATTTTCCTTAACTACCTGCTTTTTGTATCAGGATTGAAGTTTATTTCTTTCCCCGAATTTCTTTTCATAAACTACTTCTCCTAATTTATAATCTTTTTCTCTTCTATCTTTGTTATGTAGCTTAAGCATTTTGGTCTGAGCTTCCTTAAGTAATATTGGATTATTTTTGTGCTCTATTTTGTTATACAATATGTCATATGGCATTTGATTGGTCGTTGAATGTATCGTCAGGTTATATTTCAGTGCCGCCCGTATTATTATTTCTGAATAATCTGTTAGATTTAGTTCATCCTTGATGCACCGCGCTATTTCTGTTAGTGTGGAATGTACCCTTTCTACCTGACCATTTGAGGTGCTGTGTCTGGGATCAGCATAATAAATAGTTAAGTTACTTCTTTGTATGAATGATCTAAATTGTGCTGAAGTAAAGCTTGGTTCGTTGTCAGTCATTAATGATGTTGCTAACGGAAAGTGTTGCAAAATTTCCATTACCTTATTTTCAATGTTTAATTTACTTTGAATTTCCTTGACCACCAAGTATTTGGAATAAGAATCTATACAAGTTATGAATGTTAGGTTTTGGGCATAGTATATGTCTAAATGTAATTGATCTCCTTCTTTTGCTGGAATGGGAGCTTCCCCAATTGGAATTTTTACAGGTGTAGGGGCCGAATTTAGGGAAAGAGTAGGGAACATCACGGATAAGCAGTTTTCTTTTGGTAATGCTTAAAAGTGCAGATACATAGTAACTCCGAAAGTGGATCGTAAGCTGCAAGCTTTCCGAAAAGCTTTCTAAAGAGAGTAGGCGCGCAGCGCACGCATTTAAGAGAAAGACGTCACGTTTACCTTGACCCAAGAGAGTAGCGTAGCGTAGGGAGAGCATAGATTAAAAGCTTGACCAAAATTTCGCTCAATTGGGCGAAAGATCATCCGATTATGCAGTTAAAGTTTCCAAATATCATCCGATCTTCGAGCTTTTGGTTCGGTACCGCTTAGCTGAACTGGCAGAAGTTGGGCTGGAGTTATTGACTGAGAATCGATTGATTAAAGCGGACGTGTTTACTCGGGAATAAATGAATATATATATATATATAATTAAATATGCGACACTTCAGTTTACGTTTTAAAAAAGGTTTTATTCTTCACTTAAACTTAGCGTACATTGATTAGTTATTTCCCCGACGATGACTGAGGTCTGAAGTCTTGAACGGAATTAACTTTGGTTGAATTCTCCGACGGTGTCGCGATTGACGTTTGTCTTGAACAGAACTGAACTGGCTTCTTAGATGCAGACTATTTATATTATGATGCTCGGTTTGGGATTCGGATTTGGATTCGGAGGCGTTGGCTTCGACTTCGGCTTCGGAGATGGAGTACGTGACTCGATCGATATGTGGGAAAGGCGGCTTTTGATGAAAGGCTTCCGCTGCGTATGATCGGTGTTGCATTACTTGGGGGTGGCTGAGAATAGGGCCTCTGATTGGTCAGCTAGGATGGTGTGATTCTTGAGAATCGATTCGTAATTGATCTCTGAAGAGTGGCGTGATTCTGGTGCGGCTGGATTCTAGTGCGGCTGGATTCTAGGGCGGCATCTATTGTTTTATGTTCAACTTCCAGTTTAGGGTGTTTGCTTACATTGCCTGCAATCGGCTACGCGTGGTCCATTTCGAGCGTGAGATTGTTTATGAGGGTTCGAAGCTGAGGGTGTCGTATTGTTTATAGTATTGTGGGTGCAGGGTAATAGACATAGACAAGGGTATGCGGAGCATGGACTATAGATATGTCACTCCCCCATTGTTAGATTTAAGCCTGTCCTCAGGCGATTATCCTTGGATATAGTTCAGGTGCGTCTAAAACTGTGCCTGCTGGGGATTCCTCGTCTTCGTCTGAAGGTGTTTCTATGTGCGGGTCGGTTTTAGGCTTATTGCTTTTACTTAGATTAAACAATTTGTAGCTTAATCCTATTATGATTATGACAAATAGTAGTATTAAGCTTACATGTAATACATTATTTAATCGCGTATTTTCTATTACGATTTCTTTGGTTTGCAAATAAGACAATGGTTTAATTTTTGTTACGTTATTGTTGATGTAGATGCCTTGTGCAAATTCTGGTATGGAGTTGGATATTAAGAATTCGTTTAACTGTACACTGCAATTATGTATTTTTATTAATGCGTTACCTTCTACTTTTATTTCTTGGTTTAGGCAATCTTGGTTTAATATGGTTTTTGGTAATTTCCAAGTTAACAATATATTGGGTTCTATGAAACTTATTTGAAAGTTTTGGTGTGCTTTGGTGTATGGACATTTTGTTTCTACTTGTTTGACTATTCCTGAAATACATTCGTCATTTATTTTTCGTTTTGATTCTTTTTCATATACCTCGTTTTCTAGAACGTAATAATTGTTTTGCGTTAAGTCAGTGAGGATGTTATTATCTTCATCTGGATATGGGACAATTTTAAGTATAGGAATATTTCTGATCTCTCGTGGGATGTTGGAAATTATTAGTATTTCGTTAGTGTCTGTTTTCAACCAGGTAGATGTTTTGATATTTAATAATTTCTCTGAATCGATGTGTTTCAGGTAATCCTGCCTCAATAATTTTGGATTAAAGATCCCTAATCTTGTTAGCTGCATGCCTAATTCAATATCCAACATTGTACTCTGTAAAATGTTGAAGGTTAAATATTAATATCTCTTAGTTGCTTATTTCTATCATTATCCTTGTTTAATTTATTGACAACTTCTATGCCAGAATTTACTGCTTGAATTACTAAGTTTAATTCGTTAGCTTGAACACTGTGGCTAGCCAGATTATTTATTTTCCCTTCTAATTCGACTTTATCATCTTGATCTAATGTTCCAAATAGATATTTATATACTGTGCCTACTGCATTTATAAGGCCTCTTTTGTTTCTTTTGGCTATTTTGATGCCGTTGAATTCACGTTGCAATTTCTCGACTAAATATTGAACTTGGATTTCGTTATTAAATTGGGTTGCCTGTTCTAGTAAACTCTGATATGTTTCATCTGTTCTTGTTATATTAATTGTTAGATAATGGTATTCATAATTAATGGGTATGTTAATGGTATTTGTTTTGAATATGAGATATCCATTCCTTGAGTTGATGGGATCTATCTCTATATTCTGTCCGGAAGACTGTAGGACGGTGAACATTAGTAAGACTATAATCTTAATCATGTTGTAGCTCCGGATTCCCAGTACTCTCTTCGGGTACTCTGCAATTATCGTATTTACTTTTATTAGATTTTTTCTTTCTTTTGAATTTCGTTTTATAGTGGGTGATTTTCCTCCCTCTATTTTTCTCTTCAAAGTGCTTTTCGTCTACCTGCCTAATTTCCCCTGTTCTTTTGAACGGGTTGGTTGTTTTTGTTTTAACTAGGGGTGCATTCTTGTAGCGTGTGTCTACTTCAAAGTCGATTCTATCGTTATTCAAATGATTGATCTTCCTAACTTTATTCAGTTGAGTGTTATAATCTGGTAGTCCGGCGTACAGGAAGATATCAGCTGGGGATCTTTTTGTAGTATTATGAACCGTTTTATGGTTATAAGTGTATAGAATTAACTCGAATTTTGTGAGCTTGTTTTCTATGTTATCCTCACTTGAAATGATTCTTAATTTTTCATTGATCGTTTTATGTAGTCGTTCTACATCAGAAACTCCGTTTTTACTGGTGGTGATTTCGATTTTCACATTTTCCGCATTCAACCATGCTTGCAATGCTGCGCACATAAAGGCTGAATCTTTGTCGGCTTTAATTCCCTGTGGCTTGCCCATTTCGTTAAAGACTTTTATGATGGCTCTCTTGGTTTCTAACCAGTCACGACTCTTAACTTCTACAAGGGTAGCGAATTTAGAATATACATCAATGCATGATAGGAATTGTTGATTGCCTACCAAATAGAAATCCATGACATACTTTTCTCTGATATTTTGTATTTCAGGGGTGATTTCGAAGGTTAGATTGGTGTTACGATGCTCTGTTTTAGCAACGTTGCACGTAGGACATTCATTGATAATATTTTGGATTAACTTTTGATAATCGGGGTAGTAGAATTTTCCTTTAAACCAATTAGTGGTCTTTTCGATACCTGGGTGAAGTAGCTCTTTATGATTCTTCAATATTTGTTCTTTGAATTCGGAGTAGTTCGGAATATTTATGAGTTTGGTACTGGATTTAATCAGTTTAGTGAAGTGATTTGGACTGATTATCTCCAGGAATGCCCTTTGGAACAGTGGGAAGTCTACTTCGTTATGGAAATATAGTGCACTCTTTTTGGTACACACATATTCCTTTATTATATCTTTTGCTAATGATTCTGTCATTTCGGTATATGTGATTTTTATCAGTATCTTGTGGAAATAGTGAGATGTTTCTACCTTATCCTCATTACCTTTAATCAGTTCTATTTGCCTATTATAGTAATTGATTGGTCTCTCTGTAAGTGGAATATAATTTGTATTATCTTCTTGCGCGCTATGGACCGTTGCACAATCACTATTAATGGTTTTCGTTAATCTTTACTCTTGATAGCGCATCGGCTACATGGTTCTCCTTTCCGGGTAAATATTTTATTTTGAAGTCAAATTCATTTAATTTGATCTTCCATCGTTGTAGCTTCATATTTGGTTCCTTGAGGTTATTCAACCAAATCAAGGGTTTGTGATCACTTAATATCTCAAACGTTCTACCAAACAGGTATGATCTGAAATACTTAGTTGCCCAAACTATAGCTAGTAATTCCTTTTCTATTGCTGAATAATTGATTTCGTGTTCGTTTAAGGTTCTACTTGCATAGCAGATTGGTTTGTGGTCTTGCGACAACACTGCTCCTAATGCAATGTTTCTTGCATCGGTTGTTACCGTGAACATTCTGTTGAAATCTGGGAATGCGAGGATGGGGTCTGAGGTGATAAGTACTTTCAATTTTTCGAAGGCCTCGACGTATTTTTCCTCTGTTGGGTCTATGACTGCTCGTTTCTTTAATTTGAGTGTCATAGGTTTTGCTATATTAGCGAAGTTGGGAATGAATTTCCTATAGAATCCACATAAACCTATGAATGATTTTATTTTTGTGGTTGTATTGGGTATTGGGAAGTTTATTATGGCAGATATTTTCTTTGGATTAGGAACTATGCCGTTAGTTGTTACTACATGGCCTAGGAATTCCGTTTCTTTCTTCAGGAATTCACACTTATCCATTTGTAGCTTTAAGTTGGCGTCTCTCAACTTTCCAAATACTCTCCTTAGTGACAACAGGTGTTCTTCCAATGAAGTGGAAAATATACTGATGTCATCTAAGTATACAAAGCAATCTTTGAAGATTAACTCTTCTAGCAGATTGTTCATACATCTTTGGAAGGTAGCTGGGGCAGTGGTTAGCCCAAAGGGCATACGAGTGAACTCGTAATGTCCATGCTTAATGGAGAACGCAGTTTTGGGGATTGAGCTAGGTTCCATGGGTATTTGATGGAAACCTTTTGCTAAATCGATTGTCGTAAAATACTGACATTTACCTAGTTTGTCTAGGATTTCATCCATTCGTGGAGTTGGGAATTTGTCCTTAACTGTTATTTCATTTAGACTTCTATAGTCTACTACCATTCGATATTTTTGCTTTCCTGAAGCATCTATCTTCTTCGGAATCATAGATATGGGCGAGCAGTAAGGAGAATTCGACTTTCGAATTATTCCCTGCCTGATCATATCTTTGATTTGCTGGTTTACCTCCTGATCATGTATCTGGGCATATTTGTATGGTCGTCTGTAGACCGGGTCTTCATGTTGAGTTTTGATCTCGTGCTTGATTGTACTTGTGAAAGTCAAATTGTCACCTTCTCTGTACTGCACATGGAGATGGGTCAAGGCACTTAGGTGCGATCTTCTCTTCTTTTGTAGAGGGATCAGTGCACTTCTGTGCGGTCTTGCCGGCTTCAATAGCTGCTCCACTCTGAATGATTGGGGACGACCTAGCTCCTAGTGTTACAGTGTAATTTCTGTAATCGATGACGGCTTTACTTGCCATCAAGTATTCTCTTCCTAATAAAATATCATAATTTTCGGAAAAGTTATGTATGTAGAACTTTTGTTCGGACGGACATGTTTTGTTCGCATTCCTCATTATACTCTTAGTTAAACGGACAGGTCCATTGATGGTATGGACCGTAAGGTTATCGTCTTTTATCTCGGAATCTGTATAATTTTCTTTCATGATGTTGATCGATGATCCCGAGTCAGCGATACACCTTAATATTCTTTTATTAATGGTAATGTTTATATAGGGTTCTCCTCGGTTTCTTCCGAGGCGGCTTGATGAAAATTTACGTCCATCTTCGTTTGGCCACTCTGGCTCTCCCTCCCTCTTTTAGTAGGTTGGTTGGGTCCACTTCCACTAGCTTGGTTTTGAGATATTTGCTGATTGAATGGATTCTGAGCCCTACCTTGATTCAAGGAATTTTTGAACTCATTGTATAATCCAGGATTTTGGGAATTTTGATTTTGATTTGTTCGATTAGTCTGACCTGTTCCAGATGAACTCTGAGTTTGATTGTGATAGTTAGTAGTATTATAATTTGGATAATAGTTTCCAACATTCTTTCGATTTGATTGAGACGATTTCGATTGATCTTTATTTGTACCTGAATCTGTTGTACTAGCTTCGTACAATCCTTCTTCTTGTGCTGCCTTCTTAAGATTAGACAATGTGGTAATATCTTTTCTTGCTAAGGTCATGAACATTCTGTCAGGAAGTTTTCGAGTAATGACATCTTTAATTGTGTTGTTCAAAGCGTTTTTATAAATGACATTATTTTCTGGTATGTTTTCTAAGTTTAGCTTATTGTTTATTAATAATGCTTTTATCTCTAATTCTTCTATAAACTTACGAAGACTGCCGTTGAATCTGGTGGAGTTCTTCATATGGTGTGTGATTTTTGAACTCGTTGATCAGCGCCGTCTTCAGTTCGAGCCACGTGTTGGG
The DNA here is from genome assembly GCF_003369915.1 of Drosophila miranda. NCBI lineage: Eukaryota > Metazoa > Arthropoda > Insecta > Diptera > Drosophilidae > Drosophila > Drosophila miranda. The sequence continues at coordinate 6,416,629 of NW_022881625.1, read as the reverse complement.
TTGTATCATTTGCGATATGCGTTGTGCCTCTCCTAACAGTTGGATCTCGGTCGCTCCAAATAGGATCCTTTGTTGGCGAAGGTCTTCAGTTGGATTAAATCCGCATACATATTCGATTCGTTTGATAAATGAGCTTAGCTGTCCAGATGAACCGTCATAGGCAGGTATTTGTCTGATCGACAGCAGTGCCTGGTTCAAGTGGATTTCGCTCAATGATAGTGGTGGTAACGCCATGTTGTTGGTGTTGATTGGGTTTTGTTTTGTTTTCAGTAGTTTTTATACCCGATACTCAAAATGAGTATTGGGGTATATTAGATTTGTGGTAAAAGTGGATGTGTGTAACGTCCAGAAGGAATCGTTTCCGAATCGTTTCCGAGTCGATTGAGCCCTGTCTGTCTGTCCGTCCGTCCGTCTGTCCGTCCCCTTCAGCGCCTAGTGCTCAAAGACTATAAGAGCTAGAGCAACGATGTTTTGGATCCAGACTTCTGGGATATGTCACTGCTACAAAAATATTTCAAAACTTCGCCCCGCCCACTTCCGCCCCCACAAAGGACGAAAATCTGTGGCATCCACAATTTTAAAGATATGAGAAAACCAAAAACGTAGAGTTGTAGACAATGACCATATCTTTAAGACTGCGGAATCTGAAGTGGATCGTATTATTATTATACCCAGCATCAAGAAAACAATTTCATATATTCTTGCCCTGTCTCTTTCTAACACACACGTAGCATAGGCGGCTTTGCTTAGAGTAAAACATTAGCGCCTAGATCTCAGAGACTACAAAAGCTAGAGCAACCAACTTTGGTATCCACACTCCTAATATATCGGACCGAGACGAGTTTGTTTCAAAATTTCGCCACACCCCCTTCCGCCCCGCAAAGGATGAAAGTCTGGGGATATTCAAAAAGCTCAGAGACTATTAAGGCTAGAGTAACCAAATTTGGTATCCGCACTTTTGTTAGATCTTACTATAAAACTTGTATCTCAAAATTTCGCCCCACCCCCTTCCGCCCACACAAAGAACGAAAATCTGTTTCATCCACAATATTGCACATTCGAGAAAACTAAAAACGCAGAATCATAGATAATGACCATATCTATCTGAATCTGGATCAGTTCAGATCATTTTTATAGCCAGTAGGAATAAATCAATTTGCAGTGGCTACGCAGCGCCCGACGTCACGCTCAGACTGATTTTCTGTCTCTCTCGCACGCACTCTTTGTCGTGTCGTTTAATATTAGCGGCGTCTGCCGGAGGAGAGCCATACTGACTTAGTATCGGGTGTTCGGAGCAGAACCCAGCCGATTAGCTGCTTGCCAAATAGCACCTAATTCTTGGCCCTCAGCCGCTTATTTTGTTTGTTACTTATGTCTATGTCACTCATTTGTTTGTTAAAGCTTTGCGCTTGCTTGCCCTGCTAAACGCTCTCTGCCAGCTCGCTCTTCGCTATCTCCGCTTTGCGTCTGCCTACCGACGTCGGCCGAGCGAAGCTGCGCTTAGCGATCGGAGCGGCAATGTAAAGGGCAGGCACTCCACACTTGCAATTTGGATGTCACGCATTAAAGAACATATCGTAATTTTATTTCTGCGCCGAGTTTTATTTAATTCGAAATAAATAGTCGGCCGATTGGGGCCACTATCCATTATCTCCACATAAAATTTGGTGACCCCGACGTGATCTCTGAGTTGCAGTGTCAATTAATAATCATTCGCGATCGACATTCGTTAGCCCTAGCAAATTTTCGGCGGTTAAGCACAATTCGGTGCTAAAACACACCTACATACACGCATTGCTGGCTATTAATTTCTCTGTCGCGACAATTCGGTCAGTGCAGGGCGGTAGGCAGTGCAGCGAACTCACTAATACACAAAGCGGAGTACAAAGCGGAATCGGACAGCTCGCACAGCCGCACAGCTAAAGGCATTAGCTGTAATCCCTTTGCTTTCGGTTCCCACGTTTTTACGTATACAGGGTGTCTTTTTCGGTCGTGCTGAGAGACTCTTTTAAAACCTCAACATGGCAGCACCTGAGCCTACCAATGTCGCGAACGCAGCAATGCCGAGTGATGTAGATTTCTACAAGCACAAGGCCGAGTCCATCGCGCGCCAACTAAAGGCCATGGATCGCTTTCTTACCAAGGAAGAGCTTGCCGAGTTAGATGAGGCAGAACTTCAAGCTCGGTTAGAGCAAATCGAGCGAATGAATGCGGATTTCGATGCCGCTCAAACGAGCCTTGAAAGGCTGGATTTCCTGCAGTTAGCCCATGATGCCCGGCTGGACTTTTCGAATGTTTATGTCAAGGTTAGGTCCAGGCTGTCGCGGGAGTTGATGGCTGCTCGCACGGTAAATGTTGCCAATTCAACGGCTCGGCATACTCTCGAGGGGAATTCGTCGTTGTTCGCCTATAATAGTATAGGCCGTTCTCGAATGCCCGAGTTGCAGCTTCCGCGATTCGGTGGGAACTACATGGATTGGCCAGAATTCCACTCGATGTTCTCGACAATGGTGCACAAAGACCATCGTATACCAATCATCGAAAAATTCCAATATCTTCGTGGATGTCTAGATGGTGCTGCGCTGGATACGATTCGTTCCTTGGAACTTTCTGAGGAGAATTACGACAAGGCGTTGAATTTACTAATGTTGCGATTCGATAATAAACTGTTACATTTTCAGGCACACGTCAAGGCTATTTTCGGGCTGCAAGGGGTGGAGAAGGGCTCAGCTATCGGCTTTCGCGGGGTGAGCGACAAAATCAATTCGCACTTGCGTGCACTTCAAACCTTGGCGACCCCGCAGGAGATTTCGGATGGGTTGCTGATTTTCATCATAGGCACGAAACTGGACCACAAAACAAAGGAGAAATGGGAAGAGAACTTGCCGACGTCAGGATTGCCTCGGTGGTCAAGCAAGGCCTCATTTTTGGAAGCGAGATGTCGGATGCTGGAGAATTTGGGATCAGCCATGGCAACAAGTCCTAATCAACAGGTGGGAGAAGACAAACCTGTCACCCTTATCACCTCCAGTAACGACCATCCTAACCCCATATGTAACCATTGTAATTCCTCCGAGCATTACATATCTAGATGTCAGGCATTCCTGAATCTCTCTGCGTTTGAACGATACAAAGAAGCAAAGAAGAGCCGCTTGTGTTTGAACTGCCTCAACAAAGGCCATGAATTGCAGAGGTGCAGGTCAGGACTTTGCAGGCATTGCCAGGCCAAACATCACACTCTACTCCACATTCCATCGGGAACTGGTGCTTCATCTTCCTCTTCACCGGCAGAGGAATCGATCCAGCAAGAGGCCGCGACTGTGCTTCTAGCAAGCGGGTGTTCTAGCCCTCCCCCCTCGATCCAGAAATCTCAGCCTAGCCAGAACGTGTTGCTACCTACTGCCCTCGTGCCATTTTGGATTCTGCATCACAGGCAAACTTTGTAACATCTAGACTTGCTGATCAGTTGCAGTTGGATCATCGCTCGTCTTATGTTCACATCTCTGGAATCGGAGATTCCATTCTACCTTCGAGCAAGTCTGTACATATAGTTGTACAATCCCAGGACGCAAGCTATCGAGCTTCCTTCGCTGCCATTGTCACCAACTCAATTACGGAAATGCAGCCTAACTTCGGCGTAGACGCAAAGGATTGGCCAATGCCGAATAATCTAAAACTAGCTGATCCTAATGTCTCCAAGCCCCAACGTATCGATCTGTTGATAGGTTCTGGTTTGTTCTTCGATTTAATGTGCGTCGGACAGATTCGACTATCAGCCCAATTGCCAACATTGCAGGAGACAAAACTTGGTTGGATAGTATCAGGAAGCATTGATAGCTCGGAGAATAAGCGTGCAGCTTTAACCGCTTTTAAAAATTCCTCGTGCATCTCTATTGACGACTTTCGACCCACAACGCTGGAGTACCAAAACTTATAGCAGCAATGCAGGAAGCAGCTGCTCGAGTGCCAGGTGCAAGTGGAAAAACTGCGATCGGAGAATCAGGAACTGCAGCGCGAACTTTTCCATATATTAAAAACCTACATATCCACGCCAAATGAAATTCAACTTTCAACAGTTTCTACATTGCCAAATTTCCTGCCATTCTATGCAATTACAGAGGTTCCCGATGATCAAGACGTAGTCTCGACAAGCCGCCTTCGTAAAGAAGCGCCGATTGCTGCGTTCGACGATCATCCCAGCGTAGCCGCCAGCTGCGCCCAAGCAAGCATCTTCAAGAGGGCCGTTGGAAAAATAGCGGTTCTGCCCCTTCAGGATGGATCTGTTGAAAGCCTTTGCCTTCCAACGGGGGGTGAATGTTCGGAGCAGAACCCAGCCGATTAGCTGCTTGCCAAATAGCACCTAATTCTTGGCCCTCAGCCGCTTATTTTGTTTGTTACTTATGTCTATGTCACTCATTTGTTTGTTAAAGCTTTGCGCTTGCTTGCCCTGCTAAACGCCCTCTGCCAGCTCGCTCTTCGCTATCTCCGCTTTGCGTCTGCCTACCGACGTCGGCCGAGCGAAGCTGCGCTTAGCGATCGGAGCGGCAATGTAAAGGGCAGGCAAGCCACACTTGCAATTTGGATGTCACGCATTAAAGAACATATCGTAATTTTATTTCTGCACCGAGTTTTATTTATTTCGAAATAATTAGTCGGCCGATTGGGGATAAAAAACATTATCTCCACATCGGGTATAACCGTAGATTTGCGGTGTCCGCAGCAACTCACAACGTTCCCCCTCGTTAACTTTATTTTGGTTCACTTGTAAGTTTTTTGATTTTGTATTTAGTGTTTCCCTGTTCTTGGTGGATCACTATCTCCGCTTACTTCAGTTCACTTAATTTTAGTTTTGCAAATCGTATGTGCTCGTAACACATAGGTTCTTTGGCGGATTTCACAATTTTATTAACGATTCCGGGATTACGTGATCACAGTAATTAGAAATTACACAAGCTGCCCATTACCGAAATATAGGAGTTAATTTTAAACGAAATCCTACCGACTGCGCCAGTTAAATATCCGCAACTCGAAATTTAGTTTTTAAAAAAGTTTTTATTTTTAGTACTTAATTTCTTTATGTCACAAGATTGGTTGAATTCCCCGACTTAACTTTACGTCTGCTTGTCTCAAACGGAACTGATCTCTCTGCTGCTGGCTAGTTTCCATGAGCCCTTCTCTTGGAACTCCCGACTCTGGCTTCGGGCGTTGCTTTCCTCGGCTGCATCTTCGTGTCGGTGGCGTACGTGCCTGGATCGATATTTGGGGATGCGTCGGCTTTGATGAAAGGCATCCACTGCTGGCGATCGGTGTTGCATTACATGACGGAGCTAGGAATGTGATACTCCTTGGTTTTATGTCTAGCTTTGATTGGTCCTCATGAGTGGCGTGATTCTAAAGAATCGATTTCTCGAGAGTGTCGTGATTCTAATGTTGATGAAACAATGTGGTCCATTGTTTATATTATGGGGGGCCCTAGCTTGGAGTATGGGAAGAAACAGATTGATTCTTGAGTGGGGTCCTGTTACTTGTGTGGATGGGGTGGATGAATTGTACAGAATGAATCTGATCTCACAGCTTTATTTTACGTGGCGGTTCCTCAGGGAGGGATTTCAACCACGGCGTCTAATGTTTATTTGCAGCTTAGCCTCGATTAGTGCGATATATATACATATATCACGCCATCACGCACCACCGCTACATACGCAGGAACCTGGTACGATGCGCCAGTTAGCGCCCCTAAAAAAAAGCTATGTACATAGCTATGTACATAGCGACTCTTCCGGTACCAACTGAAAGTAGCAGCTGCTGTCGCCTGGAGAACGCCAGTCCGGCGAACCCGTCAAGAGTCCGCATTCTCTCCTGAGAAGCCGTCACATCGGAGAAGGTCCAGTCGCCATCCGTGTACTGCACTCCAAGTCCATCGAGGTCTCGCAAGTCTGCATAGAGGGGACAAGCACATAGGAAGTGCTGCCAATCCTCGCGTTCTGCGCCGCATAGACATGCTGGCGTGTCGCTAAGGCTTCTTCCATGCAGAAATGCATTGAGCGATCCGTGGCCCGTCAGCAGGAACCCAGCGCGCAGCGTGAAGCCAAACCTTCGTTCGCTGTAAACGAAGCCTGCGTTCGGGATGAAGCGGTGCGTCACCCGACCTGGGGAGTCACCATCATCCCATCTGCGTTGCCACTCGCACAACAGGCCTTCGTCTAGTCGCGCCATCTTCTGCTTCCAGCTAAGATTTGCCAAATCTTCGCCGTACAGCCAATCGCTCTCCTCCAGCGGGTAGTCACGCTTTAGTTTGAAGCTGATTGCCAGGCGTCTGGCAACCAGATCAAACGGGGGGGCTCCAGCTAGTACTTGCAGCGCCATGGTGGACACTGTTCGGCATACCGGTAGGCATCCAATCAGGATGATCCTTTGGCACGCAAGCAGATGCCTCCTGGCAACCACTTGCGTCGTCGTCACGACAGACCAAACCGAGGCACCAAATAGTGCGCAGGGCACCATGAGTCCGGCATATATTGTCCGCTTTGCGCGGGGACTGAGTCCCCAGTCAACCCGCAGTACGCGCGACAATGCCCCTACGACTCCGGTCAGCTTATCACGCAAGCCCGTGATGTGCGGGAGAAAACTCAACCGCTCGCCGACCGTGATGCCCAGGTACCGATACTTGCGCTTATATGGCAGGCTTGCTCCAGCAAACCGTACCACTGGCGGCCGTCTAAGTATGCCTTTGAGCAGCATGATCGCCGTCTTGCTAGTTGAAACGGCAACGCCGACTTCAACTCCCCAAGCGCCTACGATGGACATTAACTCACCTCCTTTTTGTTCGAGCTCTGATCGGGCATTCCCTTCGATGAGGAGGAGCAAGTCGTCAGCATACGCGCTGAGCGCACCAAGGGGCTCTAAGCGCTGGAGCAACACGTCCATTAAGATGTTCCATATAAATGGACCACTTATGGACCCCTGCGGGCAACCTCGTGTCACCGGAACAGTGGCTACTCCATGCCTACTGACGATGCTCGCACTCCGGCCGGTGAAGAAACTTCGCCACAAGCTTGCTTCTCGGCATCCCAGCTCAAGGAGGCGGCGTAGTGCAGCATTCCACTCGACGTTGTCGAAGGCTCCCTTGAAGTCCACGAAGACTCCGAGCACGTATTTCGACCGGCTGGCCGAAACAGTACTCACAACGTCCTTGGCGAAAGCCAAATTGCCATCTGCAGCCATCCGGAATGGTGTCCTTCAGACGATTCACCATGATGCCCTCAAGCACTTTGCCCAGCACTGGCAACAGACAGATACCCCGATATGAGGTAGGATCGGTCCGGTCCTTATCGGGTCCCTTCAGAAGTGGAACCACCCTAGGATGCTTCCATTCCGTTGGGAAATACCCTGTCTCCAGGCAGCGGGAATACATCGCTGTCATGTGCTGAGCGATGGCACGCCACAATGCCTTGCAAATGGCACCTGTGATGCCGTCCATGCCGGGAGAGCGTCTGCTCTTCAACCTGGCGACGCATGCATCAACCTCGAAAGCTTCGAGGGCCGGTGGAGCCTCGATCGGGATGGCTATGTGTGCATTCGACTCCGCAACAGGAAAGAAGTTGCGAAGGAGCACACCCGCACAGTCGCGCCATGTTGCGACCAGCCTACCATCCGTTCGAAGGCATCCAATCTCCGTGCTCTTTTTGCGGCCTCGGCAAATCCTGTAGACGTGCCCCCATGGATCATCTCTGTTCTCTCCCACGAAGCGTCGCCAGTTGTCTTCCTTCGATCTCAGGATGAGCTTCTTGTACTGCGCTGAGGAGATCCTCAACGCGAGCACAAGTTCCTCTGCTGCGTCGGTCTCGTGCCGACGAGCGTCCTGGAGCCTTCGCCTCAGTCTCCTGACCTCTCGGCGTTTGGAGTGTAGTTCGGCAGTCCACCAAACTACTTTTCTCGCGGCTCTCGGTGTGCTGCGTCCCAGCACTCTGTCGCACACACTGTGCACTACAGAGCGCAGTGCAGACACTTGGTTGTCCAACGGCGATTCGGCGGTGTCTTCCGGTAATTCGGCTGTCTCCCTTACCACTTCCTCCTCGAACAATCGCCAGCGCGCATTGGAAAGCTTCCAGGACGGCACAGGAGCAATGGGCTCAACTGCGTCGTTCGGGTCAGTCGTCACCACAACATGGATCATGTTGTGATCGCTGGTGTCCCATTCCTTCACTTCCCAATCGTATGTGGCCCACATAGTCACAGCTTGGTTGACGATTGTCACATCGATATCGCTTTGGCCTCTACGGTTATCGAATGTAAACACCCGACTGGCTTCATTGAGCACGCCGGCTCTCATCTCGGTTATCCACTCAGACAGCAGCTCACCCCGTGCATAGTTAGCTTGCCCCCGATTGTGTCCGGAGAGCTTGCTAAGCCACGCTGGGGATACTGCGTTCGCGTCGAGCCCAAAGATGACAGGAGTGCGGCTGCCCAGCAGCAGCACCGCATCTAAGTACCTGAGGTACGGCGCCAAGTCGGTGTCGAATTGGCAGTACACGGAGCATAGGAAGATTGAGCCGAATCTTCCCGTAACTCTGACGCATACTCCAAAATCCGTGGTAAGGGTCTCCATTGGCATGCAGATGGCGTCCGGTTCGTCGACGATGATAGCAGCTTTTCCTCGGCGGTCCTGGAATACTCGCATTCCAGAAGGAAGGCCGGTAATCCGCCCTGCTCCATCGACGTACGGCTCCTGGACCAGTGCGAACTGACGGCCAGAGCTGCGCATGATGGCTCCGAGTTCCATCACAGCCGCTCGGCCACGGCCACAATTAGCTTGGATGAAGCTAAACATTAATGTCTAGCTTGCACCCTCGCCAGTACCGCTGCGTAGATCGGGCACGCCGCTGACAGCATGGAATGTGCTGCAGGGTACCCCTTGAAGCGGCAGTTGCGGCAGTCCACGGGGTTGGGACACCGTGCAACGTTGTGGCCGTTCTGTCCACACCGGTGGCACACGTTCTCTTTTAGGCGACATTGCGACACCTTGTGGTCAAAGCCTGCACATCTGTGGCAGGCGTATGTTCGGACCAAGGAGCGGCAGCGGCATCTAAACCACTTTATGTACACGCATTCGTGCAACGCCTCCTGTGCCTTCGTGTCGACCTCTCGCGTCAAGTTGATCGTGGCGCCGTCGGTGACCGACCAGGGTTTACTGCCCAGGTGAACCGACTTTTTAAATTCCGCGGCAGTCATGGTCTCCTCCAGGTTCTTCGCGAAGAGCTCCTCCATGAACTCTTCAGGTGTGATCGACGTGTCCACGTCATACACCACGACCTGAGGCTTGGTCTCCGGCCTCTTCTTGACCACCAGTCCTGCTTCGGCGAATTTGCTGCTGGCCACTACCTTACTCAGTTCGCTCACTGAAGGGGTGCGAATAATCGCTCCTCCGCTCTTCAGCTCGCGAACCTCGTGGACGCGGACTCCAAGTGCCGGCACCACGGTCTTCTTTACACGCTCCACAAGCTCCTTGCTGGTCTCCTCCGGGTTCTTGCTCCTTATTAGAGCAGACCAGGTATCCCTAGGCCTTGGGATCGGTGCAGCGACGGCGCTCGGTGCGGGCAGGCCTGGGAAGGCTGTCGCATACGCAGCGGTTGTGACGGCGGTGGTGCCCGTGTGGGCAGCAGCAGCGGGTCTCGGTGGAGGCGGCATCCTTGCCCTCTCCTCCAGGCGCACCTTTTCTCCAGCCAGGGCCATGACCAACTCGTCGTACCGGTTGGTAGCGACGAGGATTCCTATGAAAGCCTCTGGCGGCATCAGCCCCTTCAGCACAGCCTCGTTCACCGCCATCCTGATCGCAGACATTTCCGCGATGATGGCCGAGTAGCCTGCCGCGACAATGCCAGTTGCCGGGCATGTGGCAGCGGCAGCGGTGGTGGCAGCGGTGGTGGCAGCGGTGGTGGCAGCGATGGTAGCAGCGGCGGCAGAGGTACTGGCAGCGGTGGTGGCAGCGGCAGCGGCGGCGCCAGAGGTGCCTGGAGCCTCCTCAAAGGGGAGCGATGGTGGCGGCGATCTCTCGGCAGGGATCGGCAGCTCTCCGGCTATCCCAATCCCAAGCCCGATCTTTTTGGCTCCCTTTTTGGCGGCTGAGGACTTCGGCCGAACCCGCCTGCGGGCGGGAACCCTCGACGACGAGCTCGCCCCTACACTAGCCAGGCTAGTTTCGCTGGCGTCGGCCTCCGTATCCACTTCCATACCCGGCTAGTTATGGCTCCCTCTATTGGCGTGACTCGACACTAAACGGCACTAGTGGAGACGCGAACCAAAAGTCTCGGCGGAGACACGAACCGCAAGTTATAGCGGAGACTAAAACCGAAAGTTTTAGCGGGGACACCAACCGAAAAGCTCCGAACTCAAGCCAAAGCTTCGAACCAAAGCTTCGAACTCGAACGTGCTGACGAACTATTCCGACTTGTTGTCGAACTATTCGCACTTGTTGACGAACTAAGGTTCCGCACGTGGCTGTTTTTAGCGTTTATTTTACAAATATTAATTTGCAAATAGCTGCTCTGTTTTTTCACCAAATTAACACGCGATTGCACTGGCGAACAGCGCGTGATCTCGGGCAATTTTAATATATTTTCCACTTAGAAAAATCACTTTTTACTTTACTCGAACGACGGTATAGCGGACCGCTTGAAAAACACGTCTGCTTCGAGTGGCAGTCAAAAAGCAACTGAATGAATTGTATATAAACATAATGTGTATGGGATGTGGGGAATTATGGATATGTCACTATATATATATATTTAGCCAACGAACAGTACTGGCATCTACGCCATACCTCTTGAGTTGAGTTTCAATAAAGACCGAGAATCAGGAGATTTACCCAGGAAAGCCGTGTAAAGAAAAACCTAGCTGGTATGTCCGTGATTAGTTTGGAAAGTGTTCGTGGTAATATATATATATAAGAATTTGTGTTATAGGACGGCGGCCCGTAGCCACGGTAATGCTCGGGCGATCATCAGTTGCATAGGAGTGCATATACGGTATGGTCTACGAGAGTTGTGGGGCGGATCGAAAAGACAAGTAGTGAACCCGCGGGAAAACACCGAACAGCGAGACCTGCAGCTTGGAGTTGTCTGTCGAAAGCCTCAACAACCGTGTGGATGCACCGCGAAAACCAAGAGGCGCCTCCGGAACTTTATTTTTGGCATCATTGATGCCACCCGTTATCGAGCCTCCAATGAAAGTGTAGTCCGCAGACCGACGTCGAATCGGATCGGCAACCTGAAGTCAAGCTAAGGAGCTAATGTACCCCATCGTCAACTGATTTAGCTGCGCCAGCGACACCCAATAATGAACTCGAATTGATTGCATTATTGTTGGATTCTTCCGGAGGCGCAGTCCTACTCAGCCTGGCTGACATGTCTCTCGACCAAGTCAATAGAGGATCGTAGTTACTCGTTGATGTTACACACGCCCCTTTTTCCTCTAGATTTCATGTGCCAGGCTAAAACCATTCTCTTTCGTCACACGATGTATACAGTTTTATAGTTAGTTATGTAACCCAGCCAACATAATGGTTTTTGGAAACTAATGGGTATGAGAGCAACATTAATTTTTCTTGAGATTACAAAGCAGTACACTCTAGTACGCTCACGTGCATATATACTCGTATTAAATATCTTTTCTTTTCCTTAGAAGTATACACCAACATCATTGAGCTCAACGATCACGGATGGAATAAACGGTACTAGCCTACCAAAAGCGCTGTGAGTTTGTAAATAAGTTTCTGGTCTGATGAGCTCGTGAGGTGGCTCAAAGGGGGCCTAGCTGAGGCCACCGGACGGGTCGCAGGTTGCGGATAGCGAACGACCTACCTATATACAGGTCATATAGGTAGGTCAGCTGCGAATTATCGGACATCCCTAGGGAGAGTACCGAAAATAAGCAGCCCCGGACAGCCAGCGGAACACCCGCGAAGTAGCAACACTGACGATGCGCTTGTGGTGCCGCCTCGTATAAGTAGCTCACACACTCCCCTATCCCTACACACTACCTACCCACATCCCAACCTCCCACATTCAGCTCACACCGGGCCGGACTAAGAGTGTTATTCGACCCGTGCCGAGAGTCAGCCTGGCTGGGGGCCCGGTATATAAAACTCGCCCAGTCGTTAACGGAGAGCTCAGGGACTTGGCAGCCCCCTGTTCTAAGTATGCCTTATCCGGGCAACGTGGATCTCTGCCCGGACGGACCGTACCCCTTCTCTGCAGCTCGTGGGAAAAGAATGGAAGAATTTAAAAACAAAAAAAATGAGTCTGGCACTCCCCAAATGCCAACAGGGAGCAATCCCAAACAGGGGAAGGCAGCGGCCCAAAGGCCTGGCCCGACCCGCAAATCAGCAGGGAAAACCTGCGCGGCGGAAGATGCTAGGGAGAGCCCAAAGGGGTCCCATCCCGGTGTCGGGGTGGGTGGTGAATTGGCTCCCAAAATCGATACCTTGGCAGAGTGGCTATGCAATCCTGCGGCTGCTCTGCCTGCTGGTAAAGTGGCGGGTGATGAGTCACCATCTACTAGTGTCCAAGCCAAATCTTTTACATATGCCGATAGAAGGAGTGCTGGCAATATACTCCGTCGGCAGAACGCAAGCCAGATGTCCAGCCCGACGGACAAATGGATAAAAAAGGTTGAGTGGGCCTCGAAGGTGCTGCCGAACTTTGGCAAGGAAGCACCGAAGAAGGAAGCCCCTCAGCCAAAAAGGCAGCGCTCACAAGAGACTCCGGGGCCGACACCGAAGCGCTCCAGAGTGCTGCCTAGCACATCATTTGCGCAGATTGCCAGAGAAAGGACGCTGATTGGCGTCCTGGACAAAGGCAGCGCGGACTCCCGGATACCTAGAAACCAGTGGAAGTGGGTGGAAGCGGCACTGGCCGACCGCTGCTTCGAGCTGCTGGAAAAGCAGCCTGGACCCCCCCCCCGTCTGCAAAGACATGGGCTGGTACCAGGGCTGCATAAAAATCGTAGCCTGTGAAGACGAGCGCTCCGTACAGCTGTACAAAGCAGCGGTAGCGCAAGTCGGGGAAGTCTACCCAGGGCGAAGCTCGTCGCTGTAGACTGGAGCGAAGTGCCCAGTAGACCAAGGGCGAGAGTCTGGGTGCCCGCCTCCATGAAGGAGCCGGAGCGCATCCTAAAAATGTTGCAAAGATGCAACCCCCACCTCCCAACAGCAGATTGGAAGGTGGTCAAAGTTGAGACGACACAGGGCCCCACAAACCAGGCGGTGGTCGTCCTCAACAAAGAGTCGCTGGCCCCGATTGAGGCTGCCAAAGGCGAGCTCAATTTTGGGTTCAGCTCTGTGACCGTAAAGGTCTACAAGTCGGATGCGGCGGCCGAGGCACGTCCTGTCGACAAGCCAGTTGAGCAGGACGCTGCCTCGGAGATCGAAGCACCCGACGATCACACAGAGATAGACCCAGAGGGCTACTCCACCGATGGCACGCTGAGATGCGACTTCGAGGCGATGTGTTGCCACGAGGAAGTCGAGGACGATCCGGATGCCGACATTACAGTGGTGGAGAACACTAAGGATGTCCTTGAGGCTCCTTCAGATCAATCTCCACCACTGTAAAGCAGCATCCGCTGCTCTTATACTCCGCCTCGAAGAGAGCGGAGCAGACGTAGCCCTGATCCAGGAACCTTGGATAGTGGGAGACAAGGTTTGTGGACTAGGGTCGAAGGAGTACAAGATAATTGTAGCTCAACATGAAGGTAAAACCCGCACCTGCATTCTCGCCAGAAAGCACCTTAATATCTTTCTGCTCCATAACTATAGCGATAGCGACAACAAGGCGGCAAGCCTAGAGCTGAAAGGGACACATCTAAGGCTGATGTCGTCCTACATGGCCCATGAGGGAAACGATCCTCCCAACGACCTGGTTCGCAAACTAGCCAGCGACAGCGAGAGGTCGGACATAGACCTATTAATAGGTTGCGATGCCAACGCTCACCACACTCAATGGGGGAGCTCGAACACAAATGTAAGGGGTGAGTCACTTTTCAGCTTCATCCTCAACTCAAATCTATTTATTTGTAATCGGGGCAACGACCCCACTTTTATAATTAAAAATCGACAGGAGGTTATTGACATCACCCTAGTGTCTTCCAACCTGTTAGACATAGTCAAGAGTTGGCAAGTCCTTGATGACCACTCTTTCTCTGACCACAGATACATCGAAACCACACTATCTCTCGAGTGTCCGAAACCTAAGGACTATATTAATCCCAGGAAAGCCAACTGGGGAAAATATAGCTCAGCCCTGGAGGACTTACTCCCCTCCAAAGCACCATCATGCCCTGACACAAAAGACGACCTAGATCGCCTAGTGAACAGGTTCACAGAGGCATGCAACAAAGCCTTCGCGGCAGCGTGCCCCTCTAGCAAACCTAGGGGGAAAAAGAAACCCCCCTGGTGGTCAAAACAAATAGACATCCTACGTAAAAGCTGCAGGACCCTCTTCAACAGGGCCAAAAGCGCGAACGAGGAGAGCCACTGGGCAGACTACAAAATCAGTCTGTCACTATATAAAAAGGAAACAAGGAAAGCAAAAAGGGCCTCTTGGCAAAAATTTTGCTCGGAAATTGAGGAAACGTCAGAGGCCGCAAGGCTTCGCAAGATTCTCTCAAAAACTAACCCCTCGGTAGGGTATCTTAAAAGGAATGACGGCACGTGGACTAACTCCAGTGAGGAGTCCCTGCAGATTCTACTAGACACACATTTTCCAGGGTGCACAACCATCGAGACGGCACATCTTCCAGGAGAGGGACCGGTAACCTCGATGGATCACATCCTCACAAAACGTAACATAAGCTGGGCAATAAACAGCTTCAACCCGTTCAAATCGCCAGGCCCAGACCAGGTAATCCCGGCCCAGCTTCAGAAGGCCGGGGATACGGCCATCAACTGGCTACAAGGTATCTTCAGGAAGATACTGGCTGTGGGTACAATCCCGCGAACATGGCTTAAGGCAAAGATAGTCTTCATTCCCAAAGCTGGGAAAGCCTCGCACTCAGCTGCAAAAGACTTTAGACCAATCAGCCTATCGTCCTTCCTCCTCAAAACCTTTGAGAGACTCGTCGGGCTGCAACTGAGGACAACTATACACCCTCAGTTGCTGTCAGGCGCACAGCATGCCTACCGGAAAGGAAAATCCACGGAAACGGCTCTTCATGAAGTGATCTCAGCGGTAGAGAAATCTCTGCATCACAAAGAGTACTCACTCATAGCCTTTCTCGATATTGAGGGAGCTTTCAACAACGTTGTACCGGGCGCCATTACAGAAGCCCTGACTGACCTGGGGGTGGACCGTCACTTGGTGATGCTCATTGATCAATTGCTCACATGCAGGACGGTGACATCATCGATGGGATCGTCCGCCCAGTCAAGGTATGTCAACAGAGGCACCCCGCAAGGTGGTGTCCTGTCTCCTCTTCTGTGGAACATAGCAGTCAACAAGATTCTATGTGACCTAGAAGGGGGGGGCTGCAATGTCGTGGCCTATGCGGACGACGTTGCGATTATCTTCTCGGGGAAATACCCCCAAACACTGTGCGACTTAATGTCCACAAAGCTAGCGCAACTGTCGGATTGGACAGAATCGCGCGGTCTGGGAGTAAATCCCTCAAAAACGGAACTCGTACTATTCACAAATAAATACAAGGTCCCGCCCCTCAACCCTCCAATACTACAAGGATGCAGGCTCTCCTTTAGCGACAGTGCCAGTTACTTAGGGTTGGTAATTGACAAGAAGCTTAGCTGGAACCTGAATGTCAAAGACAGAGTGAAGAAGGCAATGACTGCACTCTACACATGCAAAAAAGCTATTGGGCTAAGATGGGGTATGATCCCAAGCATAGTCCAATGGATATATCAAGCTATAGTTAGACCAATACTACTCTACGGAGTTACGGTGTGGTGGCCGGCCCTATCAAAAAGGGCGATCACCAAGCAACTGGGCAAAGTCCAGCGGACTGCCGCCCTATGCATCAGCGGAGCTCTTCGCACCACCCCAAATGATGCGCTAAATGCCATCCTATGCCTACAGAGCCTTGACCTCGCAGGAAAGGAACGGGCAGAAGCAGCAGCAATACGTCTAAGAGACTCAGATCAATGGGTGACACAGTGCATAGGTCACTCAGCCATATTAAATAATAGCAGTACCGTCCCCTCAAAAACAGACTACCAAGTTCCAAGAGAGTACACAGACACTCCCTTCGACACAATCATCCCTCACAGAGACGAATGGCTCGAGGGACTCCCAGGCCCAGATGGGGCCATAAACATCTTCACAGATGGATCAAAGCTGGACGACAGAGTCGGAGGTGGAATCTACTCTGAACAGCTAAGCATAAGGCATTCCTTCAGACTCCCAGATCATTGCAGTGTCTTTCAAGCGGAAGTCATAGCAATCAGGGAGGCTCTAGACTGCCTACAAGCGGCTGCCGTCACGGCAACCAAGCTAAACATTTATAGCGACAGCCAGGCTGCGATCAAATCACTAAGCGCGATTTCCTCGAACTCGGCCACCGTGGCAGACTGCCGCAAATCTCTGCACGAGATGGCTCAGCAATTTGCTATTTGCCTGATTTGGGTCCTGGGCCACCGGGACATCGAGGGCAACTGTATAGCGGACGAGCTGGCCAGATCTGGCACTACAATCCCCCTTCTCCAAGACAAGGAGGATATCTGTATGCCAATGGCCACCTGTAAGCTCACTATAAGGGAGCAATACAAGCGACTAAACAACGATATGTGGCAAACAGTGCCACGATGTCGCACAACTCGGCAAACATGGCCGACCATGGACATGAAGCGCACCTCCGAGCTCCTCAAGTTAAGCAGGAAAAGGTGCAGCGTAGTCACACGTTCCCTCACGGGACACTGGCTAATAGGCACCCACGCTAACAGGCTGGGGGCCCCACATAACGATTTTTGTCGCAGCTGTAGAGACGAGGAAGAGGAGGAGACAGTGGAAAATCGGTTCTGCTCCTGCCCAGCTCTCAGCAGAAGAAGGCTACAGCACCTGGGCTCAGCCTTTCTACACGACATCTCAGAGATGTCCAAACTATGTCCCAGGAGGATAGCGAACTTTGTGAGAGCATCTGGATGGGATAATTGCTGACAGGAAGTCTCACAACGCAGGAAGGAAATGATCCTATGCGGTATCACAACGGGCCGAAACCGGCCTAAGTGTGACGGGTTCCGAGCGAGCCCGGCAGCCGCCTCAACCTAACCTAACCTAACCTTGTAAATAAGAACAAGTACATATATGCAATGAGCTGGGAAGTAACCTGCGTGTTACATATATTTTTCTATTGATATCACCTTTATATATCCGTAACCATAATGTATTGGTACCTCTCACCCGTTTAGAATCTGTTACCCATATATGATGGTCATTTTTAAATCTTTATTTTTCCTAATATTTCTTCTAAATTCTTTACATATATATTAAGCTATCGAGACACAGCAAAAAAAAAAATGAATTTAATAATAAGTTAAGAAATCCCCCCTCCAAGAATTTAATTATATGATTAGGGATTTATTGAAATATATATATAATGATATTGATTTTGAAGTACAATATGTCCATAATATGTTCTAAATTCAGGAGTCCGTCCTCAGAAAGGCATGATCAAGGTGGTGGGATGATAACTGTTTAACGTTATTCAAGGGTCTATACGGTCAGGTTACCTGTATAGCATAGGTTGGGAGGGTAGAGAAGATAGAGATTCTCACTAACACCGGAGTTTCTCATCATTTGAGTAGAGTAATTGATAAGTATGTCCACACTTTCCACAACCAACTTGTTAATCCCATACCCATTTCTTTCCCCGGTTAAACCTGGATTCTGTTGTTAGTTTTATGTTTGGTTCTTCTTTTTTTTAATTTTTAAATGTGCACCTAAAACATTATGCGAGTGTGTGTCAGTATGTGATAGGAGAGAGTAGAACGAACCCCGACAATCCGGCGAGCTTAGTCAGAGCATAGCTAGAGGTGCACACGAAATCTCTTCACACTAGTATGGGTAAACGACAGCTATCCCACACCAGCACGCTACATGTGCCAGGCTAAAACCATTCTCTTTCGTCACACGATGTATACAGTTTTATAGTTAGTTATGTATCACAGCCAACATAATGGTTTTTGGAAACTAATGGGTATGAGAGCTACATTAATTTTTCTTGAGATTACAAAGCAGTACACTCTAGTACGCTCACGTGCAAGTTAACGTACCCAATTCTATTGAGCTCTTATACGAGTTGTAAACAATCTTTGGCTTTCCAAAACGAAAATAATTTCAATCTTGGGCCTCCGCCTAATTGATTTCTAAGATGTACAATCTCAAGGCCTCCCGCCGCAATCCCAATCTTTGACCCTCGCCTAAATGGAAAACCAATGTTTGCCCACACCCGGCTTCTCATAAACAATCTCACTCCCGGCTTTCTGCAGATCCTGCACTTTAGGCATTTTACAGTTCTCTCTTTGGATGACGATATCCAATACTCGGGATGGCGAAATCAATTGAAATGTTTATAAAAAAACTATTCCCGAAAGGGATCAACGATGCAAAGATCAGAAAGTTCAAGTCAGTCTTGATCCAGAAGCGACACCGCAAAGTCGAGCTAAAAATTAAGATCGCGCAAACCCTTTGTCCGGAATCCTTTGTGACCCTCTACTTAAATCTATATAAGTGAAGTTAGAAGTAAAATAAAAACTTTTTAAAAACGCAATCCGCTACCGCAGTTATTTAATTGGCGCCCAACGTGGGGCAACGTTGTATAAAAAGCGCCGAATAATAAAAGTGTTGCGTCGTGCCGAAACCCGAAGGACAATTAATTAATGGAATAAATCCTTCAATATAAAAACGCGGAGTGACTGTGAGATATAAGATAAGAAAAAGTGAGATAAAAAGGAAACAAACCGGAGCTTAGGTTGTGCAAAAATAAATACAATATACAATACAAATACAAATACAAATACAATACAAAATACAAATAAATACAAAAGCTAATCAAGACAATTCAAAAATACAAAAAACCAAAAAAACCAAAGTTTTTAAACAAAACCAACCAAACCAAAACACAAAGAAAGTGAAACTATCAGCTAAACCAAAGAAGGAAGACCCCCAGAAGACCCAGTTAAACAAAGAAATTTAAGAAGGAAGACCCGTTCGAAGACCTGTCAGCCAAATCAAGAAGGAAGACCCGTTCGAAGATCTGTCAGCCAAACTAAGAAGGACGACCCCTACCGGATAGTTCGTGAGCAAAAGTTGTATTAATAAATATATAAGTTCAATTAGGTTATATTAGATTATAAAAACAAACATATAAGATAAATTTAAGGTGGATCAACTAGCTTTAGATTTTGAAAAACTAAAAATGATTAACTCACAAACAAGGACCGATCTCACTGCAGATCTGGTCAAACAATTGATAGCACTTCAAATTTCACAAGTACAGGAGCAAATTGTAAATTTAAAACAACAAATAGAAACTAAATCCGATCAGGTATCAGATTATGAGGCAGAAACAATAGACGAGACAATAAAAGATGACAGCACATTAAAGGTAATAGAATCCCTACCAATTTTCAATGGTGGATTAAACCAATACGTAGGATGGAGGGAAGCTGCAGAAACTGCAGTGAAGTTATATAAGAAAGGAAGTAAGCAATATTATATTGCCTTAACAATTTTGAGAAACAAAATAACAGGACCAGCACATGACGCACTGACCAACCACGGGACAGTTTTAAATTTTGATGCCATACTTTCACGACTTGACTATGTTTACAGTGACAAGAGACCAATTTACATAATAGAACAGGAGTTAAGCGTTCTCCGACAAGGAAACCTTTCAATAATAGATTTCTATAACGAGGTTAACAAGAAAATGACCTTGTTAATAAATAAGACAATAATGACTCACGGAAAGGACAGTGAAATCACGAAAGAATCAAATAAGAAAATTAGAGACAATGCCTTACGCATTTTTGTCACTGGCCCAAACGGCGGCATTGCAGAAATCCTATTTTCATTGAATCCGCCAGATTTACCGAATGCCTTGGCAAAGGTACAGGAATTGCAATCAAATAACATTCGGGCCCAATTTGCCTACCAATTCAGTGGCCCCAGAAATTCAGGGAATAATAACTACAATACATTAAGATTCAACCAACGACAACCAAGGACCAAGGAGTAGTTCACCATTCGACCAAAAAAGGGATCTTCAGAGGAATAACATGTCATGGGGACAACCCTATTTCTTGGGTAATAGACAACAAAATCAGGCCCCAGAACCAATGGATGTAGACGAATCGATACAAATCAAGAACCGACAGAACAGCAATCAATTCAGGGGAAATAATAATAATAGAAATTATCGGGAGAATACTAACGGTTACTATAGGAGAAATAATAACAATTATAACCAAGCTCAGCATTTTAGGGCAAACGTAGTACCGAATAATCAGTCTAACGAAAATCAGGCGCAGAAACGAAAGCCAAACGAAATGTCGGAACAACCGGCTAATAAAGCAATGCGGATAAATAACATTGAGGAGGACCATTTTTTAGATCAGCCCCCGAAGTAGGTCTGCCCTACTTAAAAAGAGTAGATAAAAAAATAAACAGAGAATTAAATGTTTTGACAGATACGGGAGCAACTTCCTGTTATATAAAAAAGGGAATTTACGAAAATAAAAAAGAATTATCAATTTATAAGAAAGTTGCTACAGTAAATGGGTTTTCAATAATTAAATATTTCCATAATATAACTATTTTCAACACAAAACAAGTGTTTTACGAAATAGATGGAATGGAGGCATATTTACTAATAGGATTTAACCTATTAAAGAAAATCGGAGCTGTTATTGATACAGGAAAGGGGACTTTAAGTTATAAAGACAATGAGGAGAAACTAATATATGACGAGGTCCTTTCTTTAAACAAATTAACCTTTATAGAAGGAAAAACCATCCTTCCGTTGAAGGGATATATAATAAAAAAATATTTTGAAGAAGAAAAAGAAATGAAAAGTGATTCAGTAAAGGTAGAAGGAAGTTTATATAGCTTGGGATCAAAAAATCCTGAGCACGCCGACGAAGAATTATCCGTCAATAGTTTGGGATTAAAATATCCTGAACCCGCCGTCGTTGAATTATCCGACATCCAAAGTTTTAATAGTTTGGGATTAAAATATCCTGAGCACGCCGTCGTCGAATTATCCGACACTAAAAGTTCGAATAGTTTGGGATTAAAGAATCCTGAACACGCCGTCGTTGAATTATCCGACAATGAACAATTTAAAAGTTTGGGATGCAAAAATCCTGAACACGCCGTCGTTGAATTATCCGACAATGAACAATTTAAAAGTTTGGGATGCAAAAATCCTGAACGCGCCGTCGTAGAAATATCCGACATTCAAAGTTATGCAAATTCTGAATTGAAAAAAATGAAATTGTATAACACAATAACCTAAAAAGAGGACAATTTAGAAAATCTCAGAGAGAAAATGGTATCTACCATCGAAGAAGACCATGCCAATATAAATTTACAGTTACCGTTCAGAACGGATATAAAAGGAGAGATTAACACTGAACATGATAGACCGGTATATGGCAAGCAGTATCCATACGCTTATTCGGTTAACGATTTCGTTAATAACGAAATAAGTAAAATGTTAGATGAAGGTATAATCACACCTAGTAAAAGCCCATATAATTCACCGGTAATAGTAGTACCAAAGAAGGGAGTAAATGAGGACGGAACTCCTAAGCATAGATTAGTAATAGACTTTAAGAAACTTAATGAAAACACCATACCGGATAGATACCCTATGCAAGATCCTTCAGTAATCCTTGCCAATTTAGGTAAGGCAAAGTATTTCTCGGCCATTTATTTAGAGTCAGGTTTTTATCAGATTTTAATGAGGGAATCAGATATTGAAAAAACATCTTTTTCCATAAATAACGGCAAATATGAATTTCTAAGAATGCATATGGGATTGACAAACGCTCCCAGGATTTTCCAAAGGGCAATGGACGATATACTTAGAGAACAAGTTGGGAAAACTTGTCACGTCTGTATGGACGATATAATAATATTTTCAAAAACTATAGAACAACATTATAAAGATCTAATTCATATAATACAGATATTACAAGACGCTAATATGAAAATTTCCCTAGAGAAGTCTAAATTCTTTCAATTGGAAACCAAATTTCTGGGATACATTGTTCCCAAAATATCATTAAAACAGATCCAGACAAAATCTCCACAATACAAAACTATCCAATTCCTAAAAATATCAGAGAGCTACGTAGCTTCTTAGGACTAACAGGGTATTACAGAAAATTTGTCCGAAATTATGCCACAATTGCCAAACCATTAACAAAATATATGTGTGGAGTAAATGGGAAAGTTTCACGAAGGGCATCCAAGAAAACATTAATACAGCTGGATGAACCAGCAATTGGAGCATTTAATAATTTAAAGGACAGTTTAATAGCACATATTGAATTAGTACAACCAGATTACAATAAAAAATTGACATTAACCACAGATGCATCGAACATAGCAATAGGTGCAGTTTTGTCGCAAGATGGGAATCCCATAACATTTATTTCTAAAACTTGAAGTAAAACCGAGCAATTATATGCTACTAATAAAAATGAATTATTAGCTATTGTATGGGCATTAAAAAATTTGCGAAATTATTTATACGGAGTGAGTGGAATTGAAATACATACAGATCACCAACCTTTGTCCTTTGCAATGTCGCAAAAAAATCCAAATGTTGAAATGAAACGTTGGTATTACTTCATAGAAAGTTTCACACCAAAAATCATTTATAAGCCAGGCTCAACTAACGTAGTAGCGGACGCTTTATCTCGGATTAAAATAAATCATATGACAGATAGTGATGTCGACCAGACAGAATCAGAATCAGACATAAATACTCAGCATTTAGCAGAGAGTAGTTTTGAAAACGTCATTCAGAGACTAGCAAGCCTCTAAACCAATTTAAACAGCAGCTACTATTAGCGCAAGGGAGATTCACAGTTCATGAGTTAGTAAAAGTTTATGAAAATACCCGACATATTATTGAATTTGATACGGTTGACAATCTGCTAATCATTTTAAAAGAATTTATTCAGCCTCACTTAACCACAGGAATACACTGCACTTTAGAAGATTTATACCTTATCCAAAATAAGCTAAAGGAAAACTTCATAAATAAATTTCTCTTCACGAGAAAGTTCCGCCAAGATGTAGTAAATTCAGAAGATAAAGCTATAATTATAGAAGAAACACATTGCAGAGCCCATAGAGGACTAGACGAAAATTACAAACAAATAACTAAGTTGTATTATTGGCCAAACCTGCACAAAAAATTAAAAGAATATATACAAAATTGTGAGATCTGTAACAAAAACAAATATCACAGACACCCTGTAAAAATTCCAATTGGGGAAGCTCCCATTCCAGCAAAAGAAGGAGATCAATTACACTTAGACATATACTATGCCCAAAACCTAACATTCATAACTTGTATAGATTCTTATTCCAAATACTTGGTGGTCAAGGAAAATCAAAGTAAATTAAACATTGAAAATAAGGTAATGGAAATTTTGCAACACTTTCCGTTAGCAACATCTTTAATGACTGACAACGAACCAAGCTTTACTTCAGCACAATTTAGATCATTCATACAAAGAAGTAACTTAACTATTTATTATGCTGATCCCAGACACAGCACCTCAAATGGTCAGGTAGAAAGGGTACATTCCACACTAACAGAAATATCGCGGTGCATCAAGGATGAACTAAATCTAACAGATTATTCAGAAATAATAATAAGGGCGGCACTGAAATATAACCTGACGATACATTCAACGACCAATCAAATGCCATATGACATATTGTATAACAAAATAGAACACAAGCATAATCCAAAATTACTTAAGGAAGTTTAGACCAAAATGCTTAAGCTACATAACAAAGATAAAAGAGAAAAAGATTATAAAATAGGACAAGTAGTTTATGAAAAGAAATTCGGGGAAAGAAATAAACTTCAATCCTGATACAAAAAGCAGGTAGTTAAGGAAAATCGACCGAATAAAGTTGTAATCAACAATAGAAACAGAATTATACATAAAGATAACATTAAATATTAAATATTTTTTCCAGAAAATGTATGCGAATATACTTATACTGACTTTTGTTATACTGACGACTTCGGAAGTAATTGACTATACGCATAGTGACCATCTATTGCTCAAAGACGACAGAGACGTTTACACTTATGAAACATACGCTGAACTTTTCCATATTACTAATTTGAGTTTTTATAGAGAGATAATGGATAAAGAATCCAAATATGTCAGCAAATCAATTAATTCAGACGATGAGTGGGAAATATCAATGGAATTAAGTCTATTAAAATTAATGATTTCAGAATTAGTTCCAAAACGGAATGAAAGGGGAATTAGGTACCATTTGGAAATGGATAGCAGGCAGCCCTGATCATGACGACTTTTTGAAAATACAAAATAAAGTAAATAAATTAACTGAAAATAATAATAAACAATTTGTAATAAATTCCAAATTTTTCAAAGAAATTGAATTGCTATCAAATTCATTAAAAAATGTCATCTTCAATGAAGAAACGATACTGAGAAAGCATCGTTTAAAATTAATAACTTTTGACCTACTAAATTTAGTTGATACCATAACCCTCTTAAAAGTAAACATTTTCAATACAAATGTTAGTTATAAGCGAAAAAGTTTGTGAATGTAAGGAGAAATACTATTTAATGAATAATTTTAAAAGTGAAACTTTTAACAATTACGCACAATAAATTTAAAGAAGACCTGTTTCACCAATTTACTTAATGGCTTTAAAGTCAACTGCACTAAAAAAAGGGAAAAAAACAAAGAAATATACATCATTCAGGATGGTGCCATATTAGTTTCAGGCAAAAATATCGTAGACAATACTACTTTGTTAGGATCGTATCTCCTTATATTCAACAACACAATTGTAATAAATAATATAACCCACATAAATGATAAGGGTAAAATTCTAAGATATATATCCCATCATAGATATAGCGATTTTGAATTAGTTGATTATATACAATCGAATGATAAGCAATTTTCTTTTGATAATGTTAATATTTTAAATCCCCTTATAACATTAGGTAATACGGCCTTACCATTAACAACATTATTTTTAATCATTTTGATATTGATAATGTTATTTTACTTCGGCTATAAACTAACCAAATTTGTACTTATTAAATCAATAAGAATACTGTCAGAAGAAATAGTGAAAAGCAACATTCAAATACTGTCAGAAGAAATTAGAGCTCTATCAGAACTTCAAAATGTATCGGGACGAAACATTTAAGAATGGGGGGAGTTAACGTACCCAATTCTATTGAGCTCTTATACGAGTTGTAAACAATCTTTGGCTTTCCAAAACGAAAAAA
Organism: Drosophila miranda; assembly: GCF_003369915.1. NCBI lineage: Eukaryota > Metazoa > Arthropoda > Insecta > Diptera > Drosophilidae > Drosophila > Drosophila miranda. The sequence goes on along the minus strand of NW_022881625.1, from coordinate 6,391,095 downwards.
ATTTCAATCTTGGGCCTCCGCCTAATTGATTTCTAAGATGTACAATCTCAAGGGCCCCCGCCGCAATCCCAATCTTTGACACTCGCCTAAATGGAAAACCAATGTTTGCCCACACCCGGCTTCTCATAAACAATCTCACTCCCGGCTTTCTGCAGATCCTGCACTTTAGGCATTTTACAGTTCTCTCTTTGGATGACGAAATCCAATACTCGGGATGGCGAAATCAATTGAAATGTTTATAGAAAAACTATTCCCGAAAGGGATCAATGATGCAAAGATCAGAAAGTTCAAGTCAGTCTTGATCCAGAAGCGACACCGCAAAGTCGAGCTAAAAATTAAGATCGCGCAAACCCTTTGTCCGGAATCCTTTGTGACCCTCTACTTAAATCTATATCAGTGAAGTTAGAAGTAAAATAAAAACTTTTTAAAAACACAATCCGCTACCGCAGTTATTTAATTTGCATATATACTCGTATTAAATATCTTTTCTTTTCCTTAGAAGTATATACCAACGTCATCATTGAGCTCAACGATCACGGATGGAATAAACGGTACTAGCCTACCAAAAGCGCTTTGAGTTTGTAAATAAGAACAAGTACATATATGCACTGAGCTGGAAAGTAACCTGCGTGTTACATATATTTTTCTATTGATATCACCTTTATATATCCGTAACCATAATGTATTGGTACCTCTCACCCCTTTAGAATCTGTTACCCATATATGATGGTCATTTTTAATTCTTTATTTTTCCTAATATTTCTTCTCAATTCTTTACATATATATTAAGCTATCGAGACACAGAAAAAAATGAATTTAATTATAAGTTAAGAAAACCCTCCTCCAAGAATTTAATTATATGATTAGGGATTTATTGAAATATATACATAATGATATTGATTTTGAAGTACAATCATAATATGTTCTAAATTCAGGAGTCCGTCCTCAGAAAGGCATGACTGTAGTGGTGGGATGATAACTGTTTAACGTTATTCAAGGGTCTATACGGTCAGGTTACCTGTATAGCATAGGTTGGGAGGGTAGAGAAGATAGAGATTCTCACTAACACCGGAGTTTCTCATCATTTGAGTAGAGTAATTGATAAGTATATCCACACTTTCCACAACCAACTTGTTAGTCCCATAACCAATTCCTTGCTCCGGTTAAACCTGGATTCTGTTATTAGTTTTATGTTGGGTTCTTCTTTTTTTTTTTTAATTTTTAAATGTGCACCTAAAACATTATGCGAGTGTGTGTCAGTATGTGATAGGAGAGAGTAGAACGAACACCGACAATCCGGCGAGCTTAGTCAGAGCATAGCTAGAGGTGCACACGAAATCTCTTCATACTAGTATGGGTAAACGACAGCTATCCCACACCTGCACCCTACATAATTGGCGCCCAACGTGGGGCCCGAAGGGACATGATCTCTCGTAAAGTTGGTACTTAACTTTAGCACCAGAGGCATGTCATTCTGGGGCTAGGCTCCACCATAGCTCTATATTCCATCCAAAACAATAATTCTCTGGTAATGCCATACTGATAGATCTCTCCGGGTGGGAGTACGACAGCTGTTGCCTACGGAATCTACGACTATTTTTCATGGTTGGAAAAGTCGACCTATGTATAATCTGTTGTCTCTTACGCCGGATGGACTAGCTTATATAGGTAGTTACAATATGCTAATATCACGATATAGGACTCCACCAACGAGATAACTAAAGATGTTGACTTAGGGAACTGCGGGAGTTATTCAAAAGACGGATAGCCCGACTCAAAGTTATATTCATTAAATTATCTCGAGCTTGGCTGTAGAGATTTCCTTTATCAAATTCTAGCTTGTGTTAGGAAAAAGTCACAGATTTTAGGAATCACGATCGTCTATTTATGATAAGTAGAGACTGTCCATTATCCGGACTTATACCTTCGAAACTTGTAATAGAACTGGCCAACATACCCAACTTAATTACTCAACTATTCAAATGGAAACGTACAGTTAGTAGTAGACCACCTAGATCATGCCTGGAGAGGGCGAACATATTAGTTATTTACCGACGGAAATAAGAAAAATTTCATATTCATTAACTCATATTTGCATATTAGTTTCATAATTTTATTTTCATTATTATTATTTTTTTGTATCTTTTTTTATTAAGAAATTCATACAAATCATGGCGGTCCACCGTAGTAATGAAAATTTAGCTTCGGCATTGATCAACCAAGACTCATTTTGCATTATTTGCCAGGGAAATTTGCGGCAAGACCAGTTGATAGCTACCACGCCTTGTCACCACCGATTTCATAATACGTGCGTATGCGAACATTTGAAAAGCGATGCATTTGCGTAAGGCAAATCTCCAGATTAATATAGCCAAGTCAAACTTTTGTATACGGGAGATTAAATATCTGGGGTTCATAATAGGTTATGGTCAGTTAAAGACAGATCCGGGGAAAATAAAATCCATAATGGAGTTCCCGATCCCAAAAACCGTGAAACAGATAAGGAGATTTCTAGGACTTTCTGGATGGTACAGATGCTTTGTCGATAACTATGCCACCGTCAGCTACCCCTTAACGGAACTACTAAAAAAGCATCAACCACTTAAGTGGAACGCATCAGCCGAAGAAGCTTTCAATAAACTCAAATCCTGCTTAACATCTGCTCCAATCCTAACCACCCCCGATTTTAAGAAACCCTTTTTGTTAATATGTGACGCAAGCACTTTTGGTTTGGGCTGCGTACTAGCTCAATTAAACGAGGAAGGGTTAGAGTTACCTATAGCTTTTATGTCCGAGAAACTTTCCAAGGCGCAACGAAACTATTCGGTCACCGAACTCGAGTGCTTGGCAGTGATTAAAGGAATAAAGAAGTTTAGAGCTTACGTAGAAGGACAGGATTTCCAAGTTATAACGGACCATGCGTCCCTACAATGGCTTATGAGGCGAAAAGATTTGTCAGGTCGCTTGGCCCGCTGGGCTATAAAATTACAGGGATTTAATTTTCAAATATCACACCGTAAAGGGTCCGAAAACGTAGTGGCCGACGCGTTGTCACGCCAAGATGAGCCCGAGGTACGAGAGTTGAACGGCAACGAACCCATAGTCGACCTTACTTCTACAGAGTTTAAATCGAAAGAATACATGGATCTAATAGAACACCTAAGGCTTAATCAACTTAAGTTACCCGATTTGAAGGTTGACGATAATTTGGTGTATAAAAGAACCGAACCATCATCAGGGGACGCGATAGCAGATAAACAAACTTGGAAGCTTTGGATTCCATCAGGTCTTACCAGGGCTCAAGACCCCCCAGACGCTTCCCACAGTGGTATTGGGAAAACCGTTGAAAAAGTGAAAAGGTACCTGTTTTGGCCAAAAATGGTTACACAAATACGAGCCTATGTATCAGAATGCGACGTTTGTCGCCAGACCAAAAGTGCTAATGTCGTCTTAAGACCACCAATGGGTAAGCCAATGAATTCAGAAAGACCTTTTCAAAAGCTTTATCTGGATTTGTTGGGCCCGTATCCGCGTTCCAAGCAAGGGAATATTGGTATCTTAATAATCGTAGATCACAACACCAAATTTCATTTCTTTTGTCCGCTCAAGAAGTTTACCTCAAGTAAGGTGTGTGACTTCCTAGAAAATATGTTATTTAGTACTTTCGGGGTCCCTGAGACTATACTCACCGATAATGGTTCGCAGTTTGTCTCTGGGAATTTCAAGTCATTTCTTACCAGATTCGGGGTAACTCACCGTTGCACTGCAATATACTCACCGCAAGCCAATGCCAGTGAACGGTTAAACCGATCCGTGTTAGCGGCTATAAGAGCGTACGTCGGCAAAGATTATACTAATTGGGACAACAAGTTACCTGAAATTAGTGCGGCGTTACGAGCCAATATCCATAGAAGCACAGGGTATTCGCCGTATTTTCTTGCGTTTGGGCAGAATATGATTCTTAACGGAAAGGATTATGAACTACTCAGACGACTAAATCTCCTATCGGATGACACCAGAGTCGAATATCCAGATGTAGTACAAGTATGTCGACAAGCCGCTCAGAAAAAGGTAGCTGAATCACACGAGCAGAATGCGTGGACATACAACTTACGTAGCCGGGTCCGTCAACTTAAAGTTGGAGACGTCGTGTATGCCCGGAATTTTTGTCAGAGCAACGCTTTAAAAAAGTTCCGCGCTAAGCTGGCGCCTGTGTTTATATCAGCCAAGGTTATTCGCCGAGTGGGGACAATGTATTACCAATTAGCTAGCGAAGATAAGAAAAACTTAGGAGTCTATCACTTAAAAGATATTCAGCTTAAACCTTAGTAAATGGCCTTCTTCAGTTTAAGTCTCATTGTAAGAACAATTACGTCATCAACTGTGGTGTAGGGGCCGAATTTAGGGAAAGAGTAGGGAACATCACGGATAAGCACAGTTTTCTTTTGGTAATGCTTAAAAGTGCAGATACATAGTAACTCCGAAAGTGGATCGTAAGCTGCAAGCTTTCCGAAAAGCTTTCTAAAGAGAGTCGGCGCGCAGCGCACGCATTTAAGCGAAAGACGTCACGTTTACCTTGACCCAAGAGAGTAGCGTAGCGTAGGGAGAGCATAGATTAAAAGCTTGACCAAAATTTCGCTCAATTGGGCGAAAGATCATCCGATTATGCAGTTAAAGTTCCTAAGATCATCCGATTATGCAGTTAAAGTTTCCAAATATCATCCGATCTTCGAGCTTTTGGTTCGGTACCGCTTAGCTGAACTGGCAGAATTTGGGCTGGAGTTATTGACTGAGAATCGATTCATTAAAGCGGACGTGTTTACTCGGGAATAAATAAATATATATATAGTTAAATATGCGACACTTCAGTTTAAGTTTTAAAAAAGGTTTTATTCTTTCACCTAAACTTAGCGTACATTGGTTAGTTATTTCCCCGACGATGGCTGGGGGCGGATGTCTTGAACGGAATTAACTTTGGTTGAATTCTCCGACGGTGTCGCGATTGTCGTTTGTCTTGAACAGAACTGAGTTGGCTTCTTAGATGCAGACTATTTATATTATGATGCTCGGTTTGGGATTCGGATTTGGATTCGTAGGCGTTGGCTTCGACTTCGGCTTCGGAGATGGAGTACGTGACTCGATCGATATGTGGGAAAGGCGGCTTTTGATGAAAGGCTTCCGCTGCGTATGAGCGGTGTTGCATTACTTGGGGGTGGCTGAGAATAGGGCCTCTGATTGGTCAGCTAGGATGGTGTGATTCTTGAGAATCGATTAATAATTGATCTCTGAAGAGTGGCGTGATTCTGGTGCGGCTGGATTCTAGTGCGGCTGGATTCTAGTGCGGCATATATTGTTTTATGTTCAACTTCCAGTTTAGGGTGTTTGTTTACATTGCCTGCAATCGGCTACGCGTGGTCCATTTCGAGCGTGAGATTGTTTATGAGGGTTCGAAGCTGAGGGTGTCGTATTGTTTATAGTATTGTGGGTGCAGGGTAATAGACATAGACAAGGGTATGCGGAGCATGGACTATAGATATGTCACTCCCCCATTGTTAGATTTAAGCCTGTCCTCAGGCGATTATCCTTGGATATAGTTCAGGTGCGTCTAAAACTGTGCCTGCTGGGGATTCCTCGTCTTCGTCTAAGGGTGTTTCTATGTGCGGGTCGGTTTTAGGCTTATTGCTTTTACTTAGATTAAACAATTTGTAGCTTAATCTTATTATGATTATGACAAATAGTAGTATTAACCTTACATGTAATACATTATTTAATCGCGTATTTTCTATTACGATTTCTTTGGTTTGCAAATAAGACAATGGTTTAATTTTTGTTACGTTATTGTTGATGTAGATGGTTTGTGCAAATTCTGGTATGGATATTAAGAATTTATTTAACTGTATATTGCAATTATGTATTTTTATTAATGCGTTACCTTCTACTTTTATTTCTTGGTTTAGGCAATCTTGGTTTAATATGGTTTTTGGTAATTTCCAAGTTAACAATATATTGGGTTCTATGAAACTTATTTGAAAGTTTTGGTGTGCTTTGGTGTATGGACATTTTGTTTCTACTTGTTTGACTATTCCTGAAATACATTCGTCATTTATTTTTCGTTTTGATTCTTTTTCATATACCTCGTTTTCTAGAACGTAATAATTGTTTTGCGTTAGGTCAGTGAGGATGTTATTATCTTCATCTGGATATGGGACAATTTTAAGTATAGGAATATTTCTGATCTCTCGTGGGATGTTGGAAATTATTAGTATTTCGTTAGTGTCTGATTTCAACCAGGTAGATGTTTTGATATTTAATAATTTCTCCGAATCGATGTGTTTCAGGTAATCCTGCCTTAATAATTTTGGATTTAAGATCCCTAATCTTGTTAGCTGCATGCCTTATTCAATATCCTCTATGTACGCTGTAAAATGTTGAAGGTTAAAAATTAATATCTCTAATTGCTTTTTTCTATCATTATCCTTGTTTAATTTATTGACAACTTCTATGCCAGAATTTACTGCTTGAATTACTAAGTTTAATTCGTTAGCTTGAACACTGTGGCTAGCCAGATTGTTTATTTTCCCTTCTAATTCGACTTTATCATCTTGATCTAATGTTCCAAATAGATATTTATATACTGTGCCTACTGCATTTATAAGGCCTCTTTTGTTTCTTTTGGCTATTTTGATGCCGTTGAATTCACGTTGCAATTTCTCGATTAAATATTGAACTTGGATTACGTTATTAAATTGGGTTGCCTGTTCTAGTAAACTCTGATATGTTTCATCTGTTTTTGTTATATTAATTGTTAGATAATGGTATTCATAATTAATGGGTATGTTAATGGTATTAGTTTTGAATATGAGATATCCATTCCTTGAGTTGATGGGATCTATCTCTATATTCTGTCCGGAAGACTGTAGGACGGTGAACATTAGTAAGATTATAATCTTAATCATGTTGTAGCTCCGGATTCCCAGTACTCTCTTCGGGTACTCTGCAATTATCGTATTTACTTTTATTAGATTTTTTATAGTGGGTGATTTTCCTCCCTCTATTTTTCTCTTCAAAGGGCTTTTCGTCTACCTGCCTAATTTCCCCTGTTCTTTTGAACGGGTTGGTTGTTTTTGTTTTAACTAGGGGTGCATTCTTGTAGCGTGTGTCTACTTCAAAGTCGATTCTATCGTTATTCAAATGATTGATCTTCCTAACTTTATTCAGTTGAGTGTTATAACCTGGTAGTCCGGCGTACAGGAAGATATCAGCTGGGGATCTTTTTGTAGTATTATGAACCGTTTTATGGTTATAAGTGTATAGAATTAACTCGAATTTGGTGAGCTTCTTTTCTATGTTATCCTCACTTGAAATGATTCTTAATTTTTCATTGATCGTTTTATGTAGTCGTTCTACATCAGAAACTCCGTTTTTACTGGTAGTGATTTCGATTTTCAAATTCTCCGCATTCAACCATGCTTGCAATGCTGCGCACATAAAGGCTGAATCTTTGTCGGCTTTAATTCCTGTGGCTTGCCCATTTCGTTAAAGACTTTTACGATGGCTCTCTTGGTTTCTAACCAGTCACGACTCTTAACTTCTACAAGGGTAGCGAATTTAGAATATACATCAATGCATGATAGGAATTGTTGATTGCCTACCAAATAGAAATCCATGACATACTTTTCTCTGATATTTTGTATTTCAGGGGTGATTTCGAAGGTTAGATTGGTGTTACGATGCTCTGTTTTAGCAACGTTGCACGTAGGACATTCATTGATAATATTTTGGATTAACTTTTGATAATCGGGGTAGTAGAATTTTCCTTTAAACAATTAGTGGTCTTTTCGAT